>NC_138789.1:17067081-17667081 GCF_965178545.1 Coloeus monedula
CCCGTGGGTGTAAGCTCACTCTCCAAGGATGTCCTCTGGTCTGTGCACATACACCAGCTTCATCAAAAGGATGTAGGAAATGCCAGATCCAGATACATGAATTCCACTCTTTTTTTTTAAATACATCACTGATCAGTCCAGGGATGGCAAAAATTAATAGTAATGAGCTAATTACTATACCAGCTGCCTACAAAGAGGGGTCCTGTAGGCAGACTCCTTCTGCCCATTTGCCTGCTGGTTAAACCACCACTCTAGAAATTATAAAACAAAACTTTTTTCCCTTCATAAACATCTATCAGCATCACCTTTATATGGCCCACAGCACCAACACTGCCTAGCTTTTAAGTTCTCAGAATCCAGCCAGAATCTCCCCTAGCACTTTATAACACATTTTACTGGCTTGAGCAGGGTAAAACACAGCCGTCTCCTCAAATGAATGGCTGGTGAGCTCCAGCAGCCCCTGTACAAGGCCGGACTCACCATCTGTGTTCCTCCCAACGTCCGAAGCCCGTTCACAACTGCCAGCCCTTTGAAAAGCCAGCCTGTTTTTCTGATTGATTCACTTTTTAATGAACTGGGAAAGCCTGTGAACTTAAACCCTGACACCTTCACCTCCCTGCCTTCCTAGCCATCCCTGCAGCAATGTACTGATTATATTTCAAGTTATTATGGGATTAATACAGCTGCCCCTGGTGCCTCTTTCCCCTGAACTTCATCAATAAAAGTTGTGTCCTACTCTTACTCTGGTTAGTTCAGTTTCTTCCTGAATCTCTCCCTGTAACCTGTGACGTGTTGGCAAGGCTATATTGTATCATCCCTTCAAAGCTGCCAACACTGCTGATGTTTAAAACCTACTTGTGTCACGGCCTTGCATAAGCTTTGTGTATTTAAGAGGACATTTTGAGCTTTGCTATGCACTGCACCAGCTAAGTGGGTAGCACATACTTAGCAGTATTGAAAATAATGAAATAAGATAATCCACAAAAAAAGTTAAATAGATTGTGCCAGTGTCATCTTTCTTTGAATTCACAGTAGAGCTGTAAAAAAGTACTTTATGCAGGCAAGTTCAGTAGAAGAAAAAAATAAGATGGGGGGAACAAAAGACCTGTGCCCAGCACAGTCCAGTTTTTCACCAACAGCATTTCTTTATACAGTACGAGCTTTAGGTTTACTTTTTTTTGTTGGTTTATAGGTTGGGGTTTTTTCTCCCCCAAGAATACTATTTCCTAAAAACATCATTAAAAGTGTAATTAACTGGCTTATTCTTTGGAAAGTCTGCAGTTGTTTACAAAAGAATTGCCACACAAGCTGCCACCTTCAACTGTGTTGAAGCAGGGAGTGATGTTCTTGTTTACAGCTGTGCATCAATTTCACAATATATTTAGTTTTGGTACAAGTTACATATAAAATTCTTACTGAGTTTAATGTTGCAGCAAATAACACATACAGTAAGTGAGTAGGATTTATCACTGGTTGTAATGTCATTGTACATATTCAAAATATATACGGTGAATGATATATACACATGCACATGCAAACAAAATGGAAATATATTTAGTTTAAGAAGTGATGAATTGTGCTTGCTTCCATTATTCTCATTTTGTACATAGGAGAACGGAGATCAAGCACATCAGTGAAAAGAGTGGCTGGTTGGGATCGCATCTGTGAAGCAGCACAGTCACCAAAGAGCAGGTTGGAGAAGAAACAGCACTTTTGTACCCATAGCACGAGACACGGGGTCCCTCAGAAGTGAGGCACCCACTGTGGCTGGTGGGATACAAGCAAATCCCATGAAGTCCCAAGATGCTCCCACGAAGCATAAAATATCTATCCAGGTAAAACGCTTCCCCCAAGATGTTTTATTCAAGCTTTTTCCTTAAAGAAGGAAATAGTAATTTTCCCCTTTAAATTCTGTTTTCTTTTTCCCCCCCTTGTTTGGTCTCTCCCATAAATACAGAGGCCAGAAGGCTATGCTTAAATAATTCATCTACAAATTTGCAATATCTTTTTGAACTATAGCAATTAAACGGAAAATAGAAAAATCAGCTCAGCATCCTGTTTGGATGTAATTAAAGGTATAATCTGTTCCATTTGAACACTTCAGTGCTTACCCTTCTTAAAACAACAAGTAAGAATAGTAGCTCATTTGCAATATGCTTTTTTTTTCCAAGTCAGCTAAAAAGACTAACTGATGAAGCAAGAATAATAATTTTTAAATGTGGCATAAGCACAAAAATACCAACTACAGCTTTCGAATGATTGCTGCAGATCTCAAGTGTGATGAGAGTTCAGTAACAAGGGATATAAGCTTTATGGAAAAACACTGAAGTCTTCCACTATTTGATATCAGCATCTCGATATGGCTGATATAATTACCTATCAAATACATCAGTGGAATGAATATCAGACGATATCCAAAAATATGGAAGTGGGATGCAGATCAGCTCAGTCTTTAGGGGCTGTTTGATCTTAGTGGTTTTTTTCTAAGAATAAAAGACAAATACTGCATTCATTGCCCCTTTGTTTTCTATAAGCAGCTGAAGATTTTACAGCACAATAAAGTTAGCCTATTAATGGCTGGCTTATGAGTTTTAGCTGGATTTTTACCCTCCTACTGGACATTTCTTCACTGCTCAAAGAAATTGAAGTCAGGTGTAAAGTTAATATCTGCCTCATTCATTTATTCATATTGTAAGCAATCAAGATTTTCCCAAATCACAGGGCAATCTCTTGCCTTTCGAGAATTAATATAGGCCCTGTTCTCTCAACTTAGTTTAACAAAACAACTGGCATAGGTTCAATGGAAGCAATGATTATTCTGAGAGGTTATGGTGAACCACAGAAGTTGTTAGCAAGAACCTTGCTTGTAAGATCCCCTAAGAGGAAAAGTATATGGATATTTCAAAATGTAATTAACAGCATATTCCAACAATGTGAGAAAGAAACATCATCTGGTTTAGCTGCAGAGGAATCTGACTGCACAGGGCGAGCTTTGGCTTGCTCAGCAGCCACCACTAGGAGCAAAGGACACGATGGGCACCAGAGGGGACCCCTCAGCAGTGCTGGGAAAGGCCGCAGAGCAGGCTCTGTCTATGGGGGCTCCTTTCATGCTGCCCATTTCACTGTGCTCAGCAGCACGGTGCCCTCCTCACAGGCAGCTTCACTGGGGCCAGCACCCAACCAGGAAGAATAACTTTTTTCAAAATGTCCACTTTCTTTCCATTATACTCTCAAAAAAAAATGCTTTTGGGGCAGGCATGTCTCAAGCCTAATTTTGGTCTTAATGCTATGGTTTGTAGCACTATTTCAAGAAAATTGTTGAGGGTTTTTGTTTTGATTTGGATTTTTAAAAGTTAAATACATAGCAGCAAATAAAAACAATTCTAAAAAGCGAAATGTTATCTTTTTCAAACATTTTGATGATTCAAAAAAAATCAATTTTCAAGCTTCAGCATTTGTAAGCTCAGGTGAATAATGTAGCAGAGAACTGATTAAAAAAGATAAAATGATTGCAAAAACGTGAGTGATATTACACATGGGAACAAAATGGCACAATGGTCTACAAGGCCTCCATTACAATGGTGAATATGAGAGAACTTTCAGCTTACATTTGCTGAAAGTTAGCACCTATTAAAATTTCCAGGCTTCCTGGGGTGCATGCTCTGCTGTTTGAAAGCCCAGGCCCTTTTCAGGACTGGTCCTTCAGGGGCCTGAGCCCCCTCAGAGCCTTCCTCAATATTGTTCTCCCACTGGGGCCTTCAGTGGACAAACTGAAGGTGAGTGGGGTAAAAAAAGCCTCTGGTGAGCCACCCTCAGCTACCCCCTTATGTCCTATTGCCTCCCCCTGAACTGTGCAGCCTCCTGCACACCAAAAACATTTCTGTGAGCTTAATGCTAGAACTACTGTTAAAAGGAACACAACAACAGAACTCATTAAAAAACACCCACAGAGGAAGGATAAAAAAAATTCCTCAACACTTCTGTCTCCAGTAAACAGGGCTCTTTTCAAGCCTTGGGCTCAGACATAAGACCACTCTACCAGGGTGAATGATTTACTGTCAGCTGGGCCATTTTCACTTTGGTTTAAGCACAGGCATTTTACCTGCCATTTGCCAGAAGCTGGGAGCTGCTCAGGTGGCATTTGTTACCCATGTGCCACTTGAGCAGCAAACCTGCAGCAGTTTCCCAAGCAGCAATCACCCACCCCGTGGGTCACACTGCAGGACCCAAGCCTTCCCCCCACAAGGAACATCTCAGAGAGACGAATCTGTGCCTAAATGAAGCAATGCTTATCTCATGCATGCCACAGGTGTGATGTCATCCCCTCTTGTGGAGGAACCAGGATGTCTACAGCCTCTACTCTACAAAAATTCAGCAGCTAAAGTTAACATGTCTCAGACTTTGTCAAAATGTGGTGATAATTTAAAAAATTACCACTACAAAGTCAATTCCTCTCTGAGTTCTTACAAACACGTTTTTAATTTGCACCAAAAATTTACATTTCAGATTTCAAGTCAACCAGGAATGGTACAAGCTTGGCCAGGGACTCGAGACAGTGGCTGGTGGGTTCTGCAAGGCCTACGGGCAGGAGCACTGTGGCTTCCCAGGAGTATCACAAGCAAATAGTTGCCAGCAAACCCCAGGTGCACACAGGTAAGCCCATCGGATTGCTTTAAACTCTCATCCCTTGTATGAGTGTGAAAATAATCACTGTGTCAGATAAACCTTTGCTCTTTATTAAAAAACCCAAACAAAACAAACCAAACTTATAAGGTAATTGATTGCTTTCTTCTAGTCTTTTATTAGTTATGATTAAGGAGCTATAGTAGCCCTGTTTACACAGCTCTAACAAGTCAGGACCTGCAGAACGTTATTGGCTTGGGGCCCACAACTTGCCGTCCATTCTCAACAGAATCAATCTGGAGCTGAAAACATCCCCGTAGGAAGCGTACACATCCCTGCTTATACAGAACAGAAACAGCAATAACTTCAGGTCCTGTAAGCTGCAAGTTCAGCTTACAGAGATCAGCCCTGACTTGTCATCGCTCTCAGCATGTTGGTGATGAGATCAGAGCACTTCAGCAAGGACTCATACTTCCAGCTTGACAAGGGACAGAGGTGAGTATGTTACACCTCACTGTTACTCGCCTCTCCAACTGCAGAAAGGAATCGAGAGCTCCTGTGTTTAACATGCAGTCACAGCACTGCCAATCTAAAATGGCTGATCAGTAATACTTTAATTGCAGTTTCATAGAAACAAATTGCTATTTAATTGCAATAAGCTTGTCTGTGACTTAGCTGGACTGACAATAGGCATACACCTGGTAGTACCAGTAACAAGCAGCAACAAGGGTTATCTGGTTCTGCATTTCCAGGAGTCTCAGGCAGTGCCATCAAACCCAGAACACAATTTCACACTGATTGAATGTAATACTTAAAAAAAATATATATACATAAATTTCCTAATCTCAATTTTATTTTTTATTTTAATAGAGCTGTTCAGAATAGATACTTGCAAAAAGCCGCACACTTCACATACAACTATCGGCAAAATAATTTGATAAAAGATTTAAATTGAAATGATCTTTTGAAATCACAGAATCAGGTTAAAAAAGACCTCTGAGATCATCAAGTCAGAACACCACCGTGTCAACCAGACCGTGGCACTCAGTGCCATGTCCAGTCTTTCCTTAAACACCTCTGGGGCGGTGACTCCACCACCTTGACAGCAAGGCATACTCAGCCAGTATGTGAGGTTTTGGGGGTTTTTTAGTATTTACCCTAATGTTAGATGATGCAAATTTTACCAGTGTTAACTAACAGGGGAAAAGGGAGACAAACTCAGTGTGGTTAATATTCTGAAGATGTGACTTAATTTCATAGGCTTCATTTTGTTAAGGCGTTCTCATTTTGTATTTCATAAGATACTGCATAACCTGTTAAAATATTTAAAGATAAATCATGTAGGACTGAAAAGACAGTATCTTGTTGCAAACAGAATTTGGTTTGGAAAGGCTTAATGTCCCAGTGCCTGCCAGGATGCGTAAATCTCATAACTAGACAGCTGGATAGGTAAAAACATTAAACCCATTTAGAGGGCAATCTTTTTACAAAATTGTTTCATTAATAAGAGTGACAATTTATATGATTGAGATGTTTAGATGCCGTATAGACAAAGCATTTTATCCAGGTTCATGAGGATGATTTCAGATTAGTTATATTTCCTTTGATACTTTTTTTAACAGCATTCATTTTGAAAGTAAGGGAAGCTCTTACTGAATGATTATTTGACTTTTCAGCAGCACTAAATGCAGAGGGTGTATTTCAGCCTCAGTGCAGCAAATACCTGTGATAAAAGGTAAACAAATACATGTTTTTCTTTACAGATCTCCTAAAAAAAAAGTGATTTTTCACATAAGGACAAATCTAAGAGTTTCCAGTAGCCTTCTGCCCACACCTACTGTCCCCATTACAGCCTGTTTCATTGTGTGAAATGCCTCTGGTTTCAAGAAAGTGTTTTACCTAAAGCAAGAATACTACTTAAATATGTTCTATTGTATATTCATAGCTCCATTAGTCCTCCTGCAATTTAGCACATCAAAGCAAAGGCTTCATCACTTGCATGTGGATTATGCTAACATGAGTGACATTTGTAATCTTATAGGTCTGCAACTTAAGAAATGCTTTTAAAGTAAGCTATTAAATAGGTAGCTGTGCTTTACAAATGAGTCATATAATAGTTTATTTAAAGCTGTTAATGAACTTCAACCTCTACATCACTAAATGCTATCCTACATTACTTACTGTAAGTTATTAGCTATCTTCTTAGCACTTCTAGGTTATATTGGACAACCAAAAATCTGTACATGTTAGATTTAAACACTGTACCTTGAGTGCTTATACTGAAAGAATATAAAAAGATGTCTACAGTCTCACTAATACTTGAATTCTATATTCATATGACTTCAAGTGTCTTTTCAAAGATATTGAAGTAGCACAATTTGCAGGACTCTTTAAGACTTTAATGCCAGATCAAAAAGCTTAGAAACTTACTTAAAATACCCATAAGCGCATTTAATTAAAAATCATACATAGTGTCAGTCATTTATGTTGTGCTTTATATGTTATGCAAGTAGTCTTTTGTCTTTACTGTCTGATACTATATGTTGCTACATTTTCTTTTCTCTGAAACAGTGCTTCTTCCTCAAGCACTGAAGTGTTAAAAGAAGAAATTCAGCAGCCCTCCAATATACTAGAGGTCATGAAGTAGAATCTGAAACAAAAATATCTGCTGTTGGTTGTTTAGACAGATGAATCTATAAATCAACTTTTTGTGTATCAGCATCACAACAGAAGTAAGTCAAGCTCACTCCATAACCAAGCATGCCAAGTAGTGAACACCTTCTAAAAAACAGAATTAAACAAAATAATGATGTGTTGTGAATGCATTAGTTTCCTATAAAAGTAGAGTATTTCTTAATATTGATTTGCTTTTAATTGCAGCAAAGGCAGATTCATTGTTTGCAGGTTCCTGACTGAGGGCATACAGTGCAC
Source organism: Coloeus monedula (assembly GCF_965178545.1). Classification (NCBI taxonomy): domain Eukaryota; kingdom Metazoa; phylum Chordata; class Aves; order Passeriformes; family Corvidae; genus Coloeus; species Coloeus monedula. The sequence continues at coordinate 17,074,636 of NC_138789.1, forward strand.
AGCCACAGATCCCATGTTAGTATTCTTGCTAAAAACATGAAAATTCAGATTCTCTTTTTCTCAGAAGTATTCTACACAGATCTACCACAAAACAGCTGATGGGAAAAACGTGGAAAATGAAGTTGTTCCCTTTATAAGCTTAAGGGTGGCTCTGCTGCTTTGTGGGGAGGTGGTTTTTGTTTGCTTTCAGAGAACAAATCATATTTTGAGATCAGGTAGTTCTCAGAAACAGCCCAGGAAACAGATCTTTTTCTTTCCTTAAGATTATCAGTGTTGAAAAGTTAAATTCTTTCACCCCAGCAAACACAACTTTATGTTGGTTCAGATCAGAATAGCTATTGTATTCCTTGTCATGAATACTCAATTCTAGTGCTCAGCATGAGGTACAGACCTTTTGTTTGCTTTTATTTTTTTGACCTCTTACGGTATATTCATACCCTCTTATGCTTGCATGCTCAGAGACATGTGCACACCCTTAACACAGAAGGAACTGGAAAGAAAGAGACCACAGTACCTCTGTGTGTGCTGTTATTCACTGCAATGGGAATTGCAATATAGTTGCTGTTACCAGAATTAAGAATCTCTATGAAAAAAATAATTTTGGAGTACTTGTTATCCTTGCCAAAAGTAACACGGTGAAGTAGGTTAGCAGAGTCTTTACTGGCATAAGACAAAAGAAAAAATCCAAACCAAAACCTACTTTTAAAGGTAATTGACAATTAAGATAATGACTTTGTAAGATGAAGTTGCAGAATGTTTAGAATGCAATTTTAAAAAAAGCAAAGCTTCTAAAACCCATATTCAGTTTTGTTTTACTTTTTATTATTTAAATACACCATACTAGAGCAAATGTCTCTGAAAATATCACAAATAAAAGATTTTTCTTCATTCAGCAAATTAGAAGTAGGTGAAAATTTCTACACAGTAGCTGCTATGAGCCTGACTTTTTTTTCTTTTTTTTTTTTTTTTTTTTTTTTGCCATGGGAAGTAGCAACATTAGGACAAGAACACTTACATGCATACATACATTGTATTTTACAGAGATACAATAAAAGTGTTTGTGATAGAATATCACAAAAGCCACATCTTTATCTCATGTTCAGTTTGATTGAAACACATTTCCTTACAACACTTAAATATACAAAGAGCAAATAGAATGTTGTTAAGGTAAAACACAGGGTACAAACTGGCCAGTGCCCTGCTAATTGTTAATGAGGGTAGAAAGCAGATTTCAATGCTTCTTTTAATTAGCTTCATTAGTCATCTTCCCCACCCACCCTCCCCAAGACGTCCTCTGGTGGATCTTTTTTCATTTTCTCTACAGTCTCCCATTAGCCCAGGTTCATGGAGTCCTTAATGTTCATATTCAGTCATTTTAATACACCAATAAATGTGGGAAGGGCAATCAAGAATAAAGAAGGTGCAATGGTATGGAGCTGGCATTGATGCTAGCTACAAAGGTGACTTGTCTACTTGGAGACATGGGATCCATCTGTGATGAACAAAATTTGAGATGAAGGCACGCATTCTGCATTACTCTGACCTTTTAGCAGACCTGCAAGAAATAAAAATGGGTATCTTAGCTAAATTTGAGATAGGAAATGACAACATGACTGCTTTTGTCTTTCCCCTATTCACTAATCTCTTTTTTATTAGACTACTTTCCAACTGTGACTTGATTAAGGCTTTCTACACTGGCCATTCATACTGCTAGCGTTTCAACTTTAAATAGCAAAAAGCAAACATTTTTCACAGTTTCACTACTAAAGAAAGCAGACATAAAAAAAAAAAGAGACTACAACAAGAAATAAGGGTACTTTCTGGTAACAAATCATACAGTGAATAAGGTGGTTTTTCTGGGCCCCGTTTAAAAGGGAAGAACCATTATGCCATGCCTTTGAAGAAGCAAGTAATATGATCTTGTAATTAGAAGAAATAGTGTGTAAAGCAAATATGAAGTACAGCCAATATCCTCCCAAGGCAACTTTGGTTAATATGCTGCATTGCACAAGAGCTAAATATAGATATTTCAGGATTCCCCCCTCCCATTTAAATTCCTCATCTGGTACGTTAGTTAATGTTACATAAACATTTTAATATAAGAAGTCAAACATGTGCTTTCATACTGGTGTTAATGAATTGTGATAATTAAAAGTGTCTAACTCAATAAAAATCTAAACTTTCATGGATAAAATAGAAATGATCATCCATAGTCTTCAAATACAATCTGTTTGCAATTACCAAAATGAAATAATATATATTAGATTTTTATGGCTTTTAAATGGCATTTTGCGCTTCCCAGGAAGTTCTTTTTCCACCCTTTCTCTAAGTTACTAAAAGCCTGAGGTCTATTAGTAACTGCAACCCCCCACTTTCAAGCTAATTAAAGTAGTAGAGGCTTGGAGGTTTAATTCCCCAGAGCCGAAGCTCAGTGTGAGAAAGGTAATTTGTCTGTCCAGAACAAAGATTAGGGAGCAGCCAGCAAGCATATTTAATAAATGAGCATCAAATATCTTCTACTATGGACACAGACAACACCAATTATGTAACTACAAGGGAATTGTTGAATGATATGTAAACTAGAAGATTTTTGAGATCTTCTCTAAGAGACGTAATGTAACTCATACTTTATTTAAAAGTATAGAAGCTGAAGACAAGCATTTGTTACAAACATTGCCAAGCAGTGGAAAATTTACACTTTTAGTATGTGGTAATACTGTTGCAAACAAGAAATACTACAGGAATACTACCAGTACCAAAAAAAGCAGAGCGAATTCTTGACAATACAGCCCCTTCAAATGAAATGGCACACAGGACATCGCAAAATAAGTTTGCACTCTGCAGGCAAGCAGCACCGATTTCAGAGAAAACAGGGATTTTTTTAAACTACAGGGCAAGTGATGGGAAGTTACAATTTACATGTGTGAATTGCCTCAGGGAGGCAAGAGGCAGGAATGGCAAACATCCCTGCATTTGTCTCCTTAAAAAAAAAAATCCCACGTTTTTAAACCAAGTTAAGCCATGCAACCCTTCCTGCCCGCACCGGGCACCGGTAAACTGCACCGAGACAAGAGTAAAACTGTCACCTTCATCTGCGCAACAGAAGCGTGTTTGAATGCTGGGAGTCTCTCAATCTCTTTGGTTAAATAAAAAAACCCAAACCTGTGCATATTCTATGTCTATACTCTCTAGTGATAGAATAACCTGGAAAATGATTGATCTGTAATGTTTAATAAAACGTATGATACAGCCAACTCTGTTACAGTGGAAGAATATTTTTAATCAGTGGCCTGAAAACATGCAGCTTTCTGGAAAATATCTCAGATGTTAAAGATGTTAAAATATTTAGACTGTTAAAAAAGCAAAATATAAAACACAACTCTCTTAGCAACTGCCCCTGTAGCTTCCAAAGTTCCAGAAACCTGACAAATACACGAATTATCAACTTATCTCTTTAATTGTGTTTGTTTTCTGGAGTTTCAGTGCTCTGCAATTCTCTTTGAAAACCAGCAGGAGAAGTTAGAACAATTTCTAGAGAGACTGTATTATAAGAAAAAAAACCCTCAAACTACGTGTCCCCTCAACCTTCTCCCTAATAGCTGCTCATCTGCCTCAGCTCTGGCTGCAGCAATGCCACTCCCAGTCAGTGACAGGAGCTAACAAAAACCTGCTCTCACCACTCTCCTTCTTGCATTTAGCTCCCACCAGGTGCCTACAGTCACGAGCTCTGCAAGCCCAGTCCCGTTTTACTTCTCTTTTCCATGTTCTGTGTCCCTCATCATGTCTACTGCTTTTATCGCAACTAAATCATTTTTATGTTTTGCTAAGGCAGAGAAAGAAACTGATAAAACTAAATGACAATTTAGACACCTATTTGAAGTTACATTAAACTTTACATTCGTAGAAGACAAGTGGATAAACCACTCTCAGAATAGTAAACCTTTTACTGCAGTGTATAAAGATAAATGGTTTTACCTATATTTTGAAATGGGATACCTATAAATATTCATTTAACAGAATCACTGCTAGCTAGTCTATATTACAGATTTGTTTCATTAAAATTCACAACAGTATAAATCTATGAATCTTTAACTGTATTTGCACTTCCTTGAGAAGAGGCTGCACATTCTCTTCCAATCTTAATTATCTTTGTTCTGCCTAACTATGTAGCATTTTTGTACTCAATTCTCTCATCACCTCAATTGACAAATTAAGTAAATAAAAAAGGCCCATGCTTTATTTTGGTGTAATTACATTCACTATATAAGACTTGAAAGAATGCTTAAAATTAATCAGTAAATTTATGCACAGTAAAAAAAAAAAGCAAACACAGATATTGAAATGTAGCAACACAACCAAAAAAACTCACGTAAATTAAAGAACAGTTTCTGTTTTCTCAGACATGTTTTTCCACTCACTAAAAGCACAACAACATATACTGTACACTACAGAATAGATCAGCCTAGCATTTGTCCCAGATTATTTTTTAATCTTCTGAATTCCTACTTGCAAATAAATGTTATTTTTTGTGATCCTTACAGACATTAATGAAGTTCCTATTGTAAATCTATAAAGAATTACCAACTGAAGTGTGCACTTTTTGTTTCATTGCAATAACTCAGTGCTGTGCGATTGCCTGGGTTAATGATGAAAAAGTCAAATATACTATCAGAGCTGATGGAAAAATCTATCACCAATCTGAAATTAAAATTCATCTGTGGTCAATAAGATTTAATATCCAAGCAAGTGGCGCTGTAAAGAGTAAATGAATCAATGTCATCAATACATAATCAGTATGAAATATGATGTGAATAAAATTATGTGAAAGAGTCATACATCCACTCTTTTCTGGACCAGGGTGGAATGAACAGTCTCTTAACTCAAGGTTGACAGTAATTGTTACAAATTAGGCACAGCAGTTATCAAAATGCACTCACTTGCATAGCTTTAGGACTGATTAAGGAGATTAAAATACATCTAAAACTATCTAGTTTCTGAGTTACAAGACAACTGTTGATCAAAAATTTTTTCTTCTTCTTCACTCTATGATTTGTACAGTCATTATTTACTCATTTAGCTAGAAACCAAAACTATCAACCATAGAGATACACAATCTCTAGTTCAGCTATTAGTGTTATGGAACGCTAAGAAAATAGCACTTTGGTTTTAAAATCTGAGTTATGACACACAAAACAGGTAAGCAACTACTTCTGAAAGAGTACCTCGGCATGCTTCCTCAACTAAAACCTTAATATTAAAATGAAATACATTCGTTTAGTCCAGAAACCTTCTCTTCACAAGACATTTATTTCCATATTAAAGGATCTAATTTTCCTCCCTCAGAAACCTGTTCTCCTGTAGCCCTTAATTTCAAGATTATAAAATACTTCTTTCTTAAAGGTTTATATCGATGTATGCTTTGTACACAAGGAGTTCAACACCTGTACAGATGCACGTGCCCAAACCAAAATAAACTGACTCACCCTGTATGTCATATTTAAAAGGTTACTATTTTCTCCCACACCCTGTGCCTAAATAACTCAAGGTGAGTTCAGTTACTTAAAGGTCTCTGCAGGGCTAGGGAATGTCCACTATTAGAATGATGAAAAGAAACTGATCTTCATTTAGCTCTAAGAAAGCTCATTAGTAATTGTGGAGTATTCACCTTCTGGTCTGGCAGTAGTGGATTACTCTGAAGTGAATTCAAATGGCCATTGATGAGAGCTGTAGGTCTATCATGTTCACAAAATAAACTGCCATTGATGTAGTGAAACCGATCTCCGGGGACCAGGCGATTCCGGCAGGTAGAGCATGTAAAACACTGGAAAATGAAAGAGACAGCAACTGAAACTACAGCACAAATTAAGTATGCTGCAGGTTTGAAAATTACACTTCAGACACTGCAAGTGTAGTTGAGAGATGGAGCTGCTTGGTTTCCAGTATCTCCAAGTATGGCATTAGTCTTACCTGTTGGGACTGTGCAGTACGTAACTCAAGGAGAGTTCTACCAATTACGAGGGAACAAAGCTATGCACTAAGGAAAACTTTATAATAAATACTCATTCTTCTAGTTATTATTTTGCATTCCATTCATAAGCAGATGCAGGTTTTACACTAAAGAGGCACAGCAGTACTAATCAGCTACTAAAACCAAAAGTACACAGAAAAACCCCCTCACCTTAAGATGATAGACATTGCCCTGTGCCCTCATGACCAGCTCACTAGCAGGAATGGACTGTCCACAGGCACTGCAAGCACCACTATTTCCAAATAACCTGAAACAGAGGTGATGATTGTGAATAATTTAATACACAGAAGGCTCTAGGCATTTTTGCACATCACTGCCATGGTTTATCACACAACTATTTTAGACTTCTGACCCTCATCTTCCAACTTGCTTTGTTTCATAATATGAAAAAGTGTATTTTTGTGTAACAACTGGTAGCTTCACCTTACCTGGGATGTGGTTACACAGGATTTAATCAGAAATATTGACTTACACCTCCAGAAACACAAACAATTCTGTACTACACACATTTTATCAGATTACTGGGTTCATCATAAAAAAAAGATACAATTCATGACTGGAGTTTAAATGCATTGTGTCCTTGAAATTATATGAAGAAGTCTTTTGTACTTTAATCATATCTTGAGATATGAGTCATCAAAAGGGTTAAGAGGATTTGATTGTATATCTAAGAAGACATCATGCTCAGTGTATTGAAACTCCAGTAAACCTCCATCAGTGCAGAGTTTCCATTAGAAACTCTCTGCTATCCAGGTTGATATATAATGTGTATGGGTTAACCTTTTCAATCATGGTGTCAACACTTTAGATTTGCCTCTGCTCATCTCTTTCATCCTAACCTTCTCTCTCTCTTGATAATGAAATGCTTGCTCCAACTTCCCTCTATCTGCTCCTGAGTCCACAATTTAGATTACTTCATCTCTGCTAGCAACAAACTGAATGAAATTTCGATTTGAGCAGAAAGTAATTTACCGGGATCTGGACCCATTTGTCATCATATCTCTCTGGGTGTTTGCTGTATCACTGCAGTTTTCCTATGCAATCAAATGAGACCACAACATCTGCCATTGGGGGGGGCACACGCAGTGGGGGGAGGGGGGAATAGGCGGAAGAGTGGTGAAGAAAAATATATACATAATTCTTCAAATCCATTTAAAGGTACAACGCATTGATTCAAAATATAATACAATAATGATTATTGAGTTCTACTTTTACAGGCTGTGTTAGCTAGAATTAGAAAAAACGTTATTTGCTTTTGCACGAGTCTCTAATAGACACAAATATTTATAAAGACTACCACAATTCATTTCGCAGTAAAAAAGGAAACTGAACTAGCTGGCAGGGTCACAGACCCACTTTTCTGCACGATGTAAAACACAGTAATAGGATTTACAAATTAGCGTATTGGTGTCATAATAAATATTAATATTTGCATCTCCTTCCTGTCCAAATAAAGTCATAAAATTCTGTTTGTGTCAACCTAGGACACGCATTACAACAGAATACCCGTAATCTGAATGATTGCAGTGTGCCTCTGTATAAAAATAATTGCTTTGAATTTCCAGAATCTGAGCTTGCAGAGGAGGCTTGTCATGTTCAAACTACTAATTTGCTGTCGCCACTTTATTGAAAATAGCCTGTAAGTTGTTATTAAATGTATCGACTGAACGACAGAGAGAGTAGTAAAACTGCCCCTTAAGATGGCTTTTAATAGGAAGCTGAGAAACAAATTTTGCAGCAGCATCGATTTGAAGAGTTCAATCAAAACTCCATTTCAAAACTAATTAGTCTGAGATCCACGACACATTGACACGTTCTTGCAGAATCACAGCGGTTACAAAGGGAAAGCTGAACTAATACATTGTCAGGACCTCCCGCCAAAGGGACTAAACTGTCTGGCAACTAAAGGTCCATTACTAGGGCATCTTCCAAACCAGGACCAGTTCCAAATAGTTACATGATACACCGAGGTTACTTCCAAAGCGTTGCAATATGCTTTTTTCTTCCTTCATTGTTACTAGTAACGAAGTTGGCACTAGAGAAGGTGCACGGAAAGGGCTGTGAGAAAAGGCAGAAATGCACTACATTTCTACAGCAAAGATCCAACAATCCAGAGTAAGGGGGTGGCAGCAAGGGCATTGCTGGCTAGAAGGGCGAAGATGGACAGACGCTGTCAGTTGTCCAGGAGAATCTGAACATGGTGAGCTGTCTCTCACAACCCTCCTCTTCCCTTTCCCCCATACAATTGCACCACCCAACTGAAAACACAGCTTTCAGAATGCTGATCTCATTGCACTACTTGTCTTCATTAAGCATTCAGTTGTTATACTATTCTCTCTGAACTAGAGTGGTCCCACACCTTGAATGTCTGTGAATTCTAATAAACGGAGTCAAACTAATCCAGAGGCTTTCCACATATCTTAAGTTTTCCCCAGGCATGTTCCCAAAACAACTCTACTTTGGGAAGACACTTCAGCTGAATCTTCTGCAAAAATTTCTAAAAGTTACTTACAAACTCAGAACACCTTTCTGCTGCTTATTATTATTTACCAAGAAAATTAAACTTATTTTTCCTTCTCTACTGTTATGAATGGTTTTGTTCTGTAATACCATTAACAGGAAAAAGGTTTTACCTTTTAAAAAAATGTTATTCCTCCTTACCAGTAACGGAAGTCTTCCACATTAACTATTCTTTACTGAAAAAGTTGTTTTGCATGGTTTCTGGGAAGCTAGAGAGCTAATTATCTAACCAGGGGGACTGTCCAGGACAGTATTTGATTTAAAAGGCTTGAGGCTTTAGGTGCTCAATTAAGTAGCTATCGGTCTCAGACTGGACTTTAATGGGCTCTTTTCTCTTTAACTGCAGCAATGGGTAGAGATACCCCAGGTCAGGCTAATTAAAGCCAGGGGACTCTTTAATTGTGATGACAGAATTGGTTTCAGTTTCCTCTTTGGGTCCTCAGTCCAAGAAGGTCATTAATATTTCAACATTTGGGCAATGCAATCAATCACAAACATCAAGAGGTTCCCTGTACGGACAAGGCAGCTCTTCTACACTTCGCAGCATTTTACTGAGCCACCTTAAATTAACAACTGTGTGGTTCCAACACAGCATTCCCCACACCCCCAAATGCTCCTGGTGTTTTTTGTTCGTGGGGTTTTTTTGGGTGGGGTTTTTTTTCAGAACTTTCTGTAGGAGAGTGGGAATGAAAGCAGCAAGAAATCTTCTCAACCCAGTTTCCCATCTTGCTGCTCAAAATTCAGCATCAGCAGAAACAGGTCTCTAGCAACTTGTACTAACACAATAAGGTTCCACTGCTTTCCAAAATTGTGGACACAGATTTAAGCACTCTGATTCTTGCACGATGTGGTGCACATTTGTGTTCACATACATATATCCAAGCGCTAGCAAAGAGAAATGCACATCCAGACCTACTGATCCAGAAGGAATCAGTGTTTTTGTACATTCCCCACATTTAATCTAAATTCTGCACCAGCTATATTAAATGTAACAAAGAAAGGCAACACAGAAATTACGCCTGAAGCCAAGTCCATTAAACGTACTTCAGAATAACTAGAGACCAAGCACCTTAAAAGCACCAGAAGCTATTGATACTTAAAAGGGGGGCTGTGCATAATGGCAAGTGCTGCATTAGAGAAGAGGAAGAAAAAAAAGGGAAAAAAAAACCAGCCAAATTACGCTTGGTTAATTCAGAGTAACAGATCTGCCCCCAAGTGAATTGGAGGCCTTGAATTAATTCTGTTATGACAAATCAAGATAAACGTTCCCCCTAAATTGCATGCGATTTAATTAATTTTTGAGATCCTGTTTTTTTTTTTTTTTTCCTAGCTAATAGTTCACATGCTCCTGTGCTGTCATTGTGCTTGAGTGGGCAGACTTCAAAGTGATATTAAATAACCAACTATTAGATTTACCTAGCACGTCCTATTGGAAAAGTGCCATTTAATTACCTAGCCTGTTCAATTAAAGGGACAGCATTCCCTGAATATAGCAGCTTGCCGCTGATTACCAGGGAAATGAACTGGCTGCCCGGCGGCCCCCTCCCTGGCGCGGCCTCACTGCAGCGCGACCAGGTCCGGCCGCCCCCCGCCCCCGGGGCTGCGCCCCCGCCGCGCTGTGCGGAGCGGCCGCCCGGGGAGGGGCGCCGGGCGCTGCCCCTTTAAAAAGCGCCCGGGCAGCCTCCCCCTCTTCCCCCTTCCCCACCACTCCCTGCTCTCTCTTAGAGGCCAATTTTGTTAATTAAATGTTTTGTTTGCGACGCGGCTCTCATTCATTTCGGACACGTCATTCCGAGCAGATCTAAGCCAGCGACCAGATCTCATTAGATAAAACCTATCAGAACTAAGAGAAAATGGAGGAGACACTAATTAAAGCTTTTAATTGTGCGGATTCGCTGCCACGCTGCTGCTTTATCTGGCATCTCAAGGTTGGGAGGGCTGCGCTCCGCTCAGCTCCCCTCCCTGAGCGCGTTGCTCGCCGTGGGGAAGGAGGGGAAAGGACCAGAGTTTCCACCTCCCTCTCTTTTCCCAGGAACCTTGGCCTTCAATGGAAGCTGTAGCTCTACGGCCAATTTGTTTTCGGGTTTTGGGGGGGAGAGGGAGGGAAAGGGGAGTGTTGTGTTGTTTAAACAACAACAAAAAACCCCACATACAGCTTCAGACAGCTAAAAACCTCATTAATAAATGGCCCTGGGGTCTTGGCCCGAAGGAGTCAAGTCCCTTTCACCTGGCACCTGCCGGCCCGATCAATCCTCTTTCCCATTTTGTCAGTCGTATCCAGCGTGCCCCGCGTCTCCGGCTGAGAACGGTGCCCGTGGCTCTTGCCTGGGGAAGAGAATGTGCCACCACAAAAGCCCGCCAGAAAACTAAGAGAGAAGAAGAATGGCAGAGGGGAACCAGAGCGCCTCGCTGTCAGAGCATTGCCTCCACAGCCAAATAGGGCCATTTCAAACACAAAAAGGGCGAGGGCCTCGCTCATGGCAGCATGACCCACGAGGAAGCCTGCAAAGTCAATTTCCAGCAGGAAAGCTCCAAGTTAACTCAACCCTGGCAGCGCCACACCATCCTACCCCACCTTGAGTGTACAGTGTCCAGTTCAAGTTTCAGCAAGCATCTGTCAGAGTTATTTTTGCAAGTCAAATTACACAGATCTAAAGAGAAGTCAGGCAATAGGACAAGGAGATCAATTCAAACCCCTCATCTGATAAAGCATCCTATTCATAATCGCCTACATTAAAATAAACGAGTATTAATTTTTGGCAACACAAAACCAGAGGACTGCGATAAGCTTGCCTGAACTTGCCTCTGGGACACAGTGGACGCATCTCCTCTTTTTAATTAGTAGCAATCAGACATGAGGGTTTGTTTGATGGCGTTGGCCGAGTGATGAATCTGTACTATTCAGTGCATCTTAACAGTAGTGTCAATTTTTCCACTTCAAACGAGACTCTTTCCCTAACACCGTTCTGCTCTATTTAATTACTATTCTGCCAGGCTTAGGCTTGTTGCTTAAGGATGATGACCAAAAAGCACCATTAACCCCCCACAATGTGCTGATTTTTTAGCATTTCTCTCTAAAAATACCCCCAAAACTAGCAAAACTAAGGCTTCAATTCCTCAGACATACCACAGGACATATTTTACATACTTAACTGCGTGAAGCCACAGCCAGGTACCAGGTCAGAGGCTGCACTATCAGAGTAACCAAATCTTAACTCCATCCTCTTAACTAAGGAGGTCTCTGTGCATATACACGCTACAGTCCACATCTTCTCAAATATAAGTTTTACAACATAAGCAAACTTGTAACATTTGATGGCTGCTTTTGGTAGGTTTTTTTCTTTTTCCAGAAAGGAAAAAAAAGTGGAACTTCTTGGCCATCAGAGAGAAGGGAAATCCTGGGTTAACTCTTGACATTTACTATTAATGAGAAGCCAGAAGCATTTAAACAGAACACTGTTTGTTTTAACTAAGCATTTCTATGATGCTGGGAAGGTATAGGGCTTTTTTGTTGTTTTTTTTAATTACTGAATGTTGAAACAGAACACCTCCTTGAAGCATTCATGTGCATCAGTCTATCAAACCATTTACTCAAATTAAATGTGTAATCCTTCAAAATGCCTCCTTTTAAATTAATGAGTTTAAGTAGCTTGAGTTCACCTGAAAAGATCGTACAGGCACCTGACCTCATGAATTCTTTCTATTAATTATATTGGAAACTTGTTGGAGGGGATACTCTGCATAATCTTATTGTACCCCAACATATGCGAGATTAGTGAGGCTTAGTTCCCCCTACCCAAATCTGTGGCATTTAAAGCAAACAGCTTCAAAAGAGGAAGAGGTAAGAAATAAAGGGCAAGAGCATATACCTCCTCTGCTATCTCCTGCATTGTCTATACTGGAAGTTAAGAGAAATGCCGGTTCAAAGCTTCTCTGTAACAATGCTAAGACAAACATCATACCACTGGTTTTTGCTATAAGTAGAATCCACGGCCCTCCAACTGATGGTTAATCGGCTCTTTCACAAGGAGAACAGAGAATGAGTCATTCTGTTTCCACTCAAAGGAGTTTAAAGGTGCTTATGTAAATATCATAATTAATCAGATACTAAAGGCAGGCATTTCATTATTTAGCACCTCTGCCACAGCCTTATTTAAGCTCTACGATTTTAACATTTACTGTTCAGATATGCACACTTCTCCTTCAACACTACAACAAAGCAGATTAATTTAGCCTCTCTGATTGCTGTTTATTTTTAGTTAGGACTTGTTTTGTGCTGACAAACCACTTTAAAGTTACAGTCGTCGTTCAGCCCCCCCAACTCTTCCCTCCACTTGGCAATCGCAACTCGCCCTGGGCTAGGCGCTAACATCCGCACCCGCATGTCTCTCCGATCCTCATGAAAGAGCCATCCTGAGCCAGCCCACCCCTCTGCCCTGCGGACACCCACCACGAGGAAAAAAAAAGGGGTGGAAAAAGAGAAAAATTGAGAAAAAGGCAGCGAGAAAGGGGGAAAGCAGTCCTCACCAGCCTGGCCGTCGCCTCACCTGATGTAGTCGTTTCTGCAGAGAATCATCCCGCTCTTGGTGTAGCAGGAGGTGCCGATGTCCCCCAACTGGGCCTGGCAGCAGGAGCACTTGAGGCAGCGGCTGTGCCAGTAGCTGTCCATGGCGTAGAGCAAGAAGCGGTCGGCGATCTTCCCCCCGCAGCCGGCGCACCTCTTCCAGGAGAGGGAGCCCGCCGTGACCGGGGGCGGCTGCGCGCTGCCGCCGGGGTTCACCATGGCCTGCGCGGAGAGAGGGGCGGGGGCGGGTCAGCGCTGGGACAGGACGGGCTGGGCGGCAGCGCGGGGCCAGCGCCGCTCCCGGGCCCTGCGGGGGCAGCGGCGGCCGGGCCGCGGGGCAGGGGCGCGGCCGCGCAGCTGGCGGGGAGCGGCGGGCGCGGGGGGCAGAGCGAGCGCAACCCGCCGCCCCTCCCGCTCCGGGCTTGTGCAGCTGCAGCTCACAAGTCAGGAACAGTCCCGGGGTTTGTTTTGCTTATGAAAAAAAAGTGTGTGAAGAGTAGAAGGGGGGGGGAAGTTGTGAAACTGGTTTTTCAGTCTAGGAGAGGCTCCGCAGGCTTGGGGTGGTAACGAGGGGCTCCGGACCGGCCCTCGAGGCCTTGGGATTTTATTTTTTGTAGTTTTATTTTGGAGAACTAAAAACACCCAGAGAAACTGGGTGTTTTTACTCCAGATTGAGGACGCTGGCCCGAATAATAGATCATTGAACTTTAGGACGCCAGTTAACTTCCTACACAAGCACACTCAACTTTTGTCTCGCTAATCTGCCCTTGATCAGCAGTTTAAATGCTAAAGCTTTGTTACTAAAAAAAAAAAAAAAAAGTTTACCGACCCTAGGAAAGCAGCAGAGTAATGAAGTGCACCGCTCCGGCTGCAATTACTCTGGCCGCCCCCGAAACTGCTACTAAGGGCATTTTTCACTTTCTAATAAATGCTTTATGCAAGCAGGACAACCGAGAGATAATATAGGAATCAATTCATAAAGCTTACTCTAAACCGATTAATTTGTTGCCTTCAATCCAGAGTCCAATAAACTCCCGGTGTTCCTCTAGTCACTTATACTATAAAAAGATCAAGTTATTTACTGCCAATTAAGCAGCATGTTTTGTCTTTGTCCTTTGTAAGCCGTATGTGCTCATGCCGAGGCATCTGGCTATCTGCTAAGGACCTTCAGACTGATACGTCCAGAGCAGCGAGGACGAACTTTTCCTGCCACTGGCCCAACTCGACTGCAGGAGAAGAACTGAGGCCGATTTAAACACACATTTCCTCAGAAAGAGTACCTGGAGGTATGTCCAGTGACCGCACAATAAACCAGGAGAACTGCACCAATTAAGCTGTAACAAAAACCCCGAGACTTTATAAAGAAAACCACTCTAAAAGCCATTAGCATTGCATTTATCCGAATGCATCGTATACCTTTATGTAAATTGATTTCTGATGCATTTGTTCAAGGAATTGCCTTTTGTTACAGTTTCCAGCTACAGCTTAATGAATCTGCATTTCCTGCTCTGAGTCCTTAAACCGTTTTCCTACGCTTTAAATCACTTCGGATTTCTTAAAAGAAAAAGGCTCCATGCCACCACCTTAACCTGTTCTTTGTCGAAGACAAATATGTGTAAATATAAAATGGGAAACGTTACACTGAGAAAACCATCCAGTAACCCCATTAAGCTAAAGCTCTTAAGGACAAGCAATACCTTAATGCTGATTAAATCTAAAAAGATGAATCAAGAGGACTGACCAGAAAGTGACTCCCTTGATAACTAAGGACGGGCCCTCATCAAGTTTCATTTAGAGTTTGGGGGGGGGGGGGGGGGGGGAAGCTTTTAACTTAAATAGGCTTACTCGAGTAATTACAGAGCCAAGCAATTTAGGTCCTGGGATAGGAGTCAGTGAAATAGAAAGCAGAGCTAGAAGCTAGAGGCAAAATACCCCCCTTTTAACAGCGTCTCTGCTGCTTTTTTAATGGAGACCAAGGGAGGGACAAGCGGAGAGCTGGAAATTTGTAGTACAAAAATGGATGCTTAATTCATGTCTTGGTTTTAATTAGGTGATTCACCGAATTTCTCCTGGATTGAAACAAAAGACCGTGTGCGGGGCAGGAAGGGAACTGGAGAGGAGAGAAATAGAGAGCTCACTTTGATCTTTTCTGCCACTGTTTCAGAAAAGTGTTTACTACGGGGGAAGCGGGTGCCCCAGCCTCCCCCCACCCCCCCCACCTCCCCACCCCCCCCCGTCCCCTCCATTCACAGCCGAGGCAGGCAGAGCCCTTTCCCGGCGGCAGCTGGGAAGGGGGGTAAGGGAAGGCGCTCCAGTGGCGGCCGCCGCCAGGCTTTGTACGGGGGGCCGCGACAATGCCCGGGGCCCACGGCGCCCCGCTCCGCGCCCCTCCGCCCGGCGGGCAGCGGGACGGCAGCGGCGGGCGGGCGGGCACCGCGCACACGAACGCTGAGAAACACGGGGGAGCGACCGGCACTTCTTACCTGCTTCCCCTCTATATTGCAAAAGGCCGGAGAGCGCCGCTCGGGGTTCCTGAAGAGGTCTCCTTGCAAAGAAACAAGCACAGCGCTCGCCCTCTCGCCGGCTGTTGGGAGCGCTGGAGGGAGCCCCCCGCCCGGCAAGGGGCAGCCCAGGCTGGAAAAATATAGATATTGCTATGAGAGGCGTCTGCCCGGGTCCTTCCTCCAGCTCCCGCTTCCCGGGAGGGGAGCTGCAGAGCTCGGTCCCCGCCGCTGAGCCGCACACGCAGGGCGCCGCCGCCGCTCGCTGCTGCAATCGCCGGGCAAGTTTGGCAATGTGGCTTCACTTTGTGCCGCTTCCCCCCCGCCCCCCCCACCTCCGCCCCCTCTCCGGGCTGCGGCGGCTCCCGAGCCTCCCGCGGCGCGGAGCCGGCCGGCCGCGGCCCGCCGGAGCGCCTCAGCGGAGCGGGCGGGAGCCGGCGAGTTTGAGCGGGGCCGGGTACGGAGCTGCTGCCGGGATCCTGCGGCGGCGGCGCTGGTGGGGCGCGGGGGGCGGCCCTTGTGCCCGTCTAAGCGTGAGGCTGCAAGTGCGTGTGTGCCCGTGTGAGTGCGTGTGTGCCCGCACGGTGCGCGTGTGTCCGCTGCCCTTACACATGTGTTACTGACAGAGCAGAATCCCAACTACACTCCGGCTGGGCGCCCCCGTCAGCCCGCCGCAGCCAATCCGCCCCCGGCTTGTTCAGGCGGAATAATAAAACCTGCCAATCCCCGGGAAGACAAAGGAATGAGTGAGAGGGGAGGGAAAAAAAAAAAAAAAAAAAAAGGAGAGGAAGGGAGGGGGCGAGGAGGAGGAGGAGGGGAATGGAGAGGAAGGAGGGAGTCAGGTGGGCAGCGCTGGCCGCGCCGTCCGCCCGGGCGCTGAGGGGAGGCGCGCGGCCGTGAGGGCACCGTCCGCCCCGCCCCGCCCGCCAGCTCCCGGCCACCAGTTGAGAAACTTGGCGGCGAGGGGTCGTCCTGGCTGTCTCCGAGGACAGGCCTGCTCCGCCCGGGCGGCGGCGTCCCTCGGAGCCCTTCCCGGCTGCTGGGCGCTTCTCCCGCCGCCGCGGCCCCACCGAGCCGGGGGGAGGCGCCGAGGGGAGGTGCGGCCGCAGCAGCCGCTTCTTGCCGCCTTCGTGGCGCCCCCCGCTGCCCGCGGCCGGCCCCGGTGCCCGCTCCCCGTCCTGCGCTCCCGTGCCGGAGCGGGGAGAGGCGGCGAGGGCCGTGCCCAGCTCTCCCTGCGGGTGGAGGGGCCGTGTCGCGCCGCCGACTGTCACACGTTCCCCGCAGGAGCTGCGCTGCGGGACTCAGGGGGGCACGGCCCGCGGTGGCCGCCCCAGTGGAGGCTTCGGTGGGTTAAGCAGCCGCAGTTGGCGGCACGGCTTGTCAGCAGGGAAGGCAGCTGCGTTTCTGAGGGAGAAGCCCGGGGATGACGGCAAATCGGAACAAGTAATGGTCAGAGAGGACGCTTAAAACTGTGAAAAACCCACTACGTGTTAACTGCACGCCTGTGAGGCCTAAGTGCAGCACACAGGATAAGCACAGCCGCGAATCGCTGGAACACGCCCCCGGAATAACAAAGTGCTCCTAAATGCGGGTGCTGTCCCCGGCGCAGCTCCGTGCCCGGCACAGGGAACACGCGCGCTCCTGTCACCCCGCGTACGCGGCCGCGCTCCTCTCGCGGCGGCGGAGCCCCATCAGTGGCACATTCCCGGGATCTGTTAAAGGACAGACAAACTTCATAACAGGAGTTTCTCGATTCCAGACCGCTGACGTAAGCAGCAGCCAATGCAGCGCTGGCCGGCCGGCAGCAACGCTCGGGCCGCGCTCGACGGGCGCCGCGGGCAGGGCAGGGCAGGGCAGGGCGGCCCCGCCGCCCGCGGGCACGTTCGCTGCCCTGTCAAGTATGTGGTGATGGCAGCGTGACCGGGCTACGAGCTCCGTGCGCTCACCCGATGTCCGAGACAAGTATTTAAAACCTGCTCCTGCCGGCGGCTAACGCAGACGCGGTGCCCCGCACAGGTACACGGAACTCTTCCGGGGAGCACTTCCTAAGTGCCCCGGCGCAGGAACGCTGCCCGCCCGCCCGCTGACAGCCCGGCGCTGAGCCCCGTCCGGCAGTCGCAGCCCAGGTGTGCTTTAACCACATCGCCACCTGTGGGTCTCCCGCAGCCCTGCAGCCCCGGCCTGGGCTGGGCACGGAGCCGTGTGCCCAGCAACCATTTAGAATTGGAAGGAAAATCATCTACCGGGGAGAAACGTATTTGGGAAAACGTAGGATAGCGAAGATACATTTTGCTTCTAAATATGTAAGAAATAAAATTTTGACATTTGAATGGCACCACAGGTATGATTTAAACACGGGAGAAAATTATATTTCTGTGTTTCTCCATAGACTGGAGATATGTTCAGAGTCTGCTTAAAGCAGACTTGGGAGCTCATGGAACACTTCCACAGGGAAAGGGAGAAGAGGACCACTGTTATGGTTAATATTCTTTTAGCACAGGTCTATGAAATATATCATCTGGATGTAATCTCCGTGTACATATTACATTTAAACATACTCAGCAGTTTTAGATTTGTTATGTAGGATCTGGTACAACTTAAAATATATAAAGCAACAAGGCATGCTACAGATAATCAACAATCACTGATATTTTAGCTTTCTGACAGTTAAGAGCACAAGAACAGAACAAATGCCAAGCTAAAATAAAATCTACATTGTCTAATTATCTAAGCCTGTAATGGCTGGAAGCTACCAAATTCAGACTGGGAGAGCCATTAGGACCTCTCCTTATTGGAAAAGATATTCTACCAAGAAACTCTGCCATAGGCACTAAAATGTTTACTAGTCTTAAAAATGAGAGTGATACAAAAAACAGGAATTACCTTCTCAAGGAGCAGAGTTTTAAATGGCTTAATGATGTCTTCCAAATAGCATTACAATGTTCATATCTTTTTCTGAAATCTGATCATCACTAATTTTTGTGATTAATTTTAACAGAGGAAACCTTAACTGAGAGCATTTTGCAGAGCAATATTTTTCTAATTTTTCTTTTGTGCAGCATCTGCTGTTGCTGTGCTGTCATCTTCGTTATGTTTTTCATTGTCTATGTGCCATAATGTAATTAGTTAGTTCAACATCATCTGTGCTATTAGATGAGATGTTTCTATGGTAAGTTAACATAGTTCTGTGTAATTGGTAGATTTCAGCAGTAGGCATGAATGTATCCATCAACTTTAGGTCGATTTGAGTCCACAAGATTTAAATTCACTTGGCATACGTTATCCTAGAAGACTTTTAATTTTGGCTGAATGGATAAAAAACACAATGCATAAGAAAATCTGGCTGCTTATATTGCAGTACTGTTGGAGTCAGGGAAAGGAAAGCATAAAATTGCTGGCTTAGTAGTTGCAATCTGAATGTCTGGAAAATGTTACAGCCTGGGATCCAAATCCTTCTTAAACCTAGATGTGCCCCTAAGATACCAGGTAGTCCAGAATTCGTCAGAGTTATCTCTCCATTCAGGAAAGGAGTCTTGGTTCTCTTCCTAAATACTGCATTCCTATGGGACCTCTAGGTTCTCTCCCTGAATAGTGCATACCTAGGGGACTCTCTTCCTTTTCTCATTAGAGAGAAATGTTGAGGCTGCTGCTTTGAGATCTTCCATGTGGCACTTTGCTAATCCATGTATCTTGCAAACTACACCTTTTGAACAAACAAACTTCTAAAACAAACCCTCTGATCCCAGTCTCTCCAGAAACAGTGATGAAAAATCAACAGCCATTTCTTACTTTAAAGTAATGCATCCTTTTACTCACATAGATTCTTCTGGTTCAGGCCTCAATCAATTTAAAAATGTGACTGGATTAAGCATTTAAGTCAGATATCCAATGATATGGCACAGTCGTATACTGGCAGAAGCTGGGAAGAATCCTGGATGGCTTCACTCTTAGCATTCTTTTCTAAGCAGTAGACAGTACTGTTTGCCCAAAAGAGTAAGATAAGTTACATTTAGAAATATGTGTATAGATTTTGACTTGCTTATAAATATATGAGTAACTTTAGTTACAGGAACCCAGAACCATGGGAGGTAATTAGTAGGCACAGTTTGCTTATGTAAGGACTTGCAAGACCCTTTTATCATCACTGTATGCATAACTTAGGACAGGAGCCAAATAATATAAATGTCAGTAATTACAGATATATATTTATATTAACAATAAAGTCCACTTTTGGAAGAGCTCAGGCTGTATTTGTAATGACATCATATGGCTGAAATTACGTTCACCAATTTGTCCTGTGCACATTTCTGTTGGGAGAAATTGATACATTACCACAAGCCATCAATAGCAGAAAGTCCTGCAAGTGGGTTCTGTGACTACAGTAAAATATATCAGAGTCTGAAATTGTATGTAATTTTTGTTTAAAGCTAACTAAAAGTCTTGAAAGGCCTCCAAAATATGTGTATGTAAAAATAAGTTCACGACATAAAACAATCTTAAAATTGGAAATGCTGTGTGAATTTTGAAAGAGGCCTTTACATTCCACAGTCTATAGCCATTTTTTAAGCAAATCAGTTAAAATTAATTTGCTACTCTTAAACATATACTGACAATTGATTTTTGTGATGACATATCTGTAGTGATATGTTGTTTCAAAAATGAATATTTTTATTATTCATATGTCTCCATCTTTAACAAGGAAAAATCCTTTGACAAATACCTACTATAAACTTATATAGAACTTACCCTTTGGGGTAAAAAAAATGTTTTCTTCACACATACTTTTCTAGAACTGGCATTAATATGTTGCCTCTATTCACTAGTCACCTTAACAAATGGGAGGGTGGGACAGCACAATTTGGTGCTGTTTGAAGGCCCAAATTATAGGTAAAAGTGGCCACCAATCTACTTTAAATTTACAGTACAAAAAAGATCAACTGGAAAGGAATTACAAAAATAAAAATCTGACTCAATCAGCTGACCAAAATGCACTTACCTAATGCAGAGGTACATGTTTATAACACTATCATTTATGCAATGTGTTGCAATGAAAAACGAAAACTTAACTCTAGCCTGTATTATCTAATTAATTAGCCAAGTAACTTTAAATATGCAGAATAAATTAGTATATTATCCCTAAGTGAATAAATAGCATGTTTAATTTCTTCATGATGTTGTCCACACAAAATACCTTTATAATTGCATTGAAATAATTTTCAAAGATGTGTGTCCAGTAGCAAATCCTATGTAATTAGAATATCTGTCTGAGTATATCCAGGAAATGAATTATTTACATGTAGCTCATTGCGATGGAGGAGTAGGTATGATATCTTTATGAAGTTCCCATGGCCTCTGAACAAAGCTGTAATGTGCAGAAAAGTCCATGACCAATGTTTTCCACCTATTTTGCACCTATTCACAGCTTTGTGGTACCTGGCTTGGGCTGTAGTAAATCAATGGAGGAACATTTGCTCAAGCTGTTTTCTCTGCAGGTCATCAGGGGACGTTCTCAACCTAGAATTTCATAGGGTTTTGTTCTATGATACGTCATTGATGGGAAGGCACAGTTTTAGCTAATCCATCTAGATGTTTGTGGTGACTGTCTCTGGTGGAAATTTGACACTGGGCATTGTTTCAAGAAGCTGAGAGAAAGCAAGGTACAGGCTGAGCACTGAAACACACACATCCCAGAGATCCCCTGTTGAAGTTGTCTTTTTAATTGAAGGGCTACCAGCATGGTATGAGAAAATGGAGGGTTACAAAAATGAAGAGGAAGAGCAGCCTGGTGACTTGTGTCTGGCAGAAATGCCTCTATCGTATTTGATTTGAAATTTACATAGATGCCAGTAGTTATGACACAACTGTCACTTCAAGTTCACTTAACTGGACATGAAACAATAATGACAAACAACCAGAATGACAGTTCTCCTATTCTGCAGTGAGGTTCTTCATATCTCAATTCTGCAACATTTCTTCTGTTCACTCCGCCAGACAAATGTGTTTCTGTTATTATGATTTCTCTGCTTGGCTCGGCACAGCATTGCTAAAAGCAAGAGGGAGAGTTTCTAAGCTTTCTATTTAGTTTTTTAGCCCTACCATTTATCAAAGAAAGAGCTTCTTAGTAACAATTTTTAACATTAACTCTTTAATAGTTACTTTGCTGATGTAATCCATTATTTAAAAACATTGTATTGCGTAAGAATATTACATTATTTTTCATACAAAAATATAGCGCTCTACTCCTAGGTTGTTTTTCATAACTGGAGTGACTACTACATTCCATGACCATAACTCTTTTTATCATTCTACTATGATTCAGTAGCTTTTGCTGTCTTATAAACAATCTTACAATTAAGAGCTAATGTTAATGGAATAGATTGTTGTCATAGGATAATGGTTTCCTGCTGCTAGATAAATGCTGTGGCAATGCTAGGACATTTATTGAAAGTAATAGTGAAGACAAAGCTAAGAGATTTATTTTTAAAGCAGGTGCCACAGATCCAGTGACACCATTCTGTTACAATTGTTTTATTTCTATTTCACTAAGAGACTGATGAAGATGGAAGCATTTTGCCTGATGTATGCAAGTGCAGCAAAGTGACAGTGGCTCATTTCACTGTAACTGAATAAGCTGCATTGCACTTGGCTTGGGAAGAGATTTATTGTGTGGCTCATCCAATCAGAAAACAGTTTATCCATTAACTATGGCTTTAAAGTATGTTTTATTTCTATGAACAAGATGGGGCTTGATGCTTTCTTTCACAGAAACAGTTATACAGAGTTCACAGAAAAGGACAGAAGTGGGGCCCTTTGGTGCTTATTCCACCAGTCATTCCAGAAGCACCCCCCTTTCCTCTGTGCCGCAAGGATGGCAGGCTGGGGAGAGTGAACCTGTCCATAGTGTGTGCCCCTCCTCCTAAATCAATGGTTCCTTGTCTCCCTTCTGTATTGGAGGGTGTTGCTTCAGTGTTAGCAGAACAGAAATGGCAGCATTGTTCTTACCAGTGCTGCTTTGCAGAGGGTGGGCAGGGAAGTTTTTGTCTAGTCTAGTGTTTCCTCTGTCTTTGCAGTCACAGGAATTTGGAGTTTCGGAAAATATGCCTTCTTCCACTTCCGTGATTTCAAAATTGCTCACCCCTGAATCCTCCAATAGAGAACTGTGAAAAACACAGCTTGTAGAGTTTCATAGGCCCTCTATCTGCTCATGTGGAATTGTAATTAAACACCTTGAGTGCCCCAAATATACAGCTCCTACAAAATTGGAGTCAGTTGTCAGGAAGTACGTGGGATCCATTCAATTCGACGAGCTTTGTCTGGACAGCTATGCCCTAATTGCCTGACCTAGGCTTCAACAAATCCTTTGTCTTTTCTTTTGAACTGTGGAGTGGCTATTCCAAGTGGCAGTGCTGTAGCTATGACAGCTTGAGGATATTCCACAAATAATAAAAAACATGATCCCTTCCCACAAACTCCCATCATTCTGAAGCATCTTTAAAGTTGTGTTGTAAAACAGTATAATGACTTTATATAACCATAAAGTCCCTGCTAGGATTTCCTTAAGAAACAAACTAATTTTATTATTAAGGCCCGCAGACCTTGACATCAAACCAGCAATTCACTGCTCCAAGGACTTACTCTCTGTAGCTGCTCAAAACACAGTTCTGAATTAACTTCCAAGACCAGAGCTTGAAGGCAGTAGGCAGCTTTAACCTTTTCTTGACCTCAGACACATCTCACAAACAGGAGTTCAGTAAATACAAAACTTTTACTTTAATCCATGTGCAAATATTCTGAGAAATAATTAATTCTTCAATTTCTGAGTTTTAAGGAAATGTTTATACTAACAAATGGGCAAGTGTTACAGTACTTGTTCCAAAGGGCCATCAGGCAATGTTGTTCCTCTGCTGAGCATAGCCCCTTATAAAAGGCAAGCCCCAGAGAGAACATCATAGAGAAAAACAGAAATGAGGGAGACCTGCAACCGTGACAGAATTAACCCTTGCAGCTTTGAGGTCTGTTTGGTCATCTGCAGAATAGACAGTGCAGAGCTCTAGCAAATACATATTCTTCCAACTAAATCTCTATGGCACCTGATCTTGTGCTTGTGCCTTCTGGTATCAATCTCCCATCTGAAGTTTAGGATTCACAGGAACAATCTAGGAGATGGAGAATTTCCAGATCCTTAAATCATTGGAGTCATTTACCTAAGTACCTTTAAGGATGTGATGGTTAGCATTGTAAAGTCTTAGGATTTTATTAAAATACTTGGTGTATCTGTTTAAACTCCCAACTCTGGAATCATGGTGTAAATACAAATCTGCTTTCAACTTTTTCAGTAGGAATTTTGAGTCTTCCTGGTTCGGTAAAACATTAATTCTTAAAGATCAACCAGAAACAAATGATTTGTTCCCATTTAGCATTTTATTTTAAAAATTATTCTCCATTTGATCTAATAAATAGCGAGGAGTCATGACTTCTGGATTTTTGGGATTGCCAGTACAGTAACCGAATGTCTTATCACCACATACTGGATCTGCCCAAGAAATCCTCCTCAATTCAAGGAATTATTAAACCTATTTTGTTGATAGGTTTCTCCACATCACATGGGACTGAACACAATCAACCAGTATTTCATTTCCATACCCCATACTGCCTTGCCAACGGAGTCAGCATTCCCCATGTCAGTTATCCTATCATAAGGCAGATCCCCAGTCTCTTGCAGCTCTTTGGACTAAGGCAGTTGGTTGTGTATATCCCACCTGGATCTGGCCCAGATGCTTTATTTCTATTGCATGAGATGATTAATTATGTGGTTTCTTTCTGTTTGTCTGATAGAAGCTGAGGTAGGAGAGTGATGGTTGCTTAGTGCACTGTTATTAAAAAGCTGCTTTTGATAGCCCTGAACAGGCTTGAGTTGTGTGCTACAACTAATCATAAAGCTGCTTGCTTGGAAATGTAATGCTTGTTAATACTACACTGTACTTTTATAAGTGAACGAAATTTTGATTGGCTAGAGTTTAACTATAATCAGTAATTAAGGGTCAGCCATCCAGTAAACTCATTAGTTTACACCAATTACATTTGGTATAGTAACTAATGATTTCAGGGATCAAGCCATTTATTTCTAGGCTTTCAAAGTATAATTATTGTGTAAATCAGATAGAGTGTAAATCTTTTCCATACGTTTTGGTTGGTAATTGAGAAATAAAATGGTTTCCAAATGTATTCTTTGTCCAGGTTTTGTTCTGCAGTAGATCTCTCTGGGGACTCTTTAAAGTATATGGAAAAGGTGATGTCAACAGAAGTGTACGCTGGGCAAACTGAAACAGGATTAATTAATAGAGATGAAAGAGAAAAGCCAGCCCTTTGCAAATTATGGTCCAGGTCTCAACTTGGACATCACACCTTAAAATGACAGTTTACAATCTTAAGCATGAGTCACACAGATTGACAAGTATTCAAAATAGAAGAGAATTAAAAGTCCTTTATGTTTAATGTATAAAGGCCTTTCCAATATGCAGTCTTTAAGATGGTGTAATCTCTGGAGCATTTTGCTTTGAAGTTTAATATGTAGCTCCTCACATCCACATAACATTTTCAACACGTTAAACAAATTAGTCTCTGGTTACAGGAGTTTTTAGATATTTACAAGTTGCCGTTTAACTAAATTTAATATGTGCCAGTGAAGTTGCTCATGCACTTGTTCATTTAGAAAAATGCACTTTTGGAATGATTAATAAATAAACCAGCCTTTCCTATGCCTTCAACTTTGGTGTTTATTTGAAAGCAATCTACTTTAAAAAGACATTAATATCCCTAGAATTATTATTAGAATAATTGCTTTTACTCTTCTTGGAACACACATTTTTTCTCATTTCCCTTCAGCACAGACAGCTTTTGACTCAGATATAAACTTCCTATTATTATTCCCCACTCCCCACCCCAAAAATGAAGAATAGGAATTATACACTTTTCACTAAGGAATAATTAATTTGTCTCAAGTATTAGAACAGAGAATTGTAGAATGACTTTGAATGGTAGTCTCTAAGGAACAGCATTGTTTGTTCTCTTCAGTCTTTAATGAGCTTTAGTAAATGGCCAGGAAAAATTACCTTCTTTCTGTAATATGAGAGAAGCGAAGAATGAAGGAAGCTATAGAATCCCGAGGAGGAAAGGAGCAGACACACACACACACACGCACACACCCCCTGTACACATCACTTCCAGTGGTTAGTGTTCTTCTTTGGAACTGAGCACTTGAGCTCTAGTTTTCCATTACAGTTAAAACATATAATGTCCCTAATATTTTTGTAGGAGAGAAAATTCCTGGATGTCTCCCACACACTGACAGTATCTGGCTTATGTTGAGGGACAACTGCCTATAGCTAAGATCTGGAAGTCATTCTGGCTTTCTCTGTTTTGGCATTGATTTTGTATTTTAAGACTCTTTAGTGTATTTTTATTGTATTTCCACCTTTAAAAGCAATTTGCCTTGTCGTGCTCCAGCGTGCTGCCCTGTCTTTTAATAGAATTCTTTTCCCTCCACTGCATATTTGCTGCCGCTCCTGTCCAGAATGGTAACTGAGGCAGCCCTGGCAGGTGTTTGTTTCAGCTACAGCTACAAACCTGTCACCATGGATAACAGAGTACATTCAGGAGCACACTTGCCTTCCCTCCCCTCCAGTCTCTACACGTCCTCACCACCCAGTCCCACATCAAGTCCCTGGTGCTGTGGCTGCTCCATGGCTGCTCTGTGGTATGAGGGAGCTGACCAAGTGAGATCAGCACAGTTCTAAAAAGATCTTGTTGAACAAGGTCTTTCTCCAGTCTATCCCATTGGCACTGTTCCAGTTTGTATGGAATAATTAAATGGATTAAATTGATTGTTCTGTGTGCTTTCTCTCAAAGCACTACTGAGAGCAAGAAACCTGGGGTTTGCTACCATCTTCCAGGGAATGCCTCCATACTTGGTATTAAGTATTGACTGGGGCAGGTCCTGTCAGACGTGGTTTCCCCACCCAGGTGAGTGTCTCCACTACGTGACTGACAAGTCAAGCACAAGCTTTCCCACTCCAAGAAAGGACTTGGGTCACCCTCCTCACAGAACAGCTGGGTAGGGTGCAAATTCAGGGGGCAAGAGATTCAAGTTCAAATTGCCTCAGGCAGAGCCTAAATACAAGTCTCCCATATCTTGGCTAAATTACACCAGCCAGGAGACTGAACCACAAAAGCTCAGGAGAGGAAGATGAGCACAGGAGCAAGGAGGAGAGACGTGCAAAAGGTGACAGTGCTGTCATTATTATTCTGTGAGAAAAACCTGGCACAGGTGTGCAGTTCCTAGAAAGTGGCAGTGCAAGTGTGGTGAGTAGGTAAAGCAACACACGGTGTTACACCACCTTGGTCTGATCGTGGCTTTGGATCATGGGACGCGCTCTCATGGCAGACATCAGATTGCTGACTAGAGCTCAGGGTCACGAGGGATGTGAAGAGAGATGATGAAAGTGGGGAGAGCTGCCTGGATCCATCCCACACATTTAGGGAAAAGATAAAAGTAAAAAGCTGCTGCCAAAGTAAAAATAATTTCTATCATGGGCTCTCTTCAGTGCAATTGTTAGAGAAGAATAAATGGAGAAAGATGGTTGAAAGATAGATAGGAGACAGTGAGAACGGGACTAGTAAGTGAGGCAGAAATGTTGGAAAGAAGACAAAGAGGAAGAAACATCAGAGAGCAACAGGAGGATTGGACAAAGGAAAAGCCATTACTTACTGAGACACTTCACCTCTCATTGCTTCAATCTTCTGGCAATAAAATAATAACAATGAGAGAATCACAGAGCATTTCAGTGACTTTGAAGTCCATAAATATTTAGGAGACATTTAAGTGTCCTGTTGATGAGGATTGTGTTAAAAAGAGAGCAGGAAAATTTAAGAGAGTGTTTTGACAAGCCTAAATCAGGTCTATCAGGAGGAAGAAAGAAACAGAACTTACATGCTTGATTTTGTATGTGTAACTGAGTATTAAAATCCACACCCAAGAACACTTATGCTTCTTAATAGAAAAAATTGGGCCTTTTTCAGAGCAGTAAGAACACATGGTTTAAAGCATGCAGCCGCTCTTCTTCAGTAACAACCCACTGTGACTCCTATAATTTATTTCTCCCAAGATTCATTTGAACATCTGCAGTATCATTATTTGAGTTTGTTACACTATTAGCTTTAAAGTTTTATAAGCCATACAGTAGAATAGGTGACAAGCTGAAAAGTTAAGGAGGGTTAATTTAAAAGTTTTAAAGCAAAGCTATTTTTGAGTTATATAAGTTTAAAAAAAAGCATCTGAATCCAAACCTCCATGGTTACATTTAAGTAACTCAGAAACTGCTGAAAGGATTTTCTTCAAACTTCACTCAAGACAAATCCCTCTGGGCTAAGACCAAGCATGAGAATTTAACTCAAAAGGTGATTGTTGTCTGAAGGGAGTTTTCTTTTTCTTTTTTTTCCCCTCCCCTCTTTTTGCTTGTTTTGTTTCCAATGTTCTGGAAAAAAAATAGCACTAAAAAAAAAGTAAGGTTCTGGAGTGTAACTGTTTCATATCCATTTTATCATTGTAATAAGAAAAATGCTGTGTGTAAACTACCTTTTCATTAAAAGCAGACCTCCTGCTTTGCTTTCAGCCATTCTAGCAGTCTTTGTATCCACCTCTAGCAAGCATTTGATAACACTGTAACTGATGGCTGAACAGAGAAGTATCAAGCTGTACTTCTGTGCCCCATCTGCAGCTTCTGTGCATGCCTCAGCAGCTCTGAGCAGCTCTAGTACTACCCTAAATGGACAACTGAGGATTCTCCCTAACGGGAAGTTTTTGGAGAGCAGACAATCAGCAGCTCTGCAGAACTCTGCCCTTCGCTTCCCCATGCCCAGTTCATGGGAGGTGAAGCATGCTCTGTAGCTGCATGCTGACCTAAACCATGTCTTGATTTCTTGCTGGTCCAGGATTTGGAAGGCAAGAAAGGCAGCTGGTAGTCAGGCTTTTCTCACTCACAGTTAACTTGGGGCACCTGGCACTGTCATTCAGTCTTCCCCTTTACAGTTGCAGCCAAGGGAGTCACCTCCTAGTTGTGTGGCGAAATGAACCTGTGTAAAGGAAAAACCTGAACAACAAAGTTGGAAATATCTATTTTATTTTTCAAAGCCCTTGAAGCCAGTCCTCTTTCATAGCAGCATCATGGGTCCTGGTAGCCTGATTATGTGGATTTAAAAACAAACAAACAAACAAACAAAAAACAGAGGAATTTTTTTTCTCCTGTTCATTTCAACTCTCTCCCACATTTTGGTTTCTACAAATTGTCCCAGGGCAGACAAGAGCCCTTCCCTCCCCCTTCTACCAGGCTTGTTTCTGATTCTCTAGCAGCACGTCCCAGTTACTCATTTGTTTGCTTTTTTTCCATTTGCAACTTTTGCCCCCTCCAAAGAGCTGCCTTGCCCAGGGAAATTACAGTAACTTATTTCATTTCAAATGCATTCAGAAAGACATTTTAATTGTTTCTTTTCATTTAGAGCAGCATCCAAATTTGGAATTTGTGAAAAACTGAAGGGGAAGGTTTAGAATCTATTTGCTGCACTAATTCACCGCATTTAACCCAGGCAACTCAGATATATGGAGAATCACCTTCCCTTGCCTATCTTCCATATACATGACCTGGATTAAAAGCTGCTTTGGGCAAGGAGGCCCAACTCATTGTTTGTGGCCCTAACACAATGTGGCTTGCAAATTGTGGCAATACTGTAACACTTAGGGATTTGTTTCAGGAGATCCTGATTTTGGAACCAAAATACATGTTTCCTGATGACTGCTAATAGTGAACAGTGGGAAATATGGCTGAAATCGGCACACAGAGATGCATCAGGAATCCAAAGTCTTAGATTCAGTTTTTAATTTTGGGTAAGTCTACTGTGGCAAAACAGAGAGGCGTTAGAGTTGGTATCAGGATGTGGTAGCCTGCAGAGGGATAAGCAGCTCCTGGAAGCTTACAGCTGTACCACCCTACAGGCACAGGCAAGTTTCGGCAAACACTGGAAAAAACAGAGAAACTTAAAGAAAAAAACCCACAATATTTAAGCAATCAGATAGCTTTTCCATTCATAAATGTCCCATCTACTCTCCACCACCAAATTCTGGGGTATCATTTTTCAGTCAGCACTTGGCACTCAGCACTTTTAGCTGTCTGCCGCTATCTCATTCATACAGCTTTTTCATTGCAGGTCAATATTATCTGACTAGGTTCAGATTAAATCTTAATACACCGTTCATCTGAAAAACACCAACTTCAAGCACATTGAAAAATTGCAAACATGAACAGTATAGTTTCCATGGATGAGGTTGTATTAAAATGTATTCCAAAGGGAAGAGTTGCAGGAAAAAGAGGAATGTGAAGTTATGATCACAGAGGAGAATGCCCTTTTTCAGCTGGGATTTTATTTAAGAGCCAGAACGAATGTGGCAAAGAGAAGAAAGGTCCGTCTCCTCGCCACTGCTTCTCTAGCAAAGAAGATTTTCACATCAGCCATGGTAAAATTAGACAGAGGAATAGCAGATCTGAATATTGTATGGGAAGATGCGAAATGAGGAAGAGTTCAGTGCAGTTCAAGGATGGCAAAGTATAATGAAGGCAAATGGAAAGAAAGAGCTGAAACTGGAAGAGATGAACTGCAGGAGCCTAATATGAAGACAGAAGTTTAATTAATAAAGACAGGCAGAGCAAGCTGAACAGAGAAGACTCATTTAAAATGTCAAAATATATCTTTAGTTGTGGCAGCTAAAGTAAAAATAAAGGCAACATACATAGGAAAAATGTGAAAGTTGAGGGGTGCAAGATTGAGTTCAAGGATCAGAGTGCTGTGAAAACCTGAGACTAACAGGAAAGCTCCTCTGGGAGATGACAGCACTGTCTCTAGTGCTTATTGCTGTCTTCCAAAAACCCAACACACTGCTCCATTAGCAAAAGGGATCAAAAATCACCTTCTAATCTGTTTAAGTTAAGGCAGCGAGATTAATTTCACCTGGTGATGAACATGGATATGAGCTAACCAGGCTGGCTTTACTTGTAGTGCATTAAGGAATGCTTGCTTGGCCTCTTCTGATGGCAGAGATATGGGAAGGGATCAGGGCAAGCAGCAAAATGTGGTGTGGTTTTCAGCTAGTAAAGGATGTCTAAAGGCACTGGTGAAGATATTTGTTTGGTATAGGAGAACACATGAACATGAAGACTGGAACCAATACAATCTTAAGGTTGAATAAAACTCAAGGAAAAAGTTATCATCAGCAATACAGAGAGAGAGAAAATGTGCTCTTTCTACATCTCACTGATATATGACTTGCATAAAGTGAATTGGTAGAGTTAGGAAGCACACCAAAAACCGAGCTTCCATACCAATAATTTACTTCTATTATCCAGAGTGGTTCTGTTCTCCAAGGTAGGTAGGTCATGGGAAGTTTATTTCACTTCAGCTATTGCTACAAGAATTCAGAGAGAGAAGAAACAAGAATTTTGGTTCTAAAAGTGGAGAGATTTTAGAAACATTAAAATAACGTATTAAACTGAAACATGGAAATATTCTCAGTAGTCACCCCTGTGTTTCTCCCTATAATTATAGCTGAGAATCACAAATCAAAATTTTGTTGAGAGGTCACCTCTTCTGTATTTTTAGAGGGACTGAAGCTGTAAAACACTTGCCATTACTTTTATATCTATCTTCTATGTTATCATTTATATTGAGGCTCTTAGTATCTGACTCAGTAGGCCTTACGTTGTTTAGTTCTCCACAATTTAGCTCCTTATTTTTTGTGCCTGTCATTCACGCTTCTGTAAAGTTCAGCTGAAACCAGTAGTTCGTGTTACTGGTACTCTGCATTGTAAAAATTAAGAAATAGAATTTGCAATCCAGGTTGTTCACAGAACATTTTTATACAGCACATAATTTGCCAACAGCTAAATTAATCTTGCTTCACAATGTGAGGCTGTGTACATGCGGTTTCTGATACAAAAGGCTCCAGTGAAATCAATGGTATAGGCATCATATTAACTCAGAACCAGCTTCTTCAGGTCCATGAAGCTTAGTCATGTGCCTGCTAATTTAGAACTCAAAGGTAAGCAAGAATCTCAGCTCTCCTTTTTAAACAGTGTGAAGTTTCAATCCAATTTACCTTGCGTAGATGAAAACATAAATCAGTAGCTGGTCTCCACTGCACATACTAATTTAATGAGCTGGGGCTTTGACCACGTGTATATACACTCTGGCAACCTGAAGACCTTTCCCTCTATGCTGCATTAGGTTTGGATGCATGCCAAAGGACTATCTATAAGCTGAAGGGAATGGGGAAAGGCGGTCTGGCTCACCAGTGAGCACCAGGGTCTAAAACTAGGGTATGAGACACAAGTCAGGGGTCAAGTACCATCCATAACCTCCAACTGATGATCAGTTGAAGAAATTCAAGAGCTGCTGCAAGTAGCACCACAGCCCAGACAGCAGCCCCAAAACATGTCTCAGGACAATGTCTACGGTCATCATAGCTCGGCTGGAAAGGGCTGGATCCAGTACAATACAGAAGATCTGGAAGAAAGCGCCAAGAAGAAGGTGACACAAAGGTTTCCTCAAACCTACATTTTGGCTCATTGCCTAGGGTACTACAAAACAAAGCACATTTGGGGTTTTTTTCTAGTAGGCCTTCAAAAAAAGTGTGTAATGACAACTCTGTCAGAATGCAAAATGAAGTTTAGAATAAAAAGATAGAGGATAAATATTCATGCACAGCCATCAAGTCTGCTTTGGCACCGTTGACATTGTGTGACTTTTGTTGACCTGACAAGACTGTGACTTGAAACACTGACTCCAAAACAGCAGTGTCTCCTTAACTCCTGTCTCCTCTCTGCCTTGTCCCAAAGACCATTGACCCAGAGGGATGAAGCCTTGGATTTATCATTCTCAGACCTCCGTGCATCTGTCCATTCACAAACAGGTCCCTTCTGCAGTACTAGTCTAAACCAATTCTCTTCACACACTTGTCCAGGCAACAACTCATCCAGTCCCATGCTGCCTATTTTGCAGATGTGCAAAATAGTGAAAATATACTTCTCTGAGGAGATGTTCCTGAGCAGATAATCTTAAAAAAGTGACTACCAATGTCAGGTGTCTTTGGCTTCACAGAGAAAGTCAAGGTAAAGCTGGGAAAAAGCAGAATAAAGGCAATGGATATGGGTACAGCATGGAAAACCAAAATGCTGCTGCAACATCAATTCATCATACGAAAGCAGAGACTGCTAAGGCACATTCAGATAGGGCTAGTACTGGTCACCTCTGACTATGGTTACACTCCTCTCTCTAACATCAGAAGAATGAAATCTATGTCAGATTTTTGCTTAGGTGCCAAAGGAAAAAGGAAATTGTATTAACCATCTCTGAGAATCTGAACAACAGAATTAGTGATTTATGTCTGAAATTAATTTTAAAATAAGTGTGTTTATCTTAGCTTATCAAATCAGTTATTAAAAAATTAGAAGTTCTGTGATGTGAGAACAAATTACACTGAGAATGAAATGTCAGGACATCCCCAGCCTGTGGGATGGGAGGACCATCTGCTATCAACATCTAGGAAACCTGCTTTGGGTGGAAAGTTTCCTTGTAGCCTCATTCTTTGTTAGAGTAACTGACTTTAGCTCTTATTGCTCTGGTTCTATCCATAACTTTAATTCAGGGTGCCTCAAATTTAGGCCTTGCTGAGGACCCAAGCTCACTGCCCTCTAAAAGGAAATAGTCCTCTATGCTGGGGTCTCTTGGTGGAGTCATGCTGAAATCAAAATAACTTTGCACAGGCACAGGAATCCCTGCTGCCAGGTCCCAGACCACAGTACAAATAATGCTTGTCTAGAAAACACACACACAGGTCTTCTGCCTTGAAGAAAAGCCAGCAGGAACAATTTGATTATATTTTTTTCTCTCTTAGCTACATGAGACTGCAATTTATTTTTGCATATTTTCATTATGCAAAGTCACACTGGACCCAACAGTGCAAGTACCCCCTCTTCATTCTGTTGATGTTTGGTTTCTTATTAGAATTGTTATCAGAAGGTAAACACAATGCACAGGAAAGTTTACTGCAAAGTAACAAGGTTTCAATACCATACCACACCATGCCGACAACTCAGAAATGTTTTAACAGGTTAAAACTATTTTTGGTAATTACGAAGAAGCTGAAAGAAAAAGCATTCCCCTTAAGCTGACAAGATCCATTTTATACAGAAAGAGATAAGATATGAGACCATGAAAATTGTACAGACACAAATATTTGAGATGTAACTGAGAGGCAGAAAAATATATTCAAATGATCATTGATTGAGCAACATGGAAAAATTCTCTCAGCAGGAAAAACCAGATTTTTACAGGTCGCTGAGAAAGCACAACAGGCACTGTTTGTGTGACAATACATAACACTTCCACCTGAAATTTTACAACCACTTCTAGATATCGATGACTGTCTCTTTTGATATAGCTATTATTGCTTTTTTTTTTTTTTTTTTTTTTTTTTTTTTTTTTTTAAGATAGAGAAACCAGGTTTCCAGAATGACTAAGAGACTTTACAAAGGTCAAACAGTAAGTCAGGGACAAAGACAGAAACAGACTAGTTCTTCCCGATCTTATTCTCAATCTACCCCATTAACAGATTGTTCAACCATGAAAAACGATCTCTTCCCTGTGAAAAGGTAGGTTTTGCAAGGAAGATAACAAGTTCCACCCGTCTCTCCAGCTGATACTAGCAATAGTGAAAATTTCATTCTGCAGAAAAACTGCCGATGCAGCACTTGTAAAAAAACTCCAAATTCATGTGCAGATCAGAAACTGCCGGAGCACTTTCAACAGCTGCACTACCACACACTTGCAGAGAGTCATTTGAACTCATCAGATCTGACTCTGGGACAGACAGCAGAGCCCAGATGGCTCGGCAGTACACAAAGCCCTCCAGCCTCACGTGGGACGAGGCACGGCGTGGTTGGGGCCCCGCAGATTTTCTGGGCCCCAGGTTAAGATGGGAGAGCCCAGTGCAGCAGCCCCACCGGCCGCCCGCCGTGCTGCTAAACGGGGGATGCCGACAGGACACGTACACGTGCAAGCATTTAAATAGTTGTTATTGGGGACTACACGAAAGCCTACAATAGACATTTTGCCTTGGGATGTTTTCACTGCTCTGTTGCAAAAAAAGCAATAAAAATATGTGCTAGTCTGAGGGCTCTTTCTCTGTTTAACCAGCCCCTTTATTATTATCCAGCTTCTCTCAGTACATATGCTTTCTCCTGACAAGGCTGTACTGCTCCAAAGGGCAAAGCTCAGGTCTCAGGCAGGGGTTCTCGACACACACTTTTTTACGTGTCTGACTTCACTACAGGTCAGACTGGGATGGATTTGAGGGTGTCTGTCTACAGGCCTGTACAAAGCTGGCCCTTTCAGCTGAGCCAGGTAACTGACCCCAAGCCCAGCCTGGCTGCACAGGGTGAGAGCTGTGCCAGCCCTGCATCCAGCCCCACCACCCCGCCCATGGCGCTGGGAGCACCCACAGCAAAAGGGTGTTCAGCAGTGCCGGCCGTCCACATCCCCGGCAGTAACCAGCTGGAGGAAGCTTGGAAAGCCCGGCCTTTTTATTCTCCAGAATTAAGACTTTGATTAGCTGCTGGCACAAGACCAAAACTCCATCTGAAATGCTTTAGACAACCCATCTGCACTGGGTTTGGGAGCCTGAGGAGCGCATGCTGTGGCCCGCTCCTCACCCTTGCCAGGCGAAAACAAGGGGGAAAGCAGAGGGTGAGGAGTCTGGTTGGGGAGGAGCGCCCAGGGGCAGTGGGTGCGCTCTCACCTCCGCACCCAACCCGAACGCATCGCCTCATGCCGCCCGTCCGGGCTGCCCCAGCCTGCACAGCTGCAGCCCGCGGGGCCTGGCCCGGGGCTCCATGGCCACCCTGGGGGTCGCAGGCTGGGTCCTGCCAGTCCCTGTGCTTGGGGGAAGCCTGGGCTGCGCTCCTCCTGCACCCACCCGTGGCTGGGGGCCCTTCCCTCCCCTTACCCTCCCAGACCCCCGTGGTCCTTCAGGAGCACCTCATGATAAATTCCATAATTATTCAGCTCTTACTACCAACACCAAAATACATCGCTCAGAGTAAGTTAGCTGAGATTCATTAGAATAAGACATCTAGTAGGCACATGTACTTTATTAGCCTCTTACACCAATAGTTTTAATTAGGTACATATTTCACAACTCTGAAGCTGCTCGAGTGAAGGGCTCCTTTTATCTCTCTTATTTACAGTAACAAGCTATCAAACAAATACCACTGTAACTAAACTCAGATTAAAAAAAAAAAAATTAAATTTTTACTAATAGTGACCTACTCAAGCCTTAGGTTTGGTAAACTTTGGATTTTTAACTGATGAAGGAAATACCCTGCAGCCATACAGGGCTCTGGGGCGGATGCCCCTGGCCCCAGCCCTGCCTCCATGTCACCTTCAGGTGGGGAGAAGAGCGGTGCCTCGGATAGAGACCGCGGGGATGAGAAAAGTGATTAAATCCAGAATGTTGCTGAATTATTAATGAGGAATTTAAATGATGTTATAAAAGAGGGAAATACAGGCGAAAATGTTACACATTCATGGAATTTTTACTCATGCATAATAATAAGCTGAAAACACTTTCGTTATAATGCTTCCGAAATCGCAGGGCGGGCAGGGGGGTGGGCGCCATGCGTTTCTCGGCCCGCCCGCCCTCACGCCACTCGGCGATCAAGGGCGCCACCTGGCGGACGCTGCGGCGAACGGCGCGCGCCGCCGCCTGGCGCGGGGGAGGTGATGGCGGGGCCGCCGCCCGCCCGCCCGCCCGGGCGCCGCGATGGCCGCCATGAGCTCTGCCCGGCCCCGGGGGCTCTACGCCGGCCTAGGCGCTTCGGGCCGCCGTCGCTGGGGGCAGCGGACGTGCCTGCGGCAGTCCCGCTGGCGGGCGCTACTCCCGCGGCCGCACCCTGCGTTATTTGCTTTCTCACCTGCGGTGCAGACGGGTTTTCACTTCACAGGCGTTGGCAGAGCCCTCCTGCCTGGGGAGAGCAGCTTGTCTGCGTACATTCAACCGCCTTGTCAGCCTCTGGGGCTAATGCTGCCTAATGCTGTAAATAAATAAATAAATAAAAACAATGTTCCCGGGAATAGGCATATGAGAAGAGCCCCTTTCTTCCCCCTGCACACCTGGAGCCCACCTGCTCCTGGGCAGCAGAGTGGGCTGCTTGAGCCCGCCAGTCCGGGGGCTGTGGACACCTGTCTGAATCACCAAGCTGCTTCCTTGGGAGCAACAGCAGTAGCTGGGACACGGAGAACGGGTTTCCCCATGGCAAAGCTGCAAGTGGCACATACCCCACAGAGCTGTGTTTTTGTCAAATGTCTATGTAGTCTTTTCTGTAAAAACTTCCCACACTGTCTCTCCAGACTCCCCATACCAAAGTGCAGTTCATCTCATCTAAAGACTCACATGACACTTGAGGGCCTCATCTTTAAAAAGCTATTTAAGGTTTTACACAGTCAGGCAGGCATTTGTATCATCTACCACAAGTCCCAGTCATCATTTCCCTTTTCCATGGCAGGGGAAGAAACCTGCAAGCTCACAAAACTGGAACACAACCTAAGCCACAAAGTCTCTCAGACCTGCATGTCCCTCTGGAGGAATTCCTTGGGGACATCCTGTACTTCCAGGTGCCTTTCAGTCCGATCAAGCTGGTTTTGGTAGCTCTGCAAAGCAGAGAGCCACCAGCTGACTATAGTGGCAGCAAATAAGGCAAGAACAATCCCAGGCCATTCTGGGCTGTAAGGTCTATACAAATCCTGGAAGTCCTGCTGAATGCTAACTGGCAGCGAGTACCAATTACTGAGTAATGGGCTCTCCACATGCCCCTTTACTTAATAAGTAGACACAGTCTGCACCCACTTTTGGAGCTCAGTTGTCTCTGGTTATAACACCAAGTGAATGCTTTGCAGAGGGCCAGTCTCACAGTGACTAAAGCTCAGATCGT
Source organism: Coloeus monedula (assembly GCF_965178545.1). Classification (NCBI taxonomy): domain Eukaryota; kingdom Metazoa; phylum Chordata; class Aves; order Passeriformes; family Corvidae; genus Coloeus; species Coloeus monedula. The sequence continues at coordinate 17,112,340 of NC_138789.1, forward strand.
TACAGCAAAGTCTCAACCAAAAGAAACTGCCGCGCTCTTCCCAATTGGAGCAGATGAAATAAAGGCTCTTGGACACAGTTCCTACATAGGAGCCTGCCAGAGCCTAATAATTGCAACATGCTGTGACTCTAAAACAAATGTGTCATGGAGAGATACCCAGGCTAATTCTGAGGGAGTTAAATTTGCCTGGACGAAACTCTTCATTAGCACAGTGTTATTTCTACCACTACTCCAGCCACTTGTGGTCCCTTCGCCTGTCACTGCACAGAGTACATTCGCTATTGTGAGCCATGGATGGCAGCCGAGGTCCCTCTGGGCAAAGCAATGACGTTCAGACCTGAAAAAAATTTGTGCTTTCTTTTCTCCTTTTCTTCCTATGAAATTTCAATTGACCAATGTCTCATTATTCCTTTGCTTGGACAACACTGTAAAATTTTTGCTGAATTTTGGGCACTGCGGTCCCTTCACATTTTCTGTCACAGGACAGCCCTGACTTTAGCTAGATGGAAATGCAAACCAGGTTTCACTGAATGCTCAAGCGCCACATTTTCTCCCTAGATCTTCAAAGGGAGATGCTGAAGAGAAGATAACAGAGAAGATCTCTGTGAAATTATGGTGCAAAAAGAAGTTACTGCCAAATAATCCCAAAGCATATGAGATAGTTTCCACAAAGAAAGCAGCAGGGACTCCTAAAACACAGTTTCTATACATCCTTATTAGGAATGTGACACCATTACTTTCACAGCTAACACTATGAAAGGCTGCTGGAATGTTCAAAGGAACTTTGGTAGGTTTATTTTTCTCTTCGGGAAACAAAAGTTATCACTAAAGGCCTTATAAAAGGTAAGAAACTTTGACAACCTTGAGTCTCTGCAGGCAGCAATTACATGCAAAAGGTTGCCCCCAGTTTATATCCCTTAGCTGTTTTACATTTTTGACACTGAAAGGAGGGCGTTTGTAGTCAAGTAGTTAGCATCATGCTATTGTTTAATGAAACTAGCTGCATAAGTGTAATGCCACAGCTGAGACTTTTTTACATGTGAGCAAGTCAGTGAATTCAGAACCGTGGTTTTGCAGCAGGCACAATTTTCACCCCATGTATTATGGACTATCTGACAGTATTATGGACAAGGAGCCATCTCTGTGTGTGCCAGAAGAGAGAAACCAGCCACTGCAATGAAGCCCAGCTGAAGTTTTAGTTGTCCCAAAAGACAAATTAAATTTCAGCTTCATGGATTTATTACTATACATTTAACTGATGTGGGCATTTTTATCTGAAATTAGTTTCTTCCTAATTTTGTGTATACATGTGCCGCACAGTGAGGTAATGATGACTGTCCCATACACATACTTTAGTTCTATGTCATGACATCCTGTTAAATGTAGTTACCAGGATGGACTTTTCTTTGGTTTTAATTCTGAAGTGCATACAGGAGGTAGAAATAGAACCCACTGACTGCACTAGTTTATTGTGTGAACAAGGCAGCCAATACAGATGTGGAACTCCATATTCATGCCTCAGCATGGGTATCTCTTCAGTATTGCACCTTCACACCTGCAGGTATTTATATGATCACACACTGAAATAAATGCAGCATGTGTGGGTGTGTAGAGCTGCACCTGAACATATAATGAGACATTCAAAGAAATACACCAAGTTTTGTTGCAACCCCACTTGACAACATTCTTGTCCATTTTGTCCTGCACGTTCTGTGTTCTGTAGCCTTATCCCTGCTGCTGCTGAATCTTTCTCTGGTCTGGACTGGACTGTCCTATGTACCCACCTGCCTCTCTCATCCCAGGGAAAAAAAAACTGCTTTGTCACTTCCTCACTGCTTTCATTCTAAAGACTAATTCCTGTGAACCATCTGCCTATCCAACTTCTGTTGAGCTTGAAGTAGCTGGAAATGAAACTGGGCACAGAAGGCAATTCCACACCCTTTGGGTCTGCTTATTTGCCTGCTTCATAAAGATCACCCGGGCTTTTCCTATAGGCAGCTACTGACTGGCAAGTCCTGCTCTGGCACAGAAATACTGCACATCCTGGGATTGGTTTTGAGAGCCCTCTTTCAGCCAGTGAAAGGACACAAACCTAAAACTTCATGGCGTTTGTGCAGTGTAGAGCCTAGTATTTAGTACAGTAGAACTATTATTACATCAAAGAGCACAAGGAACACAGACATTGTTCTCTCCCCCTTTTTCAGAGGAGGAAACTGAGCCAAGGTATCCAAGTAAATTGCCCAAGAAAGCATCAGTTAGGCTAAATATTGGAACATCCCTACTTACATGGAATTTCGAGCTGTGAAGTAATTTAAAGCTCCTTAAGACTGAACAAGTGCCTGCCAGAAAGGTTAGACATCACATCATTGGTGGTAACTTAGACTACAAGAGAAAACACAAAGAAAATGAAACCATTATTGCTATGCAAAAGTTCTGAAGCCACTGGACTGTGACTTAGAAACATTTGGACGTTGTGTTATAGTTCCGCTCCACCATAAAGACTTGAAGTCTGCGTATCTGTATATATTTTAAGGAAACAGGAATATTAAGAAGTATAAGTTGCTCCTTAATACTTCACGGGCAGACTTGGCATTTCCTAATGGCAAGTGTAGGAGAAAGTGCTGCTTAGTCTTTAGGCCAAGGGACTGTGAGTAGAGGAACAAATTCCCCTCTGATTTTTTTTTGCCTCATAACTGGCTAAATCAATCAATCATTCCATGCATTAGTTAACACATCTATGTCACAGATAACATCTCAAAGTATTTCCTTTTTCCAAAGGAGAGGGCCCCTCTTTGCCCAGTCACAGATTCTGTTTTCCCTTCCCTTCTGACAGATGCTTTGGCAAAAGAGAGATTTGTTTTATGACATTTACTGCGTTTGTTGTGCTGACATCACAGAGTCAACAAGAACAAGTATTTATACTTCTATTATGCCTTCATTGAACTGAACAAGGTGTTCAACAGGACATTTTAATTATAATCCCACTTCTAACAGCATGAGTAAAGGTGTTTAAAAAACACAATCAAGCATGAAATAGAACAGTAAACATGCCATTTCAATTACAAAATTATGTATAAGCACATCCTTGCACAGCATAACATTTGAAGACTGCAAGAGATGCTAAAATCTTCACTGAAACCCTGGGAGGTTTTGTGCACAGGACTGAAGGAGCCAAAATACTCCTTGCTCACACTCCTTTGTAAATTCACACTGAATGTTTGACTCCAGGGAGAAATTCATGAAGCCCCAAACTGACAATTTTTTGTACAGATTTCCATGGAGAAAAAGTACCTTGAGCTTTTTTTCCCATTGCACTGTCATGTCAGACACCTGTTCTGTTTGCAGAGCTCTTTTTCACTTCCCAGCCTAACAGTGCTGGAATTGAAAAGCAAATGTCCTAGCAGATCCTTGCACTGTTATCTAGCCCACCTACCTGTACCAGTAAAGTGCTCTCCAGCAGGAATGTAACAGAGGAAATACTATTTCATGTTTATAGTTACATATGACCCTCCAGAAACTCCTGGACATCTGTGGCCCCTCTGGGCACAGGAGGATACTGGGCTACTCTGCAAAGTGCTGTAAATCCCCCAGGCTGCCACCGATATACTGTGACTTCACCTAGTCCCTGATTCAGGAAACTGATGCAATACATTGTTTTACAGTGGACCTTAGGGGAACTTTGTTCCCAAAGCTGCACCCTGGAAACAGCTGGGAAGCTGCCTGATGGTTGCAGAGACACTCACTCCAGGAGCTTCTGAGTGAGTATATGATGCTTCAGTTTGGCAAAGTCCACCCTCTCTCTCTGTCTCCAGTGAATCAACGCACACTGCTTAGAATAATACAACCAGGTTGTCACAGAAGCCTGACAGCTGTGACAGGCTGCTGTAATTCAGATCTTTTCAGCATTCTAAACAAAAGAGAATGTTGATGCTTCCAGTGGTTAGGACCAGGGACAGATAGGGAGGCCAGTTCTGTCCGTGTGGAGAAAAGCGTGCAGAAAAAAGGGCTGCTGAGGTGGGAAGATGAAGGTCACAAGCAGATTTGCCAGCTTTCTGCAGCCAGATGAGGATGTGGACACTGCTAGGTGCGACTTTCCCCTGTCCTTCAGGTAAACTCCTCTCTCCAAAGCAGCAGCACAATGTCCTCCTGCTTTTCCACACAGCCCCAGTGAGGAGAAAATTGGAACAACTTGCATTTCTGCCATGCAGATTAGACTTGAACCAATGCTCTATGCATTGAGCTCACAAAGACATCTGGAAATCATAAATGTGAAATCTGGCGCTATCTCATGATCTGGACTATTATCTTTTCCACAAACTGTACTGTTCTGTTTAATAGACTATGTGATAGTCTATGGTATAGAGTCTTCTAGAAAATTTGACCTGAAAATTACTCCATTATTGTGATTTGATATGATTAACTTTCTCAAAAATTTTATGGTCATTTAGGTGACCCTGTAAATACAGTCAATAATTAGGTGAGGTATATAAGTATCAATATTTAACAAACTGCCAAACATATACGTAAAAGCATTTAATTGACAAGAAACTGTATGGGGATATGTAGGTATTTAATGGGACAGACAGCATTAAAAGTTTGACTGTCATTCCTTTTTTGAAGTACAATTTGTTATTCTTTCACTAGCCTTTCAGAGCTGAAGGAAAAACTCAGCATATTTTTTTCCATTTCTGGAAGAACCTGTCTTTCTTAAAATGCCAGAGCACCTCATTAGTGGAAGCCTTGGTTAGCTTGTAGATAGCTGGCAGAGGTGTTTTGTTGTGCTTGTTTCCACTTCATTTTTCTCCGCTATTATGAGTAAGTAGAACTAAAACCACAGTTTTCATTGCCTTTAATGGGAGCAGAATCTGCTTTTACTTCATGGCTATTTTCCATTCTTCTCCTGGCACTACACAGAAATGCATGTGAGGTGAGATTCAGTGGAGAGGTGACTTGGCGGTGAGGGTTCCAAAAGCCAACACTAAATGCAGATAACATATTTTTTACTAGTTATGCACATCTACAGGTCCTGGCAGAAACTGAAGAGAAACCCTATATGGAGAAGTCATTAACCAAGATTTGAATTTGGGAAATACAGGAAATATGGAGGAACCTAAAACTTAAGGCTCACATTTAACATCTCTCTACTTAAAGCAAATCAGAAAATGTGGCAAAGCTGTGAAGTTCATTAATACTAGAAGAAATGAGCATGAGACCTACCTGATTCCTGAAGCTTCTCCTCGAATGTACCATTTTTGTTAGAGGGCAGTTGTGCTGCTTCTTCTCTTTCAGAACTGCTGGAGCCAGTTCAGGTCCTCCCCAGCTTCTGGATAAATTGAGTTCCAACATGTACAACTGAACAAATACACAGAAGGTTTTAAATCATTTTCTCACCACCGGATATAAATCAGGGCATAATTATAAATTTGGATCATAACTAGTTTGTCCTGAATCGTTACGAGAGGTAACAAAGCATGGGAAGAAAAACATCTCATTGATGAAGAGAACATAATTTTCAGGGTCAGTTTCAGAAAGCCATATGTTTTATCCATACATTCAACACAGAAACAAGCATGAAGCTTGGCATTTGAAAGGTCAGATTTTAAATTGAAGCCATTGTTCAAACATCTTCCCTTGCAATGAGAAACAGAAACAGCTTAGGCAAAGCAATCTAAGCCTTCCCTTTCTGGTTCTCTTGTGCACAAGGGAGCTGGATTCAAGAGCAGTCTCAGGGCTGGTCTATCTGTGCCTGCCTCCAGTAGGCATTTGTTTCTCTTCCCCAGGGATGAACATGTCCAAAGGATGAAACTTGTGCAGGATGAATTCCTGACCATTGCTGCTGGGCATTGCTGAGACCCAGAGCCTGGATCATGGGACACTGTGTACTGCTACTGGGCTGGCACCTGGAGCACCAGCCAAGCCCACCTATGGGGACAGGGTGGAGAGCGGTGATATGGGCTCATCAGCAAGCCCAAGAGGTGTCAAGACCTTGTGGGCACAAAAGCAGAGGGGAGTGAAAAGGAATTAGCTTAGAGATGATACAACTGCTCTGCAGAGCACAGCCACAACAGGAGCTGTAATCACAGAGGAAACAGTGTCTGTCTGAAACACTATTTCTGCTTTTTTTGTGTTAATATAGGAACTATGACTTCATGTCTCGCACTTTGAGAGATGTACTCTTGGGCTGGTTTCCTACCATATCAGAGCTCTAAGAAATCCAAAACATGCCTCTCTGTTTCAGTTCTGGCTGGAGGTTAATCTCTAGAAACAAGTAATGTAACATTTCCATCTATCTTTTCTACTCTTTTGGCAGTTTTAATTATACTAATATGCTATGACAATTTAAACAAGACACATCTCAGCTTCTGGCCTGCTCTGTAATGGTTCAGCTGCTACATGTGCTCCAGCATATTTTGCTCAGACAGGCTGCTGCTGGAGGCAAGGGGGAGACAGAATAGTGCCCTTCTGTCATGAGAGGTTTCATTGCACTGATCATTGTATGTTTGACAGATTCTTTGTCAATGTCAAGTGTCTTTTGTGGTTAAGCCCAGTAAAACTAAAACAAAAGGTCTCCTAGATATTAGATATATAGTGACATTACTGAATTCACTTGGAGGCAGTAATTTTTTGTCAGCCTATGAAAAGAAAAATGGAGCTAATGGGAAAACAAAAGGAAGATGCTGGCGTGCCTTTTTAGCTATTTTTGTTTATGTCAGACATTGTGATTGACATCTGGCCCAGAACACCCCTTCAACCATTGAGCCTGGTGTCATGAAACAGAACAAAGAGAAATTGCCAGCCAAAAAACCACCACTGGCTCAGAAAACACTCCTTTTTGTTTATTTTCTTTAAGTGTTTCATTTTCAGTAATCAGTATTGTTACACAAAAGTAGTTCGCTCACATGCACTCCCCAATTACTACTTGGACTTTTAAGTTTCCTTCATGTTTGCTTTCTTCCTGCTTGCTTGAATGGCACCAGAGTGCTGGTTTGGTTGGATGACAGTCTGTCATAACAGTGATGTTTGAGGTTAGTGAAAACTGACATGAAAAATACAATCCACTGGCCTTTAACCGAAATCGCAGCTCTGGTTTTTGTGGAGTTGGCAGGCAGCATTTTTAAGCCCCTTTCACGGTGAAGGCAGTTACAACATGTTTTTCTCTGTATCAAACAGTTCCATCATGAAGTACATTATCAACGTCTGTTGTCATACCAGGATATCGTCTTCGAAGAGCAGTTTGCTGTTTCTTATATGGGCACTGCTCTTTTGAAGTGTCCTAAAAGGGTTAAGGTAATTTTATGGCCATTCTCCAGGGCCAGGCTAAATACAAAGCTTTAAAATTTGTTTAAGAGTGATTTTAGGGAAGTACCAGAGAGCAGAATAGGTTCTGCAGGCACACAGCTCCAAGGAGTCTTTGTCAACACCATTCTACAAGTGCTGTAGAATTTCAGAGACCTGGTCAAAATTATATATCAGCAAGAGGAAATTATTCCTTAAATTTCTAACTTCATCTTGAAAGTATGATGCTGAACATAATAGCAAAATAAGACTTTTCACAAGATGAGAGCAAGACAATCCATCAGCCACTTCCCTCCATATACTTACATGCTGAAATCATATCAGAATGTTTACCCTAATAAAAAACTGCCTTAATCACTTAAAAAATTCTATGGAAGTTTGCCCTTGAATGCATCACATGTGCCAGAGTTAAACATTCTCGCACCATTTTAACAGGGTGCCCTTCAGGACACTGGGGTATATTCTCCTGTTGAAGCAGACACTTAACTCCCCTCAGCATTAATAGCAGATATGCTTATACTTTGAGGGGACAATTTCTCTCTGTCTCTTTGCACAGTGCTCTAAGAAGACCTTTGAAGAAATTGAGAAAAACAGAGAGCACAGTATATTAATTTTAAGGAGATGAAAGCAGTACATGTCATTCCTAAATTTCATGGAAAATGCACCGTTAGTAACAAAGATGAGTAGAAAATTTCAAAATCATTCTGAGCAGCATTAAAATCATCCTTCCCTGATTTTCTGTTTTCCCCTTCTTTTCAAAGCACATACATTAAACTCATTTTATGCTTATAATGTATATAATGATTCTAGACAACATAAGAAGGACACTGGGATTCTTCCTATTTCAACGTATAAAGTGGCAAGCCAATTTATGCAGCTTAAACCATTGCTAAAGAAGATGTATCAAAAATTGCCTGTGATCATTACAAATAACAGCCTGAAATGTTCGCAAGAAGCTGTTTGCTTATCATATTTTCATTAAAACATCTTTTCACCTGATTTTCTTTTCCCATGCCTGTAACCTGCATTGTAATCAGTCTTATTAACTGAGAACATAAATATGATTTATTATGGTCTGATAATGGAAGCTACATGGACCAAGAGAAGGGATATATTGTCCTTTGATAAAATGGCTCTTTTCTCTCAAATAGAGCTCTATCATGAGAGCATGCAGAATGTAGTGAGTGATTATTTCCTGAGGGTGAATGATGGCAGAACCCTACAGAAAATCTTCTTGTTGGCCATGACAGCCTCCGAGTGTCCCCAAATCTCACTGAGTTTGACAACCTGCAGACACTTTTGATGAACTGTATTCTTCTGTCAGAGACAGCCTGTCTGGGAGGAGAAAAGGGAACCTTTATCGTCTGATCTGCTATTATTGTCTTGATCTTTTATAAGCAATCTCTAATGCACATGAATATAATATCCTTTCACAGAAGTGCCAAACATAATAGAAATGTAGTTAAAGGACCCTTTTCCCGGTTATGTAAATGTCCTAATACCATAATTAGAAAAGATGGGTTGCGAATGATAGCAGTAAGGAAAGGGTAATCAAAATGTTTTAACATTATCTTTCTGTTTTAAAGACCAAAATCTGTGACAAATAGCATTTATGGTAGATATGAGGAACCAGCTTCTGCTGAAGCTTTTACCTAAAAAGAAAATAGTTTTGAGTGTAAAACTGTTATATTTTCATAAAACACATAAATGGCAGCTGGTCTTAAGCCAGGAATGATTACTGGCAGATATGACTTAAAGAAAATGAGTATTCCACTCAAAATTCCTCCATGGCTGTTACAGAAAGAACAAAGCATTATTATTAAGTAGTGTATTTGAACAAAGGGGTGTTCAAGACCAGCTAAGTTCGCCAACAAACCTCTCTTTTATCTACATCCAGAAGAACATGCATACCCAAATATTTTTCAATTAACAGCTGTACACATTAGCAAAACACCCGTCTTTCTCAGCTCAAGCAGTCTGGCTTATTTATCAGAAAAAATGAACTGGTTTTGGGGGAAGGTTTCCAAGTTCCCCAGTAAAAGCAAGATACTTGATTTTTCATTAACCTTTTGACATCTGGAGCTGGGATGTCCCAATATTAACTACTAATGGTCTTTTGCATTACCAGTTGGTGTTGAGAGAAGTCCCAATTGTCAGAGTCAAAAGGTTAATCAGCAATTTCACACCAGTGATGTGGTCAGAGTTCGCATGTTACTGCCTAAACAGGAGGAAGAAGAAAATAAAGTCATTAACAGAAGACTACATCCCAACATTATTAAATCCCTCTTGTTTTTTTTTTTTTTTTTTTTTTTTGCTAGAAAATATTCCACGATCTGTTTACTAAATATTTTGACTTTTTAGAGGACTTTGCAAACCTTTTCTGGGAAGTCCAGGTCCAAATATGTGACCAACTTCTTTGGTTTATTCTACTTTCATAAGAAAAAAAAGTGAAATTTTACTTACCCACCAAGAGCTCATTCCAGACCAGTGTGAGAGAAAAGTCTTGCGTCTGTAACCCGTGGAGATTTTAGTAAACCTCTCCAAATGGCCTAATTCAGCCTGAGAGTTGTGTCCTCCCTGCTGGAAGTGAAGACATCTGCGTGTCCATTGATTCAGGGTGAATTTCATAGTGCAGATGCCATACCAGAGATAAAGAACACTGCAGAGCAAAAACCTGAATATAGACTTTTCCCTCCTACCCCTCTTTCTGTTTTGATTGTAGAAAATAAGTCAACAGCAGCATTCCCTTAACAAATACAGACAGCAATATTATTTCATGTGAAACTACCCACATAAACAGCTAGGCCAGTACCTCAGCTGGTGTCATTTTACCATACACATATCATACTTTAACTTGGGGCCCAAGAGCTCTCCTATCCATAGAAAAAAAATATTTATTTTCTAAAACAAAATATAAAATATTGCTGACCACATTACAGCTTGGCATTTGCTAACAATTATAATGTTCACACAAAATGACTTCTCATTTGCCCTGCTATTACCTGAAATTGTTAACCATTGCTTGTCTTGTGCTTAGCCCTGATTAAAAACCTTCTGATATCACCATATTTATCAGGCTAGTTCTATGGTCTTGAAACATTATTTTTCCTGTGTCCAAGACAAATAAGTAATGAATCTTGCCCAAAACAACCACCTTCATCCTGGATATTTTCTGCATCAGATGGTTCCTCTCATCTCTTTCTCCAGTTCCAACAGAATCTACAGCTAAAATCTTTCCTCTCTTGATTGCTTCAGTTTAAATGGGGACAAGATTTTACCCTGGAATGGTCTGAAAAAAATACCAGTCTTTCCAAGTGCCCTATTACTTTGTCCACCAATCAGCTGCCTATGGAGCCTGAATGTCCGTGTACATCATCCCAGTCCCCACCTGCATAATTGGCTGCATATGTTTATGCAATTAGAAATGGTGAAAATCTAATAAAAATTAGGACAAATCTGAGCAAGCTATAATTCTGTTTAATCTCTCAAACTGGATTGCTGAAAACTTGCTGAATTCCCCAAACCTCTCTCAGATGCCAATGAGTGAGTCAATATCATACCAAAGATCTCACAGCATAGCAGACATAAATTCTACTTCCAGAATCTCATACACACCCTCAAATAATGAATCTAATGTCTCTAAAGTACTGTAAGGAAAAAAAAAAGAAGTTTCCTCCAGTTACCAGCATTGTACTCAGTGGCTTATAGTGTAAAAATAAAGAACAGAGGGCAGATTTGCATGGGGAATGAGTGGTCACTTTAAAGGCTGTGCCTTCTTATGCAGTATATGTATATATGTACTGAAGCAATCCAAGTCTCCTGCCTCCAAGGGAGGACCACTGACATTGGCATACTTGGCTTTGCTAGGTCATATTGGCAAGCTCTGAGAAACTCCACATGGTGGGAGAATGAGTTTGTTTCATCTCAATGTGATGCCTCTCCAGACTTTACTTTTAAAAGCCTGTTTTGCACTTTGTTTTACAGTGTGATGGTAACTGGTGGCTTGCATAGAAATAATCACCAGTGTAGAATAATCCCAGATCACTTCATTGTGATTTTGGTTGAAATTAAGAGAAATTTTCCTTGAATGGGAAAACAGGATTATTTAGAGTTGAAGCACAGTAGATCAATTAATAACTCTGTTCTTGGAAGAAAGACCCCAGGATCCTTTAACTCAAGTTGTGAGGGCTTTGGGTTTGTATCTAAGCCAAACTAGGTATTTGTTGCAGAATGGGGCTGTTCAGTATGAAGAAGAAATTGCAAGGGTTGTGTCATTGGGTCCATAGGTCAGAAGAAAATGTTGTCTGCAGATCAACTGGTTCCTTTTCCTTCTTTCTCCCTCTATATTAATTTTCCTCATAGACTTCATTTCCAAATATGTGCCTTGTTTACTGTTTGAGATCATAGAGAATTTCAGTGAGGAGGTGACCAGGTCAGAAACATGTTTTCCATGACCACACAACTGAGATACTTCTCCCACTCATACATTATGGGATGCTGAGGTCATAGAAAATAGAACTGGAAGGGTTCATCCAATACCTGTCAGCATTCCCCAGATTTTTGACTTCTCTGTCATAGAAATGCTCCAGTGATAGGTACTTCATCATCACTGCAGCCAATTACCCCAGCAGATAACTCTCCTTTCCTAAGTGACAAATACAGTCTAACCACGAGAGAGACCGATTGCTTTTTTAGGCGTTACATGTTTTGCTCAAATACAACTTAAATGTATTTACGCCTTTCCCCTTGTTTCTTCATTTATTTCTGCCTCTGCTACCAGTCCTTCACCATTTTTTACTTCACCTTTCTCCCTTCTACCTTACCATTCCTACATTAAGTCACTCCCTTTCTTTTTTGTCCTCTGAGCTATGTGCTCATTGGTACCCTTGCATTTCTTTTCTTCTTTGTGTCTTTCCAAACACATGAAAAACAAACTCTCACATGCCAGCAGCCTCGCTACAGAGACCTATCTCAACATCTCCGAGAAGGCAGCTAAAACAGCACACTTTTATTCATTGCATCAGAACCACTTTTCTTAAACAATGAGAAATTAAACAGATGTATTCAAATTCAGGTCTAAAGGTGATGTTCTTGAGGTATGACTGAAGAGCGTAGCTAGCTATGGGAAGCACACTACATGCTCTGAACACACATATGAAGGAGCAGGCACTACACAGCCTCTAAAGAGGGACATCAGAACCGCTGGCAGTCATGGAAAACAGATGCTTGCTTCCTGCTGGCTGTTAAGGTGTTTCATGTACAAAATGAGTTACAACACAGGTATGGACCTACAGGTTCCAGAACACCAAATTAAGTGACTTTGTCTCAAATTTATGCCAGATGATGTACCATCAAAAAGAGCATCACCATAGGCAGAAAATTGTTTTACTTTTGTTGCCTCAAGTCAGGCCCATTGCAATATTGTAATGTACAGGTAGTACAGAAATCCAGTACTGTCCCTGGGGCACTGAAGGCTGCTTGGTCTAATAGGTATTTGGGGATCTTAAGATCATGTCCAAAATTCAGAGCAGCTCAAGTACTGGTGTTTCTTAAAAAACAACTGTTTCAACTTCTTCTTTCAATTTTTGTCAGAAAAGTATTAAAGAAGTGACTACCCCTGCTATGGCAGGAAGCAGTATTTAAAATAAATTGGAGGACTAAGGAAACTTACTCCACACTTACAAGAGGAAAACAAGTTTGTTTTCCTGCATGTTTCATAGCGCATTGTTGCTGCAATGTAAAGTTTTTGAACTGCATTATTTTCCTGTCTTCTTTGACCAGAATCTGTGCCTGAAAGGGCTCAGTGCAGTGGTCTGAAGCAAGACTACTGAGGTCACCTGATAGAGGAGCAGTTTGCATTAGCATTCAGGATGCACAGCAACGAGAAGCTCAGCCTGTGCCTCTCCATGGAAGGGCCACATATTAAGTGGGGAAACGAAACTTGGACTTCGGAGGCAAAGGTTCTTTGTTCCCTGCATGATCTCAGACAACATATTTCCTCTCTCCAAGACTCATTTTTTCCCCAAAATAGGGACTGACAGCTCTCTGTCTTCTCTCTCTGGGCTCGTGGCTCTTCTGGCTAGTGGCTGTTCCTGATTATGCATAGGTCTGATGACTGTGAATCTGACCTCCAGGAGGCCTCTGGACACTTCTATATTATATTTGATAATGAAGCCCTCCTGTCTTATCCAATCAAGACAAAAAAAGTAAGTCAGACCAGAGAAAACTGTCTCAGCACAAAATGGCAACCTCAGTGCAGCAAAGTCAGAGCCATTAGCTATTGACTACTATAGAAATACTGAAACTGCATCAGGGATTTCTTTCTTTAATTGCTATTTAGGGATTTAAATGAGATTTTTAAAAAGAAAGAAAGACAGAATGTTTAGTCTACAATCACTCTTTGCTGCCAATACAGGCTATCATATAAATTACTTAGACACTTTTAAAAATACATTATTTACTCAATAACCCATAATGGGTCCAGAGCTCCTTTTACACGCTATTATAGAAGTACATAATTGCTGAATTTTCAAATGGATATTTCTTCTAGGCAATAGTCTGTAATGGCTCCTTCAAAGCTCTTAGGCTTTTATCATATGAAGGCCTAAGTAGAAAATGTTTAGTTCACTGATCATTGACCTAATAGAGAGCAACAGCTTCTCTGGAACAACTATTGTCTGTTGGGGCAGATGATGTATGAATGACATTTAAAAAAATTCTTGGAAGTATGTGCTAGGGAAAAATTACTGTTCTGTACAAAGCAAATACTGCTGATAAGCTCCTCAGAATTCTTTTGTTTGGTTCTGCTTGGTTTAGTTTTTTATTTTCTGTGTGAGCCCAAGAGCAAAAGAAAACAGTTGGTTTTGTGTATGAAATGCAAACTCAGTCTAGGACCCATTCGGATCAATGAGAGATATTTTGATGTTCTCAGAGATCATTCAGCTCAATTAAAAGTTGTCTCAAATGAAAATGCAATGTAGGAAGCTGAATTCTGAAATTAGAGAAGGGATGCTGCAATGGGGCAAATCACATTTCTTAAAGTCATGCCGAACACAGTAAAACACACAGGCCTATCCTGAGCTTGATCTAGAAAGGAAATAGGCAACTTGACACATTTTCAGCACTATTGCTACGAATCTCACAATCACTGAGCTGCTGTTCTCTTCTTCCATTTAGCTTTCAAGTCTGCTGCTTCTGTTTCAGAGACAAAGAAAGGTTCAGGTTCCTAAAGGCTTGGTGTAAGAAAACACATTTTCTCTTCCTACACACTTTGGGCAGTAAAACCCTTGGTATTACTGCCAAATAAACATCATCTGGGTCTAAGTGCAGGACCAGCAAGGATGAATGTGAGCTGGGGACAGTCAGGCAGAGACCCTCAGAGAGGCTGAAGGACACCTCCAGCTGTGAGACTGATGGGCCAGGGGAGAGGTCCTTGCTGGGTGGCACAGCTCTCTCAAGGGCTTGGGGCAGTGGGATGTGCAGCTCGCCAAAGGAGGCTACTGAATAACCTGCTCACGTGCTGGGTGTGATCTTAACACTGTGTGCCATCAAACCAGACCAACTATCCCCAGCATAGCCCTGTTTTGTATGTGATCTAACATCAGAAGCACTTCCATGCCTTTTATCATTGGATTTCTCCAGCCTGGTAAGGCTGCCTGGGACTCCTAGCATTCTGGCAAGATTAACACAAAAAAATACATTTGCTGGCAATTCTAATAGTTCCTTCTGTTTGATGCATCTGATCGAAGAGAAACTGAAATCACAGACCAATATGCACCCAGGCTGCACCAGTTAGCCTCATCATGCAAATGAGGCACACTTGCAGGTGAACTTATTAGAGATCAAATAGTTTTAGGCACTGCAGATAATGAAGGCAGAGCGCTTATGTTGCAACAGTCAGAGCTGGAATTTAATCATGTTGTTGATACCTACTGCAGCAGTGAACAAACACAGAAACAGCCACAAAAATAAAACTCTTAGAATGAAAGGAAGGTATAAACTAGATAAATAAGAATAAAAAAGACCCAAACCAAGCATAGCGGTTTTAGAGAAGGAAAAATCTTGCACATTAGATCTGGAAAGACTTTGAGCCCTGCTTTTTTCAGCTAAGCAGCTGGATAAGTCGGGGTTGCAAGGAGAAGCTGATGGGGTGTCACTGTCTGTTCCAAGAGAGAAATGGCTCCTACCTTTGGAAATGGCCCTGCAAGGAGAAAGGGCCATCTTTCTCCATGTGCCAAGCAGCACAATGCTTGAAATCAATGAGAGGGTGAAACATAGCCCACACTAGGAAGCAGCATCTACTAGGAAAGAATCAAGAATGAAACAGAGAAACAGCTTCCTGGAGTGGAATTTCTAACAGAGGTTACACAACTGACAGGCTGGATTAGCAATTTGGTAGACATTAAGAATAAATACATTCTGCAGAGGCATTATCCCCTTCTGTCTCAAGAACCCCTCACATGCACTTACCATCCTTTATGGAAACATCTGCAGAGACCCTGAGCAGGCCCACTAAGGTTTGCTCGTTTTAAGGAGCAAAGGTGAGACCCAGCAGGTGAAACCTGCAAAAGGGAAACATTTGAATTCCTTTTGGCAGACAGAAATGGATAAAAATACAGCTTGGCATTTCTTCTAATACCATTTGGTAGTAGAAGAGCTCCAAAGATGTCAACAGGAAGCTCTAGAGGTTAGAGGGAATGATGTAGCCATATGTGACATAATGCTTGTTGTGGAGATTTCCTGGAACTGATTGGTGCCATTCATGATAACAGCAGCCAGCGAGAGTGTGAGGACTGGGTGAAGGCCCAGGCAGCATTCAAGCATTGGATATTTTTCATTCTCTTTTAAAGCAATGTCTGGTCTCTCTTGTTTCAGATGCGTAATAGAATAACTATGTGGTATTCCCATGCAACTTTGTCTGGGAAGACTTGGAAGCAGCAAACTTACCAGCAATGTGCAGCTACTCCCACGCAAAGGGCCACAGAGAGAGAACTGCAGAGGTGGAAGGACAATGAATACTCCGAGCTCCTCCTTCCTCTAGAATGCCCTCCCCTTCATTCCTCTCTTATTCCCAGAAATATAAGATGCAGTCAGGTCATCAGGATATTGTTTATGCCTAGTCTATATAGAAACGCTATGAAGTGCCATCTATGTTTAACAGGAGGCCTCTGATCTGTGTGAGTGGGTGGAAACCGATAGTGAGTGACACGGATGCTGACAATGGCACACAAACTCCACAACACTCTTAAAACTTTTAATTGCATTTAAAGTAATGTAACAAGGCAATGTTTAATGAGTACTTTGTTAAAGAAATTCTGACTTTATAAGCTAATTAAAGAGAAGGGAGGGTTACTGCGCTAGGGCAAGAAATCCAGGCTGCTGAATGTCTATACTGTAGCAACATGTAATTCAGATTCAACTGGCAGCTTTGCAAATCTCCAGCCAGCCAGAATGAATGATTACTTTTTTTTTTTTTTTTTTTTGATGGCCAAATAAATTATTATTATCATCATGATTATGTTAATAGAGAAAAAGTAAGGGATAGGCAAGTACTTTTTTTGCCAGGGCTGGTAAATTTTCATGACACTTTTTGCAAAGCTGTCATATGGCTGGCTTAGATGAAACTGGAAGGCTTTATGTGGGTAACATTTAACTTTAAACATTCTTCATGGAAACTTACATGGCACATAATTTACATATTCAATACCAGTGACAATTTACTTCTCCCATCTGAGCAGGGCTTTCAACTATGCCACTTGAACTAAATTAATAAACAGTAATTAGAGAATGTTGTGCGAGTGAGCTGTTGATGTTGAGAAGATTCTAATCAACACCTTCTTTTAAGGGCCAATTAAAGCTGAATGTATGCAATATAAACATCTTCTTCTATTTAGACATGAACTGGTGAACAAGGTAAAAAATAAAAATCAGAACAATTACAGCAGGTTAGAGATGATCCAATGGAAAGATGAAGCTTCATTAATAGTGCAAACAGCAGTAATTTCTGAAAACCAATGGCCACCTTCCATGGAGAAGCACTGAGAACTTGTGCAATTTAATTCTGATCAGGATAAACCTCAATGCTTTCATTGTCAGGCTTTCTGTGAAAGCAGCTCTGTAGCTGCCTCCAATTTCCACTGCAGTATTCACCTGTCTGTAAGACAGCCCTGCATCTAAAGTGAGTCCAGAGCTGCAGTAGAAAGAAGGCTTCCCTGGGGGGAGGCAGTAAAGGTGAACATAGCCATCCCATTACTGATGCCTCGTAGCAGAGAGAGGCTCCCTGGCAGGTGATCTGGGGAAGAATTTGCACAGTGTAGCCCCCAGCAGCATGGCTGGTGGGAATACAAACACAAGGATGAGCCTGAGTGAAAGGTAACGCTGCCCCACATTGTCTCAATTCTATTACTGGGGAGCAGGAGCAGTTAGGCCAGAAGAGCTAATGCACTTGTACCTGTTACCTGTGAGTAGTCCCTCACCCCACTGCAAAGGTAAGGTGGTTTACTCCTGAAAGGTGAACTTAAGACAAACCTCGAATCCAAAATTCCGGAAAGACAGAGGGAAGGCCATCTTTGACTTAAATAGAGAGGATCCTTAGTGTACCAAAGGGAGCCTGCAGTAGCAACCGAGACTTGTGCATCACCATTATGAACTGTCAGTAAATTGAAAATAAGCATAACTTCATCCAAACCATAGTTCGCTGCTTCCTAAAGCACATCTTTAAAAAAAAAAATCATCTAAGCTGGTGCAATGAAGCACATGCAAAATTTGTCCTCCAAGTTAGAAGATACAACAGACTAATAAAGGTACGGGAAACATCTGTTCCAATGCTGCACCAGTATCATTTGGAGAAAATGACTGCATCACTTACGGCCGTTTGGTATCCAGAAATACTCCTACAGTAATGGGATGTTGTCACCTCAGGCTCTACAGGAATTTTACTTGTTTAAGAATATAGGATTAGGCACATGATCAGTGTTTCTTCCCTTTGAAAATAAGCATTTCTACTTACCATTTCTATAGTGGTGTGAGAGCATTATCTTGTGACAGTATTTCATTCCACTGGCATTACCTCCTAATTAGCTATTTAAAAATATATGTAAGGGGGTGGAGGTGGTGAGTGGACATGTAAACCTGACAGGTCTGATGTGTTCTTACAAACTCCGCTAATCCCAAACATTGAAAATATATTAGTAAAACCAAATTAGCACTTTAAAAACAACATGGCAAGAGCCTCATGTCTTGAACCCTGGAAGTTCAGCATGCATCAGAGGAGCTCTTACACCCAGAGCAAAGCCCTTGGGCAGGGAAGGGGAGCAGGGAGAAGTGAGGAGCAGCATGCCAAATGGGAAATCAGCCCTGGGAAGAGAGCACCACTGAAAGGCTGATAACCTCTACAGTATGGTCAGCCCTACATTACAGTATTATCATTACCTAAAGAGTTTGGTGTAGGACTTGGGGACTTCTGAAAAGCCAAGCACAGACAAGTTTACCATGGATGAAAAAATACAAGTAATACAAAGAGAAAATAATCTAACAAATTGTGTTCAATATCCTCTGCACTGTCTCCATAGCCTGAGAGATTACTGCATTTATAGGCACAAAATCATAAAAGCTTCCTCCAAGATGCTTCATAATACATGAGCAGGTCTGAGGTCTCAGTTGTGGAATGGTAAGAATTAGGAAGATGGGTATTCTGGTATGCTGGACTCATTTCTTCTTTCAAGAGGTAGGCTGAATTCCTAACAAACTCTCTTTGCAACAAGAGAAACCAGGACACATATATGCATGACAGGTCATTTTGGAGGTACTCAGACACATGCAAGAAGCACCCCCTCGGCAACAGTACTTTTCTAGCCAGCAGAGCCAAAAACTATCATCTGTTTCTGAGTTGTTTTTAAAACTCAATCCAGTAGATGTATTGGTGATTTTCAGGGTGTTCTGAAGGAGCAAAGTAGATGTCTGAAGAGTACTGATAGTATTCTATAGACAGGCTCTAAATGGTCAGTTACTCCAATATCTGCAGTTCAATTCAATATGCAGCATGCAATATTAATTTTGTTCTGATCAGATGGAACTTCTAGGCCTGAATCTGCTTGCAATAACCATGGTCCATCAGTAATTTCACAGCAAACAGGAAGGTGCAGCGGGAAAAACTCATGTGAGCAGGAAGGGAATGAGTCTACATTAATTTCCTCCACAGATTTTTGTTTTCCACTGAAAGTTTTCTCTTGCCTAGCATCAATGCTAGAATGCATTCATAGACAGCACAGAATGATTTGGATTGGAAGGGACCTTAAACATCATCTAGTTCCAACCTCTCTGCAAGGAGCAGGGACGGCTTCCATGAGAGCAGGTTGCTCAAAGAGCCATCCAACCTGGCCAACTTAAGTCCTTTTTTCACACCTCTTCAAGTCCACTTGGTGAATAAATTAAATAAATTTCCTCACTAGCTCTCAATACTTTTTAAATGCAAGCCAAGCCTCTTAGCTTTTCATACCTGGACATCTACATTTTTAAAAATGCTGTTGGATAATTTCTCTCTCTTTCATAGGCTGGTGCTTTGGCCTATATGCAGCCTGTGCACTCCCTAAGGCTCATGCATAACTGCAATGGACGATTAGTCCAGCTAAGTCTCCAGCAATTTCAATGGCTTATGCAAGAGTAGATAGGGCACAATATGTAATTTCAGCTTTTTTTGTAAGGGTTTTCAATCGTTCCATGAACTAAATCATTTTATCAGTTTCATTCTCTCTTTCTTTCTTTTTTTTTTTTTAATTTGTCCCATTAAACTACAGAACTGGAACATATTCATGAATAGTCTCTTTCTGCTTTAACTCAAGGAGTTCCTGACATAACAAAAACTGGTAATTAACCGGCTCGAAGACTTTTACAATAGCCTCTTTAAGTAAGTCCTAGTATGCGGCACTTGGAGCACTGACTCCACATTGCTGATCCCACTGCAATGCACCCTCTGTTAAACAAGGTTTGCTTCTCTACCTCAGCAACAACTCTTGGCTCTTTTCATCACTGCTCTCCTGCTTGGAAATACCAAAGTCCTCCCACATTTCTTTGCATGGAAAAGGCTACCAAACTCCTCCACGATGATTCCCTGCTCTCAATCCACTTGGCTCTGTGACACTTCCTTAAATACTCCATTATCAGAGGGCCACTTGCCACCAGCACAAGGACCAAGTGGCAGGTCTCCAGAGGCTGAGCACAGCCTGGCCTCCCCTCCTAGCTAGTGTCACAGCTGCTCTGTGCTGTTGGTACAGATGCATTTTGGCATACTTTGGCAGTCCCCATGATCTGCTCCTGCCTCACACCCTACTTAGAGCAGGAAGAGCTCTTTCTGATAGAAGAATCAGGCTTCAATTTTTCAGGTGTCACTCAGCAGTGTGTGATTTGTAGCTGCTGTTGCATGTTGGCTCTAAGCATAGTCAGTTTTGCCTACTCATGCTTATCTCCCCTGGTTACAGTACATTCTATTTCTGATGACAATATTACTCTGAGTGTTTGCTCCACCATATATCTATGCTCCCTGCTAACTAGCCCAAGCCTTATTGTTGCAGTTCCTAATATTTTGCATCATTTGTAGAGCCAGCAATATAGTCTGTAAATAGCATGAAAGCAAACTTTAATATATATTTTCCCCCAGTGCTCCAGACAGATTGGTTCACTATGGAAAAATCACATACATGTGTGTTAACCTATATTTCTTGTAAAATCAAATCATGTAAGGACACTTCAGCCAGAACAAGCCATAGAGCTAGATGAGGAAAGGAAAAACAAAATCTCCAAATATGTACAGCTTAAGTTACAAAACTATATGAAAACAAAGCAAAATTGAAAAGGGCAAAGGAGACAAAATGTAAACACAAATTTTTATACACTCTGTGTAATATAGAGTGAATGTCATTTTGACATTCTGGTATCATGGGCTGCCAATATAGTTCAAAAAAGAAAGAGGTATCTCCAGAATTATGGCAATGCTGCTCTCTCACATCAAAGCTGGTTACAAGATCTAGGTTTGTGGTTGCTCAGTCTAACTGCCTGCTTGGAAACTAAGCAAGGAAAAATAATATCCTGAATAATTGTATTTAAAGTGTCCAGAAAGATAATGAATCTTCAGAACCACCTTTGGAAATGTAGCCCTTTTAGTGGGAGCCCACAACCACACCCCTCGGTGCAATGAGTGCCTCGTGGCAGCTGAAAGTCCCCCAAACCTGGTGCATTCAAGCCTTCTGTAGGACGTCAAGGAAGCAATTGTAACACATCACTAAGTTGATTTTATGCCTTTGAAAAATCTCCTCCTTAACACAAATACTCTATCACTGTCAGCTGAACACATTTAACTTTTGAATTAATATTATTTTTCAGAGGTCAGACATGTGACAGTAACAAAAGTCTTTTGCCAAGCCGTGTATTTCAGGCCTGCATCTGAATTTCCCCAGAGCCCAGTACTGTGTAAATATGAGTAACTGCCTCTGGCTCATGGCTAATGCAAAACTTCTGTTCTCTGGACTCCAAGGCTCTGCTCATGGCTTCCTTCCCCATGCCTGCATGGGGAGACACATCCACTCAGTGCCCTCTCCCACGGTATGCACTGCTTAGCAAGTCAGGCAGACTGAACAGCCAGAATTTAGGAACGATGGCAGTCATTTTCCCTCCCATTTTGTCGCCATCCCAAAGACTGCCAGATGTTTCGGAGAGCTTTAGATGGTAGCCACGTGGTTTGCGAGGAGTCGTGCCTCCACCAAGGGCCACAGCTCTCAGGCTGCCCTGGCACCACCAGTGTGGCTGCTGGTCTGCCTAGCACTCATGGGATGGTGGAGTGGAGCAAAAGCCTCTGGGAAGAAGGATAGTGACTGCCCACTCACACCGGTGGACTCTCACAGAGGAGGACAAAGATGGTCTCCACTCTAGGGATGGTGTATTTTATATTACATTGCAACTATATGAAACACCAAACCAGCATTCTGTACGGTGACTTTTGCTGGTTATACAGGTCTAGGATGTTCAGAAGTATTTCAGGAAGCACAGTTTCTGGAGGCACACACAGCTAAAGGTGCCTGGGCTCTGCTTTTTGGTAGAAACAAGTAACTTGTCTGTCCCACCACCCCAATCCCTGCCACTCCAGCAGCCATTGGTTAGTTTCAGTGAGCTTCGGGAGAGGTCTGGTCTGTGAGTGGTTCCACAGCCCAGTTCCCATGATAAGGGAAGTCACAGATTTCTGCAGTACAGTTTCACAGCAAGCCTGCTGTCACCAAATTAACTATTAACAATACCAACTAATATTGCATAAACATTGACATTAACTTACCCCAAGCAATAATGCGATAAATCCTGCTCCTCTGTTGTGAACTACTGAGAGGATTTGAGGGACACAGTCCCCCTCTCCAGACCTACCCCCAGCTGTACATGGCAATTCCTGTGACTCTTTTTCTCTCTGTCTCTCAGCACAAGTGGGGTCCAGATCTTCTGTCAGTTAAATTTTATTTTCCAGCCTGCTTATTAATTCAGATAGTGTTTTGGTTCACTTGGCTGGCACAGAGTATTTTCACCACACCCTTGTCTCTTCAGACAAACAACCTCTTTTCTAACCTCTGGCAGAGCTAAACCTAGTGAATAAGAAGGAACAGTAGTTAAGGCATAATAAATAAAGCCACCCTGAAGAAATACCTACACAAAGCAAGATGAATGGGCATCACCTACCTGGACAGTGTTGCTGCTAAACAAGGGAGGAATAAATCAGACATGTCAGGAGCACTAGGATACCTGACAAACAGGGAACGACGTTTCTTGAAACTGTAGTTTTATCTCTGCTTGTTTGGATCAAACACTTGTAATAGTTGTGGATTAATTTCCTTCCCATAGTCAAAACAATAAAAGCCAGGCACCATTTTATTAATTTCCAAACCAGCGTCAGATAAGCAGAATTGCATTTAAAAAAGTAAACACCCTGCCATAGAATTGGAGGATATGTAAGCGTTTGGGGTTTTTTTCCAGTGTCTATAAAAGCAGGGGGGGTTTTAGTATTCTGAATAGATTTCATTTTGTAAGTTGTGCTACAAAGCACTGATAAGGCCACGGGAAAGCAGCAGAGATTGAGGCAGAGCAGGAAGAAATACCACCCATATTAGGAGACAGCCACTTACTTAGTGGCTCCCATTTGAATAAAGATGCCATTGTTCAGCCAGAAGAATGCACATATTCACAGGCCCCGCACAGAATAGCTCAGTGTATCTAGAACTCCAGAAGTGTCCAAATTACAGCCGCAGGGCCAAAACTGCCCTTGAGTCTTTCTGAAGAATGACCCTCTGCTTAATTAATCAGCGCTTTAACTGTGAGTGATCCCAGGACACACTTTTCTCAGGCCTTTTTCTTAGCCCTGCTTGTTCAGAACAAACCTTTAAATGTTCTCTGAGTGATTTTTGACCATTTTTTCCCCTTTCAAGATTATTATTTCCTGTTTTACTGTGAAAGCTCATTAGAAACGAAGACCAGAATCTAGATGATCTCAGTTCAGTTTACTTGGATAGGAAATGACTGACTCGGGATGGAGAGACACTGGCTCCCTTTCAAGGCCTCCCAAAAAAGATTAAGTCCACAAACTCCCAGAATATTGCAACTGCAATTTTCTTTCCATATAATAAGTCCACAGACTCCCAGAATATTGCTACTGCAATTTTCTTTCCTTGTAATACATAAGAATTGTAGCAGGGCTGATGAGTTTGTAAGTGCCATTCTGTTAGTCATATTTGATCCCATTGCCATAACTCCAGCTGTTGTGCATGGGATTTCTTTCCCATTTACTCCACATTGAGACAAGTTTGAATTTTCAGCCCCGAGAACTCCTTCTTGCTGTCACAGGCTAGGTTGTCTGGATTCTCATAAAGCTTTTTTTCTTCTCTATCTGAAACAGAACTGAAATTTGATAGCAACGAGAAACGCGTGAAGGCAATGAAAAACATTGTGCAACATTTCTCTCCAAATGGGACTACACCTTGTCTTCCTAGCTTTGATGATAAAATTCCTCCTATTCTAACTGACGTTAAACAAGAAAAGTCAGGGGTTTTGCTTAAAATGAAAACAGCATCTTTTTTTTTTTTTAACAGTGATCTTTACTGTGAAAACCAAATTAATTTTGACCATATTTATATACTTGTAACAAAATACACAAACTAAAAAATGTCAAGGCTTTAAAAAAGTTAGCATGAATGTTTTGAAAAGCTGTAGTGATAATATAATCTGCAGCTGGGGAGGCTGGAGCCATACTGTTTGATAGGCCCTATCTTATGATATCCAATATTAAGCTAAGTAAAATGATATGACTGGATGGCCTAACTAAATTTAGTAGTCTGGTGAATTGCCACTCTACTAAATTTAGTCAGCCTATAATGGGCATTAGATATCTACAGCCCAAAAGATAAAATCTGTCTTGCTTTTTTAGACTCCCAGCAAATGCACAATACACAACATTGCACTACTAAGAAATAAGGAAATCTGCAAGGGAAAGCATGAGAAGGGGGAGCCAGGACCTTAAGGAACACAGAAGGAACTGGGTTGTGTCAATCCACATCCTTATGCTCAACATTACCCAGTAGCAGACAAAGGGCCATGGGTGCTCCCCAGATATGTGACCCGAAGGAGAGGAGGATGAGGAGGACACGGAAGAGGAGGAGTCTCTAGACACCCTAATCCTCCTCACTATAAAACTGCCACTCCAAGTGTAATTTTGTGTTGGAGCCATGGGAAGAACACAGGTTACAAGTGGGAGTTTGGCTCTCTGAGCCTTGCTGCTCTTAAAAAATATATGCTGGCTCTGGTTTCATACCATTCCTTTTATATTTTCCATTTTGGGCTTTGTAATCCTGATGGTAGACAGGGAAGTACATTTCTACATAGATTTCCATGCATCTGTGAGCCAGCTTTACAGCTATGAAAACTGCTAAGTCACTTTTCTCAAAACCATATTTGAGGTGTTACACAGCTCCTGCTGTTGGAGGAGATTTCTTCTCAGTCCATGTGTGCTGTGACCTCTCTACTGGTGTGAAACCATGTAGGACACATTTTCTTATTAAATGTGAAATCTAATAAGGCTAGAAGCTTTTAAAATTTCTGTTATTAACAAGTAGAAAATAGTAATTGGACATGAAAAGGAATCACCATAACATTATCCTCAAAAAGAGTTGCATCCTTCTGTCCTCATATAAAAAGCTATTGGATGCCCCATGAACTCAGTGATACTTTTTAGTTACAGACAAGAAATGGTGGCCTTGTCCTCACTTCAGTTCCCAGAGCAGCAACAGAGACATAGACATGATATTCAGGAGGTTCTGCAGATCTAGCTTTATACTGAAGGTTGAATATCATAAACTGTAAGTGAGCTTTGATCCCCTCCCTAGAACAGGCAAATTTAACCTGTCTGAAGTTCTGTATGCATCATTCTCTGCAAGAAGCAGTTTTATTGATCATACTGGGTGTACATGTTCAGCAGTCAGAGACTGGCTTTAAAGAATAATATATCTCAAAATAATCAATATAGAAACTTCTTATTTCCTTAACCGTTTACACTAAAAGGGAACAAATAGCTCCTTGGAAAAATGTGTTGTCCTTTTGGCAGGGGAGGATGGGAAGCTTCTAAAATAATAGCTGAGAAGTAGGTATGAAAATAAGATCATTACAGCTATTATCTCTATGTTCTACATCCATGTAGGCAGTGTTTCGGAAACAAGAGAAAGGAGAGGGGCAGGGTCTCAAATTCTCATCCAATTTTCAGTCAGAATCTGCCCTCTTTCAAGATTTTAAACTCTGAGTTCCCAATAAATGGTTGTGGCAAATGAGATCACTGTCTCTGAGTTCCCTCCTCAGAGCTTTTGGAAAGGTTGGCCATTTGACCCCAGTTGCATTTGGAGGTTGTGTAGGGCTCAAACACACAGGACTATCACACATACCATGAAGTGCACCCCTACCAATGCCCCCATTGAGGTGCCAGCTCACCCCTGCCTCAGAGGGGCTGTCACAGAGGAATCCTATCAGCCACCTGAGAATCCAGCCACAGTATCTAAATACACCAGGAACCAGGGTGTCCTAGTTCTGCTGCTCACACAGTAACTTGTTTTTCTTTTTATAATTATGTCTTAATCATTCTTTATGCTGAAATAATCATAACATATTTACAACCAGACTCTATTTTAATTTTTGTCTTCAGATCACTTTCTATGTGGCCTCATACTGCCATTCTCAGCCCAAATGACACCCTTCCTATCAAAGCCAATTTGGATTTATTTTCTCAAACACAAGTTTGCAAGTATTTCTATCAAATGATTTACTCAAGTTCAGATGCTGCAAATAGATCTGCTGGTGTAAAGAAGCAGAGCAGCAATTCTGGATCTGACCCAGAATGTATTGGGTTTCTCATTGGTGTATTTTGAAACTCTATAATGAAACCTCATTTGTGTAGCATGGCTTCATAACCCAAAAAATGTGATGCTTGGCTTCATAACCCAACAGACATGTTGCTTGCCTGCTCACTCCAGTTGTGCTTCTTGCTTTTAGTACAGACGAGTACTTATTGGCAGGTAATCACTGGCATCTTTTCTCCAAACATCATTAGTTTTTTTTGTGGCTGTTGTTGCCTTTTTTTTTTTCTGATATAACTTTTTCCTCATCTGCCATGGGTAAATATTTAGAAAAATCCATTAGCTTCTTGTTGTTCTTTGGATGAGTTTCATCTAGATTTGCTCATTTACACATATTTGTGTTTTACAATTTCTTTCCCCCTCACTTTTTAATCAACCCCCTGTTTTCACAAGGCCTCCACTTCTTCCTAATTGTCAGTCCTTATTATTTTTGTTCAGGACGGATTTTTTTTCTTTAAAAAAAAGCAGCTCTGATGCTCATCCATTTTAAAATCATAATTAACTTCATCTCCTTCCTCATTTGCTAATGGGTCTATTTTCTCTCCAGTATTTCCTTTTCCCCTGGCACACTCATAAAGTCTCTCGTTTCTCTTTTCCCCTTTGGCTAACTTTAACTCATTCTGCCTTAAGTTGGGGAAAGGGAGACCTTCACAACACAGTGCTCAGAACTTCCACACCATTTTATACTTTGAAAGTCTTTTGCGGATGTCAACTCATTAACTGTCATAACATGACAGTGAGATAGAGAAGTATTTATAGCTTTGTTTTGATAAGGAAAAGGAAGGGGAGGTCCTGCATAATCGATGCTGACTGCAGAGGGGCTGCTCCAAGGGCCAAAACTCCTGTCCATGTGTCCAGGCAAGTAGACAATTAAGCCTGGTGGTGGGCACAGCACCATCAACAGCAAAGCTGGAAAGCTGAGCTCAGGAAAGGGAGTGAAAACCTTGCTTTCAGCTGCCTTTATTTTAGTTTATTTTTTAGGTGAAGATTCCACAGAGGTTACCCACCTATGTTTCTGTTCAGTTCTGCTGGTCAGATGCTCCTTCACAATACTAGTATATCTGGCCAAAAAGCACCAAGGGTGAAAGCAGTGCAAGTATATGCCTAGAGGGTATTTTTAAAAAAGTTGTCGCTTTATACAAGCACCCAACAAACATCTTTACTCTTTGATAGCCACTACTCTTAGAAAAACAATTTCAAAACCATACGCTCAAGGTGCTTGAATTAAGACTTAACTCAGTGCCCATTTCACAGAGGGGCACATCATGGGTTAGGCTTATTTTCGCATGCAAATATGCCAGCCTGGGTTTCCTGTAATTTCCTTTAGTTTTGTTATACCCACACAGCAATGCACAGGATTCTCACAGTGTTTCTTAGCATGTGGTCCACGGATCACTGGTGGACTATAAGAAATCAGGTACATGAAAAAACTGCACAATTTCCAAGGAAGACCAAAAGCCTAAGCCATGCAAGCACGTTCCACAGTGAGCAAACGAAGTGAAGGGTGTGGAATCAAATTAACAAATGAGCAATCAAACCTATCTGAAATTTTTGTTGGTTTCCAAATGAAAAGCACTGTGGTTAGGCACACAAGACAGCCTGGGGATATTTCTGTCATGATCTAAAAAGATAAATGGTTTTCATGAGATTCTTCTTCTAAGCTGATGTCAGCAACATCCTCATGACCCTTGCTTGAACTGTGGTGCATCACAACACTGCTCCCTAGAGCTTATTGCAATCCTGCCCCATACAATAGCTGACCACAGGGATCCTTACTGAGCTCTCTGAGGAGTCCTCTCCCTTCCCATTCTGTCCACACTGCCCTCCATGCCCACCATGCCTCTTTCACAGGCACAGCCCCCTCCCAGGGGCTTCCAGAGGGCAAAGCTGGGGCTGTGCTGCAATTTATGGGACTGTCAACCAGATGAGGTCCAGAGCTGTGATCTTCCTCTCTCCTGGGAGTCTTCCCAGGGTGGGAAGTGAGATGTGATGGTCTAGTTCCTTCACCTCCAGTGTATTTTCAAGAAAAGGTCCTGGATCCCCATTTGTATGCGGGTGTGTGTATGTAGGGGAAAGCATGGGAAGCATCCAACCCCTAAAAGTGACTTGCAGGAGAGGCTCAGCACCTAGCCTGCTTAGCACTCCCAAATTGTGCTGGCTAACTACCCAGTTCAGATGTTTATGGAGGTTTCCTTCTGAGGGCTGAAAGTTTGGATCTGTGCTTCTAGTTCAAGTCCTCTCACAAATTTGAAGAATAAGCTTGTAAAGTTCAGCATCTTCCAAATCGCCCCATATAAGTCACTACTGAAACCACATCCGAATGGCTCCCCCCCCACCATACCTTCCACAGAAATGACCCAAACTTTGTCAGGTTCACATGTCCCTAGAGATGATCTCATTTCACTGCTTCAAAAGAGCTTTGGTCTGCACAGCCTGTAGCAGCAAATTTACACTTCAAAAAGCAGACAGCTTTTTCCACATCTTATTCACTTAATGGGTGAGAATGTAAAATTAGTTCCGTTGCTGATGAGGACCTTGAGCCAAATGAAAAGTGTTCATTTGTCAGCACAGACTTACAGCCTAAAACATGATTATATAGCTAATCCAATAATGGATTTTGATGCTGAGCATTTATTTATATACAAAATGTCTTGTTATCTGTTGATAATCAGGCTCTACAATTTACTCTCTTTTGTGTTATTAGCCATAGCAACATCTTCCAGACATATTACATTTGTGTGTCAACATATAAACACACACACAACCTTCCTGACCAAAATGCTCTCTTTGCCTATTTTCCTTGAGACAGCACTGGAATTTGAGCTTTTTTCAGTTTAAAATATTAGTAGGAAATTAATCATTTTGGACTGAGAACCTCTCGGCATCTTAGAAGTCTTAATA
The DNA here is from genome assembly GCF_965178545.1 of Coloeus monedula. Taxonomy (NCBI): domain Eukaryota; kingdom Metazoa; phylum Chordata; class Aves; order Passeriformes; family Corvidae; genus Coloeus; species Coloeus monedula. Next base: position 17,141,958 of record NC_138789.1, read on the forward strand.
GATTAACATTTGAAACATAAATTTTGTTTCCTTATCTATAACGTCATATGAACTGATTTACTCTTTTTCTGCCTGATGTGAGTACCAGTACCTAATTACCTCAGATATAAATTTGTAAACCTCAAATGGTCCCTGTCCTAAAGTATTCTATGTCCTAACATCAGATGCTATGTTAGACTTTGCTAACTGTATGAACTCGGTTATTTGATGGCTGAACAGATCCACCTTTCACAGAAAAGTAAGTAAAACATGTTAAGGTCAATATCAGGCATTGATCCCACATCAGGTACATTAAAATCAATCAGAAAACCAGAAAGCTGTTTGCATATCCTTTTTCAACTTTCTCACTAATTGCTGTTGCTACCTGATACTCCTGCAGTTGTGTGAATGACTGTGACTATCTAACATTGAAGTACTGGGACAGTTTACTGCTCATTTAAATACAGATACATAAAATTCAAATATTTAAAATGGGGAGACATTTTAATAGCTATGCTGCAGTAACATTCACCAGATATTAAAAAAAAAAAAAAAAAAAAAGTCTGTGGGAAAGTAAAATCACTCCAGTATTAAACTGGGAGTTAATTGCAAATGTGGGGCACACCTGCAAACTCTGCGAACAATCCTGCAACACCACACAAGTGCTAAAGGATAGCTCTGCCTGCGGAAACACCCAGGAACACCTCTGGAGGTTGGATGAAGTCTTTTCTAAATTTGGCAGTCAGGAACAGTTTAAAAGTAAAGTAATTAAGTAAAATTTACCCCAAAGGATACTGCAAACCAAGGGTGCAGGTGAGATGATGTATGAGCCAAACTCGAGCTGTACCACTGCCTCTCCTACAAGCAGGATCAGGCCTCCCTGTGTGTTTTTGTTTAGCTGAAATTTAGTCTACAATAAATACTTATATATTGCTGCAACATGATGTTTTATTGGGCTGCGCTAGTTTACTAAAAACAGCAGGCTGGTAATAGCAGTGCTTGTGGTTCTGCCTGTAATTCATTTGTGGATGGTAATGCACAGGGAGAGATATGATACAAGATAATAAGGCAAATTAAAAAAACTACTAAACTCAGTACTGGCAATATACAGTATATTAGGACCATGTTCAGACAGGCTGATTCTTTGGATATTTTTATTTTTTGTTTTACCTTGGCAAGGTAATTCATTGGATATTCGCTTGAGTAAAGAATAAATGAATATAGCATACATTATGTCCTCACTTTAGTTGCAGAAACAAATATTTCCTGTACCTGCCAATGTAATCTTCAGAGTTTTCGTTATATAAAACACCTCAAGAAAAATGCACCTTGGTAAGATTTACACTTTATTACTCTAATGATTCTACAAACACTGCCACAATGTGATGAAAGGCAAAGCAGTCCTGATCTGATTGAGAGCTAATAAAAATCAGTACTGAAAACTGAAAATAGCACCCTTATCATCTTTCTTTCATTTAGACCTGATTACTAGGGGATTATAATGCAATCACAGCTATGTGTGAGAGGTAGCTATGGGAACCAGTTTTAACTGTTTATCTAGCCAAAGATCTTAATTTAAGTTTGAACACTCTGATTCATTTATATGTAAGACACCAAGGAGACAAAATGCAGAAGAAACAGATGCTCACTTGTTCTTTCCATTTAACTTCATATGCTACCAGCCAATTTGTCTTTCAGGGACAAAATTAATTTCTGATGACAATGTGAGCAAGTAATAAACTAGGAGTTCCTGTCCTGGGAAACTTGTTAAGGCCATGTAATGTTCTGGAGTTATTTAGAAAAAAACAATTTGCTCATAGACTTGCAGGGACATCTGTAACAGAGTTTTCTTTGTCCCTGCGCTGTTACTCATTTCTGGGGGCTTTATGACACCTTTTCCAGAGGCTGATTTGAAAAAGTTCAAAAGGAAATATATTGCCCATTATTTCTTTCCTGTGGGGTATTTTCTTTTTCTTAGTCTGTTCCCTTTTTGTCCCCTTCATATTCACAAATCATGCAAACCTCAACCCACTTGCTTTGCTACTTTCACACAGCCAGAGAAACCAACCACCAGCCAGGAGACCTAAAAAATTAATCAAAAAATTATCTGAGGAAAAGAGTTTGTTGGAAATTTTGAGGTAAGTACACACCTGAAAACATCTGACAGAGCACTGAAAAAGTCTGTGGCACATTTAGGTGGAAGGAGTTTTGTCCATTAATGTTGTAAACTCTGTTATGTTACTGTCATGAGACGGGGAAAAAATGTCAAAATGAGGCAGGGAGAGAGCAAAAGAGAGAGAGATATCTCTCCCTAAGAGCTTGCATTTTCAATATGGGCTGTGTGTACATGCTCCTGCATCACTTAACCAAAATATTCTCCATCTCTCAGTATCTTTGCTGGCGCTATTTCCCCATTTCAGTATTTATTTCGCATGTACAAGTCTTTACTCTGGTAATACTTTTCTATCATTTGGATCATTTATTGGGGTTTTATCCTCACCTGGCAGCCCCTCCACATCTCAGGTTTTTCTTAGGTAAAGTCCTACAGTCTAATGTCTGTCCATTAGCACATTTAAAATCACTTCTTCTGCTGTGCTTAACACTCATTTATAGCTTATGTGCTTCGCATGAAATGTTCCTTTTCCAGCAGTCCTTTTGAAGAAAGTTTAAAGTAAGTTGCAAAATGTTTCTTTTTCATCTAAACAGGGAAATGAATTTAAGAAAGGAAGAGAAGAGCCTGAAGGTTTAGTTCTTTCAAAATTTAAACAGAATTCAAAACACTGTTGGAACACATCTGTCAGAGAAAGCATGAGAGCACCTGCATTTTAAGAATGAATCTCATCCCTAACTCCCTCTTTGATAATAGCTTGCACGAACGGCACCTTTAAACCACATCAATCCCAGATGCTTTCCATCCATCCAGTTATTATTTCCCTTGGCACTGAAGGGCAGCTACCTCTAGACTGAAGCTTCTCAGTGATGTGCAGCCTACTGTACAGCACCATGGCTCACAAGAAGAAGTGATTAAAACAATTCAGCTGAAATTATAAAACAAGGGGAATTTTAAACATGAACTTCAAACCCCAGCTTGGCCTGGATAATGCACAGAGCAGTATTAACTCTTGATTTAAAGGCCAGATGGTTTCAAACACAAATAATAAGAATGAACTTTGGATCGGAAAAAAACCTAAGAATTCAACGAAAATTATAAACTACCATGGTTCTGTTTGCATTTACATAGCAGGATCTCATCAGCCCCCTGCTTGAGCACACAGGTCATGGCCTGGCTCTGTACCTGGAGTGAACAGTGCACCACAGCTCAGCTGTTTCCCACTGCTCTGCTTTAGCTTCAGTTAGTTTTCAGTGATCAAGACAGAGCTTCTAGACACAGCCACACATGTGTGGTGGCTTGGCCATTAGCACCAATAAGGGTGTCACTGGTAACCCACTGCAAACTTCTGATCAGTGGGGCCCAGAGAAAATTTAATTTCATTGCTTGAACAGCTATTTCTTTTCATACCATCTTTGCCACAAAGCTTTGAAGGCTTTTGTGCAAAAGCAGGATACATACTGAGGCCACACAGATGAAAACAGAGCATTGACTCATGTTTCAAGAACACAGAGTAAGGAAAGTTCACACACTTTAGAAAAAAAACCACAACACTTTGCAAATTAAATTACTGCTTGCGAGAGATGAGATCAGTCAGTGCTCTGGCATCCTCTTTCACAGGGATCTGCAGCAGGGACATGAGACCAGAGCAGTGCTCCTTTAGGGGGATGCTGATGAAATTTCCCACCAAGACACTCCACAGGTTTGGGACATCTTGATTACCAAGACAATTTTAATAAAAAAGAATGTAAGGATATAAAAGAGAGACACTGCTGGGAAGGTTTGGGTGGGGGAAGTTTGACTGGTTATTTGTGGAGCTCTGTGACAATTCTGAAAATTCATGCTGTCCTACTGGGAAGCACAAGAGTTACATTGGGGAAAAAAACCAAATGGTTTTCTGGGCTGCAGGTACGGGAGAGAGATGGCTGAGGTAGGCCTATAGTTTACATAATATTAATCCTCCAAAAACCAAAATGTTACTTAGCATACAATTAAGGTAGAAAGTATCCTTAGATTGAAAAAATCCTAACCCAATGATGTAGATTAATCATAAAGTACAATTACTGGAAAAACTGAGCATTTCAGTCCACTTCACCAGTGACACAGAGTCCCTGGCAAACTGACTCAGTAAGATCAGTTTAAGGTGGGGAAGTGCATAAAGGAGAGGGGTGAAGAGTTGGGCTGGGGCAATTTTGGGAAACCTGTTCTACAGAATCACATCTGCCACTTTATTTCCTGTGAAAGTCTGAGACCTGACCACACCACAGTGCAAAATTTCTTAGATATATCTTTTAAAACCTTGCAGACCAGGAAGACATTAGTAGAACAATGAAAAACTTGGCATCTAAACAACTCTATGAAGTATTTCCAAAACCAAACAGATATTTTCCACTCTACCACAAAACTCAATATAATGTAACGTATTACACATTTTAATGCAGAAAGTCTCACATAACCTGTCTCCATTTCAATGAAGCTGTAAATTTGGGGGCTGTACATATGACATGCAATTTTGATTATGTAAAGAAGTGGAGTAGCACAGCTGGGCTGGAGTCACATGGATTAGGGAAAAGAGAGATTCCATAGGCCTCTCTAAAAAGCTCTCATCACAAAGTGAACCTATAACATTGCCTTTATGGTACTGAGCCCACAAGCACAGAAGATGACAAGCTTGTTTAGGGTGGGAGAGGTTGAAGCAGGATGCCTGTGCCTTGGCCTAGTTTAGTGTTTTACAGATTGTAACCACTATATTCCTGCAAAAACAGAAGCAACATGAGCTCCCTCAGCAGTACACTAGTGTCTAAATTGACAACAGAAAAAGGAAATGCTTCTTTTAGTTCTAAAAACTAGTGCAAAAAGCATATGTGATCTACATGCGAGCTGTGTTACTAATACCTCAGTCTTCAGTGAAATGATCCCAGACTGGTTCACCTCTGATCTTAGAGGGCATCAGTTTTCAGAAGACCAACAAGTCAGCAGATGCTCATCCTTTCTGCAATGCCATGGTAGAAACTAGGTCTTTGTTTCATGCTGCATAAAGGCTGTGAAATCCAAGAAGCTCAGAAATCTCAAGGACTACAAAATAAACCCACTCCTGTGCAGTTCTAATACAGGAAATTCCAGTGTGAGGGAATGCAGCCTCTCTCCAACATACCACAACCAGCAGAAGAATGTGGCTTCCCAGGAACAAAACTTTTAACTGGTTCCTAGTGGGCTTATGCATAAGTTGACTTCATGTTAAAGTAACAAGTCCATTGGTCCATTCAGCCATGGATGTATTTCAGCTGGCCTTGCTGTGAGAGCAGCAGAGCCATGGTGGACAGCCTGCTACATGTCCCATGTGGGCCTGCCAGACCAGGCACATGGGATCCATGGAAAGGGTGACATGTTTTTCCTGATGAGCTCAGGGGAGGCAGGCAGTACTGTGAAAGTCTCTCTCTTTGTGTGAAATTAGAACTACCCTGAGGCTACCAACATCTCTCCCTCCTTGTGAAGTCAGTAAAAACCATCAACACCAAACATATTAATTTAACTAAGTAAAAAATATAAATTGAAGCATACCCTGTATCATGAGAAATGGTCTTCAGTGTCTCCTGCATCTGGCAAGACTAGCAGTTAGCACACATGATACTGTCTGTACCTGTGTAATAGTAACCTGACTACTGAGATCTACGACCTGAACCATGGAGACCATACATGGCCTTCAGAGATAACTATTCTGGAAATGTTGGGGAAAAAAAAGAGAAAAGATGAGAATTGGACTCTGAACCTGGCATAGTTCCAATAATGGCAGCTTAGAGCCTGCCACTCTCATCTTTCCTCTGATAAATAGGTGGCAAGGGAATGCAAAAGATGCAAACTTGTGTCTGAGAGTCCCTCTGAAGTGGTCCAAGCACAGTGGCATCATGCCCAGGGGCACTGCAGGTTTGGGGGCAGAGCATGCATTGGGGTGCAGGTCACAGTGTCTGCTTTCTCTTTCCCTTCAAGTTCTACCTGCCTCTGTGGCACAGGGCAGGGACAGCATGGATGCACCTGGTGCTTTGAATTTGTTACTTAAAACAGTTCCTTACACGGATGTGCCAACTCAGCTGTAGTAAATCTAGTCTTTTAGGTTTAATCATATTATAAATGTTAGCCAGCTATCACAAACATAAAATCCTCTCCTTTTTTACACAAGGGCTCTGTCCATCACCCAACTGAAAGCTAACAACCTCAGAGCAACTGTTACCAACACAGGAAAGCTTAGTTGTTCCAGCTAGATGAAAGGCACCAAACCTGAGACAAATATTTTGTCAACCCTCATGGGGAATCTTGTAAAGCCATCTCCCATCCTCTAACTGCTATGTGGTTAAATAGCAGCTTCAGTTCTCTGATGTTGCAATCCAGCACCTTTCACAGGCATTAAATTCCCTCTAAATTAATTCTAAGGAAAAAAAATGCTTTCTGCTCAGAGTTATTTCTATTGCCCAGTTATTTTATATGAATCTGATAACTAGCTTCCTGCTACAGAGATTACATCTTGAATACTTAATGCCAATTTGGAAATTTTTTAGACAAAACAAAAATACATCTAAAACATAACACACACAGTTTAGCTAAGTGTAGAACATTAATGCAAGGCATGATTGGAAAAACAGCAAATAAATTGGAGGAGGGGAGCAGATTCAGTGGATATCTCTCAGGGTTAGTACATGCTGTAACTGGTCATTCAGACATTTCTGGTTCTAAAAGTACATTTATTTTAGCATAAAAATCTCAGAGTTCAACAATTAAAAAAAAAAAGTTAGAAAGAAGGATAGAGTGCAGCCAAAGGATAGCCTTTAACAACCATTTCAAAATGAAATCTAAATATGCTTACATAATAGATAAATGTTGGCTTCCAGGGAAGCTTTACAACACTTTCATTCCATCCTGGACTGGGATATATAGAATTGTTTTGAATTTCCCTAAGTGTCCAGAGCTCCCTGCTAAGCACACAAGCTGATATTTTGATTCATATAATAGAAGCTACTTTTTCCCCTGGAGTAACTCACTGGGCTCTCTTTGGCAACTTTCTGGTTTACCTTTTGAGCCGCAGTACAATTTTATTAATAGGACTATACAATAATTACTCTTCTTATATTCTCATTAGCTATTGATAACTCAACTGCCCTATTTTTTGCTCCATGGATTCCAGGATCTACATTTAAAAAAATAAATCAGAAGTTTCTTCCCCCCATTACTTAAAACTCAGCAAATATAGGGGTTTGCATATAGGTCACAAGGTTCACTTTCATGCCCCTCCTCCATAGCAAGTTCTTCAGAAGTTTTTCTTATCCCTCATAGCCAAACCAGCAGTGGCCAGTCCATGGTCTATGCATGCACACATGCAGAATACCTGCACGGAATAGACAAATTAAGGCTCAACTATCCCTAACCTAAGGTGAGACCTAGTGAGTTGTCTGAATGGTGCAATGACCTAAGGAAGGAGCGGGCAATTATATTGCCAGGAACAGATGGGGAAAATGCAACCCTGAATTTGAAATTATCAGACCTAGATGAGGTTTGCAGACTCATGAGAAGGGTAGGCAAGTACCTGATCCCAAGACACACTAGGCATCCTTCCATCTGCAGTTTGTCCTTGTTCATATACAAGTGAGTAAAAAAATCCTGTAAATGGCTAAATAACTTAATGGTTGTTAACAAGAAAAAATATATCAAGAAATGTGTCTTGACACTGTACCTTCAGTCTGGTACAGGCAGCCCATTTCTCACTGCTGGCCCCACTGATGGCTCCAGCCCTCATGCAGCACCTGGCAGTGCTGTCCCTGGAGATCTGGAAACAAAGTGGCACCGGTTCTTCCCCAGGCAGGCCTGCTCAGCCGCTGCTTCCATGGGCAGCACCAGCAGCTTAACACACAAATACCTCTTGAGGAAAGTACAGATGCAGAGTCCTCAGGCTGGTGGGTGCAGCCTGCAGTGACCACGGGCACTGGTAATGACAACCTTTTTATGCATACAGACTTACAGTATTAATTTGCAAAGCAACAGACAGAAGCAGAGCTGTTGGCCAACAAGTAATATTTTGTAGAGCTGATGCCATGTCATACATTAAAAATCTTACGTCAGCAAAACATATGGTTTAATGCTAAGCCCAAGGGTGTCCCAATGAAGCCAGTTGCACCTCTCACGGCCTTCAAGAGAGCTATCCAAAGAGTTGCACACATGGGGGTTTAATTATTTTACTATAACTTTTCCTTCATGTTAGCCTTCTTTTGCAGGCTGCGTGTTTAAAGTTGAAGGAAATTACATGAAAAAGCAAAAGAAAGTTAAAGTAGGATTCATAGCAAAGAAAGTAGGTACTTTGACTTTAAAGGTGCTTAAAATTAGGGAGGAACTTGAAGGCCAAACAAAATGTCCCATGGTGCTAAACAATTTTTATAACTTGTCATTGAGTATGATGCTTTTAAGCAAGTCCATCACTGAAGGTTGTCCTCTGTCACTGAACCCAAAACCCTGTACGATGTTTTTATCTAGTCTAGGTTTCCATGGCTAGTGTATTTCAACACAGGAGGGAGATCTTATCAAAACAGGAGAGATTAGAAGCAGCAAGCAAACATGCTCAGCAAACGGATATGAATCTGGAGAGACACCCTCTCCTGACAAAAGCACATCCTACAGATATGGGTTAAAATGGGTTAAAATGTCTATTTTAAAGAGTTGAAAAACCATTTTGCTTCTGCAGACTGAGAGGTGATTCCACACTACAACTGCTCGTTGGGCAGAGGCATATGCCAGCCCTTTAGTATGGCTGCCCAAGCAGTAGCCCAGGAAGAGTAGCTTTCACATCTTGGCAGCTTGATGTGGAGATAATCATGTGGATATGGGCCCTGACCTCTGCTAGAACAGATAATAGAACAAAAAAAAGAGGAAGATGGCAAGGAGATACTTGATTTCTTTGGGTAATTGTGACTTGCAGTTTGTTATCACACTTAAGTTGAACTTCAACGGATTTTGGGTTTTTTGTGAATTTTTAGGGAAAATTGATAACATCAGCAGCCACCTATCTCCTATTGCCACTCTCTTGGTTCCTAACACAACTAATAATTCAGACCTGATGGGCTCCTTTTGATCACTTTGGGCCAAGGTGTGGGGTAACAGAAAATGATTGCAAAAGAAGGCAACTGAGAAGAGGCTATCCTGGCCATAGCACTGACCTTTTGTACAGCTGAGAACCCGCACCACGGATATTGTGTTGGCTTCTGTATTCCCTCCGCTGCCAAAGACAGTGACTACTTTCACAGATGGCTTGTTCCCTGAGTGCAGAAACCTGCTCACATCAGCCCTTGCATTCACTCCAGTGCCAGGGAGAGGTTCCTCCACCTTTGAAAGACCGAAGTGGATACCTCATTAGGCCTTGACTATCCTCAAGCAATCACTTAAGATTTCTGCCCTATTACTGATCTGCCTTTTTTAGCAGGGGTCGTGGAATGGGCAGTGGCTGTCTTGTCTTCGTTATAATGCATGATTTGAAACTTTTCAATTAAGCTTCAGATCAGGCCACAGTACTGAGACCACTTTAACGAGGGTGAGTAATGACCTTGTGCTGCACGTGAATTCTGGCACACCATCAGTTTTAATTCTTCTTGATCTTACTGTAACCCTTTGATACTTTGGATCAAGGGTTCTCTTGAAATGCTTTAAGCACATCGTAGGACTTTCAGGGACTGTTCTGACATGGTTTCTATCCTACTTGTCTCAACGTAGCCAGACTGTCACCTGTAAGTTTTCCATATAAATTCAAATTGTCGAAGATTAAAAGGGAGCTGAAAATCTGGCCTGTGTGCGGAACGGGGGAAATCTGGTGTGGGTCCCTAGAGTGAGTGAATCTAAGGAGGATTCTGCTATGAGAGCAAGGTAACCCCTTTGATGTGCCATGCCCAAATACAGAAATGCTATGATTAGAACAGAAAGCTACATTATGCTGGAGTAGTGAATTTAATAAGAACTACTGAGAGAGAGACTTTCAGAAATTTAGACTTTCCAGTTAATACCTGTCTTTACATTACCTATAGGTCAAACTAAAAATCTGTGGTTTTAAACACAGAAAAGACCCTCATCCAGTTAAGCCAGTGATAGAAATCACATTGACATCAATAAGATAAATGTCTTGCCTTTGAATTAAGGACTATTTGGACCCAGATCCAAATCCAAGCCTTGTAGCTGGAATCAATTTCTAAACAGTCTGTGCATGGACAAAGCAGATCAACTTTGGTATTTTCTAGGTGCTTTCCCAAGTCTGGAAGTCTCATGAACCTGGATTTCCTTCTCTTGTGAGAAGGAACAGCATCTAAATACAAAATTAAACTCAGAAAGATTTTCTAGAAGGCTCCTGATTTCTCCTAGGTTTGTAGCCTCCCCACAGCTGACACAAGACTTCCATGAGCACAAGGCAATGAAACAAATACAGGTTTGGTCATAAAATCCCATAAAATACTTCTCACACAAAGTCATATAAAAGTCATATATAGCTTTTAGATATGAATGTTTCACAACGTCTGGATGCACAAACCCTCAAAAGAGAGTCATTTTCAACAGGAGCAATCGGTTCCTCTTAACAGCTCAAGACCAAACACCAGATGCCTGGAGGTGCCAGACTCAGCATCCATGAGGGACAGAAGCAGCTACAAGCCTCAGCCCCAAACCTTGGGTAGCACCAAGCAACTTACCTATTGAGGAGACAGTGAGAATGCGACTGCAGCCTATGCCTTGCAGGCAGGTATGTGGGAGCCTGTGCTGCCTGGCCCATAGCCCTGCTCTGTCCTGTCAAGGTACCCAGCACGGGGACGATGCTTGCTGGACTTGCCAGAGGGGTGAAGTTTTAGGTAGCTATTGTCATCTGAAGTCTTCTCTTCAAACATCCCAAGAGCTCCTCTCCTGGCTGACAGGGCACACCAGGGCTGTCACTCCAGAGCAGGCTGATTTAAGCCTGGCTGCTGACAGTCCCACAGGCTGCCTACTAACAGAGCAAAGCAATGAGATGTTCCCCTCCTGCTATAGTTCAGACATTTTCACCTTTAAAAGCAAAGGACTGAGCTCCTTAAAAACAAAAATTCCCTGTACTTTTTTTTAAAAAATTCTTGAAGCTCTTCTTACATGCAGCATGGGGGGGGGGGGGGGGGGGATGGTTATCTGCAAGGGTAGCAGAGAAACCCATGTGTTTTATTGCAATTGGATGGTACTAACAGGGAAGTGAAAAAGCTTTCAAACTTGCTATCAGTCACTTGATATATGCAGGAGTTGGTTTTTATTGATATGCCTCTAGTCACCAACTGAAATGGTTTGTCTTTCGTTACACCCTTTATAGGAGGCCTTTTTCACTGCACTTGCCTGGTGGCTTCTGCAGAGCTGGTAACATTGAGCAAAACTCATTTCCCAAACCAAGCCTATTGGATAGAATATACATCTTTTTTTCCTGGGATGTAGCAAGCAGAAAACACTCTCATCTGACACTTTCTTGGCTGCAAGGAGAACAGATCAACAGTACCATAAGTATCCTACAAGAGCAGGCATTGAAAAGAGGTGAGGGAATCCAATGGATTTGACTCTAGACAAAATTATCATCGCTGTGTCAGGATTGACTTCTTTATTAGTCTAACAGGGTCACACCTATTAGCATGAAAAAAGGCATTGGTCATTTAACACAAACCTCTTTACTGTGCACTGGAAACACAAATTCCAGCTCCTGCGACTTAACAAAACCACAGAGAGCAAATCACAGCAGTGTGCTCTATCCCCATCTCAGGTCCTCTAGGCAGCAATTACAGAAAACGTTTCTGTTATCGCCACATTTCAAAGTCAGAGTACGGTGATGCTGATGTGTGGCTCTAAACCCAGTGGAGCTTGATCTATTAAATGCATAAAGGGGTCTGTGTGTCAAAGGAGTCTGGTCTAATCAGGGGACAGAAACCACAAACTTACGAATTCAAAACTGAGATTTCTTCGGCAATTTGACCAACAATTCAGAGCACATCCATACATTTTAAATTTTGCACTCTAATAGGAATACATAGCAGTGCTCCTTTCAGAGGTGTTGCATTGATTAATAAGCTTGTCACTAAGGATGGAAATTGCTACATAAGTGTTAAGCACTGTTAACTAATGAAAGACAATTCCATACATTCTGGTGGAATCTAGAGAACTTCAGCAAAAATTATTAGTTTCATTTGCATTTGTACTCTGTCTGACAACAGTGATCAACCTGGTGAAAGTTATTTCAAATGTTTATGCTCCATGACTGCAGAAAAATTAGAGGGAAAATTCTGGCTCATAAGGCAGAATCGTGCCTGCTGAAAAATCTTTAATTTCTGAAATATATGAAGAGCACAAACAACTATTTCTCTCATCAAATATGCACACACCTCAGTGATATTCAGCTTAGTAACTGTGCAAAGAAGGAGCGGTATTGATGAATTTAAAGTACAGAACAACATTCAGCAGGGAAACTGCTAATGCTTTCCATTTCAGTCAAATGTCCTCATTAAGGGTTCAGGCTTCCTGGCAAACCAGAAAACATCTGTTTTAGGAACTTCTAGCTCTGTTTTTCTGTGATTCACCTTCAATGCCACATCACCAATGTGAAATACAATGGACCACCTGAGACATTACTGGCACATGGCTATGGGCACTGCTTTTGGATTCTCAGGAGTCAAACTATGTTTTTCCTCAAATAAACCAATTGAATGAATCTCTGTACCTCTAGATTGTATCATTCTTCCTGTGAATACTTTCTGTGACAGAGTTTGGGATTAGAAACTACATCTTTAAACTTCCATTTCTATGCCTTTGTCATAAACCCATGGTTTCTCTTGATTGGATTTGTAAACAAACAAACAAAAGCAGTTGAGCAAGACTGGCGGCTTCTGCCTCCAGGACTTCCAGAGAAGAAGTCTGCTGAGTTTGTGAGCTAGTAGATGGTAGGCTGCAAGAGTCTCAAAAACACAGGATACTTCTCTGACACTGGCCTACTCTGTGATGAAGCAAATAATTTTACCTCCAGATCTTTCCCATTTTTGTTTTTCTGGGTCAATGCTGTCTCTTAACTGATGTTGGTACTGCATCTCCCATGAAAATGGGGTTCAAATGGCTCTATGTGCTGTTAGAGTATGGCTTTCTTTCTGTTTTCTTCATTCTAACCAACCATTTAGATATGGAGAGAGATTCATCTCTCTTTTCATTCCATTTCTATGGAAAGAAAAAAGAAAAAAAAACACTCAACAGGCATAATTTCCTGACTTATTTGTACATGCCCATTTTGTCAAGAGATGTGCTGTGCATCTACTGTGAATTGCTAAAAATGTAAGGTAGCTATGAAACACGATGTTCTTGTGCTTACCAGCCCTTTGCCTTTAAAAGAAGATCTGTAGCCTAAACAGGCAGCTTTAAGAACTCTCCTGACTCAGTTGTAATCAAGATACCATCTACTCAAATAAGCATTTGTACTCCTAGTGATTTTAGGAGATGAATTACTGATCTTATTACCATAGTGAATACCCTTGAGGCAATGCACAGGCCAACAGAATATTGTTTTCTGCTGGTACAGTACCCATTTTTAGGAGAACTCTAGGAGTATTTCTAGCCATGTGGTAATAATAAAAGATTTGCTTAGACTATATTTGCCAGAAAGTCCTATTTGCAGAAGTGGCTTTTAAATCTTTGACACTGTTCATGGGAAACAGCTCGTCAGCTATGAAAATATTCCTACCAGCTCCTGTATATCAGCCTCACCACTGGGGAAAAGGGATTTTCAGGTGGCATAGCCCACTAGCAAGCTGAGCAACTTTTCAGCTGACATGGTGAGTGGCAGAGTAGCATTACCTGGATAGGCAAAGGTGGTTTTTGCCTGCCAGCAGCACTGCAGCCTGCGGTGCCCTTTGAAGACAGTCCCCTTTCCATGCACAGCTCTGTGTCTGGGCAGGCAGTGGGAGCCAGAGGACAGAGAGTGATGGCGTGTGGGAGGCCTCCAGCTCAAGCACACTCCATTTATTTATCACTGAACCGTCATCTGGTCAACAGGAAAAGTTGATAAAACTGTTACCTTCAGGGCTCTGATCTCCTTGGGAATAATGAAAAGGTGAAGCTGGTTAAGGTCAGTGCACAGGAGGCCCTATTGAAGGTGGGAGCAGGTTGGCCATGAATTACCGAGCATCATCTGGTATCACAGATAAGCAGAATGGGTAAGAGACTAGGCAGGCTCTACAATAAGGGATGGATTTAATTAACAATTGCACAGAGGGAGCAGACCGTGGCATTCTGGCACAAGGACATCCTACATCTGACAGTTGCTTAAAGAGACAGGGAGCACCCTATTATAAAAAATATATTACTCCTCAATGTATTTTAAAAATTACAAGAGAAACAATAACATATTGTATTACCCCTTCTCTCCAGAGCTGCCTGATTACACCAGCACTGAGCACCACAGGCTCTCTGCAGATATTCTGCACTGGGGCCTATTTAAAAACATTAGTCCAAACTTGGTTGCAAAAGTACAACACTGCTGAAGTTAGGGGGTTGTGCAAATGTAACTAAAGGCAGATGTTGATCCATATTAACTATACTATTAAACACATCAATCTTACCCAACCATCTGACGCCTTGTCCTACTTCCCAATATTTTGTTTCCCAAAAGTTTATTCAAATTCAGCCAGCTAACAATTTGCAAGCTTCTGGGCAACCCTTTTTTTGTAATTTCTTGCTTTCCACCCCACCTCCCCCCGGCCCTCTCTCCGCCCCCCCCCACCCCCCTTTCTCTCTCTCCTCTGAAGTTATTACTTTAATGTTAAGTGAATCTTCTAATTATTTTGAAAGTTCAACATGATCATCATTGCACAGTTCTAGCTGTTCCTCTCTTCAGTCAGTAAAAAACAACAACAACAACAAAACACCCAGGGAAAGAAGCTGAAACAAACTAGAGTTCAATTCTTATTTCTTTTCACATAAGTGTTAGTTAAACAATTCATTATTGCACAAACTCCTTCACTCATGGGTCCACATTCAAAAAAATGCAGACAACCAACTTTGATGGTCCCAGCTTCAGTCCCAGCGGGTGTTTAACCATGTCCCACAGATCAGTGCAGCTTCTGCAGATGGACTCTCCTCCCAGGGAGCCAAGCATGGGACACACCATTGCTAAAATGGACATAAATGGAAAATAGAAAAATACATCCCTGAAACACATCTGCACAAGTAAATCACCTTTTTTCTTCGTTCACCTGAATAAAGCACTGCCCAGTCACTGGAAACAATAAATGAGGGGGGGAAAATTATTTACTAACCTATCTATAGGAAAAAAGTTTCAGAGATTTCAGAGCTTCCCTGCTAGTAATGCATTTGATTTCCTATGTTACACCAGGTTTGAGACCAATATGACTTACTCTGGACTTTTTCACTGATGACAAGCAAGACCCAACACTGTATCCTTGTCCTTTTCTAAATATATCTGTTTACCAGAGCCCATCCTGTAGAAGTAGATAGCTTTTTCTGAATCATACTTAAAAATCAGTGCTATAAATTATACTCTTAAAAAAAAAAAAAAAGCCATGGAAAAGGTGTGACTTGAATGCATAAGAATTTTTTGAATGAATAGAGTCCTTAATATTTAGTTTTGCCTAATGAAGTAAGGCATGAATGTAAAAGGATTAGTATTCCCGTAACATTCAATTCACACACACAAAGTGTAATTCATGGAACCTGGCTTTAATTTTTTTACATATAAATAATTAATGCTGCATTTAAAGCATGTTAAAATGTTTCATTTCTTAATCAGCTAATTTGACTGAGAAACAAAGATGCCTTTATTTTCATTTTCCTTGACTAGAGTTACTGTAGTAAAAGGTCCCCTCTAGCTTTTGGCTTTCGACTCTCAAGTTTGCTGCTGCCAATTAGTTTTCTAAAGTCACTGTTTTTCAAAATGTTTCTCACTTTTAAAAAATGTAACTGAATGTCTGTACATCACAGAGTTTCTTGTGTGCAGACACAGGGTGTTAAACATTCTTTGGGTTGACTTGGGTCAGCCTTAAAAAATCTCAGACACTGAAACTTGAGAAGCAGTCGTGTGCTAGTGTTTTCTCCACATCCTGTTAAGTATTAAGTGGTTATTTAAAATAGAGTTGTTATACTCAGCAACTGACTTAAAGTGCTTGATATAGTTTACAAGACGATTAATTAAATGAGAGCATAGCATGTGATGAACATGTATTTCCATAATCATTCACATTGGCCTATAGTTGCCCTTTAATTTTCATACTAATTAAAGTAACACATTGAACTGCAAATTGTAAATGGCTGCATTTCTCAGTAGATGTTAACACTGATGTAAGCTGAATGGCAAATAAAAAACCTCAAGAATTAAGCAGAGTGTTTTTTGACTCTGATCCATTCAAGTTTCCCTACTCATTCCATTACTGGACCATGTCCACATTTTAACAAGACTGCATTTTTCCTGTGTTTTCAGCCCCATATTTTTCTGAGGTACAATGTCTGTATTTTTTTGTATTGTGGTGTCTGGTTAGTTGGTTTCCATCTGATACAATAGCAGTTATTCAGGGTTTGCAGTTACAGATCAGTTTTTTTAAGTGATGGTGGGGCTAAAGTTTGTAATCTGATGGCAGAAAGAAAGATAACCTATTTCACCAGTAGTTTTACTTCTTACTTACATCTCACCCATTATCCTCCTTGGTTCTTGTTCAAATCTTGACACGGCTGACTTGGAACCTGAAATGCAAACTGGAGGGCTGCACTTTCAGGTTGCATCAAGGAAGGGGGAAGTTACTCCCTAGAACATTTACTGGGACTTGGAAAAGAGAAGAAACAGATAGGAACAATTATCCTGTGGCTCACACAGCTGCTGGCACTTCGACTTGACATATGCTCTGATGGGGACCACTGCATCTACCTCAAGCAGTCTCCAGCAAGTAATGGAGATACGGTAATTGCTATTGAATGAGAAGTAACCTTGAACTATAGGCATATGAAAGACACCTTTAAAAAAAATCCTTGACAAAAAAACCCTTCTGTCAGGGCCAACAGCTCAAAAATTAACAACTAATCACTCCTTTCAATGTGTCCTCCATCTAATTGCTTCCATGATGAGGTAGGGGTTTTTTTTTCCTTTCAGAAATGAGCATTATAAAAGATTTCTTTTTAATTTAAAATGAAAAATTCCTCCACTCCCAGGTGACCTATCCAAGAGAAATAATAATAAGCACTCGATTGCTCAGAGAGCATCAGCTCTCACACGTATTACAAGGCTGAGCGTTCATGCTCTCTTCTACCCCACCCTGCTCCCTTCCCGCAGCGTGTCCTATCTCCAGATCCTAACTTGGCTTGGCCCAAGACGTTACTTGTTAAAATTAACTTTCAGATCAGACTGGAGTCAGTGTACTTGGCAAGGAGGAGAGGAAGCAAGACTGCAAGGGAGGGAGGCAAAGAGGGAAGCTGTAGCCCAAGCAGGGTTTTTGGGATCGGAACAGGCCACAGCAACACTGCAGCAGGACACGGAAGTAAAGCCAAGTTTGCTCCAAGTTTCGTCACAGCCACCTTGAGCATTATGCTGTCCCCAAGTCCCTTGTTGTGGGCCACAAAGGCTCCCCCTACACCTGCCCTAAGCCCCCTGGGCTGCAGCCAGGCAGGCCTGAGCTCCTGCTCCTGCCTTGGTGGGGGCACCAACGTGACTGTTCCCATTATATGCTTCGTTTCAGCAAAAGTCTTCTGAAGCTCAGCTGTGGCAATGCTGAACAGCCACGCATTGCAAAATGAATGGAGTCACGCTGAGGGAAGACTGATAGACTATGGTAATAATGCAAGACCTTTTTTTCCCCTCATAAACCAAATTTCCCATAGATTTCTGGAAGATTAATTTAGATTTAGGGAGGTTTCAACTGAGATACTGGAAAAAAGACTCTAAATGCAAGGCTGGTTTCTACCTGACCTTAACTACTACATCAGCTACCACTGCTCTAGTACATTTATATATAAAACGTTCAGGCACTTCAGCTTAATTACCTAAGGACTCTACAAAAGAAACGTAAATGCCTTTAAAATGTTTTAATTGCAAATTTAGTCTTTCTGAGAGCTATACAACAGCGGTATCATCCATTGAATAATTAAGCATATATTTAAAGAAAAAAATTAAATAACTCTCAGCTACATGGACACAGTCCTGCTTGTCTTAAGTAGATGATGCATGTAAACATGTGCACATACAGAATTAAGAAGTAATTTGAGTTTGCTGAATTTTGTTTTTCCTTCTAGACTAATTGGTGTAAATGTAACATTAGATTTATTTTCAAGTTCATTCTCAAACTCTATTGTAAGAAGGAAGGGATTACAGAGGGGGAAAAAAATACTAGAAGAGAAAGCTTGTGAAGCTTTCTGACTCCTGTGGCACAAAAGGACTGCTGTTTCCAAGTGGGGGGTTCAATTGACTCTTCCACTTGGACACAAATCTCCTCTCCCCCATCTCTCATTCCTCTAACTTTCACTTGCACTCACCTACTAAATACAGCATGGACTTTCTCCTCCTCTGTTGCACATTGCCTCCGATGGGACCCTGCTGGTGATGTGCAGGCGGGTGGCGCCCATTGCTGGCTGGGCAGTTTGCTGGGCTGGCACTGCAGCCCCAGTGGAACCACAGAGCAACACACAATAAAAGCAGGGCTGAGCAGGGCTGCTTCAGCTCAGCAGCATGCTGGCCATCCAGCAAGGGTGCTATCATGAAAGCCAAGGGCCTGGGAAGTCTTTTATCTTTCCAGAATCAAACCCTTTTTTTTTTTTTTTTTTTTTTTTTTTTTTTTTTTTTTTCACAGACTCATGACAGCTGGTTATGATGAGCAAATTAAAACTAATTTAAAAGTTACTCTCGGGCACAATTGTCAGGCTTTCATTCAGGAAACTCTCTAAACAAGCACTTAAGTTTAAGCAGGTGCCTAAATCCCACTGAACACAGTAGGATGTATACACCTGTTTTAGTGCTTTCCTGGGCAGGGACAGCCCTCAGCAAGTGGTACGTTCATCCCAGGAGTCCCAAAGTCCAGGTGTCTTATTCTCATCCAGGTTTAATTGCCAGTGCCCAGGCAGCACTGGGATCATGCCACCCCTAACCAGATTTTTATTTTAGCACACATCCTGCTGTATTACAAACCTGCCACAGCCCCACAGGCAGCTCTCCTGCTAATGAGCTGCAGCACAGAAATGTGAGCATGAGAGCCATCTAAGAAGGTTCATAGACACAAACTGCCACTGTGGATAGCAATGCTGCTCTTTCAAGCCATGAATAGCGTATTGAGGCATTCCTTGCAGTTGCAGCTGGGGCTTTTCTTCCTTTTTTATTCTTCTGAAGATCATCATTGCAATCCTGGTACACTAGGGATAGCACTGGGAGCCCCAGCACCAGAAGTCCTCTCCTATCACAGAAGCAGAGTGTGGTGAGGGTACACATTCATGGTAATCTCCTTTTTACAAGATAAAGATGAGCCTGCTCAGTGGCAAAATTAGCATGCTGGGAGCAGCTCTTCTCACCCTAGAGTAGCAAACTGCAGAGCTGGTGGGAGGAGAAGGGAAAGGAAAACAGGAGTCTGGCAATACGACAAGTACTGTGAAGTATTTTTTTGAGCATTAACACTGACCTAGGCAAGACACAAAGTTGAAAAGTAGTAATCACTTTCAATGAAAACCCCACCACATTTCATAAACTTTGAGTCTTTCTTGTTACTTAATTGAAAAACAAACCCAGGGTTTTGATTTCTCTTTCTCTTGCTATGCTGGCAAGAGGAGGATGGGAAAGGAAACAGAGAAAGAAAGGGTCACCACTAAGCTTTCTAAGGTCTTTCCTTTTGATACTGTGACTTGTTTTAGTTATTTTTTCATTACTTGTTTTCACTAAAGTAGAAGGTCTCCAAGAAAGCACTTGCTTTGGTTAAAATCAAAATTAAATCTGACCTATCACTGAGGGAAAAAAACCAACTGACTCTAAAGAAGACAAACTCTGTATCAGTGTGCTCACATATTAAAGGGGGCACGTGCGAGTCAAATCGCACTGACAGACCAGCATAGGTCAGATCTTTGAAAAAAAAAAAAAATTTAACAATCTTTCAGCCCTCTCTTTATTAGACCTTAATTAAATCAATGGGTCAAAGCAACAGAGGGAAAAAATGGTTCAGCTAGGGGACACTAATCAACCCCTTTCAGTGGACTGAAAAATATCTTAAGCAAGAACTAAGCTTTAAATCAACATCTGCTTCATGTAACACATAAATACAGACATTATTGCTTAAGAAAAAAGCAATTTTTATTTGCAAGACCTTTTCTTGAAAATAAAAAACATTTATAAAAGAAAATATTGCTAATAATCACTAGGTAGATCAGTGAGCATGCTTGAATGAGGACAACCAGGCAAATTGTTTGGGGTTTGGTTGAACAGCATCCTCACGCATGCTGTGAATTTTAGAAAATCCAGTGCTAACTGAGCATCAGCTCCCGAGTCGTTGGTTGGTGCTCTTTCAATCAGACGATGACATGGCTGTGTTGACCATCAGACCTGTGAGTGAACCACTTAACTCGATTAATACCAAGTCTGGACTTGCCCTTTTTTTGTCTCCACAAATTTTGGCTAGAAACTTGAACATTCCCTAAGACCCCACGCATATGCATGACAGAAGGGACAAATCAATGCAATTACATCAATGCAACCTCAGTAGCATTAGGAAAACAAAAAGGCTTCATCCCTGTGACTGAGAGTGGCATTTGAGCCACCATGACCAACATGACTGACAGAGTGAATGCTGGCAATACTCAGCAACAGACTCTTGTCCCCAAACTAGCATGTAAACCCCCTGCAAGAGCTCTACCGCAAACAGACAATGCAGAGAACATACGGAAAGAAAATCGCTAAGATGAGCATCCTGCCTTGAAGACATAAATAGGATATTCAGCACAAAACCACCTTTCCTGATCTTCACAGCATATATACAGTGTCCTTGAACTGCAGGAGCCAAGCCAAGCGGTGAGACTGAGCCAGCATGCAGCATGGCTGTAACCCTCTGTCCCAGCACAAGCCAGGGGAAGGAAACATGACTCAAGATCCAGAAGTTTCTCCCCTGCTCCTAGCTGGGGAAGCTGACTTTCCGTGGGCCTGGGTATCACTATCCCTCTGGCTTCTCTGCCGGAGTGCGAGGGGCAGCGATCTCTAAAAGGCGTCTCCAAAGCACAGCCGCTCAGCAGGATCAGCTATATCCATTCACACACGCGTGCACGCACAAACGCACGGACAGCTTCAGTAATATGGTCGGCGGCAAAGAGGCGGGAAGGTTCTTCGCACAGGTTTCCACGGGAGCTGCTTATCGCTTCCACACTGCGAAGCGTTCTAGAGGCAAAGACCCAGAACAATGGAGAACTCAGGCTTCATAGGGGGGTGGGGCTAGCAGCAGAAACCAAAGGTGTGAGGGCACGGGGGCGGTACAAAGGCGGCACGAGGGAACGGGGACCCATGGGGGAGCTCTGGGGGAGTGGCGAGGGGCAGAGGCCAATGGGGGCGACCTGGAGTGCAGAACTTTCTATGGCATGGAACATATAAGGTAGCAAGGAGGCGGAGCAGCCAACAGCCAACCGGGGAAGCAGAACTGGGGTAGATTACCATAACAGAACGAAGCATTGTCAGAGAGGCTTCTTTTCCCACCGTGTCTGCTAAGTCTCTGGCACCAGGGACTGTCTTGTCGAGAACTCTCTCTGTCCCTTGTACCACAGGCTAACTGGCCACCATACCTGGGCTGTGGGTGGGAGTGAGGAACACCTCCCTCGTTCTCCTCCCTCTGCTAGGTTTTGTGCGGATCAGGTCACCTTGAATACATTTCTTGTGGGGGTCTAGGAAGCTTCTGTTACGGCTCTACAAAACACAAGATAGATTTTGCCATCTTGATCTATGCTGCATTAAGAGATAATCTTATATCCTAAAGATGAAGTAGTAATTTTTAACTAAAGTACAGCAATCAGCAGTGAACAAAGTCTGATTTGCAAAACTTCCCTATTAAATAACATGTAATACTTCAAATTAGCTTAAAATTGCAAATTTGCTGGTTCTGATTTTATTGGTCATAGCTGAGTAGGTAACATTACTAAGGGAATCACTTTTTACCTGAAGAGCATTTGGAGCCACATTCCATGTGCCATTTAGCCAAGGAGAGTGGTGATCTCTCCAAACACGGCTGGCTCTGTGCAGTTTTCATGACAGGCTGCATCCAAGAAATACCACCATATTGCTGTATAATATCTTGCTTATTATAAAAATAATTATTCGTCTCTACTGCTTAAAGCACTGCTGCATGAGAAAGTTAATATTTCCAAGGCACTGGGTGGAATACCTTTCCCAGAAAACATGCTCTCAACAGGAAACCCAAACACAGTGCTAGAGAGTTATCTTACCCAGATTTAAATAATTAAATCCAAAATTCTCAAACCACTTGCTGTTTCAAATTTATTTTTTTAATAACAAGCTTGTTTCAGCAACACACTGGATTAGGTTTTCATTTATTCAAAATTTAAGGTCTGTCCCACTCTGAGTGTTATTTTAAGTATTTAGGGGAATTTTTGTGCTTGTGAAAACGAAGAGATTGTTGCATTATAAATTCATTTCCTCTCTTATTGCACAGGCCATGCACAGTGCAGCTGTGAAAGCGCTGTAAGAGCCCCAGCAATGTCCTCAAGCTCAATGTAGATGGCCAAGGCTTTGTTTTTGCACAAAGAGGAGCTGGTCCTTTCTTATGTCATCAGCTACAGGTACTTCCTAAACAGCATTACTGACTCTGGGCAGCCGTGCTGAGCAAAGAGAAGGCATCCAGTGACAGTGATGACTATCCACATGCCCTGTGGGCCAGCTGCCAAGAGCCATTTTCGTGCGAGACTTGCAAGAGGGGTTGAGCCCAGTGCCCACAGGCCCGCACCAAGCAGCAAGCAGTGCAAGCAGCTCCTGTAGCAGGTGTTACCTCCTAAGGAAGGGCTTGGCAGCAGTTGCCACCCGCACCAGCAATTTTACAAACAAGCAAGTTTCTTATGTGTTCTTCATCACCTCCAGGCATTCATATTCTTTTTAAGTACAGAAACATTAATTAGGTTTTGACCACAGACCCCAGATTTGACTTAGCCTGACAGGGTTTCTATTAGTGTAATCTGTAGGGGAATTCACTGTTTTAACATCTGTGTGCCTAAGGCCTATCTCACATTTACTGCCGCTGCCTGAAAAGCCTCTCTTGTACGGCTGTGTGTTTCTTCATGCTCCCAATTTCACAGAAGTCATTTCAGCACCAAACGGTAATTAGCAAAGGGATGGGCCTCGGCTGACATGAATGCAATTTATTGTTTTCCACAAGGCCCTGAACAGAGCAAACAAAGAACACAGTCTTGCTGTCTGGCATTTTATTAACTTGTATTGTGTGATGTACCTTACTGAAGGGAGATCTTCAACTAAATGCAGCAGCGAGGAACCAGTAACATGCGTGCTTTTGAAGAATATTAATTTCTGTTCAATTAGGCAAGTTTTGCAGGACCTCAGCTTCTAAAATAGGACAGACACTTTTATAATTATCTTCTGTATTAACTTTATCACCCCCCGACTTTTTACATAAATGCAACCTTTCATCTTTAAAATGCCAACACTTCTTCAATTTTGGCAACCGTACAGCATTGCTAATTATTTGCTCATTATGTGTGGTTAACTGATGAATCATTAATAAATGAATGAATGGCTAATATATTTTTATGGTAATTGGAGATATAACTGATTGCAGACTTCCTTTGCTTCTCAGAACTGCCCTGAATGAGCAGTAGCTGCTTAATTGTTTACAGATGATATTTATGCCACTGACTAGCTCTTCCTATAGCTGTGCTGTCTGAGAGGTGAGCCCTCCCTGGGCCCCACGGTGGCCGTGGTGGGGCTATGCTCTCCCTTCCCCACAGGCGCAGCAGATGGGCAGGTGCAAACATTTCAGACAGGTTTCCCACCAGCTCCCCACAATGGCTGGGGGCAGGACTACTGACACCATCACAGTTGTTGTCGGCATTTCCCAGTAACACCAGAGCCTGAAATGGAAATGATACCTTTCTGCAAGCATTCTCCCGCAGTCTGGGTGTCTGCAGTGAACACCACAGATACGAAAGGGAAATCAGGCTCCAGTGACATTTTGTTTTAACTCCATACTGTGCATTACAGTAAATGGCTTACACAACCTCATGCTGCCAGTGCACAGTTAATGAATTCAGGGATAATTGCAGGGTTGATTTCTTCCTTTCTGTTTTTTTTTCTTTTTTTTAATAACCTATCTTTCCATAAATCATTCTATAGGGTACACAGTTCCAAAACACATAATTTAAATCTGCTTGACAATTCAAAGCAAAAAGAAAACATAGTAAGATGGCCAAACAAGGCTCCTTTAGCTATGCACACACATCTTGAAGATCAAGTTAAAAATGCAAAGGAGATTACCAATTCTTAATTATAATTATTTAACCAGGTGGGTAGTTTCTCTAATGAACATTTCTATGAAAACAGAATAACTAATGATGGTCTTAAAGAAGTCTTTGTCTTCCCATGTACTAATGATCACATTTATAAATATGCAGGAAGGCCTCCATGTACATTACTAATGATAAGTAATTAAGCACCAGGCGTCAAAAGCTATAGAAAAGGGTCAGGGTAATGCAAGAGAAAATTAAAAATGCAATAAAATAAGTTGTGGAGCAAAATTAAATTCTGGCTTGTGCAGACCTGGCTATAAAGAAATCTTTTCCCTTTCAGTATAAACCACGGCTGCTGTGGGGTATCCAAACAAAATCTTCTAAGCACTTTCATTAGATTTTACTTGCCTCTGTGCTTGTACTCATATTAAAACCAAGTGAACCACCAGCCATTTAAAACAGACGCTATATTCAGTAAAGCTGCAGTTTCTCTCAATGTTTATGAGAAATCACTGTGGCTGAGATTATGGCTATCACCAGCCTCCTCAGAAGCATTTCAAAACTTCTGATGAAAGAAAACAGGGACATGTTAAAATTGAAACCTGGTTTTGTGATTATTTTTTTAATCTGGAGGTCAACTCATGAAGGGCCTGCGATTCGATCCCTGTCAGGGTTGCCACCAAGAAGACTCAGACCCAGGAGGCACAGAGGGCTGGCCCTAGCCCACACCTTCAGTTCAGCTGCTGAACCCACACCACAGGCCATCGCAAAGTATTAAAGGCCGTTTCCAAATTAAATGAACTGGCTTGTCTTTGGTAGTAAAGACATGCTTTTCTCTCTAAATGAAAAGCTGTTGAATTAGGTAACACTGACACTCTTTCCTGGAGGCTCAGCACAGGGCTGTGGGAGCCCGGAGGTCCCTTGCTCCTCCTGGCTGCCACAGTGCCCCTCGCTGGCCTCCCACCAGCATCTCACACCACAGACCCACACCATGGCTAATACCCACATACCAAAATCCCATTTTCTGTTGCTGCAGTTCAGGGTTCAGCCTGGGTCTGAAGGGAATAATGTACTATTATTATTACATGTCACTGAAAGCAGGATTAAACTTGTTTGTAAAATTATGGTGAGGAAGCATTAAAAAGTAGAGAGAGGGAGTGACAGAGTAGGGGGACACAAACTCTGAGTTTGTGGGGGTCTCTCTACTGAGCACCTCACAAAATGGTGTTTCAGTAGCTGATGGAGCCCTGCTGTGCTGCAGGGCCATGGCCTGCCTCAGGGCAGCAAATACACAAGATTTCTTGGCCTGATCTCAAGTTTTACCAACAGGTTAGATTAAAGCGTATGCAGTCTTTGTATTTAGAGATTGTGTACATTGTGGCATTAATTGCAAATAATGCTGTGGCATTTTTTTCAGGTGAAAGCAGTGACTGTCCCACATTTGTAGCCTTTCAGGACTTCTTCTTGAGAATGATCTTAACATTTACTTCCAAAATGACCTTCCTTGCCTCAGACTGGGTATTTCAACCACCACCTTTAGCCTGGCTGCGGCCCCGGCTCTCACACGAAGCACCAGGAGAGCAAGCCCCGCCGGGCCAGGCGACACCCGCTGACAAGGCAGCATGGTTTCCACTTTTATGGGCCGTGCAGCCAGCCTGCCTGCTTGAGCTGTTTCATTTTGTCTGCAGCCGAAACTCAAATAACCTGGAGTAAAGCTGTGACAGTGAGACACTGCGGTGCAAGTGAGCGCGCTTGGCCCTGAGAGTGGAGCGCATGCTGCTGAATGGCGGCGGGCGGCCAAGCCCCACCTGGGGCTGAGGCCCAAATTCACCCTCCAAGGGTAACTTTTTCTGCAAAATAGCTAAGGGGACATCTCTGAAGGAGACAGTCTCAGGGAGCTCAGGACTGCCACCTTGTCCCTTTGGTTGGTGAGCCCATGCCTGGGGCCGCACTCACTCTCTGGATGCTGTGTGGTCCCAGCTGGCTCCACATGCCTGGGACAGCCCAGAAGGGACAGCCCGGAAGGGACAGCCCACGCCACTGCAGTGCTGCTGCCATGGTCAGGGTCTGGGGGACAGGGGACGAGTGTCTGTGTTGCTGCTTGCAACCAGTAAAATACAAGAGGGGTAGGAAAAGCAGGTATTGGGTTACAGTTATCTTCAATTAAAAAACTGTTTATCTTTGAAAATACGTATCTGTTACTGACAAGCTCTGAAAACCACCACTCCAAGTCTGTCAGTAAAACCAAATGTTAAATGGAAAATATTTGCCAGGATTTAAAATTAGACCTACACATTACTTACAGATGTTTCAATGAAAAACACTTGAAACTCAACCACATAGAGTAATAAACCCCACAATGGTGTATTTTTTTTATACTCCAAGTTAATTTTTATTGTATAAGTAGCCATACGAAGAAGCCATTGCATACTGCTTAAATTAAATGTGGAGAAATGAAATCAGCAGTATCCCTTTACAGCATATGGTCCAGCAAATCAAATTATAAAGCTTTCCACATCTCATTAACTGCAATGAGTACAGTGAGATTTCTAATAAGTCACTTCTTTTTCATGTGAGAGGTGAGCAGTGACTTATTGTAACTATTCTCACAGGATGACCCTTGTGCTGAAATTAAGAACTAATCTAAAATGGGAAAGGTCATTTGGTCAAGTCTGATCATAACATTTCCTCGTTATTGTTTTAGTTGGCATTGAAGCACATGCTTTCCCAGTGCATCAGCTGAAAAATGCCTTTGATAATTTCACTGACAGTGAGTAACCCACACACTGCCATTTAATGAGTTTGGGCTGGATTAGCTGACAATAAAGAATACAGTATAAATGCTTTTATAGAATGAGTTTTTCAGCAGGAAAATTTCATGCAGGCATACTTAACTAATTTATTTGCATTTACCACTGAGATGTCAGCCCAAGTACCACTCTGGTGAAAACTTCTGGTCCCCAGTTAGACAGCAGCCTCACCAATCTCTGCCTCTCCTTGGAAGGAACCTGCTCCATGCCCCCCTGCTCTTGGGCAACCTGTAGCCACAGCTTCGGTTGCAGCAGGCATGCCAAGGAGAGAACCGCATTCAAAGGTTCACTTCCTCCTCTGCACAGAAAATCAAATCAACATACAATTGCTCATCGTGTGGCTTTGCTTTATGTGGATTCCTGATTTAGTGGCAGATCTGATTCAGGAACTGAGGCATTCCTGGCTCCCTGTCCCGGGCTCAAATCTCTAACCTGAATCCAATCTCCCTTCCGCCATCAGCCTGAAATTGTTTGCTAGAGGATATGTTGACCATAAAAATACAGTACAGTGCACAATGGGAGAAACATCTCAAGACAGTGGAAAAGAGAAAGCTCAGCCAGGCCAGCTGAAACACTTGGGAGGAAAATCAACAGGCTGTTTTTAGCAATTACAAAGTTGTTGGCTGATCTGATGTAGCTGGGCAGGAAATTCCATAGTTTTTGGAAACCATTGACAAAAATGTTCTGGCAGTTCTTTCTCCATTTTATACTTCAGGAAGAGTTAATACACTGTGCCCAAGAAGTTCAGCATGCAAAGCAAAATGGGAGAAAGCTTTTCAGCTAAATACGGAGATACATTGTCTTCCACAGTAGCAGAAAAATCCTGTGACTTACTTGAAACCTCCTGATGAACCATTGTAATGACTGGGCAGTAGTGAGAATGTGATCATTCCTGCCAGGACGTTTCACTTGGTTATTAACCTCATGGAAAATTCTGGAGGACTGTAAACCAATCCTCAAAGGATGGATTTCTTATTTGCTCTAAAAACACTGCCTTACTTTTTTGCAGCCACTACTGAGAAGTCTGAAACCTAGCTACTGTTTAGATTAATTTAATTTCCCCTTAATGTTCATTAAATACTAAGTTGTTAGTTTAAGGCACCTCAAGACGAGTCGTTAGAGCTAATTTTTGGAAAAAGTAGGAAAAAGTAGAGTGCAAAACCAGCGTGCAGGGGATGTTCACATCATTTCCTTTGGGCTATTTTAAGCATCTAGCAATAAATCTGTTCAGAAGACCTGATATCCTCCGGCCCATGAGTGGGGACCAGCAGGCACCTGCACCCATCCCAAGCCCCAAGATGAGGGGGACAAGGTCTCTGAGCACTTCCATCAGATGGCAGCCAGCCATGGGCTTGCCTTCAGTAGGAGCTAAGCCTGGGATCAGTGGCAGTGAGGAGGAGAACAGGAGAGGAGGAAGCGCACCGTGCGGCTGTCTGATCCCGCTGCCGCACAGCCACACTGTGAGGCACCAGTTCCACTGTCAGCTTGTGCTTCCCATGTCCCCTCTGCAACAGCCAAGCCTGCTCTTACCCTGCTTCCCAAAACATTTGGTGGGTTGGATGGTATTTTTTTTCAATTGCATATGAAAATTCAGAGGGTGGGGAAACCTTAAAAACACAAGTTGGAACGGTGACACTCAGACTGCAGAATGCTTGAAATAACAATTTTTTTTGGCAAACATGGACAACTTTCACATCTCACTAGAATTAACTTTTGACCTCCAGACCTCAGAGAGTCGGAGTTTCAAAAAATGCAGCTTTGCACAATGTGCACTGAATTACTGCAGTTCTCACATGCATACAATCGGGTAATTATTTATGCAAAAGTTTAAATTAAGGCCAGAACAGTCAATGTACTTCAAAATAGTCTGAGTTTAAAAAGTGTGAGTTGTTTTGTTACTGTGAGTTAAGCTGAATGCAACAAAGCATTTACCAAATAAAAGCTCTGCCTGTTCCTTTGTGTAATGATTACATTGTCCAAAGTACAGTCCTTTGGCACCCCCAGTTATACACCACTGCCTTTAGCATCTGCTGAAGATCCACTGCAGAAGGAGGACAGCACATTATGGCACAGTTGCAGGGCCTTCAGTGAAAAAGGATCTCATTTAAGAGGTCATTTGCAACTCTCCAGTGGATTCATCTGATGCTCTTGATAGTGCCTAGTTACTACATTTATCTAACCACATATTGACATTCTGGGTATATGGGAAAAACGTGGGAAAAGCCAAAGTGATGATACACTTAAGCACAGAACCCTGCAGCTGTTCTGGAGGGATTAATTTTCAAAACATGGGGCAAGCCCTTAGTAAACTTGTAATTACTTCTTTGAGAACTTGGACAGGCTGGTCTGCATGAAGGTTCAGGGTGTATGGTGCAGACACGAGGTCACCCTCCCAGGCTCATTAGAGCCACGACTAAGCAAAGCTATCACTTTTCAAACACCAAATGGGGGCAATTGCTATCAGCATTTTCATGCATGTTTTACTTTAAATAGTTGCTACTTGCTCATCCTTCCCATAGCTGAAAATTACCTACATACCTAAATGCATACACTTGTTATGTGCCTGCATACATTTATTTAAAATAGCTTATGCATATATAACACAGAGACACAAAAGTTCTCTGATGCTTGCTCCTGGAGGGGTAATAACACAGAAATATTTAAGATGATTCAACAGTGGACGGCTCAGCAGATGTATCCAGCATGGTGCAAGACATTAACATCTGCTGACTCATCATTGCAGTTAATTCGTGGCTGGCTCATGTTCCCGTCATCTCAGCAGCAATTTAGTACTTGGTGAATTTTCTCTCATCAGGAGTAAATGTTATCACAGACTTGTGATTATGTGCTATTTGAAACTGGTAGAGCTAAAGCCATGTGTGATAATAAAAGGTAATTGTTTACCTTTGAAATTGATATCTGTGGCCTTCGTGGCACTCTGCAGGAAATTGGGGCAGTCCATGACCGCTTGGGCAGTGAGGCTGCGGCTGACACCCCTCTCCAGGGTGTGAAAATGAGGTGGGTGCACATGCAGAAGTTGAAACAAGCTAGTGGCACTTTTATAGACTTCCCCTACTGAGTGAAGCTGAACACACTAAAGAATTCAGTCAGGGAAAGGTTCCCCTTTTATTCAATGTAATGACATTGCTGGCTAGAGTCAAGTAATTGAATGTTCTTCCAGTGGAAGGATGAGCGATGCAATACCAGCTATGCACCCATAAGCACACCTGAGCATAGGCACAAGTGTCACGGACGCAATGGAAAGTGGGGGAGTGTGTCAGCATGGGGGTGCCCAGTGGCTTGAGGCCAGCCCTCAGCCAGCAGCACAGCCACCTGCATGGGGCCCAGCCACACTCCCTGCGAGCAATGCCTCAACACCAGAGGCCACCGTGTCCTGGGACACGGCACAGCCAGCATCACTTCCACGTCTGGGACTGATGCATGTCAGCTGAGGGATACCCTGCAGAAGATAGCATTTTGGGTGCTTTGGGGGCAATTTTTCCTTCAGCAGGCAGAAGCTGGGGTACAATCTCATGCCATCCTTAGGAAGTAGAACCATCAGTGCCCAAACCTGGCTCCACAGTTACTGGCCTGGCTGCAGACAGACAAAAACTGTATTTACCACGAATTCCCTAATCTAAGAAACAGAGAAAGGTGTAAATCAGAAGTAACAGTTGAAGGGATTTAGTGTTTGTAACATATGCTATTAACATGCTGTTAGCTTTCACAACTCATTTTTAGTGGATTATAACTACTCCTAACAGAAATGGCCAGGGAGATGAAGAGGTCTCAACATTTTTGCCTGCTTTTCCTTTTTCCATCTTATCCTCCCAAACAATCCACATTGGAATTCATAAATAAAGACATATGCACATTTGGAGCATGTTCAGATCAATTATCCCACATCATTTTTTTTGGAGCTGGGAAGAAGGTATATTGCCCAAATGGTAATGCCTATGGATCTTTAATATTAATGTGATGCTCAAGAGATAATTACTTCTCATGAACCGGAATGAGTCTGGCCAAAAAGGTTGAACACATCCAAAATTCAGCTGATTGAGTGCAGCTAATTCTGGCTGAGGTTTTTTTTTCCCCCTTCTGGACACATTGCCAGATGTAATAGAAATAAACCCCACTGAAACTGGCTGAGGATACGTATCATATTCTGATTGGTAACAGATTTGCAGATTATTGGACAGGGGAGGAAAATTTACTAAAAAAAAAAAGTCAGTTAAAATACCATCATGGTTCAAGCATAGCCCCTTGAAAAAGTAGAGTCTTTCCCAAGAGGAATCCTCACATGGAAGCATACCTTTTGCCGTGGCACAGGATCCCAGAAGGAAGAGAAAAGAAACCATTTACTGCAACCCCGCCCATGGCTGAATGCAAGAAAACTCAGGTGCCAACAGGACTTGTGGAAAAAGAAGAAAAGATTAGGTTTGGATTGAACTAAAACCTAGGACTGTCAGACCTGTGGCAGGATGCTTAGTGGGTAACTTACAGGGAATGGCAAGGTTCAAAGCCTGAGGAAATAAAAGCTGCCTCCATCACTTCACAGAGGAAAAGCATCTCTGTCTCTTGTATGGGAAGGGTATGAGAGCCCTCACATACCTGCCCTGCAAGGAAACACTGAGCCTAGCTGACACAAGCACAGCAAGCTAATTCCTGCAGCCTGGAGAACTGCTCCTCTCTATGGGACTGCCTTCCAGAAAGCTGCCCAAAACAGGGCTGGTGAGTAAGGAAAGCAGCTCCCGGGCGGCCCAGCTCTGCCCTGGCTCCTCCGTCCTGCTGTGGATGAGTCATGTACAGAGCCGGAAAGGAAATAAATGCAAACACATGGTGGTCAAAATGGCTTTCACAGAAAAGAAAACATTGGGCTGGAGCTGCTGTGGGTGTGCAGCGTGGAACTGGCCCTTGTGGGATGGGCACCTCTCGGTGTGCAGCTTTGTGCAGCCATCTGCCATGGCACAGGCAGCTACCAACATTTCCTGGCTTGCTAAAGCTGTTTGCCAAGGTCAGGTTAAATATATAATTTCTTCATAATTGGGTTTTAAATGTTTAATTTACATGGTTCTGTTTGACATAAAAAAGGCTGAAAGAGGGGAAAAAGAGGCGGCAAAGCAAAGGAAAAAGCCAGCAACCCTGGATACAGCAGGAGTGGAGGGACGTAAGGGGAAAAATCTATCTGGAAAGAATCTGTCTACTTCTAATATTAAATGCAAATATACACTTAAACATATAGGTTACACATTCAAATATGGAAATACAATATATTTATTCCATGCCACTTTTATTTCACTTCCTCATACAAGGACTTTTTAATGGTTTTTAATTGCACTATCATGTCTTTACGTCTCCATAGCACCTCCTTGCAAAGGCAGGTGACAGATGAACTGTGGTGTAGCAGATCCCTCCTGCAGGAATCCCCTTTTCTTTGCTTTGGAATAAGGATTTTAGCTGGGCTTTTTTTAAGGCTGGTACTTCTCCTCCAGAAGTACCCCTGCAGCTGCTCTTGCTGAGCTTTCTGCTCTGACAGGAGTGTAAAAGCACCTATAGAACACCCCCATAATCTTTATTTTGGTGGTCTGACAGCATTTTCCAAATAAATTAAAGGCAAAAGACAACTTTATTTTTAAGAAAGTTCTCAAAATTTGATAATGGCAAAAAAACCCCCAGAAAACTCTCCTGGCAAACTTTGTCTACTCCTCCACCCAGAATGATGTGACTTTTTACAAACCATGTGCCAGTCCTGCAGCTTCCTAAAAAGTTTATCTCTAAGCACAGTCAACATAGTGATTTTTACCAGTCTCCC
This sequence comes from Coloeus monedula, assembly GCF_965178545.1. Lineage (NCBI taxonomy): Eukaryota > Metazoa > Chordata > Aves > Passeriformes > Corvidae > Coloeus > Coloeus monedula. The sequence continues at coordinate 17,175,154 of NC_138789.1, forward strand.
TTACCAACACAGTCTGGACCTTGCTGGACCTTACTCCTTTTACTATCTGGGAAGACCTTTCCATAAACAAAGAAGATGCCCTGTTTAAATAACACAATGTATCTCCAAAGTCAAAGAAAACACTCGTGATTAAAGATGCTCATAGAGAAGGGCCATGACTTTTTAAATGCCTGAGTGACAAAATAATTCAACCCGTTAATATTACTACTTCAAAATTGAGAGGATTTCAGTGGTTTTTGCCATAAATACCTTACATGTATATCATCAATCTCAGGTTCTTATTTTCTGATGAATACCCACATACATGTCAGGTGTAAAGGTGTAAGAGAACAGCCAGCCACGGCATGTTTTGTTAGCATGAGGTGAAATGCTCCACTCAGCTTTTGCATAACTATCCAGCCATGATTTTAAGTATTCAATTCTACTTGTATGACTTCTTAAAATTCCTTGCAATATAATTATACTGATGGGAATGCAGAAAGATAATTGCTTTTAGAGAAAAGTTTCTCTTTTGTTTCACATTCATCTGGCTTCCATAAACAGAACAGGAGACCTTGAACAGCAGCAATATGCATCCATATGTCTCTAGCTATTTATTTACAAAGCTAGACCTTGACAAATCTAATTTGTTCAATAAAATTAGAAAGTATGCACAATAATTCATTTAGACAAAAAGGCTTGAAAAGGAACATCACTGGGAGCATGTCTCATCACTGGAAGTGATCAGCTGATTCCTGAAGAATTGGCAGGTGCTCTCCTTTTGGAAAGCAGCAGTGAGGTAGTACTTAGGAGAGGAAAAAAGTGAGCTAGGAATCGGCGTAGTTCTTTATTCAGACAATAATTATACAAATTAGATCCATGAAAGCCAGAGAATGACTGTGCCTTGAACCCTGTCTGTGTGCATAGAACAATGGAGAAATTAATAATTAAATCTATTACATATGCTCATAACTCAGCACAAAAGATACTTCACTAGCTCAAACAATTCTGCACTTTCATTTGAATAAAGCTTTCACACATTTTTTTCTCATTATATATGTATTATATTTTAAATTTAACAGCTTATTTTGTTGCCTTTATGCCTTGAATTAATAAGGCTACACTTTAATGCACTAATGTTGAATAGCATTAGCATGCCTTACAGTCATTACTTGGTGGGGGCAGAAAAATCCCAAGTTTCCCAGTGGTGAAATCAATTTGCCCATAACTTCCTGTCTCTCATAACCTCTGCTAGCATAGCTTGAAACTTTGTACTGCTTTTCGTACCAAAAGACTTGTTTATATGTTCTGGCTGCGGTTGGGGCAGGATCTGAAGGTAACACTATTCCATTAAGTTTGCACAAACAGTTCAGAAACAGACTGAAATCTTTTCAGCCAGTTAAAGCAATTAGCAGCCAGATACACCGACCTAATGCTATTTCCTTTGTAAGAAATAATTTAGCCTCAGAAACACAGATGTCAGTGAGTTCTGACCCAGAATCATTTTCCTTTGGCCGGGTGGGGGCTGGTGGGGGCACGGAGCAGGGCGGGGGCTGGAGGACCAGCCGACGTTGCCCCTTCCCAGCTGGAAAGAAGGACTGGCTGCAGCATCTGAATGCCGAGGGTGGAGGGAAGAGGATATGGGGGAGAGAAACCACTGAGAGACTTCAGATGTAAAAATTACTGAGAGTTCCTCCAAAGTCCTCTTCCTAGATGGAGGCTGACTCCGGGCCCTCACAGCCTGCAGCCCACGCAGGCCCTCCGACGGCTGCCAAGTCAAATAACACTAATTGCATTACAGATTGCAAGCAGAATTCGCTGTTCTTTTCAACTAAACCCAAGACTTTCCATTTCCATTTTGTTTGGGGAATTTAAGTGGTGTGCGTATTCCTACCGCCAGCCAGGATATGGGGTTAGGAAAGGGGTGGCAGTCGCTCATTCAGAGACCAAAAGCAGATCTGTAAACTTGAGAAACCAGAGAGAGTAGCTGAAGGAGCAGGCTAGAGACTGACAGCTGTGGGAACAGAGGCCTTGGAGGAGGCTGGCTGCCCCTCACACACCCTGGGCAGTGCAGCCCGACGGGGGTGGCTGGACCCTGGCCCAGTGTGGAGAGTGCAGATGCTGCCGTGCCTCACCAGAGGTGCCCGCAAGCCTCCTGCTCCCCAGCATGGGGCACCCACATCCACGCTCCCTGTGCCACAGTGGGAAGCATCAGTGGGGTCATCCTGCGGGGGATACTGAGCCACAGCATAACCGTCACCCATCCCCCAGGAACAGGAATGTGGAACAAGCAGTGCTGAGGCTGCTCCCTGAGCACCAGTGGGCAAACAACCCACCTCAGGGGGCACAATCATGGCTAGTGGCGCTTCCCGCAGCAGCATACAGAGGAGTGACTTTCAGCATCACAGCATAAAATTACCCCACTTCCCGATAACTTTTGGAGTAAATTTAAAAAGGTTTAAAAACTTCTGTAGGAAAACCAAATGCCATATTTAACTTAAAAACTTTACGTCATCCTATTATTTCCTCAGAAATGTATAATACAGAAATGCATGCATGTGTCCTGTCTCTTTTTGCTTAGTTGCATGTCACATTTAAAATCCCTAACACCACTCAGTATTAAAGTACTTCGCATTGTCTGGCAGCCTCCAAGGAGACATGAACTCCAATTTTTGGAGTGAACAGAAATTCTGACAGACCTTCCCGTCAGTTATTTAACATGTGAAGTCCTCTTGAAAACCTCCTCAGGATGGCTCACCCCGCTCCATCAGCTGCAATGCAATACACATTTCACACTGCAGCATCCCTTTCAGTGGCATTTCAGCTGAACAGAGATGTTAGACTGTCACGCTTATTTAAGCAGTAGGGTTATCACTGTTCCTTCACACAATACTATATAGCTCAAAGGTGCTGTAAGAAGCTCCAGAAATATGCCAAAAAGGTTTGTGAAAATAAACAACGTCAATTTTCTCCTTTAAGTATCATCATGACAAATTTATGGGGAGGCTGGAGAGATAAAATGCAGCACTTTAAAATACCTAAACTAATCAATAGAGAGACCTAGGCGTGAAATCCATTTTCTGAGAAGGGCAACATTTAAGGTTAATTCTTCATTCATATAAATACAATGCGAGGGTCATTATTTAACTTGAAGCAGCCCTTCATTAAACCATAATAATCGGGCTGAATTTAGCACTAAAATGAGCCACCCCAAGCAGCCACCTTCCTGCAAACGCGGGCCGACCGCGGGAAGGCCGCGTGAGGGCCGCGCTGCGGCGGGGGCGGCGCGGCCGGGCCTGCCCTGCCCGCTCCTCGGGCGCCATCTCGCGGCCGCTCGGCCAAAGGCCGCGAACGAGCAAGGCCGGGCTGGGCGCCCCCTCAGCGCTTCCGCCCGCCCTCAGGAGACAAGGGGAGCGGGGAGCGGGCCACGGCGGAGGGTCTGTCTCTGCCGACCCCCCGGACCCCACAGCTGCCTCCCGCCAGTGGTCCGTAGAATCACAGAATCATTAAGGTTGGAAAAGGTCATGGAGTCCAACCATTCGCCTAACACTATCAGGTCCACCATTAAACTATGTCCCTAAGTGCCACACCTGCACATTTTTTGAACACTTCCGGGGATGGTGATTCCACCACTTCAGAGCCTTACCAAGACTGAACTCAGCAGCTACTGGTTTATCTGTCCCCAGGTCCAGCTCAGAACGTCTTAGGCTTTTTCGTGATACAGTGATAAAAAGCACAAATGACCTTTCCGATTACCAGCCATGTCACTGCCACTGTGCAACCGCCACCTCCTAACACGGGCAGGGGACAGCGAGCCGCCTGCACACACAGCACCCAGTGCCCGCAGCCTCCTCTCCCCGCGCCCACGAGATCCCACGGCAGCTGAGCACGGACGGGAGTTCTGCCGCTGCCCCGGCCGTGGGCAGCCGGGGCTAAGTCCCTGTTTGCAGAGGGGGGTCTGAGCAGGGAGGCCAGGGCCGCATCCCACTCAGACACCACCCTCCAGGGCTCTCTGGCAGCACAGGACTTCAGTCATTTGTTGGCCAGATCATTCTATATGTTAGTGCCAACAAAAAAAAAATTTCCTGTCTGACCTTGAGGAAGCCACTGGATTTCGCCATGCCTCATTTTCCCCCTTTATAAACCAGAGCTAAATACTTTTTATAACTGTATAATAGCACTGTAAAAATCCAGTGCTGTTTCCATTGTGCTCATGTCTGAATATCCCTCCTTTTGTACCACATTATCTAATTTGTGTCCCCTAATTAATTCAGCTGCTACTCCATCACCCTTTAAATATTGCTTAGAGAAGGAAACAAAGTCTCTGTGACTAAACAAATAAGCTTTTCTCAAACCTTTCTCTTAAACATTGCCCACTGGGATCTAAGTGACACTGGGGGAGCACTGGTATCATCACCATCTGCTGAGGTGCAGCACCCAAATGGGGACAAATACAACCATCCCCACAGTCCTGGGACAGAGTGCTCTGGCAGCCACTGGTGTGCCACACTGTCGGTGTTCATGCACAGTCAACTTCACAAGAAGGAAAAGGATTAGCAGCACTTCTGGTCAAAGCAAAGGAGATAGCACGAGTCCAAAATGACTTTCCCGTGACCACACAGGAAATCTGCAGTGAGATGGAGGGTATGACCGGAGACTTGTGACCACAGCTCACGCTGGGCACAACAAGGGGCCACCCCTTCAGCAGTGGTGGAAAGGCACATGCACATGCTTCTGAGATACGGATACAGAGTGAGCTTAATGCCTTTCCTTGGCATAACCCATCTGCAATGTTGCTGCAACTGGCCTAAAAGGTGAATTAGAAGTGAACTCTTGTCTCAGCATTTGCACTGGATTTCTTTGCTTTGGACTTCATTTCTCATTGGCAGAGCATTACTTAAATCTAGTGAACTGAATTTTAAAAAGAAAATAAATTCTTATGCCTATTAAAAAAACCCCAACAACCCAAACATGAAACAGGTCTTTTGCCTTTTGTGAGAGTCATCTGCAACACACAGCCATGGAGGGTCTGTCCTCTGTGTGTGCTGTGCACTGACAGCAGCCAGCAGCAGTTCTAGGCAGGAACTGATTTCACTGGTTTCACCAAAGGTAAGTGCATTAGCACAGATCCCTGCCTGAGATGACAGAGAAGTCAGGGCAAACACAGGAGACACACAATATCTTCAACAAGAAGGCCAAAGGTGGCAGCAGGGCCGTGGGACTCTGCTGGGTTGGCAGGGGGGAATTGCTCAGCAGTGGGGGTAATGGCAGCATGTTCCCAGTAAACACCACAGATGTCCTGTGCCTGGGACATAAAGATTCTTCTATCCCCATAAAGATGGAAAAACTTATTTTGAAGGGCAGGGGGAAGGGGAGCAGAGAGATGTAGAAACAAATGGGTTCAAACAAAGTTTTATGGGGAGAGCTGGAGTGCACTCAGCCTGTAAAACAGCCTATGGTAGTGTCAGGCCACCACTGGGCAAAGGTACTTCATGATGGCATATAATCAGGTTTTATGAGAGGGATACCACTGTCAACAGGTGATTGAATAGCTTTTTGCAAGATGGACCTTGCCAGGGATCAGCAGGGGGAAAGACAGAGGCAGCTATTTACCTTGACATGCTTCTTCCACACAAGCCAAACTAATTGCACGCGTCAAAAGGAAAAGGCAACGCATGGCTTTCATCCGCTCCTGATAACGATCAGATAGGGCTCTTCCTGTCTTCTCCAGCAGCCCTTCCTCCAGCATAGCATGCAGAGGAGGAACAAAATACAGCTTTGAAGGTCAGGTAATGGCCTAATTAAAGCAGAATTCCAACTCCAACGCTGTGGCTCTGCCCTTTTAAAGCACAGCACTGGGTCAGGCTGTCAGTTGTGGTTTAGTGCACTGGTGCTGTTAGCACACCCCTAGTAATATGCTCTTTGGCTTAACGTAGGTCATTTGACAAGGGGGTTTCTAAATAACTGCTGCAAGTGCAAAGAGATACATGTTAATTTTAAAGCAGTTACTGCCCTGTGAAGGATCCCTACCCTCAACCCTGCTGGAGATGGGGAGAGCTTTAAGAGGTCGTGAGAGCCGGTCTCCCCTTCAAAAACCAAAGCACAGAGTGGGTAGGCAGGGATGGAGAGGATTCTACAGTGGTCTTTACAACAATAGTTGGGCAGAGTTTAAATCTGTTACTTGCCCAGAGTCCCAAAATGTGTGTGGTGGTCCTGTAGGTGTGGAAAGCCCTAGGAGCATCACTGTCTAAAACAGATGTGATGTTCTAGCCCTCAGCTTGCACAAGCATGTATTAATGGCTCACTGGTATTTCTTTGGAGTGTAGGGGGAGGTAATATTCCTTTTGACAGCATTACTGCATGGCAAGGGCACAGGTGCTCTTGGGCATGTTTTTGGTTAGACATAGGCCTGAAAGTATAGCAAAAAATGAAAAGGTTTTTTTGGCAAGATCTCAGTCCAATAGCCTCATGCCTTCACTTTGTATGACTAGTCCTTGCTAGGGCAGGGAAAGATGCTTTCTTTTTCAAAATAGAGTAAAATAACCCCATTTTACCCTGTTAAGTATTAATGGAGTTTGGGCAAGAGGGATGTCAGTCTGGGAACAAAAGTGCCAGGTTCTATCTAATACGATGCTTTCTGTGCCTCCCCAATTCCTTCCACCAGCTGCATACCTCACCACAAGGCGAGCTGAAGACAGGGCTCTGAAACACCACTGTTCCCAACAGCTACAGATGTCCAAAAGGATCAGATCACCTTCTCTGATCTTTTTCTCTTTGTTTTTTAAAGTGGTTAATGTAGCAGGCAAACAAAGAAGGTAATTGTGACATTTCTTTTCTCCAATCACAAAAAATTTCAGAAGCAAGAATTGGACCTGGGAGGAGAAAGGCAGGCGCAATTGCTGCGTTGTAGTCCCCTAACACTGCCAGCACAGACAGCTGTTCCTGTTCTGACTCTTCTCCAAATCAGTCAAAGGAATTCGTTCCAACTTTCAGAAAGTAGTTGTATGTTGCTTCATTTCCCACTTCAGGGCCTAGGATTCATTCTGGAGTCGCAAATAACAACATCTTGTTCCCTGATACAGCCAACAACAGCAAGTTTGAGAGATTCGTAACTCATGACCAGTGCTGCAAATACAGCACTCCCCTGACACCCACACCTGTTCTTTGACCCTTCATGGTACCTGAAATGTGACAGGCAAGTACAAAAATTAAATTCTGTATTAAGACATAAATTACTACTTTATTATATTAAAATGCTAGAGGTTAGTATACATTAATTTGGAACATTAGTCATGCCAAGGCAGAAAGTTATATGGGAAGATTAGCGAAAAGACATAGGAAGAGCCTGTGCAGGACTCAGGAGGTCTGAATTCCTGGCTCCTCCACAATGTTCTTGCCTAGCTGTAGCCAATTCAGATATACCAACACCACTGCTATATTTGCAGGCACCACACTCTTGGCTTAGGAGTGCAGTGAAAAGCCCGATTTTGCTGTTATCCCAGCACAAATCAATATCAAAATACCTCAGCAGGCAGACCTGACCGGTCTAGGTCTTGTTCCTCCAAAGTGTTCCCATTTGCTGTGCCTGACAGCTGGCAGCAGCAGAGAGGGGAATCCAGCAAGCCATTCCCTCCGGGACACAGGGCAGCCCTGCCAAGGCACCAGTAAGCCACACAGTAGCTGGGCAAGGGGTGAGGCTGCACACAGGCAGCAGCAAGGGTCAGAAGATGCAACTTCTCAAGACAGGTGAACCCCATCGGTGTTTCAGTGCCTTGTTTCTGACACAGGATAACAGTACCAGATGTTCTAACCAAAACATTATAAAGGATATGGGGACTTTATTTGATACTAGCCAGTAATAAGTAGATATTCTGGCAGCCACATGGCAATACCTCTTACCAACACAGGCTTCCTTTGGATCTGCAGCCAATAAAAACATTTCTGTGCAATAATACTAACACAGCTCTTTATCTAATTGATCTACAAAGAACAAGCATCTATGCTGCCCCAAAATTGGTACAGAAAGTGCTTACCTGATGGAGGGGCTTTTCTCTACTGGATAGATGATGATGACAACAGGTGGCCAGAGATGAGTGGAAATATGAGATGTGCAAGATGCAGCAATTCACCTCTGGCATCTGTTTGTCTACTTGCTTTGCACGTGCAGGGTGAAACATCTGTCTCTGATGAGTAACTGTGGGGAAGTTACTTAAACTTCTCAGTTATGCTCTGTGTCATCTGAGAGACCGGAAAATCATAATTCCTAAAACCTGACACCAGTATCCTGCAACTAACCTTTCTCCTGCCTTTCAATAGACAAATCTTTGCCCAGCAGTCAGTTTTTACCATCTCTTGGATATTCTTCACAGAAATTTGAGACATCAACAAATGCTAATAAAGCTCATTATTTGATGCATTTATGGAGAGTTGATGCATCAGCAGATGAAGTCTAGAAACCAGTCTGCAGGACTCTAAGAAACACTCCTAATCTGAAGGGACATTCAGAGAGTGGAATCCTATCAACTTTGAAGTGATGTGGGTAAGGATTTGTACCAGCTTTAGGCAGGGCAAAAATTTGGCTTTGTTTTTAATTTAGTTTGCTTAAACTTTGTTTCTCAAAAATCCTTTAAGATTCTGTTGATGGCCTGTTTTTTGTGGTGGCAACATCCCATGAAAACCAGCTATTTATTCTTTGAGGTTTCCCCCTGCCCCCACCTGATTTGGAAAGAACAGCAGTAGGGGGTTTTTTTTGATTTATATGGAAAGAGGAAACCACCCTGGGCAAAAAAGTCTACAGTCAGCAGAAGCAGCACTTTGTCTTCAAAACGATTAATGTTTCTAACTCACATTTTTCTTGCGGATGTGATTACAGAAGAGAATATGACGAGGAAATTATTTTTTAAAATTGTTGGAAATATATATATGTATTCTCATAACATGGCATGAAACAACAGAAAACAATTCTCTGCGTGGTTTTAAAAGAGTAAAGTCAACAATTACAAACCCAGATGCCAAAGTGTTGTGATGTTAATACCTTGGCATAAAACTAGATCTTCTGCTTTCCTAGAAAGTTACTGATACTTGCTCAACCTGAAAAAAGCAACCCATGAACAATTTATTACATAACTACATATTAACTAACATAAATGGCTAAATTCAGGCTCCATACTTGAAAAATTCACAAATACTGTCTAATATCACAACACTTAGTCTGCATTGCTTTTAGCTATGGAATATCACAGACTTCAAGAACTTTTAGAACACCAGGTATGGCTGTGGTACTCAGGTCCCCATTTCCTAGTCTTCTGCAGTATCTTTGGAACTAGACAGGAAGATTTACAGTTTTCAGTCATTATTTCAATTTGGATAAACAAGATGCGATTGGCATGGGGGAGCATCTACCAGTGCAGCTACAGAAAAAAAAGCACACATTTTGGATTTTGAGCACATCTTTTTCATGCATATGATAAAGGACAAGAAAGAGTTTAAATTACCACACACAAGCCAGACATGAAATGATGAAAATAATTTGAACAATCATCTGTGAACATCTATGATAAACGACGATGACATCAGAGTTTCTCCCTCCTCTCTCATTCACAAAGTACATGATTGCCTTGGAAAACACTGTTGTCAAAGGAACAAGCTTTAACACCAGGATCTTTCATTGCAGAAAGCTCTTATAAACTAGGTACTGAAACTGAGTACAGCCCCAGCTGTACTCAGATGCTGAGAGACACAAAGAAGCTGGGCTTTGAAAGTGCAGTCATACATGTGCCTGTGCCTCTGACTACTTAGAAGGTTTTCAACCTTGTCTTCAAAAGCTGCCTTTGGCCTTGTAATTCACTCTTCATTTTTCTCAAACATTCCTCGATGGGTGAGCTGGGGAGAAGGGTGTATAGAACCAAAGATACACAAGCTTACTGCAAAGTTTTGCTTAATAAAACATGTTGATTGCAGCCTGATTCTCATCTTGTCAGTCACTTTTCCTGCACAAAGATTAAAAGAAGAAAAAATCTTCCCCCCGAGTTAAATATCCTTGCCAGATAGATGGGGTAAATGTATCCAAACTGTTGTATGCAGTGTCAGGAGCACACACGAGCTAATGCAGCACAACATGTGAGCGCTGTGTCTCCATCCCCACAGGACAGGGACCTCCAGTGCCACCAGCTCTCAAAGGTGACCCTGAGTAAACACCAAGTTTGATAAGCTCCATACTGGAGCGTGATCTCACATCCTACAACAACACCTGCAAGATAAGACTTGTTCTTTGGAAGGCTTGTGAAGGAACAGAAACTAGCACACTATCTCCCAGAGCCAGCTGAGAAAAGGGAGAGACTGAACACAGATGTCGTACACTCATACATATTTTTCCATACACTTGGGGGATAAAAAAATAAAAGGACACTGACAAAGAATGGTTGCTGTTGTGGGGAGGGCACTGACAAGCTCCTGTTTTGCTCTGTTTTAAGGGGAAAACTCCCTGTTTGTCTTAGGAAAAAAAAAAAAAAAACAACTTGAAAACCTTGTTGAAAAGTTTTGTGGAAAACATTTACAGCAATTTTTGCTGAAAGTAAAACTCAGGTTTCCAAACATCTCTCTGAAGCAGCCTTTAGTATTAACAGATGTCTGGTTGGAATCTGCCTGAGACAGTGAACTCATTCTGAATGGACAAAAATAAAAGTGCAGGATTTTTGCTCCACATAATCTGAACGTTAAGATGCTTTCTCCCAGACTTTATGGATTTGGCTGCTATCATGCAATTATTTTATCTTCAAGAAGCAAAGACCTCAAATGCAGAGCACACGAGCTTCCCAGTCAATGTAATTTGCTTTTCCAGATCTACAGTTTAGCTGTAAGTAGTACTGGAGCAAAGTGCGGGAAGTAGGTATTTGGTCTGGGGTTATAAATAGGAGACATTTCATTTGGTGGTGTACAGGCCTTGCTTATAATAGCAGCAGCCTTGATGGCTCAGCTTTGAGTTCATTAATTCAGTCAAGGCACTGAAGATCCAAAGCAGATAATTAGGCCAGAGATAGCCATCATAGCTGTTAATTTAAGCAATTACTGCAATATATAGTGGTTTATATTTCTGCCTGTACTTTCCTCTGTTCTTTACAGACTGTCTTCACAGATATAAATACACCCCTCCTTCCATATCGACTGCTTTACATCATGTTTGCCCATATTTACATCCATTGTTACACACTGCTGTGAGGCAGTCTTGACAAAGCCAGCCTGTAATTGCACAAGGCTCTAGCACTTAAGCATTCTTTCTCCTCTTGCCAATTCTCCAAGTCATGCGACACTTTAAAAGTTATTAAATTCTAAATAAAGAAGATTAAGGATTCCAAATTCTATTCTGTGCTAAAACCAGCAATCAATAATAGTCAAGACTGTATTGGTGCCTTTAGGCCCTCTAGGCCATTATTCTCTACACTAGCTTTTCTCCTCTTTTGGTAAAGAGACAGTTTATAATATTTTCCAGCAACTGCTGCATCAAACTCAGAGTTCTGATAGAGTTAGGGCATTCAAATTATCATACCAAATTAAGTATGTTTCTCTTTCAAAACAGAACAAGGTTTTTCATTATTAATACTGAAACTATGTTTGAAATAACACAGGTAATACAGCACAGTAGTGAATATTTTCTTAAAACATCAGAGAATGCAATACCTGCATACTTGAACTATAACCACAATTCCCATGAATCACCATTTTAACCTATTTTGTTCCCAGATTGTTTTTTTTTTTTCAATAGGAAGATTATTCTCTGTGCAATTATTTTGACAGTCATATTTATTACGAAAGGTTAATATCTGTGTGTAGCAAATATGAGAATGGATTCAGGATCAGCCTTGCAAGTGTGCAGAAAATGGGCAGAGAATGTTTATCACAGTATTTTCCATTTTTATGAGGATGCAGTTGGTTATTATGACAAGGTGAAAGGTCTCAAAGCCTTCATTTTTAGGCCACAGGTGTTCTTTGTAGAGGTTTTTTTAATAAAGAGTATTATTAGTCCTTTAAATTAGCTCTTATTGAAAGTTGCCACATCTGCGTTATGTCGTAATGAAGCTGGGGGAGGAGGTCATAGCAGGGGACTTGTGCTTGAAGAAAACATCTGGGCATTGCTTTGACATTCACTAGCAACTTATTTTATTTTATTAAAAAGTAAGGAAATTGTACTGAAATCAATTGCAAGATGCAAACAATAAATAAAATGAAAATACAGGATCTGAAAAAAAATAAAATTGGTTGGAACAAAAACCACCTTTTCCTTCTCTTGCTCCCCTCCCATGAATTCCAACTGCTGAGATTAATTACCTGTGCAAATGGGAACATCAGGTAAAAAATGGTTCAAACAGTACTTACCACAGTCATTCTCTCTTTCAGAGGAGGAGCTACTGTCATTTCAAATAAAGCTTTTTATTGTATTGCAACTTTTTTTGGCTGTCATTTAATTCATTACATCATTTCAGAGACAGGTACAGTGACCTTAGGAAGTCCTGTACCTTTATATAGGCATTTTTCCCCTCCACTTCCCCCTGGCTGATAAAAGCAGAGAGACTGTTTCCTGTGCACAACTACACCTATCACTTCCATTCACAGGAGCAAGGAAATGTCTATTTTCAACAAAAGGGGGATTTAAAAGCCATTAAAATCCTCAAGTGGAAGTTGCTGAGTAATTGCATGATGGTTCTTAATTGTCAAGGCTGATAACTACACATTAGGAACCACTGCCTTAAGAAACTTGGCAGGGTCAGATGATGTTCAGCTCCATGGCACACACAGCCAGGGACGTTTATAGGGCAGTGGTTATAGTATGCCTCAGAAATCCTCAACAGCACTATACCCATGCTCACCGTATTTTCTTGTTCTAAGTCCTTGCTTACAAATGCAAATGACATTTCTAGTCTACTCAAGTTCTTACAGCACTCTCAGCACTGCAGTAACTGAGGGTGTTCCCGTACCACAGCAATCAGTCGGTCACTTGTTCCCTTAGGCAGGGAAGCACAGATGTATCAATCCACTGTTTTAATGCCAGTTTTCTGTTCTTACAAATCTTGGCTTTAATATTAAGAACTTTTCATTGATGGCTTTCAGCACAGTGTATACCCTCTGCAAACTTAAAACATATCCGGTCATGAAGGCCATGCAAGTTCTAAGGGCCTAGAAATATATTTGGTTAAATCTGCAATTATTGCAGATGAGCTACACTCCAGCTTGTCTCTCCCCTCCAAAATCACAATAGCTGCCAACAAAGTTCACAATACTGTGTAACAACATGTTCCAGAAAAAAAGCATTCAATGTGAATGTGACATGCAAATATTAAGACAGGACACCAGACTTCTTTTCTTTCCCCTTCCCAGTGGGTGTTTTATTTTATAGCATTTGCATTAGGTAATCAACTGAAACACTTAAACAACAGAAAGCTGGCAGCACAGTGAGGAAAAATGGAGATTATTTCTCAAACAGCTGTGACAAAATGGTTTCAAGTTGGAATAGTATTGCACAAATGAATCAATTTATGGAGGGTGAGTGGGAGCAAGCATCTTCAACATGGATTGTGAGGAAAAAAGGCACTATTTAGCTGTGTGTGTTTAAAAAGAAAAAGGTAATGAAGCACAATCCATGTTTTTCAAAATTACATTCAGGACTGCTTTAGAAATGCTCAAAAATCTGTCTCTTTTGCAGAAGCTATGGAAAGCTGCTGATGTAAATATCAGACAGTACAAGTGTACGAACATTTATAATTATGCTCTAGAAAAGTCTCAGGAAGAGGGCTCTTTCTATAAATACTGCTGGAAAGGTTACAGAGTTGCATAGGCTTACAGTAAAGGAAGCATCCATCCAACTGAGTAGCCTTAAACTTTCTTTAAGTTTAATCTCTAGTAGTCATAAAATATGCTCTAATTTTGAAGAGCTAAATTGGCAGTGCACTTGGATCAGGCTTTTCCATTGACTGCTTAAGCAGCACAGTTCAGACAGTATCATCTACACACCTTTTTGTCATATACACCTTTAGCAACGCCAGGTAAGCTTAATGGAGAATTCAAACACAAGCATAAAAGAAAATAATTGAATTTTTCCTGATAGAATATAGAACTGCTCTGAGACTATCAATAAGCAAAAGTTTATTCCTGTAATGTAAAAATAGCTAGGTATCTTCAGAAAAAACTAAATGCACAGAAAAGGCATTTCAAATGACCAGGATGGGCTGGTTCTCCATCTCCTATTTTGTATAGCTATACATTTTCATGTCTGTTTGAAAATGAAGCCATGATCAGCATACCAATAAAAGAGACTGCTAGAAAATCCTCCCAGAACAAGCAGGAATGTGCACAGAGGACATTCTGCACCCTAGCCTTGGGTCTGCTTATAGATGCACTAACAAAATAAGAGTGAAATTCTTGTTGCATGTCTGCAGAATTATTAAGGGAAGGAGCTACAAACACTGTTGCTCTCCTGTCAGCACTGCCCGGTGTATCACAAGTGTCCCAGGCATGCTGTGGGTACGGCTGGGTAGTCACCAGCACAGCGGGGCCTTGCGCCTTGTGCTGACATCAAGAGTTTCAATAGGGCTAGAGCTTTGCACAAAATGTGGGTGGTAGTTTTGTACAGAAAGTACAGAACAGTGTAACAAAATCTACTCTCAACTATATGTAGATAGATGAGCATTTCAGCACCTTTCAAATGAACTTAGCCCTGCAAAAAGCCAATCCCATTCCTCTACAGAGAGTACAGTGACTTCAGTTATAAGATCTGTGTTCAGGAGGCTGCATAGTAGTTTACTGATCATACAACAAGCAAAACCAAAATTTCACATATTGCTGCTTTCCTCTATGAGTCATTAAGGGAAAATACATGAGATAAATCATACTTCTACACTGTAAAGTATTTTTAATGGCAACAACTTGGATTGTTTCTGTTTCCAAACAGAAGATGAATAGAACAGAGTATTAAAAATCTGTAAAGCTCCTTTTCCTAAACCGTCTTTTATGAAATCCAAGTTTGATAGTTCTAAACTCAAATTATTCTAACTTCACAGTTGGCTTTAGTGGTTGCACTAGATATAAAAGTAGACAGCCTTGGTTCCTTCTGTATTGTACAGATGATCACATTTTCTGAATACATCTGGAATGAGTACTGCTCCAATTGTTGCTAACATTTCTCAAAAATACTCCTAAAATTCTTGTTTGTCTCAATCTTAACAGTTCCCAGCAAAGAACAGGAAGTGATATCTGATTAAATAAAATGTGTTACCTTACATGAACTATGAAAAATATATTGCTCTTTTAAAAGTAAAAAAAATTGCATTGGTTTTGTTATTGAAGACTCATAATTAAGAAATTCCAAATCCTGGAAGAAAAGAAACATAACTTTTAAAATTGCTTACAGAATAGAAGGAGTTTCTATAGACCCTACTGAAATCAGTAGAAGTTTTGTCTATTGTTTTCTTGTCAATAGAGAAGCATTTGTCTACATACCTATTTCATTACTTAGATGAATATTTTGTATTTTCACTTAGCAAGCTCTTCAGCTCTCTTAGAGGTGCTCTTCTGAAAATTTGCAAGAAGGTAAACTCATCTGAATTATTCTTAAGGAAAACAACATGGTAAAAAGACCCCCAAAAATCTAACATAAAACGATCACTGAGCAGAAATCTTTCCTGGGATTATAAATATTTATTTTATTTTTAAAAAAAAGTAACTGCTTTTCAATGAAAACTTTTAGATGCCCATTAACTACTTTTTGTGTATGACTCCTCAGTTCCTTTCATTAGCTAGGAAACATGTCTTCATGTGTGACCTAACATATCCTATACCCAAACATGTTGGCATTATTATTGATGTCAACAGACAAGAACTAGAACAGGAAGTCTTATGCATGGTTCATGCTATATAAATGGTAACTTATGAGAAGGAACTTCCCTGATTATTTGGGAAGAACAAAGAGAGATCTATTTTTAAAATCAGAAGGGAAAAATCTAAGAAAACAAAGAAACTGCAAGATGTACTTGATAGTCTCTTGTTATCCTCTCTGTAATTGGGCTGTTGCTTTTGGCTGCAGACATCCAGTTCACAGACCATTTTCCATTTCCTTTGTTTTCATTACAAGAACAAGCTGGTTAAAGAAACTCCACTTGGTAATTTTAAACTAAGCCTTCAGCATGATACCTTAGGAACTTAAGCCTTTCCCACCATTCCTTTGTCTCCTCAGTGCCTTCCCAATCAAATCCTGTGAAAAGCACTTTTAAGAAAAGGCAGGTGTAAGTTGTGTAAATACTCATCTTTAAGAAAATTCATTAGGGAAAGTTCTTGCAGTGCTCCATGGCCATTTGCTATAATGCAGTGGCCCCAAACATCTGTTCTCAAATTTCAATTTACTTCATCTACCAGGTGTTTCACATTGTTAATAATGGCAACTCACAAAGTTACAACAGTCGCGTAATGGCAGTTACATAAATACAATTATGTCAATCAAGTTCACTGCATCTTTCTCAACCACACTGCACATGACACTTTTCTTCTTGTTCTCTTACCCTTCTAAAAGGATGAAGACTACATTTCTGTAAAGACAAACCCTGGACAACGTTCTGGTATTGAAGTCAGAAAGGTCACTGAAGTGTGTTTCAGCAATGTCCAACAGTTAACTCAACCAGGAATCAGATGTGATGTTTTTCACTTCACATGTAACAGAACCGGTGCAAAAAACCCCACTTTAAACTAGTTACTTTTAAACCTTTTGGTCCAAATACATAAAATTAGCAGTATTTACAGCATTTTACTCCTTTTGTAAATGCAATGCTTTAAAATACGTTATAAAGCACCTCAGTAAAAATATTCTACAGATAAAAGTATTGAAGTAGTAGGAAAACCCTAGCCATACCACAGCTCACTAATAGAGTCATAATATGGATTCACCAATACCTCAGTTTACAATTATTACAAAGAATCCATGGAGAAACTTACTGAATTTACGATTTTTATACCACTGTGTAAGGATCAACTAGAACTGCAGACAATACCAAATTTCTTTGTCATTTTCCCAACCTCAGTCAGTGGTGGTAGTGATTAAAAAAAACCAAAATAAAAACCCCACTGCTCTGATTCTTTAACTTTTTACAATATTAATGTGCAAATGACATTTTAACACTAATGAGTAGTTATAATTTTTTAATAAAACCACATATATAAATATGGGCAATTCCAGCAGCAGCAGCATTTCTCAGCAGAACATGATTAACCATCCCAATTAATACCATGTGACATGATTCACAAAAACAAAGCACAGATGTCAACCAGTTATTAGGACTACTCATACTGTATACAACCAAAATTTCCATGTTGAAAGCTGGGGAAAACTATTTCCTCTTCACAGAAGTATAAATGAAAATAAATTGCTCTGAAAATTAAAAAGAGCATCAACAGAAGTGGTTTTTTGATTGTTTATATTTTCAAATAGAACTGCCGTGTATTAATTGCTCCGAATTACAGTGTAGATTTCTTCAGGTTAAGGATATTGACTCCCACGGAAAGTATTAGTTAGATAAAAGAAATGAAGCCTTTGCTTCTGGATTACCAACACAGCTATATCCACAGCCCTGGAGGTGATCCACAACCCACTTTTCTCATATAAAGAAATGTCTTGGAGGTCTACAAGCAATCTAGTTTCCATGGCTGAGGACTAAGATGATGATGTGACCAAAGATTTAGGTCCATAAATCTAACAGTATAGCGTTCTTAGTTTGATTTAGGGTAAATCTTTTCATAGAAAAAGTTTTGAGCCAGAATATACAATTCTCCATCTTTTTCCCGAACTGCATGTGCTCTGACAAACTGAAATTGCTCCAGTGCAAATTCATAGAACTCATTCTCCATTTTCCAGATTTCAGACTGTTGTAGCTTGGCAATAGTTTCTTTTGTGGGAAGTTTTTTCTCAGTTGTTTTCCTAAGATGCGACTTCTTTCCTAAATGCAAAATGAAAGCAATAACTTCATTTTTAAGTTCACGTGCTCAAAAAATGTTTACAGTCCTTTTATTTACAGTTTTTATACTCTCAGTGTGTTGATAAACTGCATTAGAAGGGACAGGCTTTAATCCAAAATTTATTAACACAACATGCAGAGTTGGAGAACTGCAGCCTCTCTCACTAAATGTTTACGAATCCATTGCATCCATTCTTTCAATTCTTCCTCCTTGCTCTAATAAACCCAGGGAATGAACATTCATTTAAGGAATAAGATTACTCCACATAATCTACCTGGAGCAAAATTGGTCTTGCGAAATTAATTATTTAGATGTTAATCTGGTATCAAATGTTAAGAATTTTAGAAACTGCACAGGAGATGCTTCTTTCATAGAATCATAGAAACATTTAGGTTGGGAAAGACATTTAAGGTCATCAAGTCCAACTGCAAACCTAACACTGCCAAGTCCCACTAAGCCATGTCCCCAGGCGCCACACCTACACACCTTTTAAATACCTCCGCCAGTTCCACACGTCTTTTAAATACCTCCAGGGAAGGTTATATTCAACTCAGACTACCAAAAATGCCCTTGCTCTGCGTAGCTCTCTGTAGCTCTCCATGAAAGAGAAAAAACCCCTTGTTTTCAAGTTATTTCAATTGTCTATTTCTAATCAAAATACAATCTCTACTAATGGCATTTAAACCATTATACTCCCATCTAAATAGAATACTGTAGTCTTATCATAAATGATACGTAAGCCACATCCTTGTTGCACAGAGTTTCTGAGACAAAGATGACCAAAATGACGACCAGATTTTCCCCAAGGAGTGCTGCCTACTGCTTTGTAATTAACTTAATACTACATATCTAGGCTCTGTACATCAGATTCTTTTCTCCCTCTATTTGTAGATAGAGGCCCTGCTAAGATAGATCTTTTCTTCATCATAAATTGCACGGCCAGCTCCTAGAAACTGAGCTACTAGTTGTTACATCTTACTAGGAGCCCAGGAAGATAAACATCTACTTGGGTCTCTGCATCCCTCAGGCTTTATTGCTCAGCCAACCAGGGTACATCGAGCACACTTAATTCCAGCAGGGCTTCAGAGGAAATGGAAATCTGCCACATCAGCCACTTTACAAAACTGAAGCCACTGCAAAACCTTAAAAAAATGTTCTGCTATAAACACGTCACAATGTTACATGCAGTATACCTACCCACCTACCTTTACCGCAACCTTAAATATTTACAATTCATGTAAGGCAGAAGGATACTTGGAGTAGCCCCTCTCACCCTGCCCCCACTGCCCCCCTCAAAAAAAAAGAAGTATTGAGAATCTTTGAAAATGAGTTTGTCTCTTCTGTAGGAGCATCACTCAGCTGGGAGGCAAACCTGGCAGAGACTCAAAACTATTCATCTAGAGCTAAAGAATTCACATGAAAATGGCAATAAGAGGATGAAAAATCCATGGAATCCATGGGAATCAACTATTTAAATACCTGTGCGGTACAGTTCTGTGGCACCCCTGAAGAACCGGGGCAAAGCTGCCTCCAATAACATGATAAAGTCTTCAAGCTCTTCAGTAACTCCCACTAGGAAGTATTCATTAATCAGATTGTATTTGGCTTGTTCCAAGGCCCATCTGCTTCCCACATTCCTAAAATGACAGAGAACAATTACAGCAAGTCCTGATGTCAGCCAGCAATCCTTGGTCCCTAGATGGAGATTACTTCACAACAGGACATTTGTATAGGAAAGGCAGGACTCATTTTAAGTTATAACCATTCCTAACTTTTTTTTCCTTTCCAGTTTCTCTCATCTGTGTTCTTACCTAAAAATACAACTCTATTTATAAAAGAGTCTCAACAAAAATACCCGATGTGTGTATACGCTTAATGCTTCTATTCATGCAATTTTTCCAGGATTTACATTGTCTCAATATTAATACCCTGTCTCCACTTTCACATTAGATACCAGAAATTTGAACACACCTTCCCTTTTGCACCTCCTTTCTTTCTCTGCTTCTCCACATGGCCAGAGAGTAGATAGGTTTGACCAACAGGCACTGAAAGAGGATCTCACAAGTGGCCATTTACTTTGCATGTGTTTGAATGAACAATACCTTTGAGAAATAATTGCCCTTGATATCACATAGAGTCTTTCAAATAATCTAGGGGTTTTTTGGTTTTTTTTTTTGCTAAAGAGTTTTTTTAAGTCTGTGCCATTATTATAAAACATGTTGCATTGACAGATGGACACTATTTGCTTTGTTTCAATTTCTGCTAAGTAGCATTGACTACTAGATATCTGGTAAAGGTTTTAAAAGATAAATTTATCCCAATCTCAGTTATTGTGTACTCCCCAGGAACTTCAGGAGCTTGAACTAAAATATCTCCATTCCACAAGAATAATACTGTAGTCTGACTTAAGAGAAAAGTGTCAAGACTCTAAATCTGCAAAAATTATTTTTAAAATTGAAAACATGTTTTCCCTCATAGCACTGCTGATACAATATTGTAATGTATTGCTAGCTTAAAGAATTGCAAAACTGTTTCAGTAAATCCATCTTCTACAGAAAACACATTACTTGAGTATCCATTGCTTCACTCTGTCCAGTCCCTCACACTTTTATCAACTGGGCTACATATTAAAATTTGTTAAAGTTTAGATTTCAGCACTGATGTACTTGACTAATAAGCTACATTTATCTCCCTACCAGCATTCCGAGCTGTGGCCACAGAAGAATGGAATTTGAAGCCAAAGTTTCTCTGGAGCACAGTCGGAACCTCCAGCTGCCACACATTCATCAAAGGTCTGGAAAAAAGACAAAATTGAGCTGAGCTTTAAAATCTCATATATGTATCAAACATCCCAAACTGGTTAGTTGCTAAATGAAGTGGGGACAGAAAAACACATATATGATGTTAAAGAAAAAGAAACATTTTTTCAAGCCTTGCTTTCACAGTGTTTTTAGGATGACCTATTGTCCCAATTAAATAGTACTTGGACAGTCTTTCATGGTTATAACTAATGAACAATTGATCTTACCTGGTACACTGATACACCTTTGATATAACCTTAGCAAAGGCTATTTGTCAAAACTAGAAAAAATAGTCCCTAAGTGTTGGTATAATTGTTTTTCCCTACAAAAAAAGTCACTAAAGATACAGCATCAAATGCCATCAGGAATTGTGTGATCCTTCAACAGCTGGATCTTTATAACATAGAACATTGTGCATTTTGTGTTTTAGATTAAACAAGGATCTATTATATTTTAATTATGACAAACAACTGCCATTTCAGAGGCTAATTTTTTTTTTTGGCAATCAGAAGAACTGAATGGAAGTTTTCACTGCATAACAGAATATTCCATACAATATTGCTCTCTATGTGGATACACAGCTGTAGTAACAGAGTTTCAACTGCAGTAACACAGTTACAAAAGGAACTCCATTAGCACTGGAAGGAATTTGTAAATGCTTTATTGTGTCACCATAAAGTATTAATGATATTTCTAATCAAGATATAAGGCCTGTATCTAGGATAGATTAAAAAAAAATAAATCACATTGACAACTTTTTAGACTGCTTCTTCTGTATAATTACAAGTTTCTGTTCAAAGCAACTCTGTAAAAACACATTTGTGTAATTATTTGGGGTTAAGAACAAGGACAACATCATTTGCTTCTATTTTGTGATGAAGTTTATAAAATAATCTGAAAAAATTATTGATACTATGCCAAAGCAGGGAGTAAACTGTGGTGCCTTGGTTCACATTGAACTCTGAGTTTAGAATAGCTTGTACATGTGTCTTGGGGTGACTTTATGACGTGTATCCCCTATGATGTGTATCCCTCTATGCCCAGACATGATTCCTGTGCCTTTCTGTGTCTTTAAAACTGGGTGCAAGAGAAAGAAAAAAAAGCCAGACGAACTTTTCAATGCAGTTCCAAGGACACAGAGATAGCTGCTTCTGTGGTGGCAAGAGCGGAGGCAACCACTTTCCTGCTTTTCCCAGCTCTTGGCTCTTCTTCTCGGAAGAGAGAGACAGAGAGTTAAACTCCTTTGTTTCCCTGGGACTTTGGCTTCTTTTTCTTCTCTTCTGGAACTGTTCAGAACATCAGAACCTCACTGGGAGACCTTACACTGGCCCAGAGGGGTTGGGGCCCCCACGCTGAACTCCAGCTCCAGGGTGAGAGAGGGAGAGACCACACCCACAGAAAGGACTCTAAAATCTTCCCAGGTTTCTCTCCACAGCGAGAGGTTTTATTATTTAGCATTATTATTCTTTTCCCGTGTGTTTGTTACATAAATCGGTTTTTTCCTTCACTTTTCTCCAAGGAAATTTTTTCCCGAACCTGGTGGGGGAGGGGTGGCTGAAACCTGCCTTCTATCAGAGGACGTTCATTTTGGACGTTCCTCTGAATTTGTCTCAAACCAGGACAACATGCCACACATCACAGATAAAAATGCAGCTTAACCAGGAAAACAAGACATTGGTATGCTTTCCCTAGCATAGTTCTCTAGGGAATTTCTGCGCCAATCTATTGTTAAATGCACAGCCTAAATTATACTAAAATTATACTAAAAATGAACTGGCATCTGTGCAAAGATTTCTTTGCTTATACCTGCAGGTTATTTTACAGTTAATAAGCAAAAGGAAGCAAGCCATTTTCTAAGTAAGTCGAAATAGGACAAACTTCGTTCCACACTTCCTCTTACATACCTACCTTGACTGCTCCATCCAGAGATTTTATTGTAAGAAACCCTTGCCTCTACAGACTCTGCATTTGGAGCCAAATTTGACTGGAAGCACAGGGACACAGAAAAAAACCTAATTAAGAATTCTTCCATATAACTGCTGTAGTATGGACTGGGAGGGGACTGGAGTGTAAAGTACACTGAGATTCCTTTCCACTAATAAAGGAACAATTGACTTCTATTAGAAGTGATTTCTGATCTTCCCTACTTTTCATTTGAAAATCTTTAAGTGAATCTACTGGAACACATACTAGTGTTACATTTATAGAATAAATACATACATACACACATAGAATAAAGACCCTGCAATTGGCTCAATCAATTTTTGAGCTTACTGAATTTTATAACTAATGTATACAAAACTTACATCATCTACACACATACAGTTCCCCAGGGACACTTTGGAAAAACCTGATTAAAATGAAAGAAGCCAGAAGTTTGATACAGTAAATCAATTTCACTTCAAATAAACTTGAGATACTTACAGGACATGTTAAATCTGTATAACAACAACTAAGTCTCAGACCTAAATAAAGTGGTATCATAGTGACAAAAGGAAAAAAGCATCTTCAACAGAAAAACATAAAATTAATAATGCAATGCATTGTAAGCATTTTAAACAGGAATGCATTTGACCTTTTTTCCAGCAAATCAAAGCTTACAATGCAGTCTACCACGCAGCAACACTAAGGATTTTTGGCATAACGTTTCCCAGTGACTACCTAACAAGGTTGTTTGGATTATAATTCAAAAATAACACAAATACTGTTAAATTCCACTCTTTTTAGTAAGTTTTATGTCCTAGAAACAGCTCAGACTTGGCAGCATGCTCAGCTTTTCAAGTGACTGATCTCCAGCAGGAAAGAGGAAGACAGCAGGCTACAAAAGATGAGATCCTATATCTCGTTTTAAAAATGCCTTTATGAAATCATATCACCTTTTCATCTATTTAGCCAGTTCTATAAAGACAATTTTTAAGATTAATTTCAATTTATTCTTGAAGCTTTCCTCTTCCAAGGCTGCTATGCTGCAGGATACCTGGACAAACTGAAATGCAGTAGCTGAAGATGGCGCTAAACCCTAAATAACAGGGAGCAGTTAGTTCCCAACTGGAAAGAAAAGAGGAATGGTTTGCTCCCAGTATTTATAAAGCACTATTTGGATGGGGGCAGCATACAAATGATCACTCATGTTTATTAGTTAAGCTGTTTGTAGACTAAGCTGTCTTTAGTGTGATTTTTGCTTATTTTTTCAGTGTCTCTTGGTACTCACACAGCATGACACTAAATTGTCAGGATTACAGAAAAACAGCATCAGCTTAAGAAAATATCGTCACTGAAACTGTATAAAGTGTTTGACTCTGTAAAGTACAAAAACTCATTGCATTTTTCAGGATTCCACACTGTTCTAGCTGCAGTTTTATAAACTATACTCATATACTTAATACACTACTTTTCTTCCCGATTTAAGAAAAATCCAAAGCAACATGCCCAAAAAATGTCATATTGCAAACCGTTACAGGGATGTATAGATTCTTTCTGTAACAAATATATTATGGAGCCTGAATGATATTGCCATTTTTAAAAAAATGAAATAAATTGGGTTGCTAATTATATGAAAATAAACAACAAAGCCAAAGCATCAGCAGTTCTACTGCTTTTGATGGAAAATGTGTCTCAGTCTTCAACAAGAAGAGATGTAGCCTTCTTACATAGGAGGAATAGCTTAATTTCATAACTACAAGTCTGGATGCCTAAAAACAATTTTTAAAAAGGTTTTATTTAGTTTTTTTTTAACAAATTGCAACATATAGTGAATTTTTAAGGGTGTAAAGAACCTACTTAATGTCATGCTCTGCTCCAGTATGGACAGGAAATGGAGAATATAACTCACAAAGCCACCATTATTACCAAGGTTGATAAAACAACTATTCAGCTTTTATCAGGACATTTTAAAAATTGTTTTCACATTAATTTTAGTAAGTACAGCATATACAATTGGGTGTACTTTACCTTTTTATCCCCCTGTTTTCGCCTCCGTAGCCCTGGTCTGTAGTCATCTCCAAAGCGCAGAAAGTAATAATAAGAAACTAGGCGTTCTATAGGATCTCTTATGACATTTATGTAAATTGGTTTCTTTTTAACACCAAATCTGAAGCAGAAGAGGAAAAACACATCTTTCAAAGGACAAATCAAAGCTTCTCATCTAATACGTAGAAGCCTGTCTTCATTGTTACAACTATTCATATAAAATCTATACACAGAATACATGATACTGAGAGGAAGTTTAATCATCCTCATATCCAGCATATTACACGGATGTGAAAGTAAGCTCAATTTCAGTTTGCCTAGGATTATGATTTTAAGGGTTTATTATTAAAGAAACAAACAAACCAGACATATTGTCATATACAAATTGATACTAAAAATGTTTACACAACCATCCTTACTCTAGAAATGCCTTAACTAGTTTAGCAGCCACATACATGTTTATAGTAAGTACAAGGAAGTTTGATATTGAGTTCCTGCCCTTGTGAACTGAGCTTTGTAATGCTATGAGTGGTTTTCCTGGCAGGTCTCCAGTTGTCAGAGACATTAACTGTAACAGCAGGAAGACAGAGCTCAGAGCCCATCCATTGCCTGGGTTGAATGCAGATGGCTATGCTTATTAAATATAAGTCTAAGATAGTATCTGTAATCATATTAACTTCTCTATCTAAAGATATAAAATTTTTCCTTAGACATTTATCCTAAGCAAATTTTGATGTACTGCAGTACAAACAGAAGCCTGATGAAATGACGCAGTAAGCTCACGCGACACGAGGAAGATTTAAACCACCAAACTGTTTTGTGCAAATGCTACCTTTCAGTGATCTACATTCAAGTCAGCTTTTACAATACATTTCTCAGTTTTATTTTCTCTTCCATTTGAGACATCCTTTGGCAAATAATTATGGTATCCAAATATTAAAGAGTTTATATCACAATGGCAAGTGTGTCAAGTGCCCTGACATAAAGCTAAAAGCTGGAAAAAAAAGTTCTCTTCTGTTCCTATGCAAACTGGGAAAGCATTCTGCATCTACAGAGGGCCATTCATGCCTCCTAGCTTGGCTAAAACAGAGCACTCATAGTTTTAAGATGCAGTGCCATTATTGTTGAAGGGATAAATTTTACTACCAGATACTGTACATATGAGGAATCTTAAGCTGAAAAGCTTAAGAACAGAAACGTAGCAAAAGCAGCAGAAAGGAGGAAGTTAGAAAAAAAAACAATTAACAGGCATTACTTTTCCAAAGACCAGCATTACAGACAGAGAAATTGTTAGAGGCTACAGAAAGAGCAATTGATTCTCCAATGCTGCCAGCAGAGTACCAATGAGTCAGTCTGGAACACTCAAAGGTGGCATTGCTGACATCTGTCTGCATGCCAGCTCTGACTTTCCAAAGCCTGCAGATAGAGTGTGTGAATGTTTCAGCCATTCTGATGCAAAGTCCAGGCTTTGAACTGCATCCTCTAAGGTACACTAAAGTGCATGAGACATGCACATGTCCCCTTCCACAGACTACTGCAGATGCTGAGAAAGCTGTACCAAACCATTTTGATACAGCAGCAGACTCAACCAATGAACAGCACATATCTGTGGGTTAATGAACATGTCCAAGTCCTTAGAAATGCTTGTGCTGGATTGTACAATTGCATGGGTTTGTACACGAGCTTTCACAACTAGCTTCAGTTACAGTAACACAGGTTGTTACTGTAACTTTATTAATAGTAACAGTGAATTGGCAATTGCATTGTCAAAGAACTTTTTTTCCCAACTATTTACCAGAGAAAATAGGGAATAAGAATGGATAAGAAATTTTTAAAAGACAAAAAGAAAAGGGAAAAGATTTAAACTTTTATTACTGTAATTTCTACATTGATGGATTACGATAACCTGTCCTCAATATTGTGAGTCATCGATGGAATCCAGTACTTTTAAGTTTCAGCATATTTTAAGAGGTACTTCTGATATTTGACAGTGGACCTAAGTCTGATGTCCATGTATACGGAAGCATTGACTCTTCTGAAATATTTTACACTTCTTAACTACAAAAATGTTCATTACAAGAACATACCTCACAGCCTTAAAGGTGTGGGCCTTGTCAAGCACAACCAGCGTATTCAAGATATTATTTTAATAATGAAAACCCAAAGTATGAGAAAGCAAGCTGTTGTAGGGAAAAAAAAAAAATCACTCAGGTGAAAGGATAACAAACAACAAAGACAAGGATAACACAGTCCCGGAGGGAAGATGCAGATGAAAGAAATCTGTGAAACTGCTTAGATGCTTTCTAGATGTAAAATAATTATTTCAGTTTTAGGAGTTCCAGTATCTGAAAATGTTTTCAGCTTTATGAATTAATGTATAAAATAACATTCGGCAGCTTTGCTGCACCAGAAAGCTGTTACTCAGTTCAAGCATTTATTAATGTTGAAGTATTTTAATTTTAAAAAAGCAGAAAGGAAACTAATGAATTTTTATATATTTTGACTGACTGATTTGCAAGTAACTCTTTTTGCCTGTTACTTTTTGCAAACTTGGTGCCATTGTAGCTTTTAGCATTTTCTGTAATAATATACTGTATTGGGAATCTGTGAAGGTCTCACTTCCCCATTTCATTCATTGGTATAAAAAGTTCAAATTAAAAATCAGTGTACATGACAGAATGAGTAATTAAAAGGAATGACTAAACAAAAAGAATTATTACATACAAAAAAGAATTTAAATAAATACTTTAATGCACAGAAACATAACAACACTGAGGAGTGACCGTCAGCAAGAGGTAAAAGTAGTGGTTACTATTGTTTGTGCAGTCAAACGTAATGAGATCTGAAAATTCCACTTTCAATTTTAAATCATTTTCCACATGCTTCAAGTGCAAGATGAAGCACTGCCTAGTAAGCATCTTAAGCAAAACTGACTTGTCAGTTCAAGGGGAGGTTTTATAAGACTGAGCTACTGAGGATCACTGCTTTAGATCCAGAAGCAAAAATAAGACAAGAAAACATATGAAAGTGAGAATAAAGATATGATCCTGAACCTTTGAAGTCAGTGAGAGGCTTTTACCATATTTTATTTTAATTTCATTTTAGAAGTAGCAGCATTTAACTCCACAAGAATTATTTCAATGCTTTTTCTAGCAAGCCAAACTACTACAGACCAGAAAACTACTTCAAAATATAACTTTTTATATTTCGATGAAGTGTAAAGAGATACTAAGGTAGAGAAGAATTACATAACTTAAGAGGCAGGTGGTGTTACTCTTTACATGAAACATTTTTGAGAACAGGTATGTTAAACTTCCCTGAAAGGGAAGCCAATCCTGAAACAGAACTGCCGGTGTTTCAGAGGAAAGCCATGATTTTCAGTAAAACAAGCTTGGAATTTAGACAAGGAATATTAATCCCAGTATATAAATGAT
Source organism: Coloeus monedula (assembly GCF_965178545.1). NCBI lineage: Eukaryota > Metazoa > Chordata > Aves > Passeriformes > Corvidae > Coloeus > Coloeus monedula. Next base: position 17,203,328 of record NC_138789.1, read on the forward strand.
TTTTTAAAAATGAAACTCGGCTACATTTTATCATGCAAGAAAACGAGAAATCGGTGAAATAGCAACCCCAGGTAGTGGCCATATGGGAACGCCAGTGTGAGGGTTTTTACCAAACTGCAGTTCCCAGGCTCCGAGCACTAGAGGGCACTGGCAGCCCAGCTGGAGCCCGCTCCGCGCTCCGCAGGTACCGCCACGGGAACGTACTTGGCGAAGTCCAGGTACGATATATGGCCATGGTAAAATCCTGGCTTCATTTCCTTCCAGGAAGTCACATTCTTCACAAATCGGACCTGTGAAAGTGGGCAACAGAAAGTGTTTCTGTACTGCTCATTACATTTCCCAATACACGGTGTTTCCTGGCTTTTAAGTAAAATCTTATAATGCATTAGATAAAAAAGTCTATTTTGAATATTACCAAAAAATTTGTGCCAGCTAAAATAGACTTTTCTGCAGCATACAGATGACTAATTTTAGATCATCAGAATTTAATGATGAGAAACAAAACAAAAGCAGAATATAGCAATCAGAAGGACAGTTCAAGGAAAGCTACCACAAAAACATCAGCAAGACAAACATTCACATTTTTGTCAGTGCATTTTATTTGTAATTTGAAAAGAATGTGGAATTCTTTCAGTAGAAATACAAGTACATATTTGATAGAATTGTCTGATCCGTATTCAGTCCCTTGAATAAAGGTGTACCAGATTTACAGCATGTTCTTAGACCTATTTAACTGGGACATAAGAAATGAATCTGACGGTTCATTTGCTCCTCCATCCCAAAATGCAATGCACAGGTAATCCAGAAATGTTATAAATGCATGCAATGTAAATCCTATCTATAGTTTACTATTTTGAATAGTCATCTTAAGTGTAACATTTCAGGGAAATTTGCATGCTGAAGCATGAAGTAGCCCTTGAACAAGGGCTCATAAAGCAGTTATTGGCAAACTTCACAAAAATAGGAATAGCTTTACATTTCAAAGAACAAAATAAGACACAAGCCCCAAACCAGGGAGTGTGATCAAATTAAGTGGGACATGCAAATCCTGATAGAGCTTGGCTTTATTAGATGAACAGAATATTTTAACATCAAAGGATGTAACTGAAAGTTATTTCAAAACTAGTGAATTGGATAACAAAGGAGGATGATAAATTTGTACTGCCTGAGCTGTCTGACGAAGATAGGCCATTTCTGAGGCAGTGAATTAAAAGATAGTGTTCTCTGCACATCTGCAGTATCTTTTCTGTTATACAGAGAAACAGATAACCACAAAGATCCTGAGGTGAGACAAGAGAGTCAAAAAAGGAAAGTTTGAGAGCTCAAGACAACACACTAACATTCTGTAAGATCAAGCAGATTGAGAGTATCCTGAAGCATAATATTTACTATTTATTATAACCTACCAGTTGAGGATTTTAAGAGGTGAGACTGGCCTGCTCCTGTTTCTTCAAATGTGCAAAACTCATGGTCTAGGATTTAAGAGGTTGGTAACCTATACTTATTTCTTTAAACACTGGCTCTTAGACTCTCAGATAACAGCAGTGTATATTACTTTTTAATAACAGGCAACATTAATTTGTTCCGTGCACAAGTTTCATAGTCTGTGGCATTACAAAATTTAAACCATATATTGCACATGAAAATTACGGCAAATCTAGCTGCACGATGTTACACAATGGTGTTTCCTGAACTGCACTGCCTTTCTGTCTGGTTTTGTCCACAGCACAAACTGGTAATATGGGACTTTGAATCCGGTTGAACTACCTTTACTGCTACTGAAATATACCACACTTCCATTGACTGTATCTTTCCAAGATTAATGACAAGATATTTTCAGTGGAGAGCCTCAGCTATAAATTTTTCTTTACCTAGGAAAGAAGTTTTCTAAATACAAAATATAAATCACCTCTCCTACCTTCACCCACGAACCCCAAAATGTCACGGTTGGTTGATACAACTCCGCAAGTAAACCAGTTATGCTATGTATGCTGTGCAGTGCAATCCACATATTAAAGGTATGTTTGTGTTTCCATGAACAAGCTTTTTGAAATCTTACATCATCTAGATTTCAGTTTTGGATAGACTAGGACTAGATATAAGGTAATGTTAAGTACAAAATCCTAAGGTTTTTGTCTTAGATCCCTATGCCAGCATCTGGCATCAAACCGTAGATGTTCCAGTAACAGTTACAAAAATCCTTTATTGCCTTTGTCTTACAATGTTATTGTCTGCTACGGAAATAATTTTTATGAACATCGGATGAATAGTCTAGCTTCTAACACCAGCCAAGCTAAGAGAAGGCTAGGAAGGTTTTGTAAGATAGCTGTGACATTTACATCTGTCTTAAGATGGACCTGCAACATGCTGAGCCCCTGAGAACTATAGTTTTTAATGCCCATAACTAGCCTGCAGGCAAGAGATTTTTTTTTTTCTCCCACAGTTTGCAGTATTCCAAAAGCCAGAATTGTTCCAGGTCAGACAACCTAATGAGTCTGGATTCAGGCATTTTAGGTCAGAGATGAATATTGCCCACTGTTTCATACTGTTAAATATGATCAATTTTACCTTTCTCTTCAGGGCTTAGTGGATAGTGGAGCTTTCAAAAGACAGAGAAAGCTTCTCCATCTGAGCCCAACTGAATAAAATTTGAGGTGACTTTAGAAGTTCATATAGATGTGAATGGAATTCCTGTGAAGTTGTTTCATGGTGCTTTTATATAATCAGCTACAAAGTTGCTTCACAGCCTTTAGTAAGTGGGAAATCAGCTGAGGTTCACTGAATTAAAAAGCCAGATCAAACATACTCTAGGGGAATAAGATGTCCTGAAAGGTAAGTTAAACACATTCAGTTTCTAGGACGGTAAGAATTTAAAACAAGTCCCAGTGAGCCTAAGAAAGGAAAAACCCAACCAGCATACCTGGTCTGAGAAAAAGCCATGTGTGCAAACTAAAGTGGTATTTTAAGTTCTTATCTCTGTCCATTAACTGCAACCATCAGTCCCTCCTCCCTACAGTCTGACCACACACTCACTCACACACCATCAGACACACACAATCACACTCACAATCACACACACACACATGCACATACACACACACTAATGCACACACAGGCGGACATGCTTGTGCAAGCGTGTGTATGTGCATGTGTGGATGTGTCTGTGTGTGATTGTGTGTCTGAGCTGGATGGGGGGTGTGTGTGCGTGTGTGTGACTGCTTGTGTCCCAGTGTGTGTGTGTGTGTGCAAGAGTGTGTTTATGTGTTAGTGTGCAAGAGTGTGTCTGAGTGTGCAAGCATGTGCGTGAGTGCGCATGAGTTTGTCTGAGTTAGCTCTGAATCAGAGGGCTGGGAATGCTGGAAACAGGCAAGCAGCACACCTTTGGCTGCAGGCCATGAACAACCACAAGCAAGCCCAAGGCAAGGACAGTTGAGAAGCAATTTTGTGAGATGGTGAATTGAGTTCACCAGTTCAGCCACAGCACAGCCAGGATACCTGCCTTGCACTAATACTTCTTTCTCAGAAGGAAAATACAATTGGCACACATGCAGCACTCATACTCAGTAGACCATCTAACTCTAAGGGAAAAGTTCTTAACTGTTCACGAGCACAGGACAGTACTTCCACTTCTAACAGAGTTGCTGCAGCCTTTCTCTTGTTCCACTTCTCACTGCCACTGAAACCTGCACTAGCAGAGGAAATAAGTACCACTAAAGCCACTACGACTGTGCTGTCCTCTGAGAGACCAACTGTTTTAGAATGCACTTGGAAGCAAGATAATATATTTTCAGGTTGCTCTTTTGAGAAAAACTGAGAGAAACCAAAGGAGAAAAAATAACAAGAAACAGAAAACAGCAAGCTGAGGGAGTGAAACACTGGATAATTGTAGCATTCGTAACAGTATAGAGAATGTTCTCACACCCACTTTTAAAATAATATATCAAGAATACATGCTGTAATGCAGAACAGTAATTTAATTTTAAATGTTTTAGATGACAATTTCACCATGTAACAAAACCAACAGTTTGTGTGGCTGGTATGCCATCCTGATAGCCATAACACAGACATTCTTTTACAGACAAAGTGTCACTGCTGAAACATGCAAGCAGCAAATAAAATTCAACCAAACAACTACTCTGATTTAATTATAAAAAGCAAGTGTTTCTACTACAGACCGCACAGGTCAGAAATGCAATATAGGCAACATGGCACTCAGCTTGCTGCAAAGAAAAGGCCCAACCTGGGGAAAGGGGGGCAACTCCCAGGATCCTGCTGCCAGAGACACTGCAAAAGAAAGGAGGGCTGCTGGGACAAGTTACACCTGAAACTAAAATGAGTGTTAGGAACTCTTATCGGATTATCTCAAATCAGATACAGACTATATTTGGAGTGGATTTTAAATATCATTTTTTTCATATTGCATTCAAGAAGTAAAGGTTTCACATATGGGCAGAGAACTTAAAATCTGTTACAGAATTACAGTAGTTTGGAAAAAATACAGCAGAAATACTGCACAAAAGAAGGCTCACTAATTTACAAATTTCTGCCAGGCCCAAGGCAATCTTCACCTTGCTTAGGGAGATTTGCTTCAACAAACAGTATCACTGATAAAACAACTTTGTCTCTGTGATGTGTTTACGTATTTTACTACTGGCGCATATACACCTAATGCACCCAAATGAGCTACACCAGTGAAGGTGGCATATGAATGTCATGCTAATCCAAGCCCACACAGACTAAATGTCATCAGCTACCACTCAGCACCCCTGCCATCTCCAGACTTACACACTATGACTTACAATGGCAAGTTGTTATCTCCGTGTATTAAAGCTGAATAATTATTTCTGCAACTTTGAACAGCTGTGCAATATATGAAGTTCTTCACTGTCAGCATCTCCCAGTTAATGGCCATCAGAGAAGAATAGTATCAACTGTCTAATTTAAGTACATAATTTATCACCATGGACAAGAGCATAGTATCAAATGAAGGTAGGACTGAGAGTATTGTGTACATGCTCAGCACTGACAGATTTTCATTTTTCAATAGATTATTATCAGAGAAGATGAAGAGTTTCTCTTATACAAAACAAAGCCAGTGAAGAACGTATTTTACTTGAATTAAGTTCAAACAGAAGTAGAAATTTAAGGTAGCCTGTGTAATTTATACCATTGAATTTATATTAAACGACTAGCTCTCCTATTCTTCAGGACAGACCTCCATTTCAAGAGGCACCTTGATAGAAACAGAATTTGGTGGGAAGCGCAGCATGAAGTATTACTGACTTGAGCATGATTTTTAATTAACAGATATAGGCTTATTAAATCATCTGAAAAATCATTCTGCTCTTAGTGCACAGGTCTTTAGTATTTGTTCTATGCAGTGAACAGGACTATAGTGATGGCTACCAGATTTACTCTTAATTATCTCAGTAATCATGTATGACAGTATCACCTTCATATTTAGGAAACAATTTTACAGGAGGAAATACTCAACAGTAACACAACCCCACTATCACAAAACAAGATTCCAGTATCACCTAAGTCCATTATTTCCTCTGCACGGAGATCCCTAGCTCAACCTTTCTCCCACATACAGAACTGGAAGTGGAGGGCCTTTAGCATCTGCTTCCCCTCGACCCAGTCCAGCTGTGCAGAGCTGCTTCTGCCTGCAGACATGCACTTAAAGGAGCTGGAAGGCTCAGTGCTGACATGCTGCAATGCAGAACAGCTCCTGCCTCTGCTGCATATCAACTTAAGCGATCAGCATACAACCGGCAGTACAGAGTTCGGAAACATTTGTTTTACAAGCAGGGATGATGATAGTGATGTTTCAGATCTCTAACCTGGGTTCCCTGCAAGTGCACTCATGTCAGCCAAGGAAATATTAAATAAGATAAACCAACAAACCTACTTCCTCAGCCCAGCCTAACAAAAACAGGGCATTGATCCTTCATCATCTTTTTTAAATACTCATCATCTGATGCAGTGGTAGCCATGATCATTTCCAGTCTGGTACTACAGTGATTTTAGTGAGAGCTTTAAATGGATGCAAAGTGACCCATCCTTCACAGTGCAAGCTATTTGCAACTACTTTTCTGTATGTTTTTTATCACCTGTGAGACCTGACCAGACCCAGTACCAAAGACACAACTCTAGTCCTGACAGCATGGCACAGTGCCTGCGCTACTCAGAGAGCAAATTGCCTAAGACTGCATTCACTGCAGATGGAGATGACAGGCAAGTAGTATTACACAGCCAAAACAGTTACAACAACAAAGGTCATTTCTACCCCAGTCATGTCCCTTTTTAGCTTTGCTTTTGTCCAAGAAACAGACACTTATCACCTCCAGTAGCCCAGCAAAAACCTAAACCTATTAAGAAATAATATTAATTCTCTACAAAGAAAATATGAACCCATTAGATTGAATTTATATTGGAAAACGTGACGTAAAAGCCAATTACATCAGATCACCCAAGTTTACAATAGCAATTTTTTTTTCCTGTGCTCTTTCCTTGTTTCATAAAGACATCCCAAATTCAGCAGCTTACCTGATCTTGCAGAGACATAACAGGATTGTTTTTGGTTGTATTGATATGTAGAACATGGTATTTGTTCTTCGCACAGAGATCATAGGCAATATTTGTGAAGGATGTGCTGGCAGTCTTGGGTACTCTGTTGTAAATAATCACCACATCATCTTCTTCATCCAGTGTCACATCTTGTCGGGGACCATCTACCGTATGACGTTGCTCTATTTCTCTGACTTCATGTCTTGCAATAGCCCTTTCTGTTAAGGATGAAAAATATAAAATGTCACTGTAAACAGCACCAATTCTGAAGTTCAAATCTTAGAACACAACCTGGTGAAAAGCAGTAACTCCTCAGCAATAAAGGAAACACTTGCTGTCCTATGTATTTCTGACATATCTGAACAAAACTTAATCTATAAAAATGAACGAAAGACAGTCCAACACGGAACACAAAGCCTAGAAAGAAAACAGTATGCTTAGGGAACATAGACCATACTCTTATGACTCACAGTGATGCCACTGTCTTTAGAGTCATCATCTCTACAGAAAAATGTCTATAAGGCACTATCAAAAGAGTGACATCCCTGAAATATCCCAAATAATTTCTATAATACACCTACTTAAAAGTTATAATGGAGTTAAAAATGGAGGTAAAAGTTATAAATAAAACAATTTGAAGAATAGGAGTCTTCTGGAAACAGAAATACTAACATCAGAGACCACAGCCAACTGACTGTGCAGAGGCACTGTCATTCAGACGAAACCACTGGTTTTTTATTTCAATTGATACAAGCCCCAAGAGTAAAGCATTAAAATAAACGGGGCTGCAAAAAATTAAATTTGTTTTATTAATTTGAAGTTTGACAAGAATAGAATCAAGAGGTGCTTACAAAACAGGTAACATTAAGGTGAGTGATCTCTAGAGTACTGAAATACATCAAATACATCAAAAAGAAAGAAACATGGAAAGGCAAGCTATGAACAACACATTTTGGCAGAGTGAGTAGTTTGCAAATAAACCATCTTTCCTTTTATACAAAGGGCAATACTCGGAGTAATTGAACATTGCTTCAAGTGCTAAAAGCTTATTTGGAAAATAAAACTCACATTATTACGGCTTTTTCTTTTTTTATGCTGCTGAATATCAAATACCCTGTGCTGATTGTGACACAGTTTTTTTCTGTTCCAGATAAGTATGTACTTTAATACAATTTGTAATACAGATGTCAAAGCACTTTTTCTCATTCATTTATGGTGATACTGCCCTTAATAATGTATTCAAAGAAATCTGCATTTGTCAACAGTGTAAGCTGAAGTTGATATCACAAGAGTAACCTGTAATTCTCTGCATTATGTTCTTTTACAGGGTATAGCTCTTTATGGATGACACGCTTTTAACAGCAGTGGCAGCTCTTGGCCTTTACTTTCCTTGCCCTTGCTTCTTTAACCCAGCTCCTTCTATTCTCTTTCACCAAATCTCTTTTAATTATAACATAAAATCACTTTTAAAGCAGAATCATTAAGCTGTGAATAGCCTACCCTGTAATTCCACATAAATTGTCTTAAACCACAAACTTCCATCTGTCTGAAATGCTTCAAAGCTTAAACTCACTCACTCTCTCATATGCTCGTATCTCACACCCCATAACTAAGTTACATCAGTATGAAAATGTTTGTAGAAAATGCTTATTGAGTATATCTCAATTTTCCACATGACATCTGTTGCTCCCCACTACATCAGTCACAGTTTTTGCTCCTTTCTTTCTCATTTGCTACCTCACCCATCACTGCTGGCAAACGTCCTATTTTGGGAAGAGATGAGGCAACAGACTCAGGTTTCATCTCTCTGAAGATGGCTACAACAAAATGGGGCTGGCAACTCTCCCCTCCGTGCCACTAACAGATTAGAGGAAGCATTTGGTACGGAACACAGTTAACCATGTGGCTGCCCAAGGCTACATGGATACTGAATACCACCTAGAGACGCTGAAATGAAACAAATTTAATTGGTATTTTCTACACCAGAGTAGTAGATCTAAGTCAGACTTGAATTACAGCTGCACAAAACCCCAGGGCTGATGAGTGTGGCTGGCGCAAAGGGAAGCTTCCTCTTTCACATGGAATAGGGAAACATTTGAGAAACAGACATAATTTGCAAGAGGATTAATAAGAAATATTCCTCTAATGAGGTATTTTAAACCTTTAAAAAATTAGTGTGACAAGTGCACTTTAAAGACCATGCATAAGATATAAAAGCTGCATGATGGCATGCAATTAGCAGAAATGCTATTGCATCCAACCACCTTCACCTTCCCATGGCAAGGGGGAAAGCAAGAACTCATGTAAGGAGCAGGACCTTCACAAGCCTGAAGTATACAGACAGTCCTATTATGAAAAAAATAAAGAGGCCTTAAATTTCAAACTAAAACAAAACCTGATCTTTAAGATAAAGCACTGAAATCACCTTTTTGGAATAATTGCAATAGTTAAAAAAAAAGGCTGAAATGAAATGAAGGTTATAAATTGCTAAAATGCAAGGGAAGTTGAAGTGAGAAGCAGAGGGAGCACCTGGAAGTGTCTAACCTGGTTAGCCATCCTAATGGCCTATTTCATTCTAGTCTATGAGTAACACAGTAACAAAAACTGCAAGTTTTGTAAAAGTGCACATTTTTTCCCAGTCACAAATAGTTTGCAGCTTTTCCTTTGAAGTCAGGAAGCTCTTCTGATACTTACTGAAAAGTCAGTTTAACTCTTAAAATGATGTATATCGATTTCATTTCTTGATAAGGTTAGTTAGTTAATTTATAATTCGGAGAGGGGCAGAGGTCCAGTAATGGTAACATGCAACTAAAGAATAGTCTTTGAGATATCTATGTAATCAGAAGTTAGATAATTTGAGGAGTTAATGGGCATTTGATTAACTACATTTGCTCTTCTATAAAATTTAAATAAGCTTGGAAGTAGAAGCCCTGTAATGGCTGAAAAATGAATGATGCTTACATGTTTTTAGAAGTATGGTAGAAAATGCAATGTTTGCTTTAATGACATTTTACATGTGGAAGATAGGGAGGAAGAAGACGTTAAGTATTTACTAAATATATTGTGCTTACCAAAGTCTCCTTAGATGACAGCCCTGCAAATTTTGATTACAAGAACCTGTCTACATAAGGCTGGACTGGTTTCACTGAAAACAATTGAAAAGAAAAAGATCAGGATAGGTAATTTCTTTCCTCTTGGAGATCCAGTGGACAAAATGTTCTACAGTCTCACTGCTTTCACAGCATTCTATTTAAACTTCACATTGTAAGAAAAACACCTATGCAAAATTATTAAGAGCCAAATGCTTAAACAGGGTTAACACCATACACACTAAATTTCACATTACATAACTACACCCATTTAAAAAGATATGCAGCATTTAAGCAAGTGATACCTTTGAATATGACAGGTTTTCATAAAATTGTAATACAGGATAATTTTAAGGCATAAGATATTCTCACACTTTTTTATTATTGCTTGTTTAATTTCAGCGTAATACACAATATAATTGCTATATCCTTGGGATAAACACTATACTGTCATCTGCAGTTGTCCTGCAAGCAAACTTTCATCAACTGCAAGGACAGTTTGCACACAAGCCATACCAATATGATCAGTGTAATAACAGTTGCTGCAGTGATTATTTACCAGCAGATGAGTTACTTGCAGAAAGCCCTTAGCTGGCTGCTTTGTAAACAGCAGAACAACTTTGTTTTCTCACTTATTTGTCTATACATTCTTCTAAATCCTCCTTCACCCTATTTCTGTAAGTCAGCATCTTGGCATGACTTACATTTCTTGAGCCATCCTCTTGTAGCAATAAACCACAAAATATCATGGCTAGCAACAAATTGGTTTGCCAGTCAGATGCTACCAGAAAATAACATATAATGGGCAAGTTGTCTTCTCCTTCAGCAGAAGCACTAACAGCAACATTTCATCCCTACACCATCACTTCAAGGTCGCTGCCCTTTCAAGTCAAAGCAGTTTCTCAACAAGCTCAAAAGTTACTAACAAGAAAACAGTTACAGAGAAATGGACAGACCAAGGATGTCAACTAATAAAATCACCTGTGAAAATCCAATGGACCCACACATACTTCTGAAAACATCTGAAAACCCAGCTGAACAATATTTACATAATTACAGAAACAAATCACCCAAATGAACAATATTTAAATAATTATAGAAACAAATGACTGTGATCATAAGAAGTTATTAGTCTACATTCCTCGCACATTCAAACAGATGAATGTCTTAGGTAAAACAAGCTTATTAGCATTTACTTCAAATCCAAGTGTTAACTGCATACAAAATCTTCCCAAAGAACACAGTGTCATGGATTTTAACAACTTAAAAATTAACAAAACCAAACATTTCAAATTCCTCACATTTTTTACAGAAGCGTTAAGAACCTCCTGGGATTTCTGAACAAAGAAATCTATCAAAATCAGAAATTCTTCTTTACCCTACAACTTAGCACTTACCATTCTTGATGAAAGACACATTTTGAGCCTTGCTGGCTGTCAAAATTAAGTTCACTGAGTAACTGGAAGAATAATTCAGAGCATACTGCTCTACTTTCTCAAACTATGTTCTTTGTCCTCTACATCTATTTTCCTCCTGCATGTATCCATGGATATTATTTAGGCTCTCTCTTCAACGTGTCTTATGTGCCTGCCATGCTTTGTTGTGAAAGCTCCCACTCAGATGAGGAAAGACTCAGTCTTTAAATACGTTTTAGCTCAGCAGCCTTCAAGTGTTGCCCAACTGAAGAAAAAGACTCAAACTTGAGTCACGCTGAATCGATGTGAAGGAACTGGACAGCGAGTGTTGATAGCCCCATCCCTGAGCAAACAGTTGCTGGATATCTACACTACTGGATGCCATGTTAAACCAATAAGCAGGTTTCTTCCAGCTGGGAACAACACTGAAGCCGGCTGACTTGGTGCCTCAGCTTTCCTTCCACTGTGCTCCCAGGCCAATTAGGTAAGCAGCTGGTAGCTTGAGGCACGGAGCAGCTCTCAAGCTGTTTCCCTGCCCAAAAGCTGCATTAAACACATGACTGGCCTAAATACCAAACCCGAGCAGGACAGGAAACCGATTCACTATGGACTCCATTCTCCTCTGATGAAGAATGAAAACTGAACAGCACCTTAAAACCGAATCATAATTCTGTAAGCAAAGTTAATGTTCTGAATCATTTTCAACACCCACCATATACACACAGCCTTCATCTGTCACTGAAATGAGGCCTCCTCTGGGAGCTGTTTAGCAGCACATGACTTACAAACCAGAGTGTAGCTGTATGTAGGTATCAATACTTCAGGGATGGAGAGAAGAAGAGTCAATGGTGCTATGACAATTCATGGCCATTTGTGTCACTATACCCAATTAAATCCGAAGGAAAAATATTGATTGAATTTAAGAAAAATGCCTAAAAGTTAAATTTGTGCAAGGTATCAGTATTAACATACCTACTTTTTCAAAGATCTTTATAAAAAACAACTCTGCTCTAGTTTTAAGTCTTACTAAGAGCAGAACCACCACAGGTTCTCTAGAAACTTCAAGAATTAAAGACCAACACGTATTTGTGCACAAAGATAACAAAAGAAGATTTCTGAGCAACAAAACTGCAATTTCAGTTGATTTTTTTCAGTCACACATCAAGAACACTGGTACCCAAGCAGCAGACCACTGCTCTTAGACAGAGGGTAGGTACATGGTCCTATTGCGTTCTCAGCCCTGCAAACACACTACCACCAATCGCTTCACAACTTCAGAAATTTTGGTTAACAATGATACCATTCAGGGAATGACACTTCTGGAAAGCACTGCTAATGCCTTATGCAGCAGCCATACCTTATTCTGGTTAAAAGAATAACTTAGACCTTTTGCTTTCTTTTTTTCTTAGATATTTATTTGTGTAGTTCAGAACAACTTTCCTAATTAAAAACATCTTAACCCTTAAGGTATTTTAGTTATTTGCATTTTAGACAAAAAATACTGTTGGTCTCATTTGCAAGGTATTTCATAGACTTTAATCAGCCTATGAAATACCTGCTAAAACCTTTAATTTAACATTTAACATTTATCTTCAAATTCAGGACAGCCTTAGAACATATGTGCTATGAACCCAGTTCTGACCTACAGCAAGTGAAGATCACATGCAAAGCACAAACCAGGATGGAAAGAGAGTAAAAAGCTTAAAATAATATCAGAAAAGTAATTTTAAGTTTCTTCAGTCAGATCAAAACCCCATGTTTTCTTCCCCTTCTAAGAATTCAGTTGCCTTAGTGGCAAAAAATTCTGTTGACTAACTAGAAATTTTATTCCAGCTTGTTTATTTTCTAGTAATGCATGAGAAGAAAGAGGTATAAAAGATATTTTGTAATAAACCCCAGTAGTTTGGTGACCAAGTATAAGTCACTAATATTGCCAAAACATTTTCTTTTGTAGTGGTTAATGCACTTACAGAACAGAAGGAAAAGACTGTTCTGCACTTCAGAACTGTCCAGATAGAAGAGAATTGTTTTCAAACTCCAACAAATGCTCATTGGAGCTAGTCAAAAGAAAAAATAACCCCCCTCAAAATCCCAACACAGATCTCCAAGGAGGCACTGAGATTGTTAACTGAAATCTAAAGCAGCAGCTGCCTGAAAATTAGAAGTAGCAATTCTGAAAAGCCTGCTACAGTTCCATTAGCATTTGATATCCGTCACTTTATTCCAAGACAGCATTTGTGCCAGGGCTTTATTTTAAACATGTAAGTAGATATTGATTAGTGAATAATACTGTTAAGGCTTTGATTTTAAACTAAAAGAAAAAAGGTTTACCCAACAGTGAAATCACTCTCCCACATGTACATCCAACCTGATTTGAACATCAGAGCCTGCATTTCTCATTTTTCTGCAAATTTTGTAAGGAAGAGAGATTAGGGTCTGACCAAGTATTTGCTTTCTTTATCTTTTTTTTTTTTCTTAAAACTAAAGTTAGCATAAATCCTTATATATTTTTCTTCCAGCATTCCACTGCACAAAAAAGACTACATTGTGGCCCTTTTGGGATTTAAGACCAGGAATACCATGCATGTACTATTAAGTCAACCTGTCTCTTAGTCACATAAAATACAGGACAGGTAAGGGCCTACATCTCAGGTTGTCCCAGGAAGGGCAAAACGAGACAAAATCCCATGGGAAGTTACACATCCGATGAATTGCATATATAGATCAAAGTTTAGGTATCCCAACAAGCATGGCTGTTCCCAGAAACAGTATGGCTTATAGCAGATATTTTTGTAAAACAGCATCGAATAAAACAGAAAAAAATAGAAGGCTTAATTCCACCAAATATGAAATTTTCAAAAATTTGTAAATGCTTTAAAACAAAAGGTGCAAACTGAAAACATATCTTCAGCTCTAACTACAGCATCACTGCTATGACTCCTGACTACTGCACATAATACTAACTATGAAGTCAGGTAAAAAGCTACAGAAGCAACATCTTTAGGCACCATGATGTCATAGTATATTTAAAAATAAGCATATGTCAAGCAGCTCCATAAACTTTCCAACTTCAGACTTATCTGTTTTGCTTGACCCAAACGTTGACTTCAAGTTGATGAATTAGCATGAGAGCAAACACAACAGTCACCATTCATCTTTGTTTTCTCCCAGTCACTTGCAATTCCTTGTTTCGTTAGGACAAGTAAACAGATAGCTGTAAAGAGAAGGACGTAATCACACAAGGAAGAAGTTTGTGGCTTTTCAGAACCCCAAAATTGTCAGAAAACTGTTATGAAGCACTGTGACTATGACAAAAGCAAAGAAAAATAGATGCCAACCAGGGATTGGTTCTCTAAATAATAAACCTCAGCTGAGTATATAACAGCAGGGTTTGCTCTTATTTATAGTGCCTTAATATCTTAATGCAGGTCTCCAGTGTTAGCAAGAAAAGTTAATGGAACTGTTTTCTACACACGTACAGTTGTCACAAGCATTCCACTATACAAATGTGCATGTCACTCCTTCAAGAAAAATCCAATTCAAATAGTGAAAAAAAGCAAGATCAATATAGAGTGTCTGACTCTGTTTAGTAAGGCAGCTTGGAGACTGGTGCTTATTTATACGTATTTGTTATTTACATTACTATATAAGCTTTCTGCAGCCATATAATAATTTACTTTTTTTAAAGGGCATTGACTAGCAAAAAAAAAAATCACTAAACTATCTGTTAAAATCATTGAAAGGCCTATATGTAAGGACAATGCTGTATTCTAGTAATAGTTGCCATCAGGTTTAATAAAACTAATTGCTAAGATACACTGTTATTCACAACATATCATACTTCTACCCCTGCTTGTCTTCACACTTCTTGGCTAAACTAACCTAATCTGGAAAACAAGCTATTGCCATCTGGTCTAAGAGCCAAAAAAAGGAAGACAGCAAACAGCACTGCCTTCTGATCAGAACGGCAGCTGACGTGGTTAAGGTAGAAGAGCTAAATATTTTAGTAGAAATCTTAGGAAGTTAGAGTACCAAAATAACCTTATGAGAACTCTGTGTAGCACCAACAGATAAAGCGTGATGTTTGCTTAATTGATACTGGCTATGTATAGATTAGGTATTTACAGCGATAAACACGAATTCTATCCTTAATGTTTTTATAAGAGTTTGTCTATTACAGAAGTTTTGGAAGAAGTTTTAAAAAAACAGAAATGAGCCTGTGTGTGCCCCACAGTTGTTAAGTCATTACAGTATTAAATTTAATTACATTTTAAAAATACTGATTAGGTAAGCTCTTGATTATATTTTTTGTTTTCTTTATGAAAACCATTTATCTTGGTCTTCACTTCATTTAAGAACTTCAATTTAATTCGATACCCTGGTTGCTTTACACATAAACCAGAAGTAAGTTTTATATTTCCCTCAAAAATGTGAATTGTTAATCAAGATATTTACTACTTCATGTAGCTAAAATATCAACGTAGATAAAAAATACTGCTTTATCTTTTTTTCCAATCTAAGGTTTGCAGCCTGAAGATCTCATCTGAAATGGAGATCAAAAGATAAGCATAAGTAAAGACAAGCTCTAACAACATATAGACCACTTAAAAATTACATTTCAGGAACATCAAAGCCATTTTAAGTAAATGAAAGTACAAAAAAATCCCTATTTTTAATTAAATGCTAGAATTACAAGAAACACTAAATTAAGCCTTAGTAATTATCTCTGGAAAACTCTTCTTGCTGTATCCTTCCCCTCTTCACACCTAAGTCCAAGCTATCCTCAGGAAGAACTAGGAATAAAAATACAGGCAGTATCAACCTGGCTCCTTTTGGAATAAAATAATCACCTACTTTAAGGGGAGACCTTCCCCTTTGACTTTTGGAGGATTCAAAGGAGCAGTGCTCCAGTGGACTCAAGCGGTCCATAGAAGGAACATTACAAAGAAGTCCTCACAACACAAACCCCCCCTGGCCCTACCCTGGAAGTTCAACTGGACTTTCATGAGAGAAGTCCAGATGAAATCCTCAATATGAGTTTGAAACCATACATTATAGAACATTTGTGACACAACTAGCAGCTAATGCAAACCTTCCACAACCATCTTCTCCATGCTAAGAAACAGGGGCAATTGTACTTCAAATACTTGCATATCAACATCACTACTATACATCTCTTTGCAGCAGACATGGATTAGCAAAATCAAAATTAAACAAGCATGAGCTTGACCTAATTTCATGTCAGTGTGATATGGAGCTCCTTGTGCTCGGTAAAAACAGAAACAATCCAGGGCTAGTGATGTGTACAGTAGGGTGGTTTTGTACAAAAAACTTCCCTCTGGTAGAAGAGCTAGCTGGCTTACTGAAAGCCTCTTGGTGTTAATCCTGATTTAAATTGGATTAAGCTTTTTAATTAAAAAGAATTACTTTCCTACATGCATGAGAAATATTCTGGTCTTCTCCCAAATCTCTTTTTGAACAAGGACAGTCACTTGATGAAAATTTGTCCAGAACAGAAGGGCAAATCATTCCCTCAACTGCATCTCAAGTAGCTATTACAAAAAGTTAAAAACAATTCCAGCCCCTTGCTCAGTACTTTGGTCCCACAGCAGTAAAGAATACAACAAAGCAGTATTCATCAATCTCTACAAATGCTTCCTGACCACAATACAGCATAATTATTCATTATCAGAAGACATATCATCACTGAACTTACTAAAAGTCAGAACTGCAGAATGTTATGCTGGGTAAGGCAATGCCATTGAAATAAAAGTCAAAAATAATTCCTACGTATTCCCTGCAGTAAGTCCAGCAAAAAAGAGGAATCAAGATTCTCTTCTGGTATTTCAAATTCATTAAAATACTCATTTTATGACAAGAAAGTTAATTTAGCTTTACATACTGTTTTGTTAGCAGTCAGAATTGCACAGTATGCAAAGAGTTGACTGGTCTTGAAAAAAAACCAAGCCACCCCAAACCAAACACTAGGAACATACACATATTTGGTCAGATTATCTTTTGCAGACATTAAGAATTTCAATTGTCAGATTTTATTTTATACAAGCAGAGTAATCTCCTTCCAACAATAGTCAACAGGCTAAAATCTAGCATTAACCCATTTCTAATAAGGCTGAAACCCGCAGAGCTCTGTAAGGCAATAATCCTTTTGCTGCCATTGAGAGCGGAAGTGTTTTGAACTGTCAATACCAAGGCACTGATGATATTTTAACTTGATTTTAAAGAAATATTACACAGTCAGCACAGTTATGAATAGCAATGCTAAAACTATTCTGAAGAAAAGGTTTGTGGAAACTTCACAGCCCAACTTCCCAAAGAAGCTGGAACACTGAGAAGTCTGTGCCCCCACCAGAGGTGCAGGTGTTGGTCTGAATTCAGCTTTCCCCAGAGAAGCTGTACAGCCATAACACTTCCTTTCTATGCCAGTATTAAAAGTACCAAATTCTGCTCTCTGTTCTTCACATCTCCATTCCCAAACCTAAATTCTCCCGAGCTGCTTTTGCTTTAAGTCTCCAGTGACCATCCATGGTTTCCATATATACAATTTAAATTTCCCTTGCTGTTGTATTAAGTTTCCATCCTTAAATTCCATTAGTCTCAATTACTATTTTTGTGTATATGAACAGTAAGGTTCAAAAGTTCATTTTTATGTTAACAAGCTGCAACCATGTATGGATATATATACATTAATATCTGTTGGTAATTCAAACAGAGCATGTACAAAAAACCACACAATTCTTCCCTTATGCTATATGAAATGCAAGTTGATACTTCAGATATTTAAAGATATTTAAATCAGAAAAATATTTTAATCCAAGCATTACTAGGGGGAGGGGCTACAATAACACTACTATAAACTTCTGTGGGAGGATACACTGACTGATACAGTTTTTTATAAGAAATGTATTATTTAGCTGGGATACTTCAAAGCAAAAAATACCACTGGTGAATTCTGACGACACACCACCTTCGAGATACATGTTAAATACTGAAGTTGCTCTTCAGACTGAGTGAGCAGAGGGAAACATGAAAAGGACTTCTTTGTCATGATACAGACTCTGGCAACATTGTTACATAAGGAATAAAATAACAAAGTTAAATAAATTACTGGAAATAAAATAAATTGAGCTTTGACTCGTGATACTCAGTAAATTTAGTTGCAGTGGTTAAAGAGGGAATTACCCACGTGACAACAGTGCTCAGAAGACATCATACTATGGTAGGAACAATTAATACACAAGTTTGGGCAGAAAAGACAAAGGAGAAGTCAAGAGGCAATAGTCCTTTATAGTATCATGTGGTGCAAAGGAAGCTCCACGATGAGTAAATATTGAAAATGCACATACTCTCATCCTTCAACTGCTCAGTTACTGTTCTATATCCACCCCTTCATTTTTATCTTCTTTTCCAATTCACAGTTTATCCTTAAAAAGGCGGAAACACTGTGGCTGTACGTAAGTTGTAAACACCAACCTCCCTTACTCATATTAAAATAATTTCTGAAGTCTTAATACTTTTACATTCCTAGATTAAAGTAACTTCTCTTAGTTTCCAAACAACCACCTCAAAATATTTTCACACCTCTTTTGACACCCAGTTCATACCAACTTATCTTCTTCTCAGAAGGCAAGGATATCTTGGGCTGACATCAATATGCAGGATTAAAATTGATGCAGGGTAAAAATTCTCACTATGTTTCATACATCACACTATCAATGAGGAAATGGGTCCCTTTTCACAAAAAGAAATTCTGTATCGAAATCGTTGTAGATCAGGACTTCACATCTCTGTATGCTACTAGCCTATGGCCAACTGAGAAGATAAGAGAACTCTCAAGCAAGATACAGGACTGTACTGCAGTACATATGTATAGCTATTTTTTCAGCAAAACTATGTCAAATTTAAAAGAGCTTATTCTGTCCAAGTGGCCTCCCCTCTGTGTTCCCAAATGTGGACAAATTATCCCAACAGTAATTTGGATAAAGTAGCAGCCATTTCTTCCAGAGGCTACGGAAAAGGCGCCTCTCTGTAGTTCAATGTCACAAGACGGCAAATACAACAGGTAGTAGAAATTTCACTTGACTTTACATGTCAGTGTAAAGTAACAGTAACTGGAACTTCAGTAATTTTGTATGCCCCATGAACTATTTTAACCTGTTCTTCAGCTCACGTACCATTTCTGTAATATATTGGCTTCTAAAAACTGTATTTACTATTGTACAGAGTAAGGTTTCTTTCAAAATACATTTCCTGTTGAACAAAACAGCACTGAGCTGCCACAGCTCTGTTCTGCTTTTGTGCCTTCCGGCTGCTTAGAGGGGGAAAAAGAGTTGGTTTAGGTATTGTGAGGTTTTGGTTTTGTTTTTAAATCATGGCTCTCAACACCTTAGAAGCAAAGGAGTTTCATGCTGCTTCTCTCCGAGGAGGAAAAGATGACTGTGCATCAGAACACACCAGACGTCTCCTGACATCAGAGGGAAGCTGTCGAGTGCTGTGCTGTGACTGCAGTGGGGTAATTGACACAAGTTTAATGGCGCTGTCTGGCCCAACTGAGCCGTGGGAGTCAGACTGGCTGTCTCTGCACATCTGTTGTGGATATAAGCATTTGAGAACAATCCCTGCTTTCAGCCCAGATACAAACTCATCCAGTATATTCATCAAAAAAGCAGTTGAATCCAATGGCTTTCATTTTCCAAAATGATAGACACACTCCCTCGTGACTACAAACGTGACTAGTTTCAAGTTCTGAATTTGAGATGAAGTACTCCCAGCTCCTCTGTGAAGGGTCACCCTGTGCAAAGCACATAGCCACAGGAAACAAACCATAGGAAATCATCTTACCTATTGAGAACATTTCTGAATTGATAACAACAGAGCTGCAAAAACCCATAGAAATTCACATTCGTGCCACTAAAACAACTGCAACAAACTGTCTTGGTGAAAGGAAATCCACCACAGATATGAAACACATTTTTTTCAGGAAGTGAGAGCTCTTGATAATAATTATTTAGACTATTACAAAGCTTAACCTCACTAGGCTGAGCGCAGTTCTGCCTCTCAGAGTCACTTTCAGCCCAATTTGGAAGTCACAGACAGCATCCTGGCTCATTTAACACACAATACAGTTGTCCTTAAATTAGTCCTAAACTGATAAATATTAAAATTATTTGTCATGTTAATTTTATTATTCAGATTATTATTACATGTGAAAGCAGGAAACTCTCAGGCAGTATAGGTATTTAAAGGTAACTTGATTGCAAAGTTTATAAAGAAAAGCAACAATAATTTACCATTTATCAGAGAACAGTTTGGGTTGGAAGGGGCTTTTAAAGGTCATCTAGTCCAACTCCCCTGCAATGATTTGCAGTCAGTTGTGCAAAAATCAAGACTGACATGATGAAAAGCATGAATAAGCAAGTAAGGGTTTTTTATTTGCTGTCTTGTTTTCTCACTGTACAGATACACCTGGTTCCCATTACCAAGTCCTTCTTCCCAGCTGGGAAGGGTAGAAATCTTCACTGTAAAATATATGCTGACACACACCTTTCAAAAGCTAGTGTTTTAACAGTTTTATCAATTAGTCTAAATACTTGAGGAAATCATGTGCATTCTCAGAATTAGAATTATATCTATTACAATAAATGCTCTTTAATCTAGCCCTCACTAGCTGAGAAACACACCGCAGAGACCGCCAAAGTTTGTGACTAAGAAACATTTCAGCCATTTTCCTGTTTCTGTTGCCTACCTGAATCTAAGGATGCATTTTATGTTCTTATTTTACCATAGTAGTACAACTATGCAAACCTTTCTTTTAAAAAATAGTGTCACTAGAAAGATGAGGCACTATCTCTGCTAGTTAGTGGGAATTTTTGCATCAAGGAAGCTGTCTTTAAAATGAGTTCCATTTCTTCAAAATTAAATGAAGTACTCATTTAAGAAAATAATTAGCATGTACAACAATCACTTGAAAGCCTATCTCCTGCTATAGGACATTCCCATTGGGCAGCAATCTGGACTGCATTATAAAACACTATTATACATGAACAGATGGAAATCATAAACTGTTATTTAGCTACAGATTTCCTGTCAGAAACTTATATAAAAAGAAAAGAAGGATATACGCTTAACATTTTCCATTAGCCAACATCAAATCACTGAAAAAAACAGAAGCATCCATGTAAAACCTATGAGACAGCAACCTATTTTTAATCCATATCTTTTCATGTCCCTTACATATCAGATAATCTTATTTATTCCTATGTTTTTATCCTTAGGCACACAATATAGGATCAAAACCAATAAACTACCCACGAAAGAATACATACACATTTCAGTTACAGTTAAAAATTAAGACTTCTCCAGTTTGCATTCTTACTTTTGGCTGAAAATCAGTAGAAGACATTGAAGCACTACAGAGCTTCACAGGTTTGTCAGAACCGATTATTGTATCACAGGCCAAAAATCTGTTAAACTTTCCCACTATAAGCTATAATGAACTGTCTTGGCTAGAATAGCAAACACATTGTTTACATCATTCAGACATGAAAGATACTCAAGTTGCAAAGATTAAGGTATATAACATCAAATTAGTATGAAAATAAACTGCTCCCTTTGTTTAAGGGCAAAGTAATATCCGCTGTTGCAATCAATACAACTATTTTGAAATACAGTATTGTCTTGGATTACACTTAATCAGAACCTTCTGCTTCACTGCCAGGACTTAAAAAGAAAAGTAAATATTAATGCTATTAAAACACAAGACAGAGATCATCAGTTGCTGAACATGGCATCCAAGAGGAATGGGGAGTATGGGAGGTAAGGTACAGATATCATCTGCACCATGGGAGCTGTATTTCACAGCTGATAAATTGATAACTTCAGCTACCTGAAAACTAACAAACCTCCAAAATATTATTTCATCAAAACTTCAGAACACATTAAGTACCACATGAATGTTTCCTTTTGCATGTAAGTCAATAGTAGCATACATTTTTAGTCTGCACATAAACTGAATTTGCTGTTTTCTTCCTGGACTCACCAATGAAAGCTTGTAATGTTATTCTTCTATACATTCAGCTTCTTTAATTTCATTTCTCTTTCAGCACAAACACAATACAAGCAAAGGAACATACAGACTTTCTTCTGTTTCAATGGTCTTAAAGACAAACCAACCTTCAAGATCACTGATGACCTCCAAAAGGATTTAAATATTGCTATTAATTACTCCAGGCTAACAACAGTTAGGGCTTCAGGCACAACCAAGACAACATACTTAATTACCCAATTCATGTGGCGAAGTTAGGAGATCAAAGTGCATTAAACATGGGGAGGAAGGAAAAGAATTGGAAAGAAAAAATAATGTAGAAGTTGGCTACAAATCAGAGAGAGTATGTTGTGTTATTCCACACTCCACTAAAGAGACAGCACTGAATCCAGAATTTCTCATTTGCACGTAAGTTCACATACAGTTGCAAAAAAGTTCAAAAAGTCTGTGTTATTTTGGTGAGAGCTGGGAATAGTCTACACAAAGTAAACCTGGCAGCTCACAGCTATCTCAAACTGACCCTTGGGAAGGGCATCAGAATTCTGCAATATATGTCTGGACACAGCTAATAAGCCTAGTCATTCATAATTGACAATGTTCTCCTTTTATTTTACATTTTGCAGTTGAATAAGAACTTGTTTGTTAACCCAAACTGGAGAGAAGGAGTCTGAGGGTTTACTGAAAACCACCATTAAAACACAACCATAGTTCTAGTATGTGAAGTTAAAATAAAAATATCTATAAAAAACCCACTAAAATAGGTGGGAAACCATCTTAGAGAGTAGAAAAATATACTCCTGTATACCTCAATGAAAGAACACCAGGCACTCTTGATGGTTAACCAGGTGAACTGGAGGTAAAGAAGTAGTGCTAGCTACAAACAAACAAACAAACAATCATGCAGTTTCAAAAGCTTTTAAGGTTTTTTTAGATAGCTTTTAATTTACTTGAATGGGAACACTCTGAGGCCAGAAAGCAATGAGTGGTCTGAGGATCCTATCTTTCAACCATTAGGCTTATGTAATCTACTGCCTCAGCCTTTTTTCTATGGCTGCTTTATCAAAGAATAAACACAAATATTTGTTTATAAAGCTGCAGGAATTTGAGGGGGAATGGGCATTTGGCTTTCTCTATCAGAAGAATGATAGTCTTCATCTATCTTTTTATACGTAAGGCAGTTGAGATAACATTAGGTCTTGTCTTAATGGATTTTGTTTTAGTATCTTCCAGCTCAGAGGTAATATAACATGACATACAAAAGGCTTGTGAACAGGCTGAGAACACTGGGGACATCACTTCAGCTCCCCTTAAACTCCCTCCAAGCACAAACTTCTGCTCTACAGAACATACCTATTATTATAAACTTAATCGAGATATTTCTTTGCCCATTTATTAGAGACTGAAATAGGAACCAAGAGCCACTGGTCTGTTCAGAGAAAGTTTACTAGCATCCAGCAATACATCCAAGTGAGGAAACAGAGGATCTTTCAATACATTTGGTATTTGTACTGGCAGACACAAATAACAGTAAACAAGTTTTTTGATTGCAGACCTGTAAACTAAAGGGGAGGAACATATCATCCAACTCCTTTTTTCTCAAAGCTCGGCCACTGGGAAGACAGAGCACTTCTTTTAGAGGAAGAAAGACCTAGTATTCAATTGTAGTACACCTGAAAGCAAATCCCTAACAAAAAACCCCACCTGAATAACTCCCTGCCACTGACATCAAAAAGTGATCAGTACACGATTATGCCAAATACTTCATAATAAAGTTCATACTGTGGGTTTTCAGCTACGATGGCCCTACTTGTGTTCTGTTCACAGCTATCAAGTGTCTTCTCAAACACACCTTGTTGCCTCTCACTGATGTCATTTTAAGCACCAAGCCTGCAGCTGTTCAGCTTCCAGTGTCAAATCTCCCCAGTACTTCCTAAACCCTCTGAGAAGCTCCTATTCCTCTGTCTTAAACACACCCAAATGTTCAGATGCCCACATACAAGTTGCTGTTGCCTAGCTTCCATTAACAACTAAAAATAAAGCAACAGGAATAAAGCTTAACACTCAGGGATGGAAACACTAATATTCTGATCTACGAAAATCCGTATCTATCAATTGATGCAGAAGCAGTCACCAGATTAAGATAATGGCAGTTGAAAGACAGTTCCCCAGGTTAATCATACGTATAGAAAATAAACAAAAATTATGCTTTTATTTCAGTTAAGAGTTTTGTTCTACTTTGCATTTCACAAATTCTATATGTTAGCCAAAATTTGCTACCTCAACCTTAATTTGTTCATGTTTATTCTAGTTTAAAACCCAGCAGGAAAATTGAACCCCCTCAAGTTGTCCCCTTTCTCCTGCCTCCTTCTGACAGTGGAGGAAACACTGGGAGAGATTATAAGATGGAATCACAATTTACTGAAACATTGTAATAACCACAACAATAAAAGTGTACAAAAGAGCATTTTACCCTCAAAAGGGGATTCACCAGAGAACAAACAAAAACACTTTCTGAAGACAGTGCCCAGTGTGGTTTCCCAAAGGCAACATGGTGACCACCCCTGTGCTGGGCCTGCGGTACATGTGAAAACAAAAGTTTAACTTCCCCCAGCCCAAAAACAGCAGGAAAACAGGGACAAGACAGAACCTAGTGGGACCTGACAGGGCTCTGAAACAGATCAGCTTCTCCTGGGCCTGACCTTGTGGGAGCGGGACTGGAACATTCGGAGTTCTGGCTGTGGCTCCGGCAGCTGCAGCTTGAGCTCCATGCAGCTCCGCTGGGCTCCGTACCGTTCTCTCCTTTTTCTTCTTCTGGGAGCCATGTCTTGGGCTCGCTGGCACTGTCAGCACCAAACCACAAAAGCTGCAGCTCAGAGGAATGGGAAAAGGAACCACCAGTTGCAGAGCAGGGCTGGGTCTGCCAGGCTGGCCCAATACCTGCACACTCCTCCCTCGAGCCCAGGCTTTCCGCTTCCAGCTGCCTGCTGCTGACACCACACCTGCACCATGTCATGGGTGGTACAGAATTAAACAGTACCACCCACAGAAACTACAGAAACTCCAGCCCTTTTCTCTATAATCACAATAATGTTTCACAAGATATTTACATTTGGTAATCCATGTATGCTTCCTGAAAAAATCCCACCTTCACCCTGAAGAAGCTGTGAACACTTGACAAACAGAAACCACTTGAAAGTGTTTATTCTTAAGCTCTCTTATATATATCAAGGTCTAGATCATCACTATGCTGTAGCAAATGGAATAATTTGGTTTTTTTCAGTTGCATTTGTTTTCTGCTACATGCTATATTTTTAGAGATTTATCTCTCCATCCAAGTTAGTCATACACATTTTTATACCTATATTTTGCTACAGAAAAAAAAAGAAAAATAAAAAGACAACGAAAAACTATTTTACAGAGTAAAACATTGATACAGCAACATGCATACGACTAATATACAGACTAGGTGCTTGAAACAGCTTCTACTTCAATCATTTCCCTGTTCAACTATTCTGCAGAATGAAACTAACCCTTGACTGACAAAAAATACAAAAATGTCAGATTAAAAGATTTTTTTCAAGTTCCAGACATGTAATACTCTGCTGCTTGTACTGGCGGTCTGTAATTATGCAACACAGATATAGCATACTTATGCAAATGAAACTTATGCTAAGGGATCAGTTTCTCCATCCTTGAAGTGCAGAGACCCAGCAGAATATCTAATGGCACCAAAATCAGAACTTCGAGTGGAAAAAATTTTGCCAGTAAAAAAAAACCTAAATACGCTCATGTATATTTGAAAGAATGTGTTAAAGACACTAGAATTCTGATTTCAAAGTGAAAACACTCAAATCACTCTTCTGTCTCTCACAAGGAGAGCCCATTGTCAGTATCTATTTTGAAAGCAGCTATTACACATCAGCTTGCAATAGTCTTCCCATCACTGAATGAATGCAAAGGCTCACAATAGTGAACGGTTAATTCACATTCTTTCAGAAAGAATCTAGAAATTAAAACATTGCTGTTCCTTCTCAGAACAAAACACACCTTCATATTGTCATTACATAACTTCTGCTAATATGTATGCTTTGTACACCAGTCAAACTCTCTGTAAAATCAAACCCAGCAATTGTCTCTATGAGGCTAGTCATTAAACTTGTGCTTTACTACCAGACTGTCTGCTTTCATCAAAGTATTTATAGTAGAGGTGGTAACAGATGTCTCCTGCTTTTATTTAGCTTTCCTGAAAGTGCAGATGCCAGTGCAGTATTTGTCAACTCTTTTGGCCTCTCAATTTTTGTACAGAAGAGCTCAGGGAGACACATCAGAGCCTGGGAAGTACCATGCCTTAACAAGAATGAGGAATGGGCCATGTGTCTGCTCCTCCTCAGCCCTACCTACCATCTTAGCCTCTTGTCACAAACTTATCTCCACCAGTGGCTTAAGCCAGTATGGTAAACCACAAACAAGTGACACAGTTTTCAATGAAGACACAGCAAAGAGCTGAAGGAGACCGAGGACTGATGCACATTTTCAATGGCTGTATCGCAATACAGCAAAATTCACCTCCCAAGGACAAACAGTGATTCTCAGTTTGATCCTCTTATGATTTTTGCTTCATTTGGAAAGCAATGCTAGAGATTCTGTGAGAAAGACATTTTGTCTAAACTCTCTGATGCTATGGAAATGTCATAGTCATTTCAACTAAGAAGAAAAGGTTGAAATGGTAAAAGTCAGACAACTATTAGTTTTGCATAAAGGCAATTGAAAGAAAAATTGTTATTTTCTCAGAAAATTCATGGGCTTTAATCAAACAATTAATAGGAATAAAGTTACCATATCTAGATGAATATAATAAAAAGAAAGCAAGTTACCATTTCTTTGCTATTACTGGTATCAGTTCCTTTTTTTTCCTGTTGTCCTACAGCTGTGCATACAGACATGCTATTTTTCCAAAAGAAAATAAATTGTGCAAGGTTACTGCAGAATAAAGGGTGCAGTCTGATGGTCTGTGTTTTAACACTAATAACAGATGGCTTACCTCAGTGAGAAGCCCATAGAAAACTGGTTTCTACCTGTATGAACCAAGTTCAGGGACAGGATTGTTTCATACAGTCTGCATATGATTTTTATAACAATTAAACACTCGGAGACAGTTAAAACTAGTGAATTAACTGAGCCCTGATTCAACTCCACAGGAATGGCACTGAAATTTCAAAGCAGGGCCAGCAGTACCATTATGGGCACAGTTCTGCTAAGGGATGAAAGACGCTGTCACAGGAACAGGAAAGTGATTTTTTGGGTTTTTTTTTAGTCTTGTTTCTTTTTCCTACAATCTCATCTTTCTCACTTTACCAGTCTACTTCCCTGTGCTCTGCCATATCATCTTTTGGCCAAAACATTCCATGGAAGCCAATACACATTTCTCTTACCTCGAAATCTCCTCCTGATTCCAGAAAGGTGAATGTTAACTTTTGGGTTTTCAATTAATAAAACGCAGAAATACATGATACTCTTGGAATATGAAGAAAAAAAACCCAACCAAAACAGAAAAAAATCAACCCACCATAAAAAAACCCCACCAAAATTACATAGCCAATACAGGTTGTCTGTGACTGACATTTTCTTTTTTTAATTAATAGAATCACAAATTATTTTCTTATGCCTCCTTTCACAATCTTTTATACAAAATACCATTACAAGGAACAGAAGCAGCAAACAAATGAGATCTGGCATTGCTTTGTCTAAAAATAACTATTTCTACCTCTATAAATATTTCTCTGTTTCTCTCAGCTTTAAGCTGACTAGGTTTCTATTTTAGAAAGGAGAAAATAACAACAAAACCAAAACAACAACAAAAACATCTCCTTCCTTTAGGATGCAAATCAAAAATCTTTAAAAGATCTTTATAAGCACCTGTTACTTTCTGGTTCCAAAGAAAAAGTGGTACCAAATCAGCAGAAGAGAATTATGACTCCATGAACAGCTAAAAATGGAAAGTGATCCTCTAAATTAAAAAGGTTGAGAAAGATTAGGGAAAGTTCAGATAAGATTTATGTCTAAAGAGCTAGCAATAGGAATGAGTTATAAAATATCAATCTATAAAACATGTTAAAAGAACATTTAATATAGAGTTTGTAGTAGGGCTAGTTAACATCAGTTTTCACCATGACAGCAACTTGTAGTTTAAACTAGTTGTTAAATTCGTGTTAGAGACATGCACACAGTAAAAATTAAATTTAAGTTCTGCCCTTTTCCAAATGTTAAGAACAAGTACTTGATTAACATTATGTAAATGCATTCCTATTTTGATCATGACCAAGCAGAAAATGTTCATTAAGATGCAAACACAATATGCTGAGAAAGTCAGTCCACCTCTTTTGCAAATTATTCATTAGGTGTCAGGCATTACATTAACACAAATTTCTACGACAATAAATACACATAGAGCTGCAGCTTGATGTGGGATGAAATGATGGGAACAGTCGCATTTTGAAAGTTAACTTTAATACACTGCTACATAAAGTTTCATGACTAGTGATAGCCTGATTTATATTTTGTGAAACAGCATATTAGATAAGAGAGAACTTTTTGGCTGTTCCCCACTAACACTATTAATTTAGTCAAAAGTTTGTGAAACATTCTGATAAAACTCTTGCATATTTACATTTTACACAATAAACAATAAAACTACCACTGCTAGAGTTTAGTCCAATGTTTACTCTGCACAGGAAAACAGAAATCAAAATTAGTGAATATGCCTATAAAGATTAAATAGACAATATGCTTTTTAATAGCTTTAAATGAACATTAAAAGAAGATAATGCCAGTTGCAGAACAGGTATTTCAAAGTAACAAAAAAGTAAGTACAGGTTCTGGTTTGAAGTTTGTTCTTGCAGAAATCTTCATAGATGTGATCAGAGAAGCCATTTACCACATCGAAGGAATCTACATGAACACTTTTGAAAGCAGCTCCACAAAGATGGCACTAAGTTTTCATGTTTGGCCAACACATAATAGTGGTTCCTTCCCTGCTCCTTCCTCCAGCTACCCTCCCAGATTCCACAACTGATGGAATAACCAGAGGGAATGTACTTGGTTAGAACTTCACTCTCTGCAAACCAAATCTCATAGGGCTTGGTTAGGCCTTTCGCCATCTTCGTAGCCTCCCTTTGGCCTCTTTCTAACAACATCTTTCTTATATTGTGGCACCCAACTGTGTTACTAAAAGCACCTCTCCAAGTCGATAGTGATTCCTTTTTCCCCTTTTAGAGTACCACAAAGGGCTGGAATGCTGCAACAGAACTATTTTAAACTCCCTGGAATCTGGTCTTGTTTTTTGCTCTTTCACTTCTGGGAAATTATGCCACACCTTAATTACCAAATTGAGAAATTAGTGCAACTATTTACTAAATGAATATTGTTCTCAAAGCCTGAATTCCTAGCAAGGAGAGTGTTTTTAATGTTGAACAGAAACTTTTTCATAGAAGTAGTGAGAAAAAAAAAAGTCTTTGCATTTACCTATAGCTATAGGATTCTAAGCTGGTACACTCCTAAAAGGAAATATTTTCTGTATGAAAGATTTTTAAAAGAAGAGAAAAAGAAAGAAATATTTCTGAAAAGTACCTAACTAGTAAAAACTGGTCCTTAATGAAATCACTGTAATGTGACCACCTAGATTGTTCTAGTCCATGGTGGTGCTTTCTTGTATCTTTGGAGCTTCCGGAATAACCACAATAACCACATATACCATGAAACCTGCATGCCTCCAGAATTTATGGATTTAAACTCCCAAAACTTCTTTGAGACTGGAAAATGAATCTTTCAATTTTATAAACAAGGAAGCATTGCACAGAGAAGCCATTTGTCCATGCACAGCCCCCAGCCAGAATTTAAAGCCAGACTGCATAAATCCTGGGCTCAGGCCTTAATTGCAGTATCAGTATCACAGTTCTCTGTAGCCCTGACTGACACAAAGGAGCAGCTGATATTTCAAGAAGGCTGTCCAGAAATCTCATTCAGGTTTGTTGCTCAGAAGAAAGACTTCAGCTGCACACCAGAATGCACATTTTATTTTCTACTTCTTCACCAGAATGTTTTGTCAAATAGCTAGATAGGATTTATTTTGCTGCAGTATCACCTTATGCCCTACTTTGCTAGTAATGCAGTTGTGTAATATGCATTAAATTACCTGTTTGGGCACTTGACACTGAGGTAGCTGTATTAAAAGGACATACTGTGTTAGGTTTGAATCTTGCATACTGCAGAGGGTCAAGATAGCAGTGAATTATCTACTCAGTGTAGATAATTCAATTACATTATTGCATTAAGTACAATACCTTATCAAAATCTGTTAAGTCACCAGTGTCCTTTAAGAATGACAATAGACACACAACTATCAGGAAAATAAAAATCAGCCACTAAATGTTTACCTTTCCCTACTCATTTCTCTGGTATGTATCAAATTACACAAAATTATATACTTGGGGGTAAAAAAACAGGTGAGCAAGTATCCAGTCCCTGCAGTATCAGGTCTGACAAAAAATGGCACTTTACAAACTAATTACAGTTTTAGAGAACTGTGCTTAAACCTAACTGTAGCAATTCGGCCCCTTGAGAAAAAAAAGGATAGCTGACTTTCAGAGTATATTAGCATGGGACCAAGCTGCCAGTACCTGTATAAAGACACAGAAAGACAGTTGCATATCTGTTCATGAAGGGTACTCCACCAAGCATGAATTTTATTCAACAAAATTTTAAATTTTAATTATCAGACTTACCTTACCTAGACATCTTGTTTGCCCTGAGAGTAAGGCCCAAGATACCAGTGATATCATTCTACGCTGCAATTAGACATTATCCATCAATTATGTGAGAATTCACCCTTGTATTTTAGTTTCACCAACACGGTTTCCATATAGAAAAATGGAGTAGCAGACTACATCAAATACACAGTTGTGACTGTACACATACCAAATTCACGTACCATGATGTATTTTTCTGAGTGCCCCTTGAAACTTGCAACATCTGGCACCATGTGATGTTTGCTGCTCTCATAGGTCATGATTTAGTAGAATAGGTGAAAGAAGCTCTGGCAGATCCATTCAAGATAAGTGTTTCCCCTCCCCTCCAATACAAGCACTGATTATATAAAGACTTTTTAAGGTATTTTTAACTAGTAAGTATACGGCTGTTAGAGATGGACATTCTCTTTAACAGTAAATTTACTTAGCTTTTTAGAAGAAGCAACTTTATTTCCCTGAAAGAAGTCCTTGTTAGGTGAAAGTCATGCCAAAACTGCAAAGGAAAATACCAGCAGTGTTAGCCTCAAAAACAGATGCAGCACTAAGTAAGAACCTGGCTATATTCCTCAGCCTGTTTGGTGGACAGCAACTAGTTCTGAAGAGGTAGGCTCGCTGGCTTTTATAAGCATCCATTTTGTTAGACTAAGCTCATTATTGCTTGGGTTTGACACTCAATGTTAAAACTGATCTTAAAAATACTGCAGTCTCTTCTCTGTGCTTTTGGAAATGAAAACAACTCTTTGCATCTTGCAGTTTCCATGACTGATAATATGATCTGTTCTTTCTATCACATATACATTGTGATTTTTCTTCTTGGGGGCATTGAATAAACTCATATTCTAAACATTAGATACATTTTTTAAAAATACACACACACTGTATATTCCCCCTTCACAGAACTAAGAACTGAATTAACAGCTTTAATAAAAATTTTAAAACACGTTGAATACTGACCACACTTTATCATCAATCAGTAGGTTTCTCCTGCTGAATAGAATAAGAAACCATCAATCCATAACCTCATCTATCCAATGAATTATACAGTACTAACTAATCTGACTTTCATAAAATGAAATCATAGAAGTTCAAGGTCCTGGAAATACATGCTCTCTCAAACTATGTATTTCATCATTCAAGATATTCCAGGATCTAGTGATAGGAAGATAACCCACTCCTGTTCCCAACTTCCACATTCACTACAATGCCTGAGGAGCTGTGTAATGTCTCAGCTTTCTCAAACAATTACTGCTCTAAGAACTTGATAATCTACATCACTGTTTTAAAAATACATGCCTCCAAAGTAAATTTTTATCCTAATATCCTAGTTTTTAGAGGAATGTAGAAGTTTATGACTGGTTACCCCATTTTCAGGTTTTTCTACAATCCTAGTAAGAAACATTTACAAATAGGAATCAACAGTCCCACAGCAGACCCAATCCATGAGACCAAGAACTATAATTTATCTACCTGAGAATCACCTTCTGTACCTGGCAGTCTGCATGTAATTATTCAATTGTTGTTTAAAACAAATACAGCATTACTGGAATGAATGCCATCAATCAGCAGGCACCCTCTGCCTATACAAATCAGCCCCATTTGACTTCTAAGTATTATAGACAAATTATTTACATTAATTTTTTATTAAGGATTTAATGGTATTATAATAATACCATACCAACAAATCAGCACAACTAATATAGTTGGAAATAGCACTATAAACTATACTGGATTTCTCTGGCAGCAAAAAGAAGCTGAGCTGGTAATGTCAATGTAAAAACCAGGCCTTAGTTCACCACTATTCTCATGAGAAAATATTGTTATGACTAGTTTACTGTACCTTTTCAAGTAACGGAAGATACCCCAAGGAAAACAGCAAGCATTTTAGTGCAGCCCTATTGATGCACTGAAGAGCCTGTCAATGTATTCTGGAATTTCATTAGTTTATAGTAAAACAAAAGGTCTCTCTTCTCATCTCATTTTGTGCAAGAGCACAAAATTTAACCTAATTTAACTTTATCATCCAAAACTCTATTAAGAATTTAAGTGCTACTCCACAGCAAATATGATATGAATGTTCTTCTCATCTCTTCTTCCCTCATGTCAATAGAAACAGCCATATTTCCATTTATATTCCATAATAAATTTTTAAAACCTTTTTCCACTTTTTTTAGGCAAATCAATTGTGAATGTGTCAGCAGGAAAAGCAGACATTCTAGTCACAGAAAACAATGAGAGAAAGTTGCAATAGGAGTCAGGAGTAATAGGCCACTCATCTGTTTGCAGCAAATATCCAGACTATCTCTTCCATAGATACGTTCAAATCCAATCACTTTGCAGTGACCAAGCAGCTACCAGGGATTTCCTGTTCACCACTGCAGTAAAATCTCTGATGCATTTGTTGGTAAGAAACAATATGGGAAACAGAGCAACAATTGAAAGAAATCACTGAAGTTGTTTCTGGGGAAAAAGCCAATCCTAAAACATAATGGAAAATAAGGAAGAAAGAAGCAATTCCAGTTTATGGCTATAAATATTATGTTTCTGTGTTACAAGATGGGATTGGGAACTTTTTTCCAAAATACTTTCTCTGGAGACTGAGGGAATCAGTTCATATGATTTTAAAAACAAGTCAGTAATGTGATATCTAAAGGAATTACAGAGAAATAATGTTAAAAATGTAGCAAGCTTCATCCCAAGGGAAGGTAAAAGTCAGGGGCATTCCCATTACCAACATATTAAAGGTGAAGATTAAACCAAAAGCATTGTCCTACAAATGCAGACACTATTTGCATCGGGCTATTTTCTGAATTTTTGTATCTTCATTCTTGTAACCAAGTGTTGAGGGCCATTCTTTTCTATCATTACCCTAAATAGATGAAAACCAAGTAGCATTTGACTGCAAGCACAGAGGAAAACCTGAGTTAAGCAAAGTACACATTAAAACACCTTCAGGATAGCTGGGGCCAGTAATGAATAACAAAATACATTTACTATCCAGATGAACATACAGCACTCAGCAGCATCCTTTTACAGGTCAATGGATTTTCTATAGAGCCAGTGTGGAGAAATATTTCTAAAGTACCTCCTCAAATACGCTTGTCTAAATCTATATGTCCAACTGCACAAGTAAGCTGTCAGGCCATAAATAAAGCAGACTATTTGGCAAGCTATTTATTTATTTCCTCAGACACTGTTTGTACTGTTGCATTTCCTTTTAAAGTGCTATAGCTGTAAAGGTATTTCAGGTTATATACGTAAGGAAGTATTGCTCAAAGTATCAACAGTTAAATTGGCTGTTTTCTTCTTCTATTGGCAGTCACAGTATTCATAGACCTTACAAAATTTTAAAGCCTGAGAAAAGACTGACACCTGGGTTTGAGGGTCTTGGGGGTGGGGTGGGGAGTGTGTGTGTGGTGGTGAAAGCAAGTGTGCATAAAGAATCCATGAATATAATTTTAAGTAATGCAAATAGCATCAGATACAATTCCTAGACTCTTCTATTTTGATTGCTGTAAAACTGAAGGCTTATGTATTAATAAGTGCAGAACTTCAAATATTTTCAGAGGCTTAAAAACAGTACAATTCTAATCATAAGTAACTGCAAGAGACTACCAGTTGCATGATGCAAAAGAAACAACTAAGGAAGCTCTGTTCAAGCTAGAAAAATATAAGATGGAAGAGATCTCAAAAAGCAAGGAGGCAAAAAAATTATGAATCCATAGAGACAGTTCAGGTCCATGTATCAAGACTCAGAAACAGTAAGATACAGGCTCTCATGAATTGAGTAAGCTGCTAGTCTGCCCAGATATATTTCAATATATGCTCCATAAAGTCAGTCTTCGGGTATATGAAATGTCAGATAATCAAATACAAAGCAATTCCAAGAGAAAAGTTGTAAATAATGCAAAATTCAGAGCATGTTAGTCTAGCAAGCCAAATTACAAGCAGTTTCACTTGAAAATGCTGATTAGAGGAAAATGTCAGGCATAAAGTACATAAAGAAAAAGTGTGCTATAGTAATCAAGTCTAAGGATGACAAAGATGGATGCCTGCAGTTTTGTTCAAATCCTTAAAGAAAAGTCACAATCACTTGGCCAGCTGGAGACAAATGTATTTTCCTGGCTACCCAGGCTATCCAAAGAACAAGCAGTAAATCTCTCAACTCAGACTGCAGTGCACCTTCCCAACTGAGGGCCTTATGCCTCCAATTTAGCAGCAAAACTACTTCCTAAAACCACTGCACCTTTTGCTCAAAACCATCCCTGCTCTTAGTGAAACTGAAGTGCGTGTCAGCCAGCTTTCCAGCTCCCTATCTTCTTTGGATACTGGGAAGAGAAAGAATGCTCATCAAGTACCTGGACAAGAGAGTTTTAGTAGAGCACCTCCACTGACTTCCCACAAAACAGTTACCATGGGAGATGCTGTTGTGATAACGCAGTGAAATGTATGAAACCATTCCACAGATGAGCAAACAGGGACTATGGAATAACCCACATCTAACAGGGAAGTGAAAACATTGTACATCAATTAAGGCTTTTTCCTGAGTCCTGAACTGTTGAGGTCTCCTCTCCCCGCCGTGCAGCCCTGGCAGAGGGGCCCTGAGGGCACAGGCACGGGGTTTCCCTGCCCCTGCTCAGCCTCGTTCCCATGGGTTGGTTTGTGTTCCCTGCGCGGGCAGAAGGACCCTCGGTCCCGTGACTGAACAGTTCCTGGGCAGAGCCCCGGCCATGCAGCTGGGGAAATAAACATCTCTGAAACAGCTATCAAGAATCTGTCTGTCCGTATATATTTTCTTTTCACGGGACTCCTGGTTTGGTATATGTATGTTGCAGGATCCCCACTGCAACACTGAACTGCAATCTTCCAACTTTCATGAGGTGTTGAACCCAGTGACTAATAAGATGACAACTTCAGACAACGGGCAGCTAGAAATAAACATCAATCCTCGTTACTTTTCTATCCCCTCCACCTACCATTCTTTACTCTTCACCAGAGCTCCTATACCATACACACTTTCAACCATGCTCTCCTTAGTTCAATTCTACAGGGTGGTGAAGGGGAATCTGATTTTACAGTGCATACATGCTTAAGTTACTTTCAGGGTATATTTTTTTATCTGCTTTCTGCTACCCCTACTGTAAGATCAACTTTGTAATTTCCCGTTCCAACGTCCAGCAACAATACTTCACAGCCAGCTTCTACGTTCAAGTATCAATTTTCAGAGAAATAAAGGAGTGAAACAGAAAAAACCAACCACCAATATACAGATTTTTATGCAATATCCACATTTTCCATGGCTCTTTCAGTCCTTATACCTCTGAGTACCAGTTTTGCTACATGGTAAAACAAGTCTGATTCACTACCTCTGTATCCCACAAAGATTATACAGATTTGGAACAAGTACCAAGGGAAGGAGTAGTGGGGTTTGTCTAAGTCAGCATTGCTGCCAGAAAAAATGCATGTCAAAGAACATCCCTAAGACATCTAGAACACTGAGGAATGAATAAATAATATGTCTGGATTTAAGCCTGCTTTTCAGAAAAGCAACATTCTTCTCAAACCCTCTTCTCCCTCACTGTAACATTAAATATAACTTACTGGATACCTGAAAACAGAATATAACGAAGTTAAGATGCCTTAACAAAACTAATTAAAAACAAGCCAAACCAAAAAAACACAACTGCCCCCCCCCAGCCCCAAAAAATTAAACAAAACCCCAAAGCCACGATTTAAAACAAAACGCGCATTTCAGTGTTACGTGACTCAGTTTTCAGAAAAAAAACCTTACCAAAAACTAACAACTATTTCATTACATAAGTGACAAACATTTTAATGGAAAAGTAAGCTAATTTCATTTCTGTATTACAAGATGTTTGTAACATTACTTCCTAAAATTAGAGAAACTAAACAAGTAACATACAGTTAAAGGAATTTTGCAAGCTACAATTATCCATATAGAAAAAAAGCTTTGCTCAGTTTTCCAGAAAGGGAGGAGAGCCTAGTTAGACAATACATTCACCACTATGCCCCAGGAGTTTAATTCTTAGACCTCTGTATCTAAGTGAGATAAACATCCAATCCTGTACTAGATGACTGCTAATGGCTCAGTTTCCAGTTCAGCAAGATAATCAAGCACTTAAGTGAGTATTTCCACTCACTTGTACAAGACTAGTCACATTTTAAAAGATTTGTTACTGGAAATCTTAAATTTCTGGGGTTTCTTTTTCACTTTTTTTCAGGGGTACTGCTTTTGTTATATCTTGTATGATAGAAATATTTACATATCCTGTGCATCAAATAATGCTAGTAACAACACAAAAAAATGTGTTAAGACCTTTTTAGGAATACACTGTATAAAAGTTAAACAATTTGCTTGCAAAATTAGAATAATTTTTTTGTCCATCACTAACAAAGCAGAGACATGTTTGATGTGTTTGTTCAAAACAAACAAAACCACCAATCTCTTGTCATAAATATTGCTTATTTAAACAGCAAGGCCAAAATTCACAAATATAAGACTCAGAAGAGCTATGCCTTTGTCTGTTAAACATGTCAGTAAGCACTTGCTGACTCACTGAAAACTAGACTTGAGAAATAATGTAACTTAACTCCTTCCTAATGAAGAAAATCATCAGATTGTATCTGCCTAATCCTAATTTGCAGCCAGTTATTTCTATAGATATTTCATTGGGTGGTTTTACTCGGGTCCTAGACTCATATTCACTTAGAAAACTCTCTCTATACTTTACAGTTCTTGACTGCTGACCTCTATCAGCTGTTACACACTTCTTCTCCTCTGGGAAAAGTCACGTTTAAGGTTTACAGTCTTAAGCTAAGTCAGGTGAGTTAGCTCTTAACAGTCTTTATCAGATGATTAATCTAGGAGCCTGAAGCACGTGAGGAAGCATGTACATAATCCTCTTCAGTCAAAGCAAAACAGCAAGGGTAGCAACCCCCAGCTGGGCAGCAGCAGCATCTTCTTTAAGCCCAGCTCGATCCAGAGAAGGACCCCTGTCCCAGGCCTTCTCCATTAGCTGCATAAGCACCCAAGACTGTTTAGTTTACAGTTCAGAAAGTCCTGACTAGGAGTCTCAGACTGATAAAAAAGTCAAAGGGCATGAAGAGAAGCAATGTGTGTCCTTGCTTAAAGAAGACTGCATCTTTTCAATATCCATCCATCCCTTCTGAGCATGGGTATTGATCTCATGTACTTAGTCATTACCTTTCTCAGGGCAGGACTTGCATTCCCCATTTTCTCAATCAGAACTGTAAAGCTATGACTGTCTTGTGATTTACTCCATATTCAGCACTTTGTATTCTGCTTTTAATGGTAGAGCTTCTCAGTGACACCTATTGACATATACAAAGCCCTAGAATCTTACCCTGTGTGAGAACTGAAAATTTAAAATAGCAATACAGGTCAAAGTAAATAGCATCTGGTTAATTTATAAGGCACTTGTGATACTTATGTATCTATTACTTCCTGTCCTCCACATGATTACACCTCATTGAAATAGAAAAAACTTTCATTACAGGGTTCTAGCTCTTTTGGCTAGTTGCCCATGTAAGAATATCTATCCTTGTTACAGTAACTGCAGCTAGACTATATGCGCTATCCTATAGAAACACACCGCAAAATCCTAAATACCCTACAGTGTGTAGGAATCAGTATTATAGCCAGTAACACTCCATATTTCTTAACAGAGCACTGTCATACACAACTAAGAAAATTACACTGAGATTTAAGCTACACTTACATAATCTACCTGACAAGTATGTTTTGTCATACTACTATTCCCAATATTTAAGCTATTTTCTTGTGTTTATTCTGTATTAAAATAGGAAATAGTTTTTCCACCACACACCAAAAGTA
The DNA here is from genome assembly GCF_965178545.1 of Coloeus monedula. Classification (NCBI taxonomy): domain Eukaryota; kingdom Metazoa; phylum Chordata; class Aves; order Passeriformes; family Corvidae; genus Coloeus; species Coloeus monedula. The sequence continues at coordinate 17,242,141 of NC_138789.1, forward strand.
CCTTTCAGATCTCAAACTCCTTTTGTCACCTTTTTTGCTCAAAGCCTTCCTACATCACTTGCTACTGTAAAGGAATGTTAGAAATGCTGAATAATCAAACTATTATTAATGGAAAAAAGGTTTTACATTACGGAAGTTTTCCATATTCTTCTGCTTACTCTCACCTGGAGTAACCTCCTACAGCAGGCAATACTCCCCACCCAGAGTGCTATGTTCAGCTCTGGGATCCCCAGCGCAGGAAGGACACCAGTCTGTTGGTGCAAGTCCAGAGGAGGCCACCAAAATGATTAGAGGGACAGAGCACGTCTGCTATGAGAAAAGGCCGAGAATGGGGATTGTTCAGCCTGGAGAAGAAAAGGCTTCAGGGTGACCTAATTGTGGCTGTCCAGCAACTGAAGGGGGCCTACAGGAAAGATGGACAGAGACTATTTACAAGGACATGTAGTGACAAGACAAAGGGAACGGCTTCCAACTGAGAGTAAGTTTAGATTAGATATTAGGAAGAAATTCTTTACTGTGAGGGTGGTGAGGCACTGGAACAGGCTGCCCAGAGAAGCTGTGGATGCCCCATCCCTGGAAGTGCTCAAGGCCAGGCTGGATGGGGCTCTGAGCAGCCTGGTCTAGTGGAAGGTGTCCCTGTCCATGGCAGGAGGGTTGGAATTGGATGATCTTTGAGGTCCCTTCCAACCCAAACCCTTCGGTGATTCTGTGATTCTATAATTCTATGACATCTAGGACAACAGAGAAGAGAAACACTTAAACCATCAGAAACAGATCTAATCTCCATGAAAATACCTGCACAATCTAAAAAGGTCATTAGGGAAATATGTTTTGAACTGAATCAAGTTAAAAAGATATTTTTTGCAAGTTCTAAAGTAAAAAAGCCACCCAGAACTAACAGAACACATCACAGTAAGCAAGAAACTCTGCTTCATATTCACCCAAACTCCCATTTACTAAATTGCATCGAGGGAGAAAATATAATCACAGTGAATTGATTATGCAATTATGATATGATTAAGCTGCGTTTTCCCTCTTGGAATAATTTGGTAAATGTATGTTTATGCAAATGTTAAGCAATATTCTGCAGGTAATGCAAGTTACACTTCTTATATTTTAGTGGGAGTATCACCTAAAAGCAGGTGTCATGAGTGCACATTAATGCCTTACTATAGATTATTTCAAATATACATGACTGTGAGAAGGAGATACTGTCTAGATCATTACTATGACATCTTATAAATTAAAATAAGCACTAACTTACAGCGTATGGTACATGTTCTAATAGCCAGAAATGTAACAAAAAAGGAAGACCACAAAAGTGAACGAGAGAATGAGCTGGGTTGGGTTTTTTAATAGTAACAAATACACAAAATTTGTTTTGTTAATAATTGGTCTGGTGTACATGTTGACTTAAATGTCTATTTTCCCCATCTCTTTGCTTCTCAAACCACAGATTTGCAAAGTCTGAAAACAGAAATTAAAAAGATATATGACATCAAGTCAGACATCACAAAATAGCATGAATCTGAAAAGCACACTTCCTATTTTCAATTTCTACTCTCAAATGAAGGGGAAATAATCTGGCAGAGTTTTCAGTGTAACTATTTTGCAATATCCTCCTTTCCAACTACTATTAATAGGAATTTATTCTTTGCTCACAAGTATTTCTTTCCCGTACTAATTAAACCAGCATTCTAGACTTGGAAGTCAAGGAAGATTTCCTCAGATAAACTGTGTTCATCTTCACTTCACCCCTTTCTCCTGTTTCTTCCTTGGACAGTCTTTATTTAAACTGATACAACATAATACCAGAGCTGTGAAGCCTTACATTTTTTATAAAGGGGATCCTATGTCACAGCACAATGTGTTCTTAAATAATCCCAACATTACATATAGAGCAATTAGCTTTAACAGTTTAACTAACATCACAGAGTCATAGAAAAGTTTGGGTTGGAAGGGACCTTAACAATTATTTAGGTACTACACCCTGCCATGGACAGGGACAGCTTCCTTTAGACCACGTTGCTCACAGCTCCATCCAACATGGCTTCGAAGCAGTAGTAGTTTTGAGTCTTTGCCCAGAAAAGTTGAAAGCATCATTCAATGTTCTCCACCAGAACATAAACTCTACAGAAAGCGTCATTCAATGTTCTCCACCAGAACATAAACTCACATGGCACAAGGGTATGGTCAAGTTAATTTAGATGGTGACCATCACTAAAACATAACTCACAATGCATAAAGTTGATCTTGATTGATCCAGACCATTGTTAGAAACCTCACAACTTGTCATTGCATTAAATATTTCATTATTCAAGCTTAGCCAGAGGAAGCCCCAGGCTAATCTTGCCAAGATCAAATTGCTATTTAAAATCAGCATTAGATAATGTAAGTATTCTAAGATATTTCAAAGTATCTGTTCCATTCAGACTTCCAAATTTCAAAATAGAACTGACAAGCTTATACTGATTATACCAGACAATAATGAAGCAGTTAATCTACATCTGTAGAAAGGATTATTTTTAGCAAAAAGCCAAAGATTACAACATTTATTTTTCCAGACAACTTACATCAACAAGTAGCATTCACTATTTAAGTTTGCGTTTTAGTAATTTATTTTTCAATGACTCAATTGACTTGCTTTAAAACAAATGTATCAGATTATCACCAGACTTCTGCTCAGGACTGAAGCCTGATGGACTTATTGGAAGAATTGTAAATATAAAGTCCACCTCATAAAAAAAATTCTGTTCCTAGTAGTAACGTACCAAGCATCGTGATCCCACTGTACAACGTGCTGGTTGGCAGAACTACGTCAAAACCAGCAACTTGCTGTGTGAATGTCAGTTCTAAATAAGACTCTAAGTTGTAACTACTCAGATAAGCAACAAATATGTTTGCATTACAATTTAAAACTATGGAAGAGAAAGCTTTAGTATTCTACTTATCTTTCAGTTTGTAATGCAGAATACAAGTCTGGAATCCAGATGTCCTGCACTTTTAAACCTCTAATTAACAAAAATATAGCTTGAATTTAAATATTTTGGCCAGGCTTCACCAATGGAAACTGACTAGAAAGATAGATTCTGAATTGTAAAATGACTCCTTGTGTCATGTAACACCCTGAATGAGGATGTAGCAGGTTTAAGAGCTGTTCTCCTTCACATTCTCCCCCAGGCAAAAATCACTCTTTGAAATGTCTGAAAGCAATGGTAATTGAACACTGGAGTTGTTAAACAGCTGTATTTCCATAATTATAAAAACCCAACCACCCCTGACCATCCCCACACAAACACTAAACCTCCATAAAAATAATAGGAGGGTATGGAAGTCTTAGAGGTACAAAGGGGACTGGGATACAAAAACACTTATTTTTCCAAGGAAGACAATCTGCTAAGCTGGAGTAGCCCTTTGTGGAGAAACACCTCAGAAAAAGGAAAATGCTGCATATACATAACCTCAGGGACAGAAGGTTCAACCCAACACAATAACTCAGGCCTATCTATGCTTTCAGTACTTAAAACCAATGCTAATAGTTTTGTCAATGGCAATAACTTCTCCCTTAGTAAGCCCTCTTGCTTGTGAATTAGGCTGGGTAAGATAGGATTTGTTTCTTACTAATCAATGTTTAACCAGTTAACAGAGACTTTTAAATTCTGTGTTTAAAGATTACTTTCAATGCATGTTTATCAATTATACATTCTTTGCTAAAATAAAGATAATATATTCTCAAAAGACTTTTGATCTGCAAAACAGAGCTTGGGAAACCAGTCATGAAAAGTCCATTTTGAAATCTAGCAAAAATGAAAACAAACAGAAAAAATTATGCTCTTTTATTCAAGTATCTGCAGAATGGTGATGGATGATGGAGCCTGCACAATCTAAAACCCTGCACTGCTCAGAAAACCTGCAACTTTGCAGTGATGTGGTCTTATAGGAATTGAGGAATTTCACCTGGGCTTGGAGGTAAAGAAAAATTGAAGTAAAAGATCGTATTTTCCAGTGTACTGCTTCTGAAAATGGTATTTAAGAATTCTGCTTCAGTGACATTTATGTTCAGCTTGTGATACATTTGTAGCACTTAAGGAACCAGAAGAAAAATGTTTCATTTGGGTGGCACTTTTTCCAAGAGTGCCATTTACAAATTCGATTTCCAAACCTAATGCATGAGCCAAGACTTCAATGACAGAAGTGTATTTGGCTATTTCAAGTAATAACAAAAAATGTAACCATAAACCCATTTGTCAGGAAATACAGCCCCATTTTTATGTATGTCCCCAAAAGCAGTGTCACCTAAAAAGCCAACTCAGAACTTCCATGGCACTCTTCACAAATTATTTATTCAATGAAGAGGATGCCCTCGTTGCTAACACAAAGCACTGGACTTTAAAAAAATGGTTAAGTGGTCCTGTCCACAAACCTTTTTCAAGTTATGGAAAGCAGAAGAAAATCTGTTGCTAGGCTTTGCCAGCATTTTTAATGATTTTCCTGTTTTTTCATTAATAGTGCTTTATTTATGAATTCATATTGTGTTTGGAAATTCCTGACTAGTCAGATAATTTACATGGAAAGCTAGTCAGATAATTTACATGCCCATGCCCTGACTGTGAAGTCCTTCTTTACCTCCCTAATCCCCTCAAATAAGCAGTCAGTGATGGAATTACCTGAATGTATGTATCCGAGCACCCAATCCAAAGCCAAATGATCATGTGCTGTGCTGTTCTTCAGCTGGGACTCTGCTTCTGCTATAGCCTAAAGTTCATGTCAAACCTTGAGGAGTATCAGTGCGAATGGCTCCATGAGCTGGTGCAAAGTCCCTTCTACCATCTGTGCCAAGCAGCTCTACCTTTGGCAGATTGGAAGGTCAGGCCCAAGAGGCAGAGAACCACTTAAACCAAACAGCAAAATCCATCTGGGAATATGAATCAGAGCTCTTTTATGGAAGAGAGGCACCGGATTTCTAAACACTTAGCTTCCATCCACTGTGCTAACATTGACTGCCAACCACCACCAGCTCAGCTCTCACGTGGATTTATAACAGCTCATTTGGAAAGGCTAAGTCGTATCACCAGGGGATTAGATTTTCTTGAATTAGTATTCCAGAAATATGATGATCAAACTCCATTACTGCCACTGAGATACATTAATATAGAGAAGCCAGAGCAGAAAAAAGGAACAGTTCTATTATTATACAGGCTGTCCCAGTAGAAAAGGTTTGAACTACTCAAATCAAAGTAATGGCAACCAGTTACAGTAACGGGGTTATTGAAAGTTCAATTACATTTTTAAGAGTTTTCATTAATTAAAAGTGTTATTTTTTAATGGGGGGGGGGGGGAGCGCGTGTGTGGTACCCTATAGAACCATTATCATCCTCCCTTTTTTTATAGGGCTTTTATCTAGCTTTAAATTATAAAATGGGGAACCTAAACATATTTATATTAAACTGGAGAGTAGCCAGAAAATGACTGGAAGTATTTGCTTCAGTAGGGCAAAAAAAAGCTTCTCTGCTGCGTAGCCTGGATGAAGGAAAATGACTGGTGGACAGATTTGGTTAATCCACATTTTATTTATCTCTATGTCTGGATACTCAAAATAGGGTAAATAGCAACTAAGCTCATAAAACTTCTGTTCCGATATCAATCCAAAATCCGAATTAAACTGGAGTTAAGCACAATAAATACACCAGTGCAACCCTGTGGTTACACAGAACTTGCCATTTTTAGGATATCGGTTCACTCACTTTCAGTATCTTTACTATCTGTGATCAAGATTCGCTTTTCCTACTTTGTGACATGAACAATTAGCATCAGAGAGAAGAAAAATTAAATTTCCACCTGACATGACCACAATGTAGTGGCACTAGAGCTGAAAAGTTGAATAGACAGAGTTTTCCTGTAATCAACATTAGAGAGTCTCTGCACAGAAAGAGTTTGGTTATGAGTATTCATACAAACAATTTGGATCAGCAAAAGCTGCAGGTCAAAGTCCTCATCATCCCTCGCCCACAAAATTAAAGATAGAAATCCTCCCATTTTCCATTTAAAATTCCTCTTTGCCAAGGTTGCATTACTTCTTAGTTTGCTATTCCCATCTGCAGCATGTCAGACATCTCAATTAGATATCACAAAAACACTCTACTCCCATCAGTGTGTTTTGTAGGCAGAAGCTGGGAACAAGTGACACTCTTAAGTTCCAAGTGGATACAAACATAAATAGCACCTCCCTGTAGATCTATATGTGGATCCCAAAGCATCCTAGGAGTCAGGTTCCCAGACTCTGAACTTTCGCTGTGCATGACTGCTGTCTTCATGAACAGAACTCTTTGGCTCAGCTACAGTTGCCATGGAGACAGCAACTTTGATTTTTAGATCTTTAGTATATGTGATATTTCAGCCATATGTTGCATGCATTTAAGTTCTCTACCTATCCCTCCTCTTCAAAACTAAGAGAAGTAAGAGATACTGAATGATTTCAACATTAAAGTAAAATGCACGCCATGTACTTCTCATTCTGGAGAAACATGCTTGCAATCCAGAATAACCACAAATTTAAGATACTAGGAACATACTTGATTGATGTTTTTTCCTCCAGCCCAAACAGTTCCATTTATGACAAGATTTCACCTGAAAAATAAAGGCTCTATTCTTCTGATAAAGTCATGAGATTGGCTTCATCTTGCTCATTAACACAGCAAACTGCTGGTTGTGCATGACTCCTGCATTAACAATACCTGAGAGAGGTTCCAATTCCAATCACACCAGGGATTCTGCTGGGCAGACATCAAGCTTTCCAATATCCCAATTGCTTTGCCTGTGTCTCTCTAAACTCAGACCAGCATGGTCCTTTACCACACCTCAGAAAGCACAGTAAATCCAGTCTCAGCCTCACAGGGTGGTGATGCCACAGCAAACATCAGATACACACGCTCTTGTAAAAAACACCCTCAATACCCAGTGACAAAGGACTGAGCTATGGTCTGAACTCCAGAAAAACAAACCCAAAGATTGCAAAATACTGCTTAACTTCAACGAAACAGTTACATAAATAAAGCAGTGCAACTGCTCTCACATTTAGGATTACAACTGTGATTGCCTGTGTTTCCATATTTTCAACCTTAAGAAAAAAAAGGAACAGAAGTATAAGCTGCTCTATTCCTCCATCACTCAACAAATCTGCATTGGCAACCAGAGGGACAAAGTGCATTCACCTTTTTATCTCTCAGGGTGCTCAATACAGAGTCACAAATGCAGTCCAAGCAAAGAGCACTCCAACAATATTTCTCCATAAAGAAGAGAGCACTTTATAACAAGTTGGTAATTATTTTCTCAGCCGCATTCAAGCTCTTGACTTCAAAGCTTGGAACATAGATACCTGACCAGTAATTCTAGAAGTTTACATCTGAAGCAACAATAGACAGCAACTTGCTTTGCCACGGGAACAATTCTTAAAATTCAAAAGAGATCATTTCTCAAATATAAATAGAAATACTATAAATCCGACATAAAGCAGCTGCTACAATACATAACTTGTTTTCAATGTAGAGATACTACCACAAGGGTTTCCAGTCTCTAATGTGAGACAATACCAGCTTTGGAACAGAAATACAAGCTATGAATGACTCCATCTCCAGCTTAAGTACATCACAGACAGAAATTAAAACACTGAGGCAGGAAAGTAACTGCTGCTCTCCTGTCAAGAAGAAATTACATTTCAAATATTTAATGTAGTCAAACAGCAGAAGTATAACTGGTCAATTATAAAATCTGAGTACTTTCTCAAGGAGAAATCAGGGAAACAGTTTTCCTTATGGCAATACAAAGAAAAAAAGCAAAACCTGAGAGATGAAAGTGTGAGCCACCTTTTCTTCCACTGTACAATTGCAAGAAATAAAGAAACATGTTATCTTAATATGTTATTTATTCCACCAGCACACTAAGAATATAATCCATCACACATCCTAAAACATGCTGTATCATGTTTCATACTGTTGTAACACTGGGAATTATGCAGTGTTTCAAATAAATACCACATTCGCACGCATTTAAACACTCTCCGAATGGTACTTAAGACCTTTAAAATTAATGTCTGGGTTTTTTCCTTATTTGCCTTCTATAAAAAAATACTTCTGAATCCCTGAATATCATGTGGACAAACCTGAAAACAGCTCAAAAATAAAAGCAGCACAGTTGAACAATTATAGCTTCATGCCAGTTAAACTACAGTTTGGACTGGAACTAGAAACTCCATGTTATATATATTCACACTATTTAATAGATGGTAGATGCTAGATATTCCTACCAGTAAAATAAAACACTAAAAACTGCAAGTGTCAACTCTTCAAAGAGTTTGGGGGGTGCACCTATACTATCATCTGCATACTATAAAAGCTCTGTATTTTGATTACAAACTAAGTTGCTACTATCTAGCAAATAAATTGAAGGCAAATATTTGTTGTCATGTTTAGTTTGGAGATAATATGATAAATTCCCTGCTTTCAATTTCATATAATGCTGCTGTTATCAGAGTTCTGTCTACTATTTAGTTTCAGTAAAAGTGGGAAATGTCAGAACATGGCATCTTGCTAACACAATGAGCCACTTCAGCCATATCTGCAGCTGCATAAGCAATCACTGATGGGTCAGGAGGGCAAAACAGAGGAAAAACAATGAAGTGCATGGCAGGGAGGAGCCTGCTACTGAAACACTCCATACTATTTTTGTCCACATTTTAAAGTGGTTGGTAGAAAACGATGAGGGTGCAGAAGTGCCATAAAAATGATTCAAGAATCAGAAAGGGACGTTACAATGAGAGGCTTAGGGAATTCAACGTGTTTAGGTTTTCAGAGAGGTTGAGAAGTGAGATGATTACAGGATGTAAGTACCTTCACAGGGGAAAAATACTGCAAGGTGGTGAGGGGGGAGTATAGAGAACAGCGTAAGGACTAGTAGCTAGAACTAGACACCAACCATATCCGGATTTTAAGAAACTGTGGCTTTATTTTGAAATAGTGGAAAGATCCAAATTGTGGAAAAGCCATCGTACCAAATGAATAAGGAAAATGCTCCTTTCTTGATGACATTCTCAAAGCAAGACTGCATGCCTTCCTGGAAGAAATGGATTAACAAAATTTTTCCTAGATCTGGCTAGGATCAGAATTGTGACTAATGATAAACAAAAGTCTTTAACTGCCTTCTGAAGAGGCAAAAACCATAAATCTACACAATGCTGAAAAGTTCTCAGGCATACCCTGAAAAGGATGAGTGGATTGCATTAAGGGACACATGGTATTTAAGGGAAGTGGCCTGGTGCACACATTACCTAAAGGGCTTTACTGGTTCAGACCAAGGTTCTAATATCCTGTTTCTGACAAAGACCAACTGACATCCGGAGAAGACAAAAACAGGTTAAGCACATGGTTATATGCTCCTGATGTACTTAACATCACCTACCTACTTGCAATTTAGTAGATTAATGAATTTTAAGATGAATGATTTTTCTATGCCTATGATTTTTCTAAGCATTTCAATAATCATTTGATGCTGTGGCATTGTTTCAGTTTCACCAGTTTGTTTCAGCATTTCTGGGGCTATCAAGCAATAATTAATTTTTGATTGTTTCCTACTACTTGTATAATAAGGATTCCTTGCTCACTTTATCCATACTTACAGGCTCCTACCATTCATTTCCTGACACGTTTTCCCAAGTCTGGTGAGCCTTGGTCTACTTCATCATTCCCCATATGGGAGATGCTTTGTTTCTTTAATTATTCTCAGCAGTCATAGATCTTTTCCAAGTCTGCTATAACCTTTCCCATGATGAAGGGCAAGAAAGACCAACACAGCAGAATTGCTGCATCCAGTAAAAAACAAAATATTCTCATGTGGTTCATCATTTGTTTTTAACATGCATTTTTGACCATTGTTGAGAATTGATCAGAAGTTTCCATAGAGATAACTTCTGTAACCCCAAGAACTCCTGCCTCAGTGAGGACAGCCAATTCAGAACTTAACATATGTAAACTTGTGATTGTTGTTCTCTTAATACATTTAGATATGACAAAATTGAGCTTCACCTGCCATTACCCAGTCACCTGGTATTGTGACATTCTTCCCCTGAAAAGCTCATTATCATCAAACGATTCACAATAATCTCTAAACAAACAGGAAAGTACATATCACAAGTTCAAATCATGAATTAATGTTCAGTAAAATATATAAGTAACAATTCTAATCACAGTCTTCAGAAGATTCAGAATTTTTCGTAGCTAATTAACAACCTAGAAAGACTTCTAAAAAACGTTACAAATCTCATTCAGCTACCATTCAGCCCCCTCTCTAAAGCATTAGAATGAGCAGAAATCAGATGTAAATGAGGAAATACCTGCAGAGGTCACATTATGTGGTTATTTTTCAAAAGCCCACACAGCCCCAACACTCAATGACTCAAACTCCACTATTCAAAATACATTAAAACTGCTCCCAAGCAACAGCACTTTTTGTTTGTTTTTTTAACAGACTTCTTTAGAATTTAGGTTTAAACACACATATACACTTCAATAAAATGCAAAAGCATTCCCTGGGTACTGCTGTATCCAGTGGGACTATGTTAGAAACTTAAGAAATCTAATTGCAGAAGGATACTCCACAGACAATCAGTTTCACTATTAACAACTGCCTACTCCTCACAGAACACCAAATCCCCCAGACTTAAACCAACCCTACCATGTGGCTTTATTGAAGACTGGTCAAGCAATTGGGTTTTTTTACAGTTGAAACTATAGCTAGAAAAACTTTTACTATGTAATGTTACAATGTTGAGACCATACCATTTCAGTCAACGTGGCAGCAACACTGTCCTTCCTCTGACATAGTGCTGTGAAACCATACAATAACAATTTCTTTTGGAGTGAACACAGCACAGCACAAAGGCAATAGGAAAGGGGAGGAATACCAAATTCACTGTCCAATTCCTACCTCATTTCAGTGAATCTGTGCCTAACTAGCCTTTATAATTTGTATGCAACAATACATCGGTTTAGTGTTTTATGTTCTCTCGGTAACACCACTTTCTGCAAGAATTTATGATACACAAGAGTGCATCATCCTGAACTCATTTTGTTTCCAACCATTTGTGAAATTATTAACCAACTGGTTTTTGTGTGCACTGGACAAGAACAACCATTTTGCACATTTAAAGTTTTCAAAACTTCAAGCAGACTTTTTTATAATGGGTTTTCTGTTTGTCTGTTTCATCACAGGCCCATTTTCCTGGCATAAATTTCACTACAGTATAATTTAAAACATGGTTCATGCAGTGACGATTACAATTATATTATTTGTTGATTTAATGTTCAGTTCATATTGTGTTGTTTCCAAAATAGAAAGATCTGTTCAGAGACTGTAAATTGAACAGGCTCTTTAAGTTACTTAGACCTAGTGAGTTCCTATTTTTCCCTAAAGCTAAGCTTGCACAGACTGTTGGCATCTTTCAGTTGTCTATCTTCACCCTGCAGGTTGTTATATCTAAAAATACAGTAATTGTATTACTGCATATACAGTGCGTAAGTTTGAGTGTCAAGGCTAAATTAGCAAGGCTAAATTAAGATGGTATTTGTTACCGAAACTCATTTCCTCTGAGGGATTACAAAAACTCTGCCATGTTCTGAAGCAACAGGTTTATGATAGTAATGGTAAAAGGACAAGTGAGACTAGAAAGCATCAAAAATTCTACACTGTTATTCTGACCTTCTGTACTTCCTTTGTTTTCAGAACCAGACTTCAAAAAAAATCACCCCAAGCCTTTGTGTATGTTTTCTTATGAAATTTGTCACCCCCTTTTTTTCAGAGAGGGAAAAGTTCTCTCATTAATTGTAAGTCCTGATTTTATTAAACTTGTAACATTTTTAGAGTAACAGTAAAGCTTTACAACAACCCCACCATAGTTACCATGGGGAATAAATAATACACAGAAGCTTTTAATTTCATTATCTGACAAAGGGAGCAGGAGAGAAGGAGAAATTGTCTTGTCTCTTGTTCTGAGATGCTAAATTATATTTATCATTACTGAGAAACCTAAAGTTGCACTAACAAGAAGTGTGTTCATTAGTTGGCCTGTGATAAGTGGAGCACCAGACCAAAAAGAAACCACAAAAATTTGTATTCATTCATACAGGATTATTCAATATCTCTCCTCTCCTATCACTTTATTCTGAAGCAAGTTGGCAGTATGCTTCTATGAATCATGTCTACAAAGGTCTGCTATCCATTCACACAGATGTCAGTGAAGTATTCCATCTGCAGTATCTCCTAAGGGATTTTTAGTGAAGCCCCTCCCCGACTGATCTGCAAATTCCAGTAACAGAAACAGTGCAGCAAGTTTTCCACGTAAACATAAGGCCATATATTGTCATTAGAAAAGGAACACTGTTAAAATACGACCAATTTCAGTTCTGTGGTTCCAGATCAATACAGCAAGTCTTCAATGAAGAAATAAGACTCCTTGAAAGACTACATTTCATATTTGCAGACATGGGGGGGGATAAAAAATATGGGAAAAAATCAATATATGAGAGGTTGTTTTCAAGAATGTTATGAAATGTTATCATCTTACAAGCAATTTTACATGCTTTTTCTGTTACCAGCATCATTTACTGTATGCCGCTCTCCTAAGCTGATTTTATTTTACTTACTGCTGAGTAAGTGGCATTCAAGCTGCTTACAGGAAAAAGCCATGAAAGTGTCAAAAGCAGGTTAAATTCTTGAAATAGCCAGTGAGCTCCTAAGGCTGACAGACTACTGCTTATTTAAGAAGTAGAATAAGCATAACATATTTGTCCATATACACATAAAACATTGGAAAGTCTTCAATAGCATGATTTTATTATGAGATACTGTGCAGAAATTATTCACTGACCCCAAAACAGTCATCAGTCTTCTCAACATACGCTCTCCTCTGAAATGTTAGTTTAATAAGCTCACTTCCAATTAATATAAAAAGTTCCTAACTCTATAAAGGTTTTATTTCAATGTATACTGAACATAATTTATCAAATAATTAACAATCCATATGGACTAATAACTAAAAAATATGTCATTGAATCATTTAAGCCCAACTATAAAGATTCTCTCAGCACAAGGATGGCTACAGGACTTCAAGGGAAGAAAATTCTTTGTATTTCATGTGAAGTACAATGGAACAAATGACACAGAAAGAAGACCTGTAAATCTCTATCTGTAGCCACTTCAGGACAACACACATCATGAACAGACTCATGCTCAAATCTACATCATAAATGCAGCACTTCAGAAACATAAGTGAGCTGTGGATCAAATAGCTGAGCAGAAACAGGCTTAGAGAAGGCAATTCATGTCCCAGAGAGGCGACAGTGGTCTGAGTAAGCATCCTGGCTCATTCAAACCTAATTCATGTAGCTTTAACAGAGTAAGGGAAACTAAGCAGTTTTCTGTCAGGTGACACAAGGATACCAATATAGTTTTCTCTGCATAGCAACATTTATCAAATTTTGTGAAGAAATACAATATAAATACAAACAGTGGCTTTTTGTACACATACGAAGTTTGTAATGTCACATACCTGCAACACACTTGGAAGGACATGGATCAAACACACACACTGTATTGTTTCTGTATTAGGATGGTTCTTTGGGGTATTTTAAAAATATAAAGACTTTGTCACTTACACACACACACATAAGCTGATCAGCTACACCCCTGTGACTGCACAGAGAGAGGGAGTAGAGGCAGAAGAGCTACTGAAGGTTTCCGTGCTTGATGGCCTATAGTGACCCACACCATTAGTAGCAACCTCTTGCCACCATGTCTCTTGTATTGCTATGAATCATCACAAGGCCCTAAAGCCCCAACCTTCCTTCTGCTTCACACACAATTATTTAAAACGTGGGAAAATTACTTTGCCCAACAGACTCTGTTTTATTTGATTGTTACTCCATGTTACAAGGCTGCCCTTTATAGTCTGTAAAAGTTGTTCTGTTCAGTCAGTGGTTCACAAATTAACTTGTAAAACGGCAAAAAGCTCAATAAAAATGTTCTTCATTCTAGCATCGTAGCCAAGGCTCACAAAGCATAAAAAGGAAAATTTCCACAAAACGCACAAACAAGGAAAGTCATGTGCACTTTGTAGATCCAGTGGTTGTTAGACCATTCACGGCAAGATACCTTAAATTTTCACTAGAAAACATTACTTCAGCCGTTGGCACTAGCAAATGTTTTTCTTGGATGTTCATGTTAAAAAACCCAGAAATAATGCACCCCCCCCTCAAAAAAAAAAACCCAAAACAAACACCAAACCCAACAGTCATTTCTACATCAGCACAGTTTAGCTCTTTATCAACCAATCATGAAAGACAGTGTCACTGCAAAGTTTTATTCCAACCATTATAAAATAAAACCCACTAGTCACAAGACTGCCACCATAATCGGCAATATGTGCATTTACCACAAAAAATTCTCAAGTACAAGTTACTTTGACATTTTCTGGTCATAACAATCTATTTATTAAAAAAAAGAACAAAAAAACCAAAGTATTCTAAATTCACCTGAAATAAGCCGGCAGATCAAACAAGCAAACAAGCCTACCTCAAACTCAAACTCAGAATATTAAGAATCTAGTTAGTGCTTTAGCTACTACCTATATGAAATGTGAGTCTGGCTCTACTTTGGAAACACACCTACTTCATGTAACAAGCACTCTGTGATGAGTACTGGAGGTTACATTTGCAGAACGCCTAGTAAGTACTACAGTGCAATTTAGGATGACTGTTTTATATCAGGCAATTTTTTATTTAAAAAAAAATTAAAAAAAATCAAAGCCTAACCAACTTTTACATTTATAAGATCACTACTGCTATCAAGGTAGCAGCGTACAATAAAACAATAGCACTAAGATGTGTAACAATTGCAATAAGCTTAGTCATGGTTTGGAAAAGAGCAAACTTACTTGTTTTCTAAAGAAATTGTTAGACAAAACCAGCTACACTTACCAAGGATGCTTTTGGCAACTAATTCATATGCTCTCTGACACACGCTAACAATTCTTGGATGACAGACCTCCTAAAAACTTTGCATTTGGTAATAATTTAAGTGCCATACTTTTCAAGGAACGTCGCAATACTTTTAGCTGACTTTGACCGTGCACTTAGATCAAACAGGAAGCAGTGATAAACTTAAGAAAATAATTATCCTCAAGTCATTAAGTTCTTTCTACCTGCAAGTTGCCCAAAACCAGGATCCTTTGCTCTGAAACCAAATCCAACACTCAAAACCTACATGAGGATCTCCCTGGGACAAGGACACACAGACCACTCATTAGCATACACCACATTCCCATATTCCATTTTGGGCAGCATGCAGTTGCTTAAAATCAAATATATATACAGCACAGGAAAATTATGAAGGATGCAACTGAAATTACACAATAGAACAAGATTAGCCAAGTTTGAAATCAATGCATTTTGATCCTTAAACATCACAGGCATTTTAGCTTCTCAAATGCATTGTATCAAGGCTTTGAGCAAATGAAGAAAGAACAATCTCTTTTCATGGTTTTATGTCTGTACTTAGTTAACCCTTATCCATCGGTAAAGCTTTAAACTACCTGATAGTTCTGCCTGACCTGTATTTGTAAGGAATAGGCATTCTACAGAAAAGCCAATTTTGGTCATTATTTAGTAGTGGAATCAAAATAATTCCTAAATGGAACCTAAATAAACTACAGAACCTAAATAAACTACAGCAAAGGTTGAAGGATTTTAACAGAATTTGCAGAGTTTGTAGATAAGTGATTCCATCAAGGCCAGAAAACTCAGCCAAATTTATCTGCTTATCTGAGAGGATGTTTATATAGGTTTCTCTCACATAGTAGTTATCTCTGGAGTGGCATCTCATGTTTACACTTACTTGCAAATACTTAATATATATTGAGTAAAAGAGATGTAGGAACAATCACTTTATTTCATATTCCTGCTGCTCTATCAATACTTGACAGATTTTGTTGCTTAAGTGTCATGTTGTCAGACATTTAACAGGCTTTCTCATACTTAAAAAGCACATTATGTGTTATTTTTATTTGCACATTGTTTTAAGATAAACAATGAGAAGAAGCAAGTCTAAAAAAAGTTTACCATTTTCCTAGATTCATTCTTGAAAACTAAAATTTCAATCTCACTTAACATTTAAAAACTTTTCTCATCATTTCCATCAAAACATCTTGTATGAATATTTTATAGCACCAGTTAAAGAAATTTATTACATACCATTACTTACTGCAAAACAATATGTGCTTTCAACTGCAACCTTGACACAAGCTTCCACCCCTCAAAGTGTGCACATATTTAAAACCTCCACATAATCACCACTAATGCTCCTTAGTCATTCAGTTTCCAAGGGATTTTCATTATGGATTAAAACAAGGAAAAAAAATCCCAAATACCTTTCAATATCTTCATTCCTCCTTCACACGTTTCTTTTCTTTAGACTTGATATGTGAATAATTTATCATCTATTTCTCTTTCTTAATTCTCATAATCAGACTGCCTTGCCATCTGCACTATGCAATCACACTTAAGTAGGCACATAAAAATCAGTAGAAACAATGCTTTGGGTTGCTCCAGCAACCACAAATGTTTCGAAAAATGCCCCCACAAGCATGTCAGCGAGACCATATTTTTCAGAGTATGGTTTGGAAAGCACAGACAGGAAAACCAGAAGAGGATATATTTAAATGTTTTGCTGTTTGATTTATCATTTCTTTGTGCTAAACCAACACCTCAGTTTTATGCTGGTTTTTCATATCAGAAAGGAGAGAAGGGTTTAATGGCATTGTAGAGGGTAAATGACAAAGCAATAGGAATCAGGACTAAGTACATTTTCACAGTGTTAAACTAGAGTGAAGCCAGCTGTGAAAATAAGCACATTCCCCAATACTCACTGGCTTTTTGTTGGGATCAGAAAGACTGTGGATAGATAGCTCACAAATGCAAAAGTTGCACTCATCCTCACATACACATCCTTTTTTCTTCTTTTACCCTCTAGAGAAGTTAATTTTTAATATTCTTCTCTATGTCTGACCACGTGATTACAAGATTAATTTGCCCTTAGGCCAAATTCACTTAACGTGCCTCAGGAATAACCAAGAAGCCTGACTAGTACCCCGTACCATTTTTTTCTGGGTTGGATGAAGGGATGGCTGTCCCTCCCTGTCCAGAAGCAAACATATGCCATCTCTGCAGCTCAAGGCCCAAAGCATTAAACTCAACTGAAATCAAGAGTGCTTTAACTTCATGCTCCAGGCTCTGATTCCTGCTGGTGGAGGAGCTGGCTACAGCTCTGGCTGCTACCCTGGCTACCAGTGGGGTGATACTCTCCCACCAGCATGCCAGGCACACTGCTGGGAGAACCCTCTTTATGCATCCTCTGCTAACTTCAATAGCTCATTTGTGATCTCCAGCCCTCTTGTGCCCCTCTATGACTGGTAGCAATTTTACTTCATCAACCATTCCAAAATCTTCCATCAAAATGCAAAATTTTTTAATAAAAGCAGCTCCAACTGAATTCTGTGTAGAAGGTTTTACATAACCCTAACTGCTTTGGCCATTGAATAGTTTCAAAGATAAAATTCAAGACTGTACCAGACATGATAGGTCATAAACACTGCTATGTTTAAATGTAAGCTTAGACAGGTATTTCTGGTCATTCAGCCTGTGCTTTTGGCTCAGAATGCATGTCTGTGGGGCAGTTCAAGGACTAGAATAAATATTACTAGCCCACTAGAAAGTACGGCATTCTGGTACTTCTCATAGCAGAAAACACCTACACTACTGCATGCACATTCAACACAGACAGTAAGTTCTTGTTTACAGGTATAAATCAAGCAGTGTGCCAGAAATTTTACAGGGCATTTTTTATAGCTTTATCAAACAAAAATATTAAATACACTCCTGTTGAAGTTAATTTTAAACCTAAAGAGGCTCTGAGAAAACACTAGAGCAAGTTTTGCCCTCACTCAAACCAACAGCAGCAATGCAATTAGCACACTGGATTAACAATGTAGACAGCAAAGGGAGAGACACCCAGAAGTATTAAAAAAAATATTTGTTTTGACAAAAATAGAAAGGCAGTAAAATTACAAAACATTCAAATTCCTACTAAATGCTTATACATGAAAAGGTCATTTTTATGGCAAGAAGTCTTTGAACAGCAAATATACATCTAATCTTGAAATGCTATCTTTCTAAGTGAAATGGAGTTCAAAAACATACTTGGTCCAATCCCACTATACACAGTTTGAAGTCATCAAATTGGACAGCAAGATCTAATCACTTCATTGTAAAACAGCAAACTATTATTAAGTACTTATCTTCAAAAGCTTGCCTTGTTGGCAGAATTAACAAACTTAATACAAAATAGTTAATCTGCCTAAAAATCTATTAAAACAGACTAAATTTTTCTCAGATAAGGAGGAGGGCTTTGTAAGAGTCTTTTGTTTTGTTTAAATTAAAAAAAAAAAAAAAAAAAAAAAAAAAAAAAAAAAAAGGGGAAACTATAAGACATTCAATATTCCCAAAGGCATTAATTTGATTAAGGGAAAGCATTTTAGTGCATCTCAGTTCATAGTATAATGTATCAAGAATAGTATTATATTGTAGGTATTTTGCCAGGAAAATATCTTTTCACACTTTAAGAGTGCATATTGCTGAAGGTTTACTGACAAATGAGATGCTGAAAAACCTGGGCTCTGAAGTTCTCTCTGGGAGAGCAGCTGAAATAGGATTCTACCAATGAAACATTTCATTCAACACCAGCATACAAAAAAACCTGATATTATGGTTTTGTTTCAAAAAATACTGATCCTCATACAAGCTATTTTGTGTGCCAGGTACAAAACCACATCTTCAGAAAGTGATCATATGCTTGTGCTCAAGAGTGTTTTGGTCAGGATACAACATACAGCGTTTTCGTCCTTCAGCATGGGAATCAAACCCTGTGAGTTTTACTGCACTTTTACTGCAGTGGAAGGACATGGCTGGACTCAGCTTTTGTAAAAATTAATCCCCTTTTCTTGAAAGAATAAAAATTTTTAAATTACACTGTCCAAAAATGTATCTTCTCAATTTACATCTGTCATTCAAATGCTAAGGGAGCCAAAATCTCAGTGTTTTGTTTTACTATGGAGACAATTTTTTGTCTATTTAATGTGTCAGAATAAGATTCTATCATTTTCCCATCCTATCTTTTTGACTTTTACTCTGAATTTCTAAATCCTTCTTAGAATTAGTGAAATCCTTTGCTTAGAATGAATGATCAATATAAACTCCAATATAATATAATCAATTGTTGATTAAGGTTTTGTATATTGAAACGCATTGCAAATTCCATGTTTTGAAAAAAGAGACTTATATTCCTCCAAAGCCCTCCACAGAATTAATGTAAAGAAATGCAAATATTTCAATGACAATACAGATATTCTATTTATGCAATCATCCTGAGTATGTTCAACAACAATATATCCAGAAAAAAAGATAACAGAAATATTGAAAGTGCAAAGATATGCAGGGGAAAGATTCAAGGGGAAAAAAAATAACTAAACTGGATTCCCCTCTTCACTTTGCAGAAAGTGAGACGCATAAGCATAATCTCTGTCCAATTGCTCTCATACCTCCAAGTTCATTCATTTTCTCAAGAGCCTTTTTGCACCTTTTTCGAAGTGAAATGAAATGCTACTGCCTTTCAATCTGTCATCCAAGAAAGATCAGTCCTATATTACAACATCAGAAAATGCAAACAATGATGACAAATATATACACAGATCATATTTATATGTAATAGGATTATATACATCACAAATTCATATACTCGATACTCTCACCTATGTATTTTTATATATATTAGAAACAAAGAAGAAGAAAATAAGATTGTCTGAGAAAAAAGCCACTACTGAAGTAAATGGAGAATATATGCATTTTAATTTAAGGAACCTAAGAACCCATCCCCACACTCTTTACAGTTTTACAGCAATTATGCACAAGGTTTGCATAAACACTTCAAAATCATCAAAAGCTGTTTTATCAAAACAGCACTTAAGTTTTACATATGTTTCAACACAAATTAGTATTCAGAATTAAAGAGCAAGTTGGTGAAAAAAAAAGGATGTCAGCTGTCATTTTAATCTGTAACCAGATATAGAAAATGGACATGAAGAACGAAGGCAAAGACTGGGCCAAAGTGATAGAAAGGTTCTTTCAAAATACTTTTTGTAATTGCATTATCTTATTAATTCTTTCACTGCCCTAGACTTCTAGCTACTCATGATGCATTTTATCACTAGCAGAAAGGTTGAATAATAATTATTATAGAAGTAATGTTATTGAAACCATGATGACTCAAGGATATTGCAAAGGACGACAACAATAATATGCTGAATACTAGAGACAATAAAAAGACACATGGATGCAGTTGAGTTTTCTGCAGACACTTGCAAACGACAACTGTATGGTAAAACTATACTCTTAATTTATAGCCTTAAAAAGTTGAACTACAGCAATGAAATAATTCCTTGGTAACGTAGAGACACTCAATACAACGTCAGTCCCTGACATTCATGGGCACATTCTGCAGTAACACTGATGTCCTGATTGTCAGCATATTCCTGATACAGAACCATACAAATCTGTGCAACAGGAACGTTTCTATGAGTATTGAGACTTGATATCTTTAGGGAAATTCCTGGGCATGCTAACTATAATCAGCACTAGCAGTTATTTTGATACAGGCAATTACTGATAGGAATGCCAAATGGAAGGACTTGAGTTCTCCAAGACTTAAAAGTGGCAAGGAGCTGGGGGGTGAATAAAGAACCAGCTGGGTCAATTCCAGCAAGAAAAGAGGTTTGCTTTTCTCTCCTAAGTGAGCCGAGATTTCTCTGAATGCCGCCGTTCTCAAGATGCTGGCTTTGAACACAACAACTTCACAGAGCCACAGGTTTTCAGGGGAGTGGGTGATTCCAACACAGTGGATGGGCTTGAACACCACATGAAGCGGTGGGTTTGAAAAAGATACTGCCCGTCCCCCAGACTGCAGCTAAGAGTCTGTACATATTTATGAAAGGCTGCAGCCAGATGGCCAAATTTCAGATGCCTCTCTTAACACTGGAGTCCTTTCACTCAGTCTTTTTTATTTCCAATTGAAAAAATAATGCAAATACACGTACTGACTGGTTCAGCTGTTTTACTACAGCATGGAACTTTCGTTATGCTTGCCAGGCTAGTATTTCAGATACATAAACAGATTTCAAGCATAGCTCTTACCACTATTTTAATACTGCTTTGACAAGGTTTAAATACACTTTAGCTAAGTGACAAAAACTACAGATTGCACACAGTTACACAAAAAGACTGTCTTTTGATCCACTGAAGTGATAATACATGGAGGATTCCATATGCAAACACCATCTATTTCCTAAGGAGAAGCAAGAATTTGAGGGAAGGCACTCATTATTAGAAGACAAGACCAGTCCAGCCAGAATAAGTCTAGCAGTGAGTGACCCATGGTTGCCAGTCAATAGATATGAAAATTACTTTTTCATGAACTGCTCAAATGTTCCTAACTTTAATGGCTAGGGGCAATACAAAGCTATGAAAAAAAAAAAAAAAAAAAAAAAAAAACAACAAACCAGCTGCAAATACATCCATTTTCTGAAATAAGGAAGAAAAAAAATTTCTACCATTTATTTCACTTTACATGTATATAGAATCATAGAATGGCTTGGGTTGGAAGGGACTTCAAAGATGTAATGTAGTGCCAACACCCCTACCATGGGCAGGGACACCTTTCACTAGACCAGGTTGCTCAGAGACCTGTCCAACCTGTCCTTAAACACTCCAAGGGATGGGGCATCCACAACTTCCCCTGGCAACCATGATAAACTAGAAAGCAATGGTTTCATCTGTTATATTAAATCCAAGGTTCATGTAGTTTAACAAGGTCTCTTTTGGACAGGTAGTGTATATATATACCAGCCTTCACTGAGAGCTAAGGGAAAAAAATGACATAGGAACATGGAATCCAGAGGTATATTGCAGACGTGAGAATTTTACTTACTTCTGCTATGCTCAGCAGTACAAAACAGACAAGAAACACGAGTACTGGCATGCCATTATGCCATAATGCTGCTGTTTTAGTTGCTTTAGCACAGAGTAAATAAAGGCATCAAATGTAGTTTTTTCTGATTTCCAGCAGTGTTACTTTTCCTTTTACAGTGCTACGCACAATACAAAAACCTGCCAGGTATTTAATTATTGAAATAAACCAATCTATCTTCCTCAGTAGAAAAACAATGATATGGAAGAACAGGAAGCAGAACTCCTTTGAACACTTTCTCCTGAGGTTGTCAGCCTTGAACTCACAGCTAAGCTACCTCATAGCTATCATTACCAATGTTTAATATTGCATTAATTCATGATGAAGAACATGGTACTCACATTTCTTTGACTGTCCAACAGGTTTCTTCTATCCTAAAGACATGATCACAAACATGTCTCTTTTCCAGGATTTCCATGGAGGATGGTACTGCAGTTCTATGTGCTCTTCAACTTAAATTTGTGCCTTACTAAGTAACATAGACAGGTATGTACTAGCCCAAATCTGGCCTTCTTCAATGGAGAATCCAGAAAGATGGAGTGCCTTACCTGATCATTACTTCATCCACTGCCATGGCTGGAGGGACTGGGAGGGACTGGAGGTGCTTTATCTGATTTCTCAAGTCCACTTCATCTCTCAGAACTGCCCTCAAAATATCTCTAACAAAAATATCCCCCTGCCAGATAACTCTTCAGCACAGCATCTGTTATTAGAAGTGAAGGCACAGCTCTCAGCACATCATCAATTCTCCAAGTTATTTCACTAAAAGCACGATGCCTGCAAACTAGGTCCAACAATACTAAAGTTTCTCACGTGTAGCCTTTCAGAAGGGGAAAGGTATTTTAAAAAGTTACGCCTTTTATTTCCACTGTTAGAACCAGCCATTGAGGTTACCGGCAAAAAGGGGTGAGATCAAGTCACAGACCCCATTAGCAAGTCTGAGCTGCCTTGGTATGCGCTTGAGAATGTGCACAGTTCTGTGCTAGTCAAAGTTCAGACACTACAAATTTCACAGAAAGCAGAACACCAACAGCTGCAACATTTATTCCCCAAAAAGTTATAAGGAACATAAATAAAAAATAAAACAAAAGTCATACTATTGCTCAATATCACAGTTTTCAATGGGAAGTACAATCATAGTATGGGAGCACTTTAAAATTTATTCTGAAACTGTCTGGGACAACCAGAGGCATGGTGAAAGTGAATGGTAAGAGGGAACCAGGTGAAAAAGTATGATAAAACCAGCAAGACTAAGTGGAAGAAAGTTTCACTGGACGGAGATATACTAAGGAAGCAGCATTACAATTCTTATTTCAGGAAACCCAGTATACAACAAAACAGTTTCTGAAGGAATGCCTTGGGCTACTCAGCAGCAAATAATAACTACTGGGTAACAGGGCAATATTTAAATAAAATCTAGGGAATTATTTGCATAGCTGTGTGTGGCCAGACCTGCCAACAATCACAAACTCCTCTTTATAAATGTTCAATGTTCCTCTTTATAAATGCTCAATTATAAGTAACAATATGCTAAGGAACCATGCTTGCTATATTAGAAGAGTCAACTTAATAATTTTTCTGAGGGATTTTCCAACAACATGCAACAGGCAGGCCTACTGACAGGAGATTTTTTATTTCTAAATAAAGGAAACACGAAATGCCTATTATTTTATCTTCCCAAAAAAGCAGAAAATCTTTTATTTCCATAAAGCATAAGACTTAATCATTGGGAAGATAAATCCTTTAACTTCAAGGGAACAGTGGTTTATTAGGTACACACAGTGCTTAGAAAGATACTACCCCAACAAGGACCACAGATGCTAAGACACTACCTTAATTTTTTTTTAAAATCTGGCAATAAATCATCAAGTAAATTTTCTTTCCTGGGCTTAGGAAAAGATCCTTAGTGTTTTGAATTATTAAAGTATTTTAAAACCAAAAAAATATGAAAAAGTAAAATGTTAAGGACTTATTTTAAATTACAGACGTCTATACGCTGAATTCAAGGTGCTGAATTAATAGATATGAACCATTATGCTGTTTATCACTTAACAGAAGAAACACTCCCACATTACAGCTAAGAAGTTTTTCAACATAATCTGAAGCAGGTTCAATCCTCTCTTTCCCTGTTATATTACGTTTCTCAGACATAGACTTTTTCCAAATGGATTATGTAAACATCACTGAAGTGCTAGAAAGTAGCAGTAGACCTCCTTTTCCACCCCACCAAAGAGCAATCCTTCTCTCTCGACAATCTTCACTTTCTCTGATCAATCCTACGGACTTTGACCCTCTCCCACTTTCCTGGCCAAACCTGAAGTGCTTCTAGAGTTTGGTGTTGTAAAACACAATTATTTTAACAGAAGAACTAGAACGCGTATGAACTTCTCCCTTCCTTCTCCCCACCAGTAAATTTCAAAATCTTGGGGAGGGAGATAGGGATGGACTACATCCAGCTAGATCAATTTTGTGATCCAACTCACCACAAATACTAATGGCAATGCAGGAGATAGAATGGTACACATTAAACAAGTTAAACGCTAGGTCAGTTTATACCAAAGGCAGAGCTGCACTCTGGGCTTCCAAAACCCAAAAGGGACAGTCAGACATTACTTCTGTTCTTCTGTTCCAGGAGCAACAGTAAAACCTCAACATCTGCCTTTCATGTGCAATATTCTCTATTAGAGCTGTGCATTCCCAGAGCTAACAGACACTTACCCCCACCAGGCTAAAATAAAAATATTAAAGTCCTTGTTGGCAATTACGGACAGCTTAGTCTGGAGAGAATGCTAATTTTCCATGTAAACCTGAAAATAATATGGAAGACTAATAGCTGTAGATACAAATCTCACCAAAAAAAGTTATTTCAAATTGTTCGCACTCTGCTTGTGATCTCACCACTACAAACTATTTGTAAAGAGCTGCAAAGAAGTTAAAATTAATATTCTGATTTACTTTTTTTTAATTAGGAAGTTATTTTTCATATGAAGAAGCCGACGGGTTTACCAATACCCTTTTAAAGGATTTTGTTGCAAAAAACAGCAGCAGCATTTGTGCTAGTCATTTGCTTACACGTCTTATACTTTTCAACTTAGAAAAGTTTGCCACAGTGACCAAGTTTACCCATATAAAGTCTTACAGAAAAAAAAGAGATTCCCATTCTTTTTTCATACAGAAACATGTCCCAGTTTATCCTTACAGGTGAGATATCTTAAGTCATTAAACTGAAATTAAGGCCCCCAACTGTTCACTACAGAACCTGGAGTTGCTCATATGTGAAGGAATTGGATAAAGCCCTTCCTATCCGAAAGAACAGCTGAACATTTTTAGAACTGCTGATAAGACTGCACAATTATTTTGCTATCAAATCTGAAGTAATTTGGTTTTCCTAGTCAAAGCCTAACTCTTACAAGAACTTTCCAAGATGACAGTTTATCATATGATATATCAATGCAAACACATGGCATAGCTCAAAACCCAGTCTCCAAATGCTGTGCAACAAGACTTCCGACATAAAAGCACCCACTGAAACACAACTAAAAGACCAAAAGAGCTACTCTGTCCTTACCCTCAAATCATAGTATCACTTCACACACACCCACACCATTTTTTTAGGGGGCAGGGAGAAAAACTGGCATTCAAGTGCGTTAGGCAAATTAATTACTTTGATTTGGAGAAAACCATTTTCCATAATGCAGCTCAGTAGAAATATAACCAATCACTAAGGTTTCATTACACCTGTTTTTTCACCATCATATTTGCTAGTCATAAAATACATACCAAACATGTGAAAAGGGAGACATTCAGACAGCTAGAAGCTTTTTAACAAAGCATACTCTCACACTAAAAAACGGAATCCAAAGTTCAAAGCTGTTGTAGAAAGTCCTTTTCCCCTTCCTTCCACAGATTTTGGAGAGTCACCAGTAAGTTGCACACAAAGCAAATCTTTCCATCTTACTTTTAAGAAACTTTACAACACTTTTCCCTTTTCCTTAAGACATAAAATCAGCAGAAGATAGTAATTAGATTCCTGTCCCAAAGCAGTATGAGTATTTAAATCCTCTAAATATGCAAGTTAAACATGTCCCTTGCATATATATTAAGGAGGAAGAAGTTTTACCAGCAAAATTCTTTATTCTCACACACATTATGTTATTCTCTTCATGCCAGAAGGTAGATAGATCTCCCTTAGGTAACACACACTGTCAGCAACAGAAGCATTGAAGCCACCGCTATGAACCACTTTAAAGCAGATGCATACAAAATACCACTGAACCTTCAGCACTATGGCAACACTTGCTTTATCTTCCAATTTAATTCATTTTCTTCTTCAAATGTTTGTTTACAGTTATTGAAACCCTGCAAAAAAAAAGCCTCGATTATAAACGGTAAGAACTTTCAGTTGAAAAGTAGGCAGAGTAAGGGCCTCCCTCAACTCAAGCAGTCAAACCACTGCAATTTCCAGGGTCCTAATCTCTAACATGCAGTTCAGAGAGAGTGAAGTGGAAAAGAAATACTGTGAAGTAAAATCCCAATGGCATTCATACAGCTCAACATCAAGTTATGCGGACTCTGTTAAAAACTCATTGTTAAATTTCCCGTATCACTCAAATCCACTTCTACTGTTAACACCAGAAGGAACATGATGTGCACTTTTCTTCCTACAAACTGAAACTTACACTATTAACTATTGTTAATAATCTAAATATCTTAGTACAGTCAAATAATATGAGAAAGCAAATCCACAGTGTTTGCAAACCAGTTTCTAGTCTTGTATACACCAGAAGTCTCACTGCCCTGTTTTCACAGCTCCTAGGCACCACAAACTCGGTTCGGAACGGTGTTTTTTCACATCCTTGAGACCCTTAATTAAGCAATGTAAAATCTTTACAAGTTCTGCAGCCTTATCTACAACAAAGTAGTAAGATGTTACCTGCCAGGCAGATATTACTCTAAAAATACCCTCTTAAGGCAGAAAAATAGAAGAAATTTTACACAAGAGAATTCTAGTTCATCACTGTTCAGTTAAGTACAGCTCAGTGACAGTCTAGGAAATCACTAACTACACTCAGTAAATGCAGAAAATAACAACCTTTAAATGAGGTTTAAATTAAATGAGAGTCAAACAAATTACCCATTTGTCATTAAGAGCAATGTCTTTAGCTTTCTTATCTATACACCGTGCTTTCCATTACAGTGCCAAGCGTTAGTAAAACGTCTGAATCAGAAATCAGATGTCAAGAAGATGGTTATTCGCTGCAGCAGCAGCAGAACCAGCCTCAGCTTGGGCACCACGGCTGCTGCTCTCCTCCCTCGCCAGGTGCCTGAGGAGGCACAGGCAGGCCGGCCGGTGCTGCCCACGGCTGTGAGCACCGCGGCTCTTCTGACAAAACCAGTTCAGACACTACAGACACGTTTGTCTTCCCAGCACTGACCTCTCACAGGTCTCCTGATCTCGCAGAACAAACAAATGAACTCAGAGGCCAAGGCTGCCGCGGAGAGCCGCTTTTGCAGAGTGGCCGGCCCGCACCGATCAGGTCCCGTGGCGCCGGGGACACGGCAGCGCACGGAGCCAGCAGGAGCAGCGCCCGGCGGGGCTCCCCCGGCCCTCGGCGCTGCCGCCCCCCGCGCCTCGCCCCGGCCGCGCCCGCCGCCGCTCACCCAGCTTGCCGCGGGACTCCTCCAGCTTCTGGATCTGGTTCTCCAGGAACAGCACGGCCACCCCGAAGACCAGCACCGCCAGCAGCTGCAACTTGGGCGGCAGCATAATCCTGAGCAGCCCCATGAGCAGCAGCAGCAGCGCCGCCCGCCCGGGATCACGACATAACGCGGGGCCCGGCCCGCGGGGGCCGGCGGGAGCCGCAGGGACGGCGCGGGCGAGGAGGCACGGAGAGAGCACGGCCGGGGGCGCGGACAGGGCCCGGCGCCGCCGCTCTCACATCGCCGCGCGCACGGCCCGCAGCGCGCCCGCCCCGCCCGCGTGGCCCGGCCCCCGCCGCGCCCCGCCCGCCCTGCGCGCGCTGCTCAGCAACCGAACGCCCGGCCGCGCGCCCGCCCCCGCCCCACGCCGCCGCCGCCGCCGCCGCCGCCGGGCCCCGCGGCGGGCCCCGCCCCGTGCCCCCGCCATTGGGCGGTGCTGCCGCGGCCCCGCCTTTCACGCAGTTCGATTGGCCCGGAGTGGGAATCGCCCCTCCCTGGGCGCTGACTCCGCCTCCCCCTCTGAGCCGCCGGAGCGAGGCGATGTCCCGCCTACATGCGTCCCTTCGTGATTGGAAGGCGCTGCTTGAAGTCCCGCCCATCCGCCCATCCTCGTTGGGCACAGGCACCGCGGCCCCGGGGAAACGCACAGTACTATTGGTCAGACCGGCTGTCAATCACTGGGCTGGGCCGCTGTGCCAGTTGGCAGCCGTTCCCGGGAAAGGGGAAAGGGCTTTATTCAGGGTTGTTTCCGCAATGCCTGACTAGCATTCGGGAATGGTAGTTCTAGCCTCGCTGCGAAGCACTGCTCTGAATAGACTAAAATATCTTTGCTCTAGAATTCCAGAAGATATTCTGGATTAGCTGTTTCTGCTTGCGGTGCCGGGGGCTGGGAGCAAGTTCAGTGTTCTCCCGCATCAGGCGGTGTTTCGGTCACCCGCGATGGGTGAGGTCCTTCCCCGGCCCCGGCGGCGCTGGCAGGGGCGCTCCGGCACCAAGATGGCGGCGGCTGCCGAGCTGGGGGCGCTGGGGCGGCGCTGGCTCTGCTGGCTCTGCTGGCTCCTGGGGCTGCAGGCGGTGAGAGCCGGATCCGGCGCCTTCGCGCTCGGGGCTGAGCGTGGCTGCAGTTTCTGAGAGAAAGAGAGCGGGTGTGAGGGCGGGGAGGGTGGAGTGAGACGTGTCCCAGTGCGGGAGGCGCGAGCGGCTCTTCCTGCTCCTGCGGCCGTGGCCTCCTCTTTTGCTTTCCGTGTCGGAGGCTGGGCTCTGCTTCTGCCTTCTTCCTAAAATAGTTTGTATTGGTGCTGCCTTTGTTTTAATATAGTAAATTATTTGGTGTGAAAACAAAGCAACAGTGTAACGTGTATTTGAAGTCAAAGCTTTGAAGGAGAGAATGCTGATGAAATGAGGCGCGTCACTCACTAAGTAGCTGAAATTATCTTGTTCTGATGGGAATTTACGTTCTGAAGTGCTAGGATTTCTTTCCAGTCCCAATCAGAGACATTTATTATGATTAGTACATTTATTGTTTCAGGATAATATGATAGTTAAGGTACTAAAAATTGAGGAAAAATAATAGGGAGAGAAACCTTCTATTTATTCTTTCCTGTACCTCTCTGTAGTTTTTTTCTCAAGATGTTTGGTGCTTGCTATGTAACCAAAACTGCTTGAGTGAGGAATTGCCACGTAATGGAGTCTTTACTTACTTTCATACACTGTTAGTGTTTTGGTTGGTTCTTTCTCACACAGACACAACCCGAAAAAAAGTCCTCAGGAGACTGTTGGCCTTACATTTGTGGATTGTGTAGGGGTCTGCTGGGCAAATGTGTGAGGAGCAAGGCTGCTGGAAGCAAAGTGACAATGCCAGTAGCCCTGTTACTGCTTCAAGGTGAACAGATCCAAAAGTGGTGAAAAGATGACAATAAAGCTTCAAAGGGGTGGATGGCAAGCAACAAGGTGCAAGAAAATTGTTTTAGTTGCTATGCTCGTTAATTTAACAAGTGAACAATAACTAGAATGTAGCTTTAGCTGTGTTTGGAATGCTCTTTAGGGGCTTTTTGTACTACTGTGCCATTGTTGTATTTGTTATTGTCAGTATCCCTCAGAAAAGATAAATATTTTAAGAAGATAAATACAAAATACTTAAAAATTAAATACCTTAGTAAAAATACTAAAAAAGAAATTATTCCAGTAGAACAGGGTTCCAGTTTTGCTTGTCTGTTGTTATACAGTGTTCTGTAGGAAGAAGAAAAACATCTTTCTGTCTGACAGAATAATGTTTTCAGAATAGTTTTTTCATGTATTATACTTCTCTGTTCATGCTTTAACTCTTTTTTTTAGCAGATACAGAGAAACAAAATAATGAGGCACCTAATATGTTTTCTACCAATTCCCAATCCATGATATTTTCTGTCACATAAGTGACCTGTCTTTCCTTCAGCTGTAAGTTGGCCACTTCAGCAGAGGAAATGGGGTTTGTCTCTACCTTACTTGAGTGTGCTGCATGGATTAGGTGATATGTGAATGTGACGAGAAGTCTGTTTTGCTGAATGACAAACTTAGTTTTTCTTCTTTACTTTTCTGTTTGGCCCAGCATAACTTTTCTGAGTCTTGTTCTGTTATCATCCAGTTGAGTTTGCTGGTGCCCTGTCACTCATCTCTGAACACAGCGGTGCTGTTTGTTTTTTTGGTGCTTTGGCTGTAGCAGGGTATGCCTGAGGTCTTTTACCCAGCATGAAAAGCATCTGGGAAAGCTGCCTTCTTTCTCTCCTTTCTTAATTTCCTCTCTCACTTTTTCCCCTCCAAAGCAAGCAGCTGGAAGGGAAGATTTTAAGCCAAGGTGTGAGAAATCCATGTGTAGAAAAGTGGGAATGTGAATTTGCTACAAGAAAGATATTGAGGTGCTGGAGTGAGCCCAGAGAAGGACAGTGGAGCTGGGGAAGGGTCTGGAGCACAAGTTCTGTGAGGAGCAGCTGGGGGAGGTCAGCCTGGAGAAAAGGAGGATCAGGGGGAACTTACCAGTCTCTACAACTGCCTGAAAGGAGGGTGTAGCCAGGTGGGAGTCGGCTTCTTCTCTCAGGTAGCAAGTGATGGGGTGAGAGAAGATGGCCTTAGGATGCACAAAGGGAAGTTTAGATAGGATATTAGGAATAATTTCTTCACTGAAAAGGTGGTCAGGCACTGAAATGGGCTGCCTAGGGAAGTGGTGGAATCACCATCTCTGGAAGCATTCAAAAGGCATGTGGATGTGGCACTTGGGACAGGGTTTGAGGGTGAACACCGTGGTGCTGGGTTAATGATTGGACTCGATGACCTTAGAGGTCTTTTCCAACCTTAGTGATTCTATGAGAACAAAACCCAAATATCATTTAAGTGTTGTGATTGGTTGCATTCTTTTTGCTGCCCATAAAAAGCAGAACCGGTGTTTTACATAGAAGCCATGTAATTGAATTGCCTGTTGTAATGTATTGCTAATAAACCAGAATTGCAGGGTTTTATCTGCACTTCCATGTAGATACAAAAATGCTGCTAGCAAGGATTTTCTTGCTATTTTCTAAGCCCATGAGAGACTTTTCTCTCTCACAGAACAGGTAGCAGAATTATGTAAACAACCAAACACCTGCAGCCTTGAAAAGTCTTGTTTATAGTATAGTCGGAAAATATTTTGACAATGGATGTTTTAGGATTTTAGCCAATCACCCCAAGGGGTGGCTGATCCTTTTCCAGTTAGACTATGAAGAAAAAAGTCTATGAAAGAGTTTGTAAAATAATTAAATCAATCAATCTTGCTGCACAATTCCTGCCTGCTGGAACTTCTCTCCTCCTCCTCCCTACGGCTGCGGGACACGGTGATATACCCTAGGGCATAGAACTGCGGTAATACTTCCACTTACAGTATATGCAATTTTCTTGTACCATTAATGCAAACATGAGATTAAAATCCTACCGGTATGTCTTGTTGAGCAGTTTGGTTAATTTCTGGTTGTGTTTTTCCCAAGTTTAGCTGTTACATTACTTTCCAAGGGTGTTTTCAGTGATACGAAACTTACCGAAATTGTTTTTGAAGAGGAGGCTTTGGAAAGCTGTAGCTGATTCATTACCTTTGGGTTTTCTTCTTAACTTGGAATTAGCAATGGGAAAGCAGTAGAATTATCAGAAGTGTATATAAATAAATTTTGGCAGGTCTGATACCTTGAAATGTACATACTATGAGTGTCTGGAATTCCCTGTTAATTTAAGACCCTTCTTCAAAATAGGGTGGTGTTTTGAACCCTTGGGCTGACCATTTAGGCATTTTTGTAAAACAGTCACAAGAGACTTACTTGTTCTCTGTCATCACTAAAGCATTTAAAGTCGTCTTAAAAAAAAAAAAGTTAATACTAAAGTGTAACATTGTATTGACTTTCAGGTAAGTGTTTATGGAGCGCAGTTGTCATCAGAAGCTTGCAGAGAGCTGGGCTTCTCCAGTAACTTGCTGTGCAGTTCTTGCAACCTTCTTGGGCAGTTCAATCTGAATCAGTTGGATCCATTCTGCAGGGAGTGCTGCCAAGAAGAAGCTCAGCTGGAAACTAGAAAGGTGAGTTTTGGACCAAATCCCTTGTGGAATAATTTAACGTGTTATGTTTATGAAATTTTAAATTTTAAAAAGTATGTGAGAATCTGGGTTATAATTTCAAGAGGAAAACACAACATTTATTCATAGCCCAATATCCATCTACACGGTCTAGATTGGCAGACTTGCCATACTGCCATAAAATAGTGTCCCTGTACGAACAGGGGAATCTTTGGTTCTTTGGCAGCCCTTCTCTGCTGTGACGTGACCATATTTGGGAGCTATATCCAGCTTCTTTTAAGAGGAAGATAAATGGGATTTGAAGAGGGCAAAAGAAGAGGATAAGGAGAGTGATGCTTGATGACAGCTCCTGCTTGGTCATTGACCCATAGCATAATGGCCAGGATAGCTTAGTTCAGTCCTGAGAAACAAAAGGCTGGCACAGCCTCCAGGTCAGTTCCTGGAGTGGCTCGAACCTGATTGAAGCAGGACTGCTCAACTCCATCCTGCAGTGGTGAGAACAGCTGGATATTTGGGGAGTGATCTCTCTCAGAGCTCATGCTTCATTAGACCTTTCGTTTATCTGTAGTAAATAAATATCTGTGTTCCTTAAGGTATGTTATCCATGAAGAATTTGTAGAGTTCTTGAAAAGAATACATGTTGTCTAATGTGTGGTAATTTAAGAGTGTTCTAGAATATAGTGAAGACAAATCAGGAAAGTAGAGGTTTAAAGGAGGAGAGATGCTGAAATTATTTTTAATGGTTAGGAGATAGTGAAATAACTGACAACATGAAATTAATGAGGAAATCTAGCAGGTTTCTCCCATCAATTAAATTCAGCCTAATATTTAAAAAAAAAAAGTCTGCCTTTAATTTTTAATAAAACCACTGATTACAGTGTTAGGTACAATATATTAAGTATCAAGAAGCAAGTGTTTGAGATTGGAAGAGAATTAATAATTAGTAGTTTCCTAATATTGACAGACTTTAAAGCTTTTTTTTCCTGCCCTCTTGCTTGTAGAATTTTTCATCTTACTCTGAAAAACTGCATCTCAATGTAAGATGTTTGACTTTCTGATTAGCAGCCTGACATGTTGCTGAGCTCCAGAGCAGTGGTGCTCTGGGTTTTGCTGAAGCTGTGACTACATGGTTGAACATCCTCCAAGTACATGAATCTGTTTTCTCTGAGCCATGATTCCAGTATGTGATGTAGCTTGCTCATTATGTGAGCAGGTATCGCTTCCCACGAGGGGCACAGCAGGTTGGTTGTCTGTGCTACAAACAGACTTGCAAACTACTGGAGTTCCAGGACAGGCTGCAGGTTTTAATTTAATTCTCTTGCAAGTATGTGGCAAATACTAGAAATAGGGAAAGCAAGAGTTAGTTTATTGCATGACTTGTGCCTGAGTTCTAAGTGAGAATTTAAAATTAAAGGTAATAGCACATCTATCTGGGAATTTTTATGCAATTGCTGCTTTTCACAAATGATCTGTGAAATACCCTCGGGCCTAAAAATACTTCATGCTGCATAGTACCAGTGCAACCTCAAATGAGATGTTCACAGATTTGAACTGTTTCATAGCCTTGAAAGAAGTGTATTTATTAATCCTGCTCTTGTTACTGGTCCAGTAGTTTGTGAATTGACGTTGTGGAAAATAGCTGTGAGATATTCTTGTTACACAGAATTTGTCTTCCTCTGAACTTCTGCTGACACCTGTCCAGTGAAATATTTTAATTACTTCATAATTGGACTGTGAGTAAAATGAAAAAATGTTCTGGTTATTTTCTCCTCCTCTAGAGATTTTGTATGCAGTCTCACACTAATTCAGAAGCTAGCTTAAACAGTATTGCTTTAGACAGCTGCAAGTTTTAAGCCTCACTCTGTCAGATGCAGAGTCCTGCTGGTGTGTAAAACATAGAAGGATGAAATGGAGGTGAAGCTAACTGTGCGTGAAATTGTAGTAGCAGGAGAGATTGTCCATATTCTGCAGTAGCTGAAAATAGCTGCACTCCATCTGCAGCTTCACTTAGGCTGTGTGATCATTTCAGACATAACTATAAGCATATCCCATTAATTGTATATATAATCTTAGATTTATCTCAACAATATATGCATGTCAAAATCCAAATTGATTTCAAAAATCAACTCTCTGATAAAACTTGCAATACATTAAATTTCACAGTTGCACTTTGCAGGATTGCTACAACCCATAAAAGTTACCAATATATCTAAATGGAGCTTTGAAAAATATATTTTGCTCACTAATATTTGTTGAACTTGAGCATTTTAAATTTCTACTGTCAAGTATTTGTCATGTTGTAATGTTAAAGTGTTTGGTGACTTAGAAAACAGGACATCAGGTGTAATGACTAGGTGCTTCTTCTATTAAAAAAAACCCAACAAAACAAAATGAAGGCTTTCTTAAAACTCCACCCTCTTACATGTGTAGAATTCCTAAATATGTGGTCTTATGAATTATAAGAAGGAATAGAAAAAGGTGACATTCTTGTTCAGACTTAGATTTTAAAACTCAAAAAATAGTTTACAAAACTCACAGTAATTATTGGAAATAGAATAACTTGAAGTGCTTTTGAGGCTTCAGGCTACTCCTGTGTGACCCAATTTACATTCATTTTTCAGATTTGTTTTTTTCTTTTCATTTCTCTAATTAAAGTGCTATACTCAAATTGCTGTTGACTGCCTCCTTGTTCGGCCAGAGGCTCTTAAGTTGAATAGTTCCACTCTCATTGGAACTTCTGGTTTTCAACTCAATGGTTAAAAACAGAGAACTGCTTAGAATTCATTGACATTTCAGTGATGTAAAGTAAGTGTAAGTCATATCAATGCTTACAGAAATGAATTAGAACTTTAGTTTACTACTTCTAGCTGTTTCTCAGAACCTGCATCTTTTTCTGTCTTTTGATATGTTCTCTAAAATCTCTTGGCTACTTTGTAAAAAATCAAATTGTGTTTTTACATAACTGTATTCCTTATTTCTAACATGGTACACAAAAATGGTTCCAATTCATTGAGTTTTCTAGCAAGTGTGACTTCAAAAATAGTGTGATTCAATGACAGCATACTTTATTTAACATTCAAGTAAACAATCAGAACTCTGTAGGTAAGACTAATATGTCATACGATCTCCTTTCAAAGTTTGCCCTTAACTCAGTGTCCCATTCAGTTCATATAGGAATGATTTTATGGACTATATTGATAAGGAATTTGG
The DNA here is from genome assembly GCF_965178545.1 of Coloeus monedula. Classification (NCBI taxonomy): domain Eukaryota; kingdom Metazoa; phylum Chordata; class Aves; order Passeriformes; family Corvidae; genus Coloeus; species Coloeus monedula. The sequence continues at coordinate 17,277,794 of NC_138789.1, forward strand.
GGGAACTGAGATGATATTTTTTTTTCTAATTGAGAAAGTCTCTTACCAGTACTGTTGCTTCAAAATATTATTCACAAACATTCCTTGTACTAAAAATGTGCTGCAATTGATGTCCTTCCTCAAGAACTTTACCATGTATGCTCTTTCCCTTCCCTAACATGTACATGATGCTATTGGCAATGAAAATGAATGTTTACAAGCAGTAGTCCTAGATAAGGAAGGTGCAGCTAACTAGTCAATGCCTAAGACAGAAATTTACTGTCTTTTGTGTGGCTCAGATTCACCAAGTGTTCATCTCTGTCAGATAAACTAAGGTAAAATGCGTTATCTGTCTGTAATAGGGTAAGCGTTACCCATGAAAAAGCTCTATCTAATCTTATCAATGAAAAAAGTTAGGGAAGCTATAAATGTGAATTTGCTAAATGTGAGTTTCAGTTGTTGATGTGCATCTGTGCTGGTGAATGGAATGGGTTTAGCTGATTAAGGCTGACCTTCATCTAGATAAAGTACTGGCATTTGACTCTACATTTGTTGAAGAAACTTCAAAAAGTAAAACTCTCAAAATAATGAAATGCGCAAGGTCAAATAAGTATCTCATGAGATCTGTTCTCACTGTTTTCTTTGCAACTCTAAGATGCTTTATTTTTTAACAAAAGCACAGACTGGAGAATAAAAGAGATGTTCAGGGACTCTACTTCTAGAGGTAAGTAGGTGCTTAGATGTAATCAGATGGTAAAGTCCAGAATTGAAACCTGACCTGTTAATTCCTGTCTGTACTCTTTCGCTTGCATAATTCTGACTAGGTCCAAGTGAGAGCCTGTACATAGGAGCCCTTTTTCTGCCACCCTTCTCTATTCCACTCTGCCCTTCACCCCCACTCAAATTGGGTATTCAACACCACCTAATCCAGGCTACAGCTCCAGAGGTCTAAAGCTGATGGTTGCTCAGCTTCTGCATTTTCTCTTTCACCCTTGTGCCAGATCTCTTGCTCACACAACCTTACACCACACCAAACATTGCAGAGACCAAAGTTAATAAAAATAGGCTGCCAGGAGCAGAAGTCGTTTTGTAACTTTTCAGTGTTTATTGGATTTAAACAGCACAAATGTTTATAGAATCCTGCAAGGAGGATATCATTTAACACCAAAAATAGTGATGGATGACATATTTCCTGTATGCTGAAGAATGTAATAGTAATGCACAACTATGTTTTGTATGTACAGAATAAAAAGTCTCCTTTAAGTCTCCTAATCAAAGCAGAACTCAAAGTTCTGGGGATCTCCAAGAATGCAGATTATACAATCTTTCTTAGTAAATTATTTCAGTGCTTAAAACACCATCATTGTGACTTTTTTTCACCCTTATATTCGGTTGGAATTTCCTTCCCCGCAAATAAATGAGAGCTTAGATTCTGCTTCAGCTTTGTTCAGAGCAATTTGCCTGTAATACATATCACTAATCACAGGAGTAGCACTGATTCACAAAACTGGTATTCGACTGTTAGACTCTGTTGCCACACTCTTATTTAGAGTTAGGCATCTCCCTTCACAGGATAGTGAGCTGTCAGTGGTAGAAGCTGCTTTGTTGCTAAATTTACTGATGACATCAGTTCAGTATGATGTGTGAGTGTAGCAATGACTTTCTTGGCTTTCTGTATTACAGAGCAGTAATTCATAATGTTCCTGGAATTGAGGCTTTCTGACTTCTCCCTGTTAACCCACAAATTCTTACTCATGTTCTGCCTCCAGGAAAAGGAAAGACAAGAGTGATTTTGAAAATCTTGAGCTGTCTGTATAACTACAATCTCTCCCATAGAAAATATTTTATAGTTCGTATCTCCGTGTATATTCTTTTAAAGTTTTCTAGTTTAGAAGATTAGTTTTCTAATAAAAGTCACAAATGAAGTGCTAGTTAGAAGAGTTTAGGAAAAAGCAAAAGAAATTTTCAACAAAATCTCTTTTTGCTGTAAATTTCTCAGAAGAACAAATATTAATTAACCTGTTTTGCTTTCTGGGTGTGTGGATGGAATACGGTAAAAATTAATTTGCATGCTTTCATGAAAGAGATCATTTACCCTGTTTTTCAACAGTACCATTTTTCATACACCAAAGAACTTTGTCATTAAGAATAATAACATCTGTATTTTTCCTTAAATTTTTTGAAGTTGATAGGAGATGAGGAGCCATCTTCTGTAGACCTGCTTATATCAGAATATAAAATTAGAATTGCAGTGAATTTCATAAAAACACTGTTTACATTGGAAAGAGAGTTGTTACTAAATATTTAGTGGAAGATAATCTTGTACCTGAGGCAAGTGAAAATTCTAGAGGTTTAGCTGTAATCATAAGTTTGCTTTTCTGCTTGTTCTCAGAACTTAACTATATTTTTGAAACTGTTTGATATTAGGAGAGGACAGTATGTACATATCGGAGAGAATCCAGGTACCATAAAGTAGTTATTGACCCTTTTGTGACTCTGCCTTAAAAGTCTGTTTCATTTCATGTTTTAAGACATGCTGGTACTGTATTTTTTTCAGCTGATTACAAACAGCTGTACAAATCCAGTCTGAATGACACTTTGTAACCTGTGTCAGGCAGCCTTTAGTCAGTAGTTAGAAGAAAGCAGCATGCAAAGCAAAAGTGTCTTAGAAGTAAAATTAGGTATAACTTGCTGTATTTTATGAAACTTTTTTGACACCTTTGATCTAACATAATTTTTTTAGGATCAAGGAGCAATCTCTGTTCAATACCACTTTTTGCAGTTCAGTTTGGTCTGAATTCCTGTTTGGTTGTAAACATTAATGGTTACATAGCAGGAATGTTATTTTCTTCTGGAGTCTTCACCGTGAGTAACTGTGATAACAATACTATATCAATGTCTAAATGAAGCACTGCTGGAATTGTGTCTTGCAGAAATTGCTTCATTTCCCTTTCTAATAGCAAGTGAGATGTTTTCTTTCATGTAAGTTAAAGTTCCTTACTTTTACAATGCATATTTTTAACTAGCACAATTCTTACGTAAATGGTGTTATTCTGCTATAATTAGTGCTCTCCTTCATTGTTAAAGCAGACATGACCTATAGTGTGGTTTATCTCTCTTCACTTGTGAAGAGCCAACCTGATTGCATCAGTATGAACTGTTACAAGAGTTTCGGGTGCTTTCCAAAAACTTTTGAATTAAACTGAACTCAAGTTCATGCTTTGGAGAAGATGAGGGAAAAGTTCAGGTATTGTCACAATAACCTTAGAAAGCATTCTATTAGAATGTTGGGAAAAAAAAGCTAAGTTCTTTTTGTAGATGCAGACATGAATCAGCCTGGAAATCATAACAGCACTTGTTTTGGATGTTAGCATGGACACTAGTAATAGCTTAGAGAGTCTATTTCATTGCTTTTAGTACTAAACTCACTTTCATGAGCACTAAAACAAGTGAAGCATTACTTTAAAATGAACTGACTCATGAGTTAAGCATTGTGTAATGAACTGACTCGAGATGTTTGTGTGCCTCCATGCTGAGTGATATGTGTCATTCTTATTAGTCCTTGAACACAGTGACTGCCTTCACAAGGAAATTTGGAGAACATCTGCTCTGGACAGAATGAGATGGTAGCAGCAGCACATATTAACAACTATGCTTTTGTGGTGGGCTAAGTGATGCAAATAAACCTGGGGTTTTTTGCAAAAGACACCTTTGTTTAGAGTTATAAATGAAGCCAGTTGATTCTTCTTTTTTTCTGGTCTAGCTGTTGAGATAGCAGCTGTTTGTCCCAGCATGAATCTAAATCTTTTTGTACCAGAACAGTTGGGTTTCAATTATGGCAGAATTACAAGCTCAGAATTTAGACATCAATGATTGAGCTGTTTTCTTTGTTAAATTTCTATCAGATATTGGCCAGGAGTTACAAACTGGGAGTAGTGAGTAGTTACATATTTTAGATTCCTACAGTGATCTTGTTCCATAAAAATACTTGTTGGAAGGAAAAATAAAAAGACTAAGAGAAATTTGCAGTAATGAGAATTTAAAAATGCTCATTTTACTGTTGTCCTAAATGTTAGTGTACTTAGCTTATGATAGACTTACATAAAATAGGTAATTAGCTAGATAAAAGGCTATTTATTCCTTTGTCTACTTCTTCATACTGACTTCTTGATAGAAAAATGTGGATAACCGTCAGTATCAGAGAAAGCAGTAAAAATGTTCAGTGGATTAGTGAGTGTACAAAGGAATATGTAAATCTAGGATTGCTGATAGAATTGTTGAACGTTTTTTAAAGAACGAGAGAGAGACTTGGTAAGTGAAGTTTATAAACCACTATTCCATGTTTCCTCCATCTTTGTAATTACTTCATGTTTGAATTCCAGAGAAACTTTAATTATGCAAGCTAGTATCTGAGCTGTTTAGCACTGATTTTTTTAATTAAAAACCTGTATTTGGGTGGTGAAAAAGCTTTAAAAAAATCTGGTATTTGTGATCTCTTGAGTATTGTTTCATAGTAGTTCTGGGTTTTAACAGTCAAATCTGAGGTTTTTATCTTAAATACAATGTTTAGTTGAAAATGTATCTGTAGTTAAGCAAATTTCTGAGATGCTGTTCTGAACAGATAATGCTGTGTAACAGTCTCTTTTCAGTTTCCCATGGAAATAATGATTACTGATTAGTTCACACCAAGAGAGAAGTTGTAACTCCCTGCAAATGATTAGAGTATTTCTTATGTTCTAATTCATAGTATTTAAGCAAATACTGAGTTGGACCTGAATTCAGAATTTGAATATTCAGAAATGAACATGTATTTCTGACTGTCCATAATGCCTCCATATGATGGGTGACGAAATGTTAATAAAATTGTCTTTGATATTTCTTTATGATGTGTGGTTGGCTTTTTCAGAGTGGTTCATGAAGGTTACTTTTAATTACTTGTGTTCGCAGTTCATATTTTAAGTGAAATGTGAATTTACTTAATTTCAGTCAGGTTATATTTTTCTATATCCTGACTTGCACATTTGTTATGAAAACACTGTCTAAAAGAAAATTAAAGCAGAGGTTTTAATTGTCTATGGAAGGTAATTAATTAAATTTAAAAATTTTAAATTAAGCTCATTCTGTCTGCTTATCTAGAAACAGTGGGGTTTAAGGCTTAGAAGGATGTGATTTGGTATGCAGTATTTTATATATAGTATATATACTATGTGTAATATTAAAATGCCTAACTTTGAAGTATGAAGTTCTATTTTAGTAGCTGGAAAATCTGTTGTTAATTTATTTAAGATTCAGAAAACTACAGAACCATTTGCATGTTGCAAAAAAAATCGCAAAATAGTCTAAAAATATGACAGTATGCAAGATAATTAGGTGGAGGGTTTTTAAATTTAGATATTATATAAAATTGAAATTAACTTATATTTTAAGAAGATTGAATATCATGCATAGATGACAGAAGTGATTGACATCTAAGTGCAAGTATCCAAGTTAGCCCAGCCTGTACATATTACTTCAGCTAAGGCCTGTTAATGTGATCTGTCCTCTGCAAATACAATTAACTAAAATCAACCAACAGCCCAAATGAGAAGTCACTGCCTTATCTTTATTATAAGTCTTTCACTGTCCAAGTTAGGTTTAAAGTGGAAACCAAAGTTTCTTTTAATGAGATTTTGTTAGTATCTTTGGGAAGGAATAAATACTTTTGCTATTATTAGCCCATAATTCCCATTGTAACATGTCCAATTGCATTTTTTAAAATGAAACTGTGCTTATACCAACAGTGTATCTCAGATGATCTTTATTTCTTTTTACATTTTTAGTATAATGAATGAAAATTATCATGTATATTGGGTGAACAGTCCATTGCATAAAGCAGAGACAGGTCTGGAACTGTGATTCTGTCTAGGATCTTACTTGTAATTAGCATCAACAGAATAGCATATTGTCTTCTCAGAGAAAAATAGTTCATCAGATAACACACTATAAATAAACTAGTAATTTAGATTACTTTTGTCATTAACAGCTTCTGTTTATTATTACAGCTTTATGCAGGAGCTGTCCTAGAAGTATGTGGATGAAAATTGGGAAGGTTCCCTCAAGTCCAGGGTAAGTAAAGCTACTAGTATTCTTTCAAATATGAAATACTGTCACAGCTGAATGACAAATGTACTTTTAAGTACTATTACAAGTAGTCATAAATAGTATATTATATCAGTAAAGTTGCATTGATCTGAGACTCATAGAACTGGTCTCCAGTAACTGATAGATGAAATTATATTGTGCACTTATGGAACGACTTTATTTTCACAGATCCTGCCATATAATTGTTTTATCAGTGGATAATGACAATCCACTAGCGGGAATGGAATACAGTAGTGTAAAAGGAAAATCAGTACCATCAGTGTGTGGTGGGAGGAAGCTGCAGGAAAAGCATCTGTGAGAAATTTCAAACTGGACTTTGCTTATAAATTAAGGAAGAGCTTAGGTGATAGGAGTACTACGGTTATTTTTGGTTTTTTTCCTGTGATAATACTGCACTTTGGACATAGTTGGACATAAGTGCTAATCTAGCTTTAGAATTAAAAATTGCACAGACAGCATGTCTTCATCTACCATGGGAAGTATCAATACCTCCCAGTTTGAAGGCTGGCTGACAAACAGTGGGGGAAAAAAGATGTTTTAAAACAGGTTACAATTTACGTAAGTTGTGCTGCTTTATACCCTTGCCTGCCACCTCTGCCCACACACAGTTGAGATGAATGACTACAAGACCAGAGCAAAGCTGTTTTCTCTTTTCCACCGTATAAAATGTCAAAATAAGAATTCTTCAAATGACTTGTCCTACTTGAGGGATGTGAGGAGATTAACTTTGTTAGCACAGGAGTCCATATTGTGTCCGTGACCGTTCAAATTTAGCAAACATAAAAACATTCCCAACTGTTGTTGCCCATTCACTCAGCTGCTTTATGGTTCTGGGTTTGTAACAGTTAAGTGCTCGTTTGAGCCATAGGTTTGAAGGAAAAGGTCAACCTGTTAGCCTGACTCCAGCCTGCATTATGCCCTCAGTTACCTTCATGTGTAGGTCCTTGCAGGGAATGGCCCTCAATTCCTGCTGTGTGCACACCTTGAAACATGTTCCAAAGACTTGGAATGGTGCAAAAGGAAAAACCTGAAAATTGTGTGACTAGTTTTTTCCTTTCAATTCTTGGTTATCTAAACCTCCTCAAATATTTATTCCATTAATCATAAAGCTTACTTTTTAAAGTGGCTGGATAAATTTCATTGTTTTTTTAGTAGGATCTCTGTTTTGACTACCAGTCAGTAAGTACAGTACAGTAAGAATTAAAAAAGGACTGAGTAAAGTACTTAAATTTCTCTTTTTTCTTTTCATCACCAATTTCTGCAGCTACTCAATCTAAATTTATCTTCACCAAATTTACTGCTAGGGTATTAGAACAGGTTGGAAGATGGGATATCTACTAGAGGCATACTTAGAAATTTTAAAAAGCAGTAGAATATATTTTTCTAGCTGGTATTTGTCTTCACATTAGTATTAATCTCAGAATACTTAGATTTTGTCCTTTATTTTAACTTTTAACAGAAACAATGTTTAATGTCTCCCTCTTAAGACATTTACATTCAAGAAGTGTTTTTATTTCAGCTTTTCACTTGGACATTTGCTATGGACATTAGGTTTCCTGAAGGTCATGCTGCTGTTTTTGAAGCATTGTCTTTTTAGGCTTCATTGAACTGTTTAGCCTGTCACTGACAAAGTCTCATCACAAATAACTGAATTCTTTTCCATAGCTTCTCTGAGGGTTTTGTTAAGAGTTTGTTTGGGTGTGTTTGGGTTTTTTCCCCAGAGTATACACAAAATGGCACTGTTAATTGCAGGACTGTGTATGTATTAGAATTACATGGATGTATGTTACTCCTGTATGTAACTGTGAAGTCTTGACCTTTAAGTACCTGTGTAAATTGTTTTGTCGCTTGGCTCAGTTCCACAGACTTGATGTGTCTCAGACTACTTTGGGATTATGATTTATTTGGCCAAAGGATGACAGTGTTTTTTTTGTTGTGGTTGGATTTTTTTAATTATGAGATTCACATATTAAAGTAGTTAAGGATTGAAATGAGTTGAGTTAATAAAGGTTTGTAAAAGTTACACAGTTGGAAGAAGCTGTGGGTTGCTCACAGTTACTAAATGCAATATTCAGTGGTCCTTCTCTATCAAAGTTTCTTTCAAAATTACTGGTTATATAATCTTCAGCTATAAACAGTTGCTGAATACACCTGTGTGCCTGAAATATGACAATCATTACATATGGAATATATTTGTATATACTAGGAAAGCAAAGGAGTGAGAAATTACGAAAAAAATCTAGTCCTCAGCAAGAGGATGAAAAAGTCTGGTCATCAGCAAGATTATCTTAGTCTTGAACTGGATTTTATTGTTTGTAGTGTCACACCAAACTACTAAATGCTTTTGTGAAGATGGCCAAGGATGTCTATGAGGTTTTTCAGATACAGTTTCTTGTGATAAGTCTGATAACAGACCACATTTCTGTATGTCTCTTTTAAATTCAGTACTGAAATATTCTTACTGATAGTTTTCCCTTAAAAATAAATTTCTCTATTATAAATGCTGTACTCTAAAATTAATTCCTATATTACATATATTTTGAAATTGTTCTGTATAAAACTGTTCTTAAATATTTGTCATTTAAAAGCACTCCATCGAAGTAGAATATTAAAAACCTCAGTGACAAGATTCATAGATGAAGCAACATCTTAATATACTAGGTAACACAAAATGTGACAGTTTTTGGCTGACATCCATAAATCTGAAACTCTGGAATAGCATAATGAATTAGCTGGGTCAGTGATTAATCTAGCATATTTGTTTTAAGTTGACTTTTCAGTGGCAGCTGTGTTCTGTTCACCATGAGATAGGAGATTGTAAGGAGTCTAAACACCATTCTTTCCAGTTTGTTTAAAAAACTGAATTAGACTGGGTTTTTTCATTGAACATTCCTTTCATATTTCTCTCCATTCTTTTTTTTAAATAAAATAATTCTCACCTCTCCCACTGCAACTCTTTTAGTTAAGAAATGGATGTGCTTCCAGCAGATCTGTTCTAGAAACAAGGTCCTTAATCCTTGAACTCCTGCAGTGTGCACTACATGAGATCCTCTGACTTCAGAGTCAGTCAGCACTATCATATCACCCAAGTTCTCCAAGTGTGAGGGGGATTCTTTTAGCTACTAAAATACAATTTCTTATGGGGTTATATTGTATGAGGTAAGATCACTCATTTCCTAGTTATTTTAATCTGTAATTCATAAATACTGATGAAAGAAAGTTAGAAAATTATATTAACCTTAAATCTTGCATGGATAAAAGCATTACTAAAACTCTTGGTAAGAAATATGGATATTGTAGTGGGAGACAAGCATTGCTTTAACGTAATCTTTCATAAACAAATGACTCACAAATTAAAACAATACTTCGCTTCAGATTCAGAAATGTCTCTTGCCCAACTGCTTATACAAAGTACCCTGTCACAGGGATTTTTTGAAGTTCTTCTTCTGGCTTGATTGGAACTCTGTCTTGGATTCATTGATGAAAGCATGTGCTTTTTATAAAATCATGAACAGCTGCATTGTAACTTGATTAAGAGACTACAAATAGTAGTTATTGATGTGCCATATAAATTCTTAAATTTAGATTTTTATCTCAAACTGAGGTCCCCAAAAGGTACAGAGCTATAGTCATTAAAATGGAAATGAGTGCTTGCTGTGTGCTGTAGTTCAGTCTTTTTGCTAGGCTTTAATGGTAACTTTTGAAGCAGACTCATACCATCTTCAAAACTGCAGAGCATGTATTTGTCCCCAAAACAAGTTATTAAAGGCTCTAAGGGAAGACATTAATGCTTTTGGCTTGCCCAGTGATTTACGTATTCACATTTTTAGCAAATATTGCCAATTGTCTTAGCAATGCTTAGCTATTGGTGGCATTATTAAATGTTGGAATTTCCTGTCTTCATAAAATGTCCCTCTCTTACTCTACCTCTAATTTTGGATTCTTCTTCATAGATTTAACACTTGATAATTGGCAGTGCCTCAATAAAATGTTTTTTTAATTCAAGTTTATTTCAGGTACAAAATGATCAAGTCTGTATGGTCAAGTCCTTTGTGCCTTTTTAATGTAAAATTCTGCAACATTATGCATGCAGTTGTGTCTCCAGTAAAATTTCTTATTTTCAAATGGCTTGTTTCTAATAATTCATGGCCAATCAAGCAGACTACCCTTTAGCTTATCTGAAGTAATATTACACTTGCTTTCTGTTTATTCAAGTTAACTCACAACAACTGTTTGTTCTGCTTGGGGAGCTGTGGTGTCATGTCCATTCTGAGTCAGGAATTTCTCTTATGCTGTGTCCTGCTGCTCCTAGGAGCGTAGTGCAGGGGTGTGTGTGTGTGCATATACACAGACTTGCCCTTTGGGCCACAGTGATTCTTAGATTCCTTAACAGTCTCCACTTAGAACTCTGGGATTTAATTCCAACAAAATAGTTGACTTTCTTCTAACACCTCTTTGTTTTGTATTGAAACAAATGGCCATTGTAACAATAGCAGTGAGTTCTCCATTCTACTATGTTCATAGGTACAGGCTGCTTTTAGATTTTTAAAAGCACTGTTCGATGCGGGCCAGGCTTTAAAATGCTCGTACGCACTTGATCCTTCTCTGACCTTGTAGTTGTAATTGATTGCATGGCAATCCAGTCTTCTCTTAAGGAACATCTCAGGAGTGCCTTCCAACAGAAGTGCTTTGGTACTCATTGTGTATAGGAGCATAAGGTGAAGTGATTTTGCAAAGGTGTCTGGTGAACAGCTCTGACTTCTGGGCCGGTGTTTAATTCACCAGAGCATGGGGTCATGGCACCAAGCTCAGAGTTCGTCTTACAGAAGTCACAGTGGAAAATGCCTCTCCTGCTTACCCGTGCATGGGTTAGAGGCAGGCTTGTTTCTCTGTGGTGTGTAATTTCTAAAGCTGCTACAGAGAGGAGAAAATGGGAAGGTAGCTAGGATAGGATTTTAGTATTAAACACCAAACTACTAAATAATGGTGGTTAGATGATGGGCAAGTACCCTTCAGACATAGAACTGTAAGAAGCATTGTTGATGTGAGGATATAGAGGGGAAACTGTTGGGGCAATGTGAAGGTGGAACATATGCATCACATCCCATGATAAGCAAGTAGTCATGTGTCCCAAAATTTGCACTGTAGCTGTATCTGACATCCTAACCCCATCATTTCAAAGGCTGCTGATTCAACTCAAGGACTGATTTTATGGAAAGAAAAAAAAAGTGTTTGATGGGATAATCTGTGTTTTTAATGCATGTCAGTATTTGAGTTTCCCATTTGAGCTTCCAAAATTCAGAATATACAAATTAAGTTATTTGTACGTTGAGTGTTTTTCTTTGTTGCATTGCAAATTCAAGTGAGCGATGCTGAAAGTCACTATGATCAGCATTAGAAATAAATATGCCATAACAGAAACTAATTTTATTCCAGCTGTCTAAAATTTCAGGAAAAATGTTCTGTAGTGCTTCAGCTTTCAGAAGATTTAGACATTTGACATTGATACAAGTGTGTAATAGCTACTTTTAATGTGGCAGAATGTAATGCTGCCTATAGAATACTTTCTTCTTCCACCTAATGCTGTTTCCACTTTATGTGAGCTTGTTCAGCCCAGCACTGCAGCCAGAGAACAGCCTCTCATGTCCAAAGGAGCTTTCATCTGTTGCTCAAGTAACAAATCCTCACACCTGTTACAAGCTTAAAGTGCTGTAACCTGAGGTCCCTCCCAAAGGCTATTTTTTAAAACAGTTGAGTTCCAGAGTTCAGATTTGCTTCAGAAACTTTATCCATTTTACTATGCTCTCTTACCATTCTGCAGTTACCCACTGTACTGACTGACTCTTACAACTTTCTTTTCGTATAAAGCCCTAGAGACTGATTTCAGCTGTAGATTTAAGTTGAAGAAAAATGTGGAAAAAATCCTCAAGAAACACTTCAACAGTCTGTGGACTTAACAGAGAATAAGAAATTTCTTTGCTGCCTTTTTGCATGTCACTTTTGATGACAGCCAAGACAACATGTCACAAGGCCAAGGAAGTTGAAAATATGTCTTTGAGTTTAAATCAGAATCAAATTGCAGTATGTGAGCAAGTACTGGTTATTTTGGGCTATTTGAAATTGTTATACACAGCTTACAATATGGCATTAGTGTACAGTCCTGTAGAAAGAATAAAGAGAATGTCTCATTTTCTTCAGGGGCCTGGTACATCTGGCAGCTCCATGGGCCATTGGTATTTTTTTACCTTGTTTATACTGTGTAGTGGTTGGTGCAGAAAGCAGAGTATATGATTTGGATCTGTACTGGGAGCTCAGTGGAAGAGAGAAGAAAATAAGTGCCACTCTGTCTAACCATGCTGAGAAAGTGTTAAGGTAACTGTCTGCAGTAATCTAAAGATAGGTATAAAGATGGCAGGGGCTATCTCTGCAATTACTGAGGAAAGCACTACACTTTGTCAAGCAGTATGAAACATTAGTCCTGAGGTTGCACTCATCTCCATGCACCAGCTGGACGCACTGCAATTTGTGAGAGATTCATTGTTGTCTAACCTTGAAAAAGCAGCTTTAACATGCAGCTGGCACCCTTGTAGGAGTCAGTCTATACTGACAGGGTTCACCCCTGGGGAGATGCTACTGACATACTGCAGGAACATCCTGAATCCATTTAATGTCAATACAGACACTAAATTCAGCTTTTAGCACAACCTGACTAAGAAGGAAGAATGAGGACTGCAATTTTCTAAATAACTTTTAGAATTCAGACATTCATTAGGGTGAAGTGCTTCAAAATAGGGGATTATGCTCAGGATTGTCCTGAAATACTTCATATCGTCTTTTCAAAGTTAAGGTTAATGCAAGGCCTGGGTTGTGCTGTTAATACCTGCTGCCTGCTGCCACGTGCTGCACGTGAGGAGTTGTGCAGCAGCAGTCCCCCTCAGACCTGGCCTTCTCTCCATGTAGCCCATAGAGCCGTGACACACACTGCCTTCAGGAGTGTCAAGAGGAGATACCAGCTTCTCTTCCTGTTTTCTAGCCTTGTTTTCTTGCTGGTTTTCAACATGTAATCTCAGAGATCTCTGCAAGACAAGATTGTCTGTCTTGTTCACCAGAATAACACCTCTTCCCACAGTTTCCTGTGTGCCCTGTCCCCCGCAGAGCTGCAGTGTGTGTGGAGTGTGCTGATGAGATGGGTGTCACACTCAGCCTCCCTCACAAAGCTTATCCTCAGCCAGATTTTGATCGCTCCAACGCTTTTCCTCACATTCGCGTAGCAGCAGCATATGGGCCAGTCTGCTGAAGGCTGTCAGTTCTATGTGCAGATAAATTGTGTAACGCAGTTGCACTGGTTCAAGGAAAATCCAAGCAGATAGAATTCTTTTTTGGATTACTAGCAAAAATAGGTGTTCCTTTGGCATAATAAGTTTGGTATTATTAATTCTGTGAAGGTACTAAGATTTTAACATTAAAATATCTTCTAAAGCATAATTTAAAAAAAAATAAATTGTGGAATACTAATTTGATGTAAATCTACTTTATGCAAGTAGGGAAGAACTTGATTTTCTTTCTTCCTTTTCTCCAAACCGTAGCTTTTGTCAGGAGTGATAAGCCGAAACTCTTCAGGGGACTGCAAATCAAGGTGAGTAGTAGCCTCACTTCTTTATTTGCGATATTAGGAAGAACTAAGTTTGGTGAAGACCCCTATTTGCTGATCAAGTAATCCTTTAGCAGAGGACATATATTTGGATTGCCAGTGTGAATCTTTACAAGTTCTTGCTAGTAATATTGATTTGTTTACTGCTCAGTAATTGGTTGGTACTAATTCTTAGTTGGTGGTGAGGTTATAGTTTATTTTATTATTGTTTGGTTGGTTTTAATCCAAGAAAAAATTATTATTATAGCAGATGGGAAAAGAATCTGAGGAATATTTATATTTTGTTCTTACTTTGTAGATATCTTGGATTTACTCAAGCTGTTCTGCCATAGTTTCTTTTTCTCCTGTTATCCCCTAGTTTTCTTATGGAGCTGCCATTTCCATACATTCAGTGATTCTCAGATTTTGCTTCTCCCTCTCAGAATTCCATTGCTGTGTTCTGTTGCACTGGTTCTTCTCTATATACTTCAAACATGCATATACTATAGAAATGCTTAGAAATGTATATACTGAATGGTGTTTCTTATGACCTGCATATATGTAAAGTTGCATAAGCTGCACTGCCTTAAGCTCCAACAATTCTTTGGTTTCAAGATCTAGTCTAAGACTTCACCTTTCTCTTAAAATCCTGTGTGAACTTCAAGTGTACTTCACAGATACACATCTTGATTCTCACATTTTGTGCTCTCATCTCTATTGCCCAAATGGCACCATCTGGAATCACTTCATAGCTATGCATGGCTGCAATAAGTGATTTGTCTTCTCAGCAGCAGATTCTATGTAAAGCAGATTTCCTCTGTCTCACGCATTCATGTCTCTGTGTCCTCCAGTTTCTTTCAAAAGCTTTCTGTACTTCTGTTTCTTTTTTTTTAACTTTATAGATTTATTGAACATCAAAGCAGTCTAGACTACAATTGGTATTGAGTACTACCAGAAAAAAAATGTGCAAATGAATCTGTGTTTATTTCACAAGACTTTTGAAAAACTGATTAGAGGTGCCACTAGCTTCATTAAGTAAAACCAACTAGGTTAGCTCAGTTGAGCAAAGTGAAATACTCCTGGGGAAATCTTTCCATAAACTTAAATGGTCAGAGCTTTCTGATACTGTTAAAAGCTTTTATTTGCATTACTTGTTTTGGTTTGAGAAGTGCTGAAGAATTCTGTTACCAGCAAAGCATAGTAAGCGCAGATACAACACAGCAAGAAAGAATGTGATTACATTAGAAATTGATAGTAGAACTTTGACCTGTTAAAGTGACACAGAATTTCTAAAATAGTAAAAAGGCTATTGATCATGTAAGAAAAATCATTCATCTGCTTGATTCAAAAATCCAGCTTTGGTAACTTAAAATAGTTGGAGTAAATACCCTCTTTCAAAGGCAGGCCTGTGGCACTGCCCCTCTGCACATGCCTTAACTCCTGTGGCACCAAGGAGAAAAAGGAGATGTTTCTGACACCCACCCCCATCCCCCTTCATTTGACTTGTTCACCCACTTTTCTCTCTCTGACATTAAGTGCAAGTCAGAAGTCCGAACTGATTTAAATCACTTGAGAGCAGGGGCAGTGTTAGTACGGAGAATGTGTTTTCCACCCAAGGTAATGGACTTTTCTTTTTCCCCCCCAGTATGTGCGTGGTTCTGACCCTGTACTAAAGCTGCTGGATGACAGTGGGAACATTGCAGAAGAACTGAGCATCCTCAAATGGAATACAGATAGTGTGGAAGAATTTCTAAGTGAAAAATTAGAACGTCTATAAATGATTGCTTTCTGTCCTCTTTCCCTTTCGTATTTTGTCATGGTAATCTTGTCAGATGAAGTGCACTACAATTGAAGAAACATTCCAGCATCAGTATTAGTTTTAAAATATCTGTTGTGCTGTACTAAACATCTTGTAATTAGAAGGGAAGCTTCAGCACACGTATCTGACAAGTTGACAAACAATAGCTTGTCTTAACATTTTATTTCAGCTCTTAATGTATTTATCACTAAGAATGCTTTGTTTCAAAGTTAATTATGCAAATCTCAGTTTGTTATAATTGGGTCTGTTTTTACAAATGCTCTTAAAACTGAAGAGCTTCAAATAACAGAAATGATTACCATGCTTTTTTGTCTGCTGCTCTTTCTAAGGAAGTTAGAACCAAATGCAATCTATCTCCCAAAGAAACTTGGCTACTAATGCCCTCCTTTTTTTTGTATTTGAACTGTCCTTTTATAGAAGCTTTGTTTACAGTGAGTACCTAATTCACAGGTTTGAAAGCTGTTGGAGGAGCTCATGCTCTGATACTGTAAAACATTTAGTAAGTACACTTTAGTGAAGACTACATAGAAAACCTCTGGGGTGTATGAAGTCAGATGTCAGGTGTGCTTTACATTAAGTGTTTTGCTTCAGAAAACATGAGCTATAACTCTTGAAAAAGCTTTCCTTCTAACTTTCAGAAGTTTATTGGAAGTCTGTTTATGAAATTAATTCAGAAACTGTTCTTTTAAAATGTATATTTTTCCTTCTCAGTTGAAATTTATGTGAATAGGGAATATAGACATTATGTATGGTAATGAGTAAAATCCATTAAGACTTGTTGGGTTTTTTCCACTTAGAGTCAATAAATATGATCATCAAGAATAATGTGGGGGTTTTTCTGAAGTCTAATTAGCAAATAAGTGTTCCCTGTAATTACTTCATGCTCACCAGGTTGGGTTGGATGAGTATTATGCTATGACCTGAAGTGGTACACAGTTTTTGTCTTCATCTATAATTTTGTATCTCCAGAAATTCCTCTATATTTTACAGACTTTATTCCCAGCTTTTGAGAAGAAATCACCAGCTTCATAGCAGAACAATAAACCTGGGACTGCGACCACACTGAACTATCAGAATAATACACTAAGGTGATTCTTCAGGCATAGCCTTCTGAGTTTTTATTCCTGAAATATTCTTATAAGCTCAGAGAGGGTGTGTGTAGCTGACTCCTCTTCTTACGAATATGCTCTTAATCTTCCAGATGACTCAGTGTGAGACAGCTACAGTAGTGGTCACCACTGTCTTGGAGGAACATGATCTGTACATAAAAAGCACAAATCTCTGCTTATGCTGACTTATCAGAGTCAACCATGGATTTGTTCTTGGGACATATGATGTGTTAAGTCAGCAGATGAGCTACAACCAAAACATGTGGCATGACAACCCAGTATTCTGGTAGTAAAAATATGCTGCCATCCACTGGTCTTTTAATATACTGACTCTCTCCTATACTTCCCACTCCTATGTTTGCCAACAAGGGATTTCAGTTTCTGTATGGATGACTTATGTTATTTTAGCAGAATATTTTAACCTTGTTCCTCTCTCCAGCTTTAGGTGCTCTATACCATTCATCAGAGATTGTTTGCTTCATTTGGTATCTGTCAAATACTTCTCTTATCTTTCCTCATTTCTTTCCTCTTCCTCCTTAACATGACAGCCAGTGGTTTTCTGACCTTCAGCCTCCCTTTTATTTCCATGTCTTCCTACTGCAAACCCAGTACTTCCCTACACAGACTTTGTCTTCCTGCACCAGATCCTTCACTGCTGCTCTTATTTGTCTTTCAGAGAAGCAAGGAACTCACTCTTGTATCAGATGACCTTCCCAGAGTGGAGGAGGATGACAGGCCAAAGAATTTCTCCCCCAGCATAACCGAGTCTTACATTGGAGTCCCAGTGCTCTTCCTGCAATTTCTGACCTTTCCCAGTACTGGTTCTCAAATATTTCTATTAAGGAGACTGGAAATAAGCTTTTCTCTGTTTCCTCCTAGGTTCCTGATTTGATGATTCCTATTCCACATACTAATCTGGCCTTGGATACTTATTCCCATAGTTTAAAAGCATGCACAAGGTACATTCCTGTAATTCCCTATATATAGGGACATGTTGAGAGTCCTCCCTGATTCTGTTACCGGGCTGCTGAGCACTGATTCTACTCAAATCTGCAGCTTTTAGCAAAAGCTAATTACCTGCACTTCCTGACCTGTTGGCTGTGCTCTGTGCTGTTCTAAAGTGTGGAATTCATACTGTCCTGCCTTTTGTCTTTCTCATTCTGTCCTTCAGATGATACTCAGGTTCTTGGCTCTACAGACATGTGTTAGGAACATTTAATATTCTGGCATAAATGAGCTGGGCTTTGTGCTAAAAGAGGCAATTAGAGTGGGGAATAATTTCTTTTGGAAATTCTTAAGTTTCTATTTATTGGTGAGAGGTTTTTTTCTCCAGTCTGCAGCTGTGAAAATTCATAGAGCTCAAAAGGTTATTTTGGTTTGTGGCAATTAACCACACAGAATACAAGGTTGAAAGCTCCAGTTTAAAAAGGAAGTGATTCATTTTTACTTATAGCCATGATAAGCACCCAGTACTTCATGAAAGGCATTCACTCAGACTTATGTAAGAATTATTTAATCTTATATAATGCTCTTGTTGTGCCAAATCTTGAGAGTTAATGAAAGGACAAATAAAAGCAGCAAGCATGCATGACTGAGTTGGAACATGAACTGTCCATCTACTACTCCTATCTTTTAAGAAGGAAAAAAAGCAGTCTTTTTGCAGGAGAGAGTATCTGTGCTTTTAAGAAATATATATATATATATAAAATATATATATTTTACACATATATATGATATGTAGAGGAACTTGAAGCGTAGTGTACAAGGTACTTGGAAGGGTTTCCTGGATACTTGCTTAGTCATAGATTCCTGTAATGTGAACCTGAGTAACGTAATTGTAGCAAGCAAAAATCTGTTTCAGAGCTAAGGGAAACCTTCCAGCAGACATTAAAATCATGGGAAGAAAGCAAATATTCCACTTTGTATTTGTTTTATTGTTTCAGCACACAGAACAAAAAGAGATCACCAACTTAATGAAAAGCACACACAATAAAAACTGTGTTCAGAAACCTGAGCACCTATTGAGAGCGTCTCTGGTTTTGAACTTGAGCTTTCAGAAGCAGAATGTATCTTACGGTGTTCAGCCAGGGAAATTTAGACACTACTCACAAAAAAAGAAAGAAAAAACAAAAAGCTTTAGGTGTTGGTCTACTTCATTAGCATGGATGCTGGATTGTAAGAGCTGCAGTAGAATTTCTCTCCATTCTACCCATAAAGGCAAGCAGGCTCAAATCTAATAAGATGGTTTTCAAGAGTGCCTTGCAAGGGACACTGTCATTTGCCAATTCTTGGAGTGTGTAAGGAAGGTCAGACAAAGCATTACATTTTCTTTGCTAGGGATGCTTTGGCCACTTAAAATAAATGGACTTTGAAATTTATCAAGTGTGCCTGAGAAGGGTCCATCAAATGCTAAAACACAGAGTATTTATATAAAAAGCAGCTAAAAAAAATTTCCTGAACTTGAGTGATTTTCCTTAAGCTGTTAACTGTTAATGCCCAACATAATTACTTTGAAACAAATTTGCTGTGATGTCTAAGAGGAAGAGCCCAAGGGAGAAGAAGATAGCCATTGGACACTGAAGAGCCAGCTTGCTGCTATGTTACTGAGCACTGTGGTTCAGAGCGCCAGCTTCATTCCCAAATGCACTGTTCTAAAAAGTCTAAGCAGGAGGTAGTGGAGAATATTCTCAGTAATTTTTCCCTTATCACTGGTCATGAAGATGGATAGAAGGCAGTGCATTATGAAATTACTCACCTAGTGAGCTCAGACAGGAGCCAGACTACAGAAGTGATCAGAGTATTCTGGTGTTTATTGATTTAAACTGGAACCATGGCACCAGGTGAACACAGACTGTCTCAAAGAGCACCTGATTATCTGTTACGTTTTGAAATAGGCCTCCTTCCTCTTCAGGAATCCCCATCAGCTTTGTTGCTGCCCAAGAAATAAGGTATCTAACAACATGTTTCAGTTGCCCCTCAGACAGTGAAAGCCTGGCATCACACGTGTGTCCACCAGTATGCAAGTTAAAGTGTCTAAATGCTGAGACATGGAAGAGTTCTCTCAGCACTTCCCACTACTCAGGCAATCATGATCAAAAGAGTTGACCATGACACTCTTGCATTGAGCCAGCACTTCTTTTGAGTGAGGCCGTTTTGTCTGCTCTCTGGCTTTGCTGTCATGCTGTCATGGCTTAACCCCAGCTGGCAGCTAAAGTACCACACAGCCCCCCGCTCACTCCCTTTCTACAGTGGGATTGGGAGGAGAATCAGGAAAGATACTGGGGGATGTTCTCTTGACAGTGATCTTCTGAGGTTGGATTTAACTAGATGAGTAGGTGCCTTTCTGACTCTCCCCTTAAAAATTCAAGTGAGATTTGTAGGACAGACAAATGCATTCCTCATCTTAAATACAGGCACAGTAAAATTTCCACTTTTTTCTGTTGCAGAATGTATGTAATTTCAAGGCAGGATGTCTGTCAAACCTATCTCTTGGCTACCGTTACTGTGGGCAAACACAGATGTTTGGTGCAGGAGGGTAAGCAGAGAGCAGGAGCATTAGATAATATTTTTGCTTTGCCTTTTCCCCCTGCATTCAGTGACCTGGGTTCTCAGTGTTGCTTTATATTTTAGGCCACCTTACCCAGTTTTTGGAAAGCACTGACCTTTGAAAAGGGAAGGTCTTGATGACAGACACATCTTCAAGCAGCAGGTGTAGGTGGCTCATGGTGAAACACCTCAGAGCCTCTGTACTCAGTGCAGACGGGCTCCAACCTGTGGCATTTCCAGTCAGATTGTGATTTCTAATACTAGCAGGTTGGTTTTTTCCCCTCCTTGGTCTGACAGCAGAGCTGTAATAAGGTGACAAACCACAGCTTCCCTCTATTCCCAGCAGTAAGGAAACACCCACATCCATGCTGCAGCAACCATGCTCAGCCAGGCGTGCCCCAACTGCAGCAGCTGTGTCTCCAGAGCGGAGTCTTGCTAATGCTTTATTAGATTATCTGTATCAGTCACAGAGTATCAAGTTTTATGACCTGTCACTTCTGAACTGCAGGGCCCCCCACGCCTCCCTGGGAGCCCGGCCAGGCTTTCCCCACACAGGACACTTGGCCTCCCTGTGGAGGGGCACTTCACGCAGCAAGACCCAAGGGCCACGGCCAAGTGCCGCCTTCGACCTTGCCAAAAGGTTTCTGAAGGGACTGTGACAGAAAAGATCCACACTGTGATTTTCTTGGTTGCATGGAGTAGTCGGACGTGTGTCACTGGCCATGGGACAGTCTCCCCATGACGCCCAGCTGAGCCTGGACCTCTGACCCCACAGCAGCAGCTCCCTCTGGAGCTGGTACTGGTTCCCTGTTCCTGTCACATCAGAGGCCACAGCCCACCAGAACAGCAAATGCAGAGAAACTAAACCAAAACAGAGCTTTTACTTCTTAATCCTGGTGGCAAAGATTCGGGTTTCACGAAGAAAAGCATGGCAGCTGCCACCAGCCCTCAAAACAGATTTGCCAGGCCAAGAAATAAGCCTTAAAGATCATTTCTGCATCACTGGAACAAAAGGCAGATCCTGCCATCAGGCAGTGCACTTACTGCTGTCAAACAAACTGGGGGACATGTGACACCCACCCGAGGAGGGGTGTGTAGGTGTGAAGGGAGAGCACAGCTGTTCTCCACACGCCACTGCCCAGAGACCTTCTGACTGCCCCGGTTCCTGCCTCAGCACCAACCACTGCAAAGAGGGACTGGGCTCTGCTGCAGCACAGGGTGGGAACCAGTTTCAGGATTGCACTGAAGTGTTTTCCTAAGGGGATCTGAGAGACATAATCATGTCAGAAAGCAGGTGTAAGAGTGAGCTTTTCTTACTTTATGTCTTTTAAATAAAAAAGGGTAAGTCTAAAGGGACACTGAGTTTGCTTGTCCTAAGTTCACACCTGTGCACAGCTCCAGCTCTATCCAGCTGTAGCCTCCCTGGCTCGCCCTCTTCCTAGTCTGCTGACCGATTGTTCATGAAACGATTTCATTGCCATTTATCATTGTAATAGCTAGGGATTGCCAGAAATTATTTCTGTGTGAAACAGGGCCCTGGGCCTAATATGAGCAATGCTGCTGTTCACCATTCATGCAGGTACAAGCACTGGAAGGCCACAGAATTTAGTAATACTAGGAGCATTTGTTCCCCAATTTCTCACCTTTTCTGGGACTGTGCTCCAGCCAGGTTCTGCTCAGGGTGGGAACATGGTTGACAAGGACCAACCCTGCTCTTGGCAGAACTCTGCCAAGGCTGCCAGCTGCTGCTTATCACACACAGGCAGTGCAGGGGCTCTGCTCTTACAGGTTCTCTGAGCCTGTGTTTGGTTTTAAGTTAAGATACACATAGTCATATCTCATTTCCTTTTTACTGTAATTATTCATTTAAAATGTAAGGAATTCAACAAGGAATACCACTTACACACTGCAAATCTGTATTCAGTGAGAAATTTTACCCCAGCTTAATTTTGCATCTTGGTTACAAAATCAGAGACAGCATCAGTTCATCATCAGTTCACCCCATGTAAACCTGGAATAAAGAAAAGGATCATGTGACCCCTGAAGATCACACATGTGTGACAGATACCATGTCTGCCCCACAGCAGCACCATTACAGACATCTTCCATGGGTTATTGTGATGGCAGTGTTGGTGTATAAACTCTATTGAAACAGCCCCTGAAAAACTCAGGATGAACTTCTGTGGCAAAGAGTTTTCACGTGATCTAAATTTCATCACCCAGGTAAGAATTGCTGTCATTAGCAGATAAATTCTACATGTAGAAAGGCATACATATGAATGGCCCTGCAGTGAAGTGTCTGAGTGACAAGGTCCCTATTACCAACCTCCTCTTGTTCAGGCACTGAGCAACACCTGGAAGTCTCACTCCAATGGACAAGGCTCCATGTGACATGGCAGCACGGTACAAAGATGCTGGCAATTTAAGTGGGTTTTTAGTGTGTCAGTTGTGCTCTTTGTCTTTGAAGAGAAGGGAGGCTCTTTGCCTATGTGCAGAAAGCCAGTGTTTGTGAGAAAAGCAGAAGCTGAGATTTTGCTTAAAGCAGCATCATTTACTGACTTAAAAACTCAGGTAAAAACCTTCAGCCAAGCTCAGAAAGCTGTGAGACTTTCTGAAGAGTTTTCACTGCTTTGGTGCCACAGAGAGAGCTGGTGCTGAAAATCCAACATTATAGGGTAGCATGTTCCAGCATGTTCACAATAAAGGAATCTGTACCACATCCTCTTAAGAACACAATAACACGAACCAAAGCACTCTAAGCAAGGACAGCTGTGAGGTTCACATCAGAATCACGCTCCCACTGTGAATCAAAACACTAATGAAGGCAAACTCCCTTCCCAGCTCCACAGTCCAAGACTCCCTTCCCTGAGCACAGCCATTTGACAAAGAATCTTGCCTGATCCCTTCAGATATACATTTAAGGAAGGACACAGTTGTTCAGGATCCTAACTGTGAGGCTTTAAAAAGTATATTTAGCACATTTGTTACTGATTATTTGCTGCAGGATTGATTGGATGACAAACAACTACAGTAATGACCATGGAGACAGACTCAGCACTTGGCAGCAGGGCCAGAGTTGCTAAAATAACACTGTTCTGCACTTTCTTTTCCCCAAATGGTTACTGCTGCAAGGCAGCTAGCATTTAATTCCACCTTACAAACCATACATAATCTGGAGGTACAACCATCCCCCTCACATAGGCACATTCAAAAGCTCTGCTGGACTCAGACTGGTAATGCTGTCCCTTGTAAATGCAAAGAACAGAGACATCAGTGTTCTTTTAAACTAGAACAAATAAAGGTTGGATTCAAAATCAACAGGTTTTGCATAAGCTGAGAGCAGTTGGGTGGAGTACAGACACTAATGCCACTGCTCCAGTCCTCTGCAGCCAGAGAAGCAATAGGACTAGAAAAGGGGCTGTAGGGCCAGAAAGTGTCTGGCACTGTGCAGTCTAGGGAGAGCTGCTGTCAGTGCAAGTCTCATACACAGTGATCAAAGTCCCTGTGAGAATTAAATGAAACTTCCTGCACACCTGCTCAATAGTCACTTGGCAACAAAACTTAAATAGCTCTCCAGCCAACTCTACAATGCTTTAAAGACAGTAAGCTACCAATCTAGCCCATCACACCTATCCAAGAACTCACACACAACTAGCCTCCCCTAATCTCTAAACTTTAACAGTTTCCTTATTTATGCCAAGTTTTGCTGAACACTGTTTATCCTAAGGCATGTCTTTAAATTATATAACAAAAAAAAAAGGGAGAAAAAAGATGTGTGGACTACACTTTCTAGCAGGATTAACATAATTGAAAAGCTTTAGGTCCCTTCCTTGTTAACAGTGATTTCTCCAAACCTCTCAGCATATTAGTGAACACATGCTACCTAATGGCCCCAGTTGGGATTGCAACTGGAACCACAGGGTTTCTGCTGCACACTGACAGCTGGAGTTTGCATTTTGGTTTTCTAATCAGTAATTTCCCACCATCCATAGCCCTACAACCTCTTACCTTCTTGCTCACAAATATTTGCAGGGTTTGAGCCTCTCTGGGAAGCTGCTCATTTAAGAAAAGGTCTCCTGTGGCACATATGGGGCAGGGAAACTTTGGCTGTAGTGGTGAGCAGTGCAGCAGCTCTGGGGGAGGCAGGACTGGCCTTTCAGTCTTTCACAGCTGCAAACTGGAGTTTGGGTCAGCTCAGGCAAGTGTGACTGGCAAAAGCCTTAGGGCAGCCATGGTAAGTAACTTCACCTGATGCACAACAGTCACTGTATCCTGGTTTGGAGTGAAATACGCCTGCCTGCCTCCCTAAGTATCTTAATATTAAAATCTACAGATCTAAAAAATCTAGAAAGCTTTGAATTGACATGTAAAACAAAATCCATACTAGGCTGACACCAGCAGTGATTCTATTAGCACAGGGCAAAAATATGTCTGTTCTGATCCAGGTTGGACTCAGTCTACTTCTGTATTCCCTTAAGGGGCTGCCAGACTTTCTCACAACTGGTGCTGAACAAAACAACAGAGCAAAATTAAAGTTTGGGAAAATTATAAAGTAATACCAGGATCTCTTTTCATTCCAACAAGTGAGAAAGAATTCTTTTTAAAGTAATTTTTTTCTTCTTGCTTTTAATACAAAATGTGAGCAGAGCCCTTGAGAGGTCATGGGCGAGGCAACCTTTACAGGAGGGTATGATTAAGGCACAAGCCATCAGGAAACAGTAGCTTCAATCACCAGATCACTAAGATGATGTGGATGAATCATCCCCATTTCTGTGCGGCACATTCTCCCAGGTAAACAGAGACAATGACACCTTTGTAAGGGAAGTTTATGATCAGCAATATGGAGGCATTAAACTGAAAATAATGAACAGTTTCTCTGCACAGGGAACAGGATTGGAAACCCAGAAATTCTCCTAGATGCTCAGTATTCTCAATGGAGAAACATCGTGCTTTTCCCATTGGATGGTGTGTAAAGGTTGATGTGAGGAAACACGAAATTAAGCCTCAGTGACATGTGCCCTTCCCTTTTCCAAAGACACATAAAACATAACTCCCCAAAATCTCCACAAAGGGGATTTGAACATTTTTAAGACTTCTAACATACGAAACCTCCCTGTTTTTGTGAGACTCCCAATGTAAACAAGTATCACTGTTGAGCATATAAAATTAAAAGCAATTTAATTCAGAAGTAAAACTGGAAGATTTCTTGTTTCAAATGTTTCTCTGTTTGAAGAAACAATTTCCTCTCTCACTATTCCATTTCCAGCAGTACTTTTGCTTCTGTCTATAACTGTATAAAGACATTTTAAAGCCTTAATTCATTTTGCAATTCCAAATGCTTTCCTTAATTGCTCATGTCAAACATCAATTTCATGTTTTTAAAAAATTTATAAAACAATTCTGTGCTGTCAGGATGAAAAAGTTCAGATTATTAATTGCATGTAAACTCCCCATGCTAATGTATTTCCTGTCATTCACTTCTGGCAGGAAACTATTTTAAAGAGGCCTAGCATTCATACAGTAGTTCAGTGTTTGCATTCATGGTACATTTTCTTGCCGTTCCCTCAGCTAAGGTACAGAATTCATCAAGTTACCCAGCTTGGAGGGGTTTCTCACCACCAGATGCCACACTGAATGCTCCATGTCACAGCTCAATGGTAAGGGCAGCAGCACAGAAGACAACTGAGGCTGTCTGTCAGCTTGACTGATGTTCTTTGCATCTTCACCAAACACAAATTCGCATGGCCAAACTAACAAGCTTGCAATGTACTGCCTTGTACTTCCATTAATAGCTGTGTGATTAATTGGTTACAGCCCATTATATTAGAACAAACACAGCTAGGAATTCTGCTTAAAGAGAATGAATCAGGACTGGGCTGCAGGCCGAGTTTAGCAAGGATTTTCAGCAATTCATAAATTCTTAAGGTGAATGAAAAGGAAGAAAAGAACTAAAACAGCTTCAAGGAGGTCTGACATACAGGGATTCAACACCAGTCTCACAGGACTCAGCTATGAGCCTAAATAAATACATACCTTTGGCAGTCCACGGAAAATAAGGCAGCCTAATTCTGCAGTGCTTGTTTAGACAGCACTTGCAGCCATAGTGCCAGAGAGGCAGTGACTAATTTCCCATCACAAACTCTCACGGGAGTTCTTGTTACACAAGATTCCAGAACTTCATTTATTTATGGCTCATGGGGCTTTGATAGCCCTATTCCCTTTCCCAGCAGTATTTATTTCAGATCAGATGACTACCTGACCCTCTGAAAGACCAGCTTTGAATTGGGATAGGGGAAGCCACAAACATAACTACTGATAAGGCATTTAAACACTAAATCCTTTTGCTCTAAGTCTAATATGGAGCTGCATGGTTAGGTGGAGACAGTCCACAAATTCTGAAAGAGGGATTAAAATGTAGCATGTTGCGCTGCAGAATTTCACACAGCTTCACTACTTTGCATTGACAATTTCACTCTACATCTTTGGGGAACTAAAAATCTGTTTCCTTTCATGCTCAAGTATTTTGTACTGCATACAAATGGGAACATTTATACATGTTCATTCTAGGTGGAAGCATAAAAATTACTAACAGGACTTCTGCCAGAAATTTGAGTCAGAGAAGTAATATGATGTCTTCTGAATAAAGAACATTTGCTTCATAAGCCTTTCATATTTGTGGATTGTCATGAGTGCCTTTCGGTGTACAACATTGAAAGGGTGAATTCTTTGGCCTTCTAAAATGCAAGCAAGAAGAAGTGGTCTATTGCTGTTCCCTACAAATTCACAGGACTGCAGTACCTGACTAAACCCTAGACCAGAGATGTATTTCACAATGTTGGTTTTTAAGCCTTCCCAGTTTTCAAGGTAGGATGAGGCACAGTTCAGCTATTCCAATCAATACTGATGGTATTATGTGGCCACCAGTACTAAAATTTTTTACAGTGAGTAATACCTTTGATTCTGAAATCCCAGACAAGGTATGTGCACAGTACAGACATAGCAGCACAAGTCCTAACAAGTTTTATATTTGTTCTCATGTTTTCTGAGTTGCAATATATTCTTGGTATGTTGTAACAATCAGAAAGCCCATGTCAGCTTCTTGTAAAATCTGAAGCACCCACATCTTTACTGTACAAAATACAGATGAGGCCAATCCTGCCCAATTTACTTTCCTAAGTCATCATGTATATTCCTGGCTATGATGTTACATGCATGAGTGAAGACAGACTATCAGCAGGCTACCAGGCCTGTCCAGCCCTCACCAAAGCTGACAGGAGCCTTTTAATCTATAGCAAAGTAAGTCTGAAATAAATTTTTCCTCTAGGTTTGACCTACAGACCTGCATACGTATAGGAGACTATGTCCTGCACTAGTGGAACATTTGGTACACACTGCAAGGAAGAAATGTATCAGTTCTGTATCTCTGATGGGTCTATGTGCCCCCTGTATAAAATCTACAACAGATTGTACTCAGGCTTTCTTCCAATACTGCAACCTTTAGGAATTAGCAATTCCTTCCTTCTTGAGCTGCTTATTTACCCCTAAGTACTTGGATACATTTTTGAGGGGAAGTATTCTGAAAGCCTTGATGGCTAGTTTCATAGCAAGAGTCAGCCTTGGGAGTAAGCTAAAAAAGGAAGACAAACAAAATATAAATCGAAGGCATCTCTCTATTCAGTACCACCAGATACAAAGAAAATCAGGAGAATTATTTTAAGACAAATGAGATAGTGAGGTCAGACTAATTCCTAGTAATCAAGACGCCGGCCACCACTGATCTAAAAGCATGCCTCTAATTTAGTTCTGTTCAATATTTTATGTCTTAAATGTATCTTTCAGTGATTACTGCATTATGCTATAAAGGTTCTACACAAAGGAGAATTCTTGTCATATTAAACCTCGCATTTTAGTATGGTCTCTTAATACTGGAAGATATAATGACTCCAGAAGAAAACAAAAAGCCATAACCCCAGTGGATTCTGCTGGGGTACCTTCACCATGCCTTGTATTTAATAGCAGTGGGTAATTACTGGTACTTGTTGGAGTCAGCAGAAATTCTCATATGCCTGTGCTTGAAAGGGAACATCATTATGTCTTTGTGGTGCTGTCAAGTCAAAAAGCCAGACGGACAGACTGCTGACAGCAGGAATTTGTTATATAGACTATAATTTTCTGACAAAAGTAGCTACATATGTTGTACTTCTGATGCTTATTTTGTGGCATGACTGATTGAGACATTAGTAAAAAGCATAGTCATGGAATATTAAAATGGTAATTGATCTTAAAAGTGGCTCTATCTATGCACTGGTGCAAGTATTGAAGATGAACAAAACCTGTTTGCAAACTCCCAGACTGAACTTTGATGCAGCTGCTTGGTAGAAAGCATTCTTTTAGGAAGAGACTGGAAAGCCCAGATATAATATATGAAACCCCACATTCTACACAGATACGCTCGAGTTGCCCATAGTACATTGAGCTTTTGTATTGTTAGTTATTTTGAAGCACTAGAGGGGCAAATTAACTAATTTTCTATATATTATCACACCTAGGCTGCTAGACTATACCTCAGGTCACTCTTGCACAATTTTTCAATAACTGACTTCAGATCCAAGGGGACATTATTCAGTGCTAATAATCAAATTAATTGATTTATATTTAATCTCACTTGATCTAACGATTTACAGTTAATTCCCAGATTAAACTCTAAATGTGTTACTGATAGCAGAACCAAAACAGTTTTAATGTTACCTTTTTCCCTGGGCCAGATTTAAAAGTGAAACTGTTTCTTCTACTGAGAACAATACAGCAAAATGCAATTACGAAAATGCATTCTGTGGCCAAACTTAGGGCTCAATTGTACAGCTACCTGCATGAAAAGAAAAAAAATCAAGCTACAAGATGTAAATATTTAATCTAGATAACTCTTATCATTTACTCTGCCAATATTTTGTTCCAGAATACACGTATGCATTTTCATTGGTTACTTACTTTAAGCCCTGTGCTAAGCATATACATAAACTGAAATTATGTGCATAGTTTTGTCAGAATATCTTTACATTTCACATCTGGGAATTTCCCATTTTGCTTCTCTTCCCAAAACATCACAACCATCTTTTGGTAGCTTCTGTTGGACATGGACTTGCTGGTCATTGACTAAGCAGCTTGTAAGCAATTCTCTCAAGACCATTTTAGCAGAGCACCTACAATTATTAAACTTCATATTTTTCAATCTTCATATTACTGCTTTAGTCTACTGCTACAGCATCTGCATTGTAACAAGAAAGACACTCTCAAAGTGTTCCTTGAAGAGATGGGATATTGTCACAACTAGAATAGATGGGCTTAACTCTATCCTTTCCTACAACTTCCATAATGTTTGATAAATTGGTACCTGCACTGGGGACACTGTGGCAGCACAGTAAATTCCTGCACTGTGTATGAGATCAGGAGATGCCAGCTCCAATCCCAGCAGCAGCAGAACTGTACTAACATACTGCTGTTTGTGGGCTAATTATGCTTGCATTTCAGAAAACTAATTAGTTTGGGCAGAGCCCTATGCTAAGTTCAGTATCTTTACACAGTCATGCACTCCATGGGTATTTCTTTCCTTCCTCCACCTTCCCACACACATTTGTCTAAATTAAGGCAGTACATACTGATGGTTTACCTGTGGCCAAAATTTCCATATGGTACAAAATTTTGCTCCAAGATATACTACTTCTCTAGAAAGAAACAGAAGTAACAAAAATTATAAAAATCTCACGCTTTGCAAAAAGTCCAAATCAGGATTTCTGTTCAGAATCAGTAAGAGGTAATTTTCAAGCTTGGCCTGACTAACAAAGCATTAAAACCAGCAGTTATGGCAGAAACTATAAAAAACTAATATGTAGTTTTCTAAAAGTATTAATTTACTGGAACTAATGATGATGTATATTATCCCATCTGCCACAAAAGCTGATAATCTGTGATGAAAACTCACCCAGGTTTGTTACAGAATATAAATGTGATGACTATTCTAGTTGAAATAGTTCAAAATCTTAGCATTAATTAGAAGGAAGTAAAATGCCAGTGAATACAGAAAAAAAAAGTACATATTGAACAGCAACGGAAGTATTTATCCCCCCCATGCACATATCCTAAGGAACCAATTCTGAATGCACTTATCCTGCCAAAACAGTTATTAAATGTAAGGTAATGCATATTATATATATTTTTCTGAGTTTGAAATCTGATTTCATAAATGTCTACAACTTTCACATAGGATTTTTTTGGCCTGGCTTACCTTTTTTCCTTTCTTTCAACCAATAAAGCTTGTTCTATGGAAACAGGGAATTTAACCAAAGAAATGGGAGACCCAAAACCAAAATCAGTTACTTCCATATTTGTTGCAAAAATCATTGAGTCAGCAAACAAAACCAAAAACTTCCAGCCAATTTTTGCTTGAAAGTTGCCCACAAAGTGACATGCAAAGAGATTGAGTTTTGGGACTACCTGCAGGAAAGCTCTTTTCACTGTAACACAAATGCAAATAAGCACTGTCCTACCAGCTCCCCTTCTCAAGGGCACAACAGGGAATCTCAAAATAGATGAGTTTAAGAAAACAGTAACAAATTTCTTTACATCAATTACTTTTGGGTTGAAGTTAAACAAAAACAGGGAGAACTGAGAGCACGGATTTTCAGCTCTTTTAGACTAAAGGTCAATGTCAATTTCTCTCACACACAGCTTAAGCTGTTGACATACAACAAAAAGTAATTTTGACTGCTGCCAAATGTTGCCTTCACATAGTTGTACTACTTAGACTTCACTAAATCTCCATCATTGTTTTAAATGCTGCTCTAACATTCTATTGCACTTAAATAGGAAGTAAATAGTCCATTATAGCAAAGAGTCATTTTTTAAAAATTATGTTGACTATTCTACAGATTAAATCAAAGGAACAATATTTATTTGAATTTAAACACTTTTGACTGCAGTTCACATTAGAGAGAACTGCAGAAGATCGTCACTGGTTAAATGGTTCAGTCTTTTTTGCTTCTAAACTGTAGGGTTTTATCTTCCTATTAATTTTATTTAATGCATCACAAATTATTCATGGTTATTTCTAATTCATCAGTAATTTTATTATTGTTCCCTCTAATATTTGCATTTATTAGACAGAATAAATTTAGTATTTTCTTGGTAGTTACCCCAAGAAGGTTGTAATTGATGAACCAATGTGATATATTTGTTTTAATGTAACCTCTGCACTCTAAAAATTAAAGAAATTATTTTTGGAAGTGAAATTCAAAATAAAAATAATCACTTTTTAATTAAACAGCTGTAACACCTAAATTAGTCATTTTATCCATCCCACTGAAGTAATTTCTACTGCTGAAAGTTTCATCACTACATGCTTGCAATGACAATGTTAAAAATTTGTTAAAGAAATGTCATTGCAAACGAAGTTACTGATCAGAAGCAGTTAGCTAAGGATTGGTACCAGTGTTCCCTGACAGCTAAAGCAGGCTTCTGTTAAAGTTACATTATCTGCAAGGAGAAGAATTTCCTTTTCAATGGACAGAGTTTCCTTCTACAAGTCCAACCCAATTAATTAAATATACTGAAATTAAAAGAAAGAAAGGAAAGTTCCCCTCACCTATACTTTTAAAATCTTTTTACAGCCTTAAAAATCTGCGACTTAGGAAATGCTAATGGGTGCAGTGTTTAGGAATGTTATTTTATTTACAAATAATACTACCTTTGATAAAGCCATTTTTAGATCCAAAACATTCTTTCCTTCCTGCATTGAAAGGAGATTCTCTTGCAAAGCAAACTGTCTAACACTAATTGAATCCAATCAGAACATGACAATGAACTGTTGCACAAGAATTGGGAATGCAGAATTTCATTACAACCTATACTCTGAACAAATGCATGCTCATCTATAGAACTATTTAAATGAAGGGAGACAGTGCATATTTGGTTAGCAAAATGCAGTGCTTAATTTAACATAAAGGCTAATTTGCAGTTGAAAGGATTTTTTAATTACTAATTAAACTGAATTAGACTCTTTTCTGGAAAGCAATTAAAGAAAAAAAATACAAGGCAAGGTTAAAAACAAGTCAGAATGCATGTCCCTAGTTTGTGCCAATCCACCTAGGTACAGTTTAAAATCTCAGCATACTGGGAACTTGCCTTAAGTTTTCAGAGGTGACTTAATACACGAGACACTCAGCAGAAGCCATGTGTGCCTCAGCATATCCGAGCTCCACAAGTGTTGGGAACAGAATCACACTGTTTATGTTCCACGTCGGTTTTGGTTATTCAAATAACATGCACTACACCTGCATCGGTTCACAATAAGTTTATTTTATGTGAAGAAAAGCTTTGCCATTAATGAAAAATTTCAGTAGAAAACAGTACCTCCTGCTTTCAATCTAGATTACTCAAAAGTAGAAGCTTGTATTAGTGAAAACTTCAGTAGAAACAAATCTGTAGGAAACGTTCTTGGCACATGAAGTAAAAGCTTTAAACACATTAAGTTTGAATAGAGTATTGACCGTGCAACCATGCTGGCAGAAAAGCCAGTTTTTAATGGCTGGTATTTGTCCCTCAAGACAATAACATGGAAGACACATAAACCTGCTTACATAACGTTAATTGTATATAAATATGGAGTTGCCATAATTGACAGTCTCTATTCAGGCCGACCATTTAGTTTAGCAGTTCTAAATAAGTAATAGGCACTTTGCCTTTCTGATTTCCCCTTTCACCCATCAGCCAGTCTGAATCCATGCCAGGGATACTGTACACTGTTATCACCTGAAAAAAGAGAAACACATTATTATAAACTTTGTTTGCAGGGAAGAGAGTTACAGTATATCTTCATGTGATTTCCAATGTCTTAGAATTGAGACTAACCAGGTTAAACAGAGCATTTAAAATGAGCATCCATAGAACATAACCTAATGCTCATAAAAATTATTTCACTGGCCCATGGAAAAGAATAGACACAGTAGTGTATTTTGAAGTACCTTTTTTCTGTTGAAATTCTATTCATTACAGTTTCTTTTCTATTATGTTTTATCTTTAAATCTTGTGTATCCACCCTCAGCCTTAACAGGCAATCTAAAAGAAACTTCTTTGGAGTGCATGACAGAAAGACAGATGGTGTTGATGTGCTCTATCTTCACAGAAAATCTGAGCCCACAGCTTCTATCTAAGTCACTCGCTAAATAAGAAAAGAGTCAAATAGAAATACTGAAGTAATGCACATTTAAAACCCCAAAATCTGATTTTTTTTTTCAGAATTTCTTCTTCATCATTAAGCTACAGTCACATTACCAGGTGAAACTCTGTTCCAGCACTGTGCTTCATCATCTATCTCCATCTGCTTTGCATACT
The DNA here is from genome assembly GCF_965178545.1 of Coloeus monedula. Lineage (NCBI taxonomy): Eukaryota > Metazoa > Chordata > Aves > Passeriformes > Corvidae > Coloeus > Coloeus monedula. The sequence continues at coordinate 17,311,404 of NC_138789.1, forward strand.
CTCTGACTTATGACTGCAACTGAACCAGAACAGGAGTAAACACAACACAACCTTCACCATCAAAGCAAGCAGTAGTTGTATTTTCATATTCTTCCCAAATTGCAATATTCAACGTTTGAAAGACTAATCATATTGATCATAGTGCCAAAGGTGTGGTGAAAAGTAGACAGTAGGCCTGCATCTTGACTGTCTAGCAAATGTTCTTGCAAGCTAAGATGGTATAACAAATGTTGACTCTCACTACAGAATATTAGGATATATAGGTACAGGACAATGCTTCAAGGGTATTATTGAAACTTAATTTTAAAAAATCAACTACAAAAACTTTTTGATGTAGCACATCTTAATTGGCTATTCACAAGCATTCCCATTTTCACTTTCAAATGATCAAGGTAGATAGAAAACTCTTACCTCATCTGCAAGTAGTGATAATTCACTGCTGTTTGCAGCATCATAATCATAGAGAACTCTGGCTTTCCTGCTGCCACTTGATGACTTCAGTTCACTTAGGCCTGAAGTAACGATTGAGTTGCTTACTGAAGGCAATGAAGCAGAGGCTGAGGCCAAGACTGAGGGAGTAGAAACACTCTGCACAGGAGTTGTGGAAGACTGATTGTTGTTAGAGAGGAAAGTGGATGGAAAGCTGTGAGAGAAAAAAACAAGTCTTCTGAGTGAATCTGTTTTACACAGGGCATTATACATGCTCCCATGCCTAAACTAGCATTCTTATTTTTATCAGCAATAAACACCAGCAGATAGCAGTAACAGAATAGCACTGAGAGTTGTATGACATAAATAAAGATACTTGTTCCTGATAAGTAGCATAAATCAAATCAATATATTTAAAAAAAAAAATACTGCCACCTTAAAAAAACCTTTGAATCTGCCTCTTAAAAAAAAGGCAAAACCAAAAAAGCACTGTTGGTCAAACTTAATTCAGACTGTATTTTGATAAACATTTCTTTTGACAGCTCTGCCAGGAAAAGTAGCCTCCACCTCCTCCTGCTCATTCCTCAGTTATGTGGTTACACAAAAGATTGTGCTGACGAACCAGATCAGGGAAATATAATACAACTTAGAAACACAGCCTCCCTCTGAAAGCAAGAAAAATCACACAACTATTTCTGTAATCTAAATCAGTTCACTGATTCAGCTAACTTAGCGCTGTAAAACAAAAAAATTTTTTACAGTAAAAATCAACTTTTATCAACTTAAGCTCCTCATTTCTAGGTCAGGCTGCTACTTGCTCAGTGCCAGCCGTAGTGCTTGCCAGACCCTCCCATGAAGTCAATTAAATCCATTAACCTGGCTGGAAAAGAGGAGAAAAAAAGGGTATAATCTCCTACTTAGTTAATGAGCTCTGTCACAAAAAACTGTTACAAGTAACCAAGCAGATACAAGGGAAAGCACAGAATAACATGACTGAAACACTGAAGGAGCAGAAAGGAGAGCAAAGCAGCAAGAGATTTTGGGGCAGTGGAGTAGGAAGAACAGAACAGCAATGATGAGCTCTGAGACTATCTCATGTCACTCTGCCCCACATCCTGGGAGGCAGTTCCATGGCAGGTTAAACTTATTTAGCAGCTGATGTAGCAATTTCTTGTCCCTTTGCTACCTTACTTGGTTGTAAGGTAGAATCCAGACGAGTGTTAAAGAGTAGGTCAATGAAGGTTTTAAAAAAGGGCCAGCACCTAGGAGTTAGACTGAGTCATGATGACATGGAACTGTAATTGCATTTCTCTCCATTCTTTTGACCAGTGAATTCCTACATGTAACTTTCCTCATCAGTCCTTCTCCATAGATGCTTTTTCATAAACATCTAGGATATGGACATATTACCTCCTCCCTCCCTCCTTTTGTTTGCCTACTCTTTTGACATAAGATCTAGCACATGAACCCACCAGAAAACCGTCTGATCTCATCCCTTCCCACCTCTGCTCCCCAGTAAGATTCTTTCTGAAGGTGCTGTTCAGTGGCAACTTTACCCATGCAAATCCAGATCAGTATATTCCCATAATCATGCCTGCAACATTACTGGTGCTCGTATGACCATAAGGAGGAGCTGATGCAGGTAAAAACTAAACCCATCAACACAGGAACTAATTTTTGGCTCGTGACAATGATGACAGTGGAATTAATGTAGCTCAAATCTGCAACAGCTACAGCAGTCCTGCACACAAGGTTACAGGTTCACACTGTACTTAAACTGGTAAATGCACAGCGCCACTGAACAGGGCGGACCCACTCCAGTACCCCTTTTCCACATCAATGTTCATTCTCTATCATTTGAGTCAGATCTAGCAATCTGCTGCTTTTAATTCAAGAATCTGAACTAACCAAGTATTAGGAAAATTGCTTACTTGCCATGAGAACAGCTTTTTAAACATGTTCACTTTGCAGTCACGCAATTGTATCTGACTGAAGGGAAAGAGCAGTAGTGTAATATGAAGGACAGCACTAGCCCCTTGACAGTCACTGAATTGCGTGTAAAAATTGGGAAGACTTTCAAGACCCTGTTCTGAATTTAGTTAGCAGCTTACTACTGTGCAAAGGAGGAGGTCTCACTTCCCCCTCTGGTTTACCTTGACCCCACTTGACCATAACGAGCTGGTTCAACTCACCAAGCAGAAACTCCAATGCCACCAATTTTTTTTTTCATTTGCTAGATTAGTTTTTCAAACTAGTTCACCATATTCCCTGAACAAATCAAACAAGCAGAATAAAGGGAACCAAAACCAGGTCCCACATTTCTGTAGGTATAACTCAGCTGTGCCTCATGATGTATTTATTACTTGATTAGTGGGCATTCAACCAGAGGGATTTAATTTTAAATGACGATCAGCTGTTTCTCAATATTGCTAAATGACTGTTTAATATACTGCTAAACCTGTTCTCAGTTAGCACAGTAATTACTTGTAAGTCATTCTGCTCACTTCAAAGGGTCACTGGTTTGTACAGTCAGTGGAACAGAAAGCCAAAACTTTATAACCGCTCTGTCAATCAGTGGGGCATTAAGTGTCACTCTTTCTGCAAAGTCATATATAAAGCATTTTAGTGGAAGGCTTCAGCTATAAGGAGGTTGTCTGGTTTGGGTTGGTTTTTTGTTTTTTTCGTTTTTTTTTTTTTGAATACTTGAGTAACAGGAGGAATTTCCCAGCTTGTAGTGATGGATAATCTGAAAAAATAATTATGCCAAAGCTTACATTTGTCTGTCAGGGAAGCTGAGAAACTTCAGAGCAAAAGCAGTTATCAGAAGAAAAAAAGCAGCCAGAGTACCAGAATATTTGAAATAGATTTGTTTAGTTCATTCTGAGGAACTGAAAATAAAAAAGGGAGATTTGATTTAAAGAATCAATCCAGCCCCACAGGAGGGAAAGGCAGTACAGAGCTAAGCAGTTGGTGTTCCCTTGAAGCGAAACATCCATAAAAACATGTCTATTTATATAAAGAGAACTGAGTAAAACTCAGAACGGAGCTTCCCCCCACCTTTGGTACAGCTGCCTCTGGAGAGTACATCAGCTGACTGCTCAGCTTTGGAACTTGAATAGTCTCAACGTGAACTAGGAAGGGGTTTATGCCCCGGATTCTGACCCAGGTAAAACATAATATGCATCTCCTCTGAGAACCAGGTTTCTGTTTCAAGCAACAAACTAATCTCACTTAGAGGCTGAATGCCTTCGGTCCATCAACAACCTCAAAACGAAACTAAGTCCTTCACAGTTCTTGGCCTTCATGTGAGAATATTGCACAATACCATTCTTAGATATGTGAAAAGATGTGTAACTCAGCACTATGTGTTAACCAACACAGCACTGGCAGACACAAGCAAGATCTAGCTGAGCAGCCTAAGTTGTTTATTTGGTCTGTATCTGCCTGCATAACATAGGGAGCACAGAACAGAAACCCTACTCATCTGCTTATTTAATGCAAGTGCTACACACCACATCCCTATCAATGGAGACACTCTTCCAAAGCAAGGAGCATAACTTCAGACCCTGTCCCAGTGCTCTCTGTTATACTTCAGTGGGATTTCCTTGCACAAGGAAGGAAAGACACGCCCAAGATTTAATACCATAACTATTTTAATCCACACAGAAACTTCATTTCACTGTTAGAGGCATTTAGAATTCTGCAATGCTTCCATGCTTTTGGTCTTCTACCAGTCATAGTAATTTTATTAAAAATACTAGTAAGATCACAGCCACATAAAGATACATCCTTCTGTTTTCCTAAAGGCACTATTTTCTTCAAACGCACATTTTTATACCTGGTATCAGTTTACACAAATTTTAAACAAAGACAAGCTACACATCCTAAAGCAGAACTTAAACAGGAACATGTTCTTCCTTAGATTAAGGGTATTATGCTTAAGGCTTTCTATTTGGTAAATGCACTAGGATAAGAGCACATGTATAGTTGTGTAAATATATTTCACTTAATTTCTAATTAAAAAGTTCCTTTTCCTTCATACAGCAAATGTTGGTTTTCAAGCTTACAATTCTACAACTTGTATTTATGTGCTACCACATTTTATAGTTGAATATTTGGAATGTATTAGATTGGGATGTAACTTTAAGGGTGTAGCTTTTTTTTAGATCAAAGTTTTAAATACTTTAAACTACAGTTTACTAGTTTAAGGTCTTTTTCAAGACTTAAGAAAGCCTTTAAACTACACATTTAAACAAACTGAGGAAATCAAATGCCACAGGAAGTTGCAAGTCAGGAAAAGGATAAGACTCAAGAACACTTTTTACTTCCTTGTCAGGGAAAACATAAACAGAGATATCTCAGAGACAGTTACCTAGAACAGACACTACAGTAAACTTCTAAGTACAGACAATTCTTCAGTACATACACTCACGTAAATAACAGGATCTGTATAACTCTGAAACAGGCTGATTTGTGAAGAATTAGAATAGGGAAACTTTATGAAGTGTAACTATGCAGATCTCGCTACATTCTCACCAATCACACAAAAAGGGATTAAGAGAACAAACTAACGTCAGTTTCTTCTCTTACTTTAAAAATGCTAAACCCATGAAACAGTAAAACAAGATAAACTTGTTCATTCCACTGTGTGTGCTCTGGATAATAGATAGTATGAAGTAGATTTCCCCCTATACAGTATCTATGCTGGCAACTCAGTTAAGAGTGGAGAACAGGGTTTCATTGAAAATCAGATAATGACCTATAGCGAATTAAGAGGCAACAGGAATTTATAGGAAGTATAAAAACTTCTTCCACATTGCACAGCAGTCTAGTAGCATGAAGCTTAAGACAACTGAATGATTACAAATAAATCTCTAGAAATTCCTTTTTGTCACATTAAATGAGGTTACCAAGGGCTCACCTTCCTCTATTACACAATATATAAAATCTCAGTAGATCAACCCTCAAAAGGCATTAGTGCTGTGTGTAGGCTTAGGGAACTAGTTGCACTGGGTAATTACATATTAATTACCTGAGAACAGATTTACTTCCTTTCAGTCCAGCATGCCCGTGTGCTCATCACTGTTATACCAGTGTAAGTTTTCCTACTATTCATAAGCACTTACTAAAAACTGAGCTTTTTCCTGAAGTTTATACAGTACTACTACCTTCCAAGTTGTTTCTGGAGATCCAACATATATTGGTAACATTGTGCATAATAGGTCATCTGAGCTTCGACAAAGTCATTCAGACAGCGGAGATGATGTGCCTGTAACACAGCAAAGAATTCAAGTGTTTAGCCTGCAAGGGAACCATGCTGCCTTAGAAGGACTACACACCTCGTCAGGTGCTAATGCCAATAGTGGCACTTAGGGATAAACACCAGATGGGCATAGTGCCTGGATTTACCAGGTAAACACAATGAAATGTCACAAATATGAGCATACTCAAGCAAGCATTTTTTCCGTTTCAACACTCAATTGATCTGATGAATGGGAAGCTCGGTATAAAGAATGAAAATGAAAGGTCCTGCATTCTGAATGTTAATGGGAAAGTAAAGTTAAATTCAGTGGATACTAATTAAAAAAATTAAATTTAAAATTGAAAAAAATTAAAAATCCTTGTGGTTTGATGCTTTAATGCCATGAAGTGAAAACTCATACACCAGAGTTCCCAGGTAGTTTACTGCAGCTATTTTTAGAAGGTGCCCTGATACTGACTTTCCCCAACACCCTTTGGGTACTCACATGTGTGCTGCTGATTCCTTCCAGCAGCAGTCTGGTAATCTCTGCTTGACGGTCAAACTCACTCTGAGTAATTCGCACTTCCTGTTCAGACTAAAAGTAAGAATGCACATCAGGTACTGGTACAATGCTCTGTGCTACACGTGCCCACTGCGACAGTCCCGTCTGATGCAGAACTGCTCACACAAATGCATTCATCACAAGCTCAGGTGTTTGAAATAGGCTTTTTCTTTGCAGATCTTTACTAGGCAAAAATAGTAATTGCATTCTGGGTTCAGAAATGTTGAGGCCCTGTGTACACAGCAAGCAGTTTTATGATCAGACACCTACTACATATGCAAAAGAAAGGCATTTCTTTGCCAGCAGTATTACCCCACCTCTCCCAATAACAAACCAAGTGTTCACTGGCATAACCATGTCTGCACCAGGGGTTTTGTCAACATACTAGTGGCAGCCAAGAATAATGTAATTTTTTCCTATACATCAACTTAACAGGTCACTGATGAAATAATTCAGGGTAAATCTCACATTATTTTTGCCAGGTAACTGCACAGCAATCAGCTGTACGTAAACCTTTGATGTTAAGTTTTATCACGATGTATCATAATTTAATGTCTTATACTGACCACCAAACTACTACAACTATTTCTGGAGCTTGTAATCAAGGAATCTTTGAAAATAAATAAATCTGAATTATACTAAATATTCTAATACTTGGTGTTACAATCAGAGTAAAATTTCTATTGAAATGATGTAATACAAGTTTCATATTTCAATAATTCAAACGTATTCCTTATATATAGGGAATATATATATATAAAAAACTATAACTATATATAGTTCTCAACAATTTTAAAGCAAGGTATCAGTGTTACACTGGTTTTAAATTACTTCAATATAGCACAGCCAAAATTACTTAAGAGTACTTTGGCAGCAGGGGGGGGAGGGGTGGGAATAGGGGTAAAGAAAAAGGGACACTAAACACACATACACAGAATTATGTGCTCTAATATCTAAGATGCATTGTTCCAAGACATAATGTCCTCAGCCTGGAATGTGGATTACCTTGCCTCAATGCTTATATTCATTTAGTGCCTTGTTTCTAAAAACAAACCCAAGGGCAAAAAATCTACATGAAGTCCAAGATGCAGCAGTTGCTATTCTCAACAAAGGAGGAAATATATTTTCAGGTTATACCAGTAAAACACTGGTTTCAAAGGCATTTTATGTGCTTGCAAACATTCTGTTCTTGCATTCAACTGATGTTAATCAGTATGAAAGTCACATGGAATCTCAGAAAAGAGCACAGAAGAATGATACAGTTACCTAAGAAATGTATTTCCATCTGAAGTCACTGCAGCTGGAAGGGCTTACACAGTAACTAAACAGTGAGGAAGCAGCTAGAGAGAACTGTGTGCTTCTTACTTGAAACTGAAAACAGTGTTTATATCAAGTTCCAAACTAATAAGTTTTCAAAGTTTTTTGAGGAAAGAATCTTTGCTTGGAATTTTCTGATTAAATCTGAATTAGTATCGGTGAAATCCATCTGTCAGTCTTTGAGAGAAATACAAGAACAAAGAGATGAAAAAAGCTAATCTGATAGCCGAGAGGGGAAGAAAAGCAGCATCTTAATTTTCTTTTAAAAAAACATCAAAACAATAAGTAAATCTTTTATCTGGAGAGAAATAGTTTTCTGTCGTGTTTCCCTGAACTCAGCAGTTGCTAATGTGTTTCTGTCTCCCTGTCAGGTAATTAAATACATGAGAATAGAAACTTACAAGACGGGGACATATCCATCAGAATAATTATATTTGTTTCAACAACATTCTAGCAAATCAACTACTTTCTGTAAGCAAAGGAAAAGCAAGTAATGTGGTAACACATATTAACATAGCCAGTACAGAGTGATTTAAAATGCATTTACAAAAGCCCAATGTACTGGTTTTATAGATTTACATGAACTAAATTACGTGACAATGTGTTTAATCAGTTTTGCCCACCCCTATTTTCAGTACAGCTAGGTGAACAGTAGCAGGACAGCATATCTATTCTACACCTTAGGATAAAGGTGAAAACCAGCTGACTTTTAACCTGAGAAGTTTATGGCCTCATCATCTTTGTTTCTGAATAGAGTTAAGAGCTCAAAAACACAAAATGAAACTTTCCAGCTGCAGCTGTACTGTGTTTTTAAGACCATTAAAAGGCCTCCCTAGGTATGTCTCATGAAGATCCCTCAAAATGGTACTTGCTCTGCAACGTCAGAATATGAGCCCAGGTTTTGAATCTGAGTATTCATACATAAATAATCTCCCCAGATTTCACATAGGAATACAGGAAATACTCTCAGAAATACTGTGCAATCCTGCAGCGAAGAGACAACAAATAAAAGCATATGAAATAAAATCACCCTCCTGATGTTGTTTTACTACACATGCTTTTAGTAAACACTGGTAGTGGATATATAGCTGTCCCTAGTATTTAATATTCCTTCTGAAATGCAGAGTTAGAGGAAGCTAAACTAAAGAAGGTTTGTCATTGCCACCATGCACATCTTTAATACTCTAACTCAAAAAACCGCAGCCTGTAATTGATCCAAAGATGACTGACGGGCTGAAATCTTTGACGGGAAGCCTCTTGTATTTAAACTGAAAACTTTTATGAATCTCCTCCTCCAACTCTCAAACACAGGACAGACTGCCTTTAGAAATGTGGATGGATTACTGCTCCGTTGGCAGTACATAATGTTGTAGTTTCTTCTCAATAGTCTCTGCTATTTATATACTAAATAAAAAAGGGAACCTCGAATTACATAATTTATTACAAGAGCTAGAGTTTTTAGTCTACTTTATGCTGTAGTTAAGCACTTTGTAGTATTTCTTCTTTCCAAGACACAATCTGTTAAGCTTCACTATCCTAAAATTGCTTGTCCTTGTCTCTGAAAAGCAAATAGCTTCAAGATGAGTTTTCATTACAACAGTATTCCTTTCCTGCCATTTTTTTCCCCAAAATAGGACCAAGTATGCAGACAGATTTGCTGCTTCCAAACGTTACTTTACTTAATTAATAAAATAATTCTCAAACTTTGGGATACAAGTTGACCTAAGGCTCCTTTCACAGTTAACCCCTCCTTTTACTTTAAATGCCTCCTTCCCTCCGAACTCACACTCATCCTCACTTGTTTGTACTATAACTCACAGAAAGTTGGAAGAGCAACTCCCACAACTCCCAAGATTTCACTTGAAGCTGCATATCCCCAGCTTCTCCCTACAACTCCGACAGCTGCCTAACTAGTTCCCCTTTAAAAACCACACTCCAACCCTGCTCTCCTTCTATTGACAAAATTTTAATTACCCCTCCTCTACAGAAATCCACTAAGAAATCCCTCCTTCACTGTTAGTGCACCCCCTCACAGCCTGTTGCCAATCCTGGTTTGGCAGAGCCAGTGAACCTAAGAACAGCCCTTCTCATGGCACTGGAGCAGCTATTCCATTAACTCCTCTGAATTTGTCCCTGTGCAAGGGATGGTATGGCAGAGAACACTGCAACCCCCATCCCAAGGCTAATGCTAAGTTTATAAACTAGCTTGCAGGCCAGGCGGAATTTTCAGATGTGCCTACCCCCTAACTTCAGCTGCTGAAGATGTAGTGACACTGAGAGGAAGGGTGGGATGTTCCATGTCCTGGGTAAAACTTGAAGATCACTGTTTTCAGGAGAGTTTAGATTACTAGACCCAAGTATTTCTGAAAATTCTCAAATAAGCTTGTTAACAGGATACCATACCAGTAAATTTTGAGAAAAGTCCTGTAGTTATCTTTCTATTGTATCTTGTCACATGAGAATCATATGGTACTGATACTAAATGACAGCCAGAAACAGCTTACTATAAAACAAACCCCAGGCATTGTTTTGCCCCTGCAGCCTGAAAGGCCCTGGAGAGGCCCAGTGTATTCTGATATAATGCATCAGGCTGCTAGCATCAGACTGAAATCAACAACATGTAATATTCTTTATTACAGCAGACCAGCACAAATTATGATTTCAGAAATCTGCAATTTTTTAATGGTTTACTTACTTTCGTCACTTCCTCAGCCCATATCTAGTCAGCATTAAGAGTGGGGGAGGAAAAAATAAAAACATACAAACTTAGACATTGGTGGTACTCCATTACAGTATGTAATCACACTTTGGCTTTTAACTACTTTTCTGTCCTGAGAACTTCACAGGGATTTGAGGAGTGCTACAAGTCAGTTGCCCAAAGCCCTTCATATACAATGAATCTATTGCGAATATGGATAGCACTACATCTGTGAAACAAGTTAGATACTGAAGAGAGAGTGACTTGTAGAATTCGTATATATTACAAGAATCTGCTTAAAACAAGCTACTACAACGCAAGACATAACTACTAAAAAAAATGACATGAATCAGACAGACTAAATTACCTTAGGAGGAACTTAAGTTACCTTAACGCGTTATAATAATGGAAAACTATGGAAAGCTATTATCATTTTTACACTGAAACAGATGAATGCTTTCTCTTGCTAATTTCATTACCAGTTTTCTATTTCACAAGCACTTTTACTGAAACCTAAATTTAATTAAAAATGCTACAGAGGTATCTCAAATTGAGTATTAGAGTAGTAGCAAGCAGCATAGCAAAATCATAGAACTGCAAGGGATTTAGTCTAAAAGTTAATTACTTCAGCTTGCTCTTCCAATTCCCTCTTGCAATGTTGTTCTTCTTTAATCTTCATCTTCTGCCATTGTAAGATGATGACACAATCAGTAGTAGGAAGAAATGTGTATAAAGGTTGCAGGAGCAAACTGTAACAAACAAGTTTATCCTGATAACCATTTTTCATCTGATCACAGATGAGAAATCTGGAATACTAAATTGAGATGAGACCCAATATGCTGTGCAGATCCAAAGCCCAACCAGAACAGGCTGGACAGCACAGTCTATGCTGTACATAGCTAACTGATCCCTTTCTCTTCCACTTTCACAACTATGGTGCTAAAACCAGCTGCACTAAGGAGTCCTTGCAACAAGTTTAGGATATATTGTACTCTAAGTTAAGCCATTAGCTTCTGTGACATTACTCAGTTGCAGTTCTTTGTAACACATTGCTTGAAGGGAATAATTTCTATATATTCCTGGCTGTTCTACATAATTCACTTGTACTCATATTAAAAAGATAGGAAAACTAAATAATTCCTTTCCTCCAATAGCTGAAAACAATTTCAGAATTGCAAAATCAACTCCTCTGTATCCTAAGTTTACATTCACAGAATCACAGAGATTAGAATATAATACTGTGTATTTCAAATACTGTGTATTTCAAATACTGTGTATTGCTGTACTGACATAAGCATATTTAGTGCATTATACCAATCCATTTTAGAATGGAAAACATCTGAAACAAGACCAAAATGAACTGGATAGCAAGAGGAAACATTTGACAGGAAAATGAATGAACACAGGAGGCCAACAAACCTTTAGCCATTTTACATGCAGCAAGTTGAGCATGTAAGAGACATTTACCATAATGTTATTCTCTTCAGGCTGAGAGGTGTTTAGTTGCTTAAATGTATAGATAAAAAACAAAAGCAAGTTACAACACTGTGAATATAGCAGGTAAATAGGTTAATGTCACAAAGCACTGCAAGTTTAACCAAGACTGTGAAGTGAATATAGGTAAACAGAACAGCTTAAATTTTGATTTTAAACACTGATCTAAGCTGTTGCAGTTGTACAGTAAGCATGGGACAAGTAATTTTCAAATATTATTTTTCCCAGTTATAAAAGTATGTAATATGTAGATAAAATGTATCACTTTAACCTGTCAAAGAAAATAGTAAAACATAAAAATTTGCATCATAACTCAACACACTTCACTAACCTATCAGTCCAGCCCTGTTTGTTAGGTTTCTTCCTTTATACATCAGGGAGCCAGCAGAATATGACCCATTTGCATCACACCTACATGCAGGTTAGTTCTCACTTCTATATTGCAGAGGATAAAATAGAGGAGCAATTTTTTTATTTCTGCTGGAATTCTACATTCTGGTACTTCTTTAACATGCACACTACTGTCAAAGTGTAATTAAAAATAAAGCATAGGCAAAATAGTGAAGAGGTTTAGAGTGTCATGCTCTTCCAGCACTAAATAAATACTTGTGCATAAAACTGCACACCTGCTGTATTGAATAGTTAGGATCAAGTAGCAGCAGCAGCAATTGGCACCAACCTCTGCATGACTGCACTGCTGATGGAACTAAAACTGAAGCATAATATATATACATTATTTTAATACTAGGCTCAAGGGGAACAATTCCTTATGGTCTTTTCATTGCTTTAGAACGTAAGGTACATACCTGCTACCACACTACAAAGGAAGCTAATAATAAAAACACTCTTTTTTCTAACTTCACTGTGAACAAAGTCAAGCAAAGGAATTGTTTATTCTCCAATGCTCTATCTTTTGCTTCTAAGTTGCACTACTTGCTGATCAAAACCCTTCTCTGTTCTCCATTGTTCATCTTACAAATTAAGAAAGCTTGACAAACAGAGAAGTAACTCTTTTTGCATAGAATTTGCGTAAGGGAAAAAATGCATGCACAGACTTAAAAATACAAATGGTTTAAATACACAGGGACAGTGTGCATGACATGGATTGAGACAAAAGAGCAGATCTGTCAGGTAGATTATGCTGGTTTTTAGATGGATCGTGATCCCGAAGATGCGAGACACTTTATTACCAAAGTTCAAGATGATGCCTCTGAGATCTTTCAGGACAAATGTCCATTTGGAAAAGCCAGCAAAATCTGACAGTCCTTCTTCTGCCTCTCCATCATGTACACTGTCCCTGTGTATTTAAATTGTCTGGATTTCTTTATTTGCATGACCCCTACTGTATTAACCCTTATCGGAAAAATCACTCCACTGTCCATCATTAACTGCTGCACTTTTAGGAATGCAGTCAAAAAGACAGCTATGAAGGTACTGTAAATATATCCTGATGAAACTACATGCAGTCAACAGTCTATTCCTTCATTTAGAGCATATTAAGAGTTTAAAAAGCAGTAACTTTTTTGTTCCAATTTAATCTCCTTGAACAAGCATTTTTTGAGGGACTCAGAAGTGATATGAATTAAAGAGTCTCACCTCTGTTTGGTGGTGTGAAATAGTAAGCAATAGATAAACCACAAATATTTTTGACATAGAGAAGTTAAGTATAGATAGGTTTATCAGTTGAAAGCAATTATATATATGCTTCAACATTTGCAGAGATTCAAGCATTTGTATTTAAACCCATATTGGCAGGTTGTAGCAAGTAATTTTTTAGCAGTATAGGCTCATCTAGCATACAGCAAGAAGAGATAAGCAAGTTCAACTTGATGGAATATTTAAAAGTAGAAGACTAACACCTTAATCAGCAACTCACTTCCATTTCCTTGTGTTCCACTAAGGCATTTCTTACAAAAGTATCTAGAAAAACAACCAGGGTAAGAAGCTAGGACTGGAAACATAACCAAGCAGTCAAGATGATATCAGTAAATCTGAAAGTTATGGACAAACTCAGAAAAAACCCTCTACTTACTGCAGCTCGAGCTTCTGCAACTTTTGCCTTCTTCAGTCTGGTTTTTGCAGCATCCAAATCCAGTCTTTTATTTTGTAACAGTTTACGTTCTTTCTGAAAGCGAGTTAGGTTAGTTTGTGAGAATGGGTACACACACTCACAAGCAAAAGACTATCTACTTGGAAATGCTTTTAACAAAGTAGCATATAAAAAAAAGTTCTTCAGTTGAAGAGAGAGAGAGAATTAGATCCTAATTATTCTCACACAGTTTATACTCAATATGCATACTTCTAATAGAACAATACCTACCAAACAAATGTTTTAATCATTAGTTTGTTTTTACCTTGGCAAAAGAACAGAAAATACACCAAAGGCACAAATTTCACTTGAATTTTTCTATATTACCCCAAGGAAAGTAATAATGTACCATTATCTACTACTATCTTTTGAAGACTGACAGTTACAATTGGTGTAAAATACTGAAGAATATACAATTCAACTTACAGTAATAGTCTTGTAGTCTCCTTCAATAAAGTTTCTTAGGGGAGTGAGAAAGTTTATAGCAGAAGTTTGAATTAGTTCTCTGTCTGCTGTCCCAATTCGCTTTTGTGTTTCTCCACATTTAATGAGTGCATTTCCTGTAAAGGAAAAAATGTTAGTCATATGGTTCAGGCAGGAGGTTAACAAAACAGGTTGCTACAGTCAGGAAAGTTTAGGCCAGCAGTTTGAAATATAATCCAATGCCATGACCAGGGCCTTCGAAAGGAAAAAAAAAAACCAACAAAACCAAAAAAACCTCCAAAACAAACCAAACACCAAAAAAACCCAACATAAAAACAAGCAAAAACCTCACACCAAAATAAACAACCACACAAACACCAAGCCAAACCATTTTTATTATGAACAATCACAGGTCAAGGCAAGATTTCAATGAGAACACATTGTAGAAATATCAAATAGAGTTGTACTTACAGGCATACTGTAAAAATATTAGAGATAATACCCCCAACCATCCTGTCATAGGTATATAAATTTACTAGAGAAGGAATAAAATTTAGACTATGTTCCACACTATTACCCTTATCAAAATATTATATATTAAGGAAAGCAAGAATACTGTAGAGAGGTTTCTTACCACAGAAGTCAATTTCAGGTAACATTTTCACCCCAAACAACAAATAAAATCAATAAATACTGTCAGATGTGCAGATGTGTTCCTTTAACAAGGAAACTAAACTCCAAAATTAGTTGTTCTGGTAAGATAATTATCCATCCATGAAGATGGATACCATTCCAACCACAGGTTCTGTTTCTAGATTTGAATAGAAACCGCATCATTGATCTCCTAAAGCTCAGTTATACAGCAAGTCAACTCTAACTGATACAAATGTCATTAAACTGTTTTATCTAGAGGAAGAGAAGAAATGTAATTTTATATTGTTAAAAAAGCCTGTATCTGTATTTTACTTCTTACCATAGGCTGTTCCTGGGCCAAATTCATTCCCAGCATCAATCATATACTGGCCTAGTAACTCCGGATTATTCATCCGACTTGGTGCTTTGCGGTCCAGCTTCTCATAGACAAATTCTTCTATTCTGGCATCTAAAAAATGTTTATTTGAAATAATTACTGTCATTCAAAGCACAAGTCAGAAAGGGAAACAAACAAACAAAAAAAGAATTTCAAAATCCAGCTATTAAACTCAACGTTAAGTGAACAATGTTAAACTGAAGATCCTGTTCTTGGAAACAGACTGTATTCCATGTTTGCCATGCCATGTTCAAATATTTGAGCCATATGGGAAAGTGAAAAATTATACTTTTCTTCTCCTTTAGCATAGTTATACAGCTTTTCAGAATTTCATCAGAAGTCTTCACAGTAAGAGCAATAACAGAACACCTCTCCTTAAAAAAACCAAAGTCTTTTATTCCCCCTCCAGAAAAAAATCATCAAAATTGCTCACTAGAATTAGCAGTGTAGGAATTAAGTTCAACAGCTACTGTAAGTTCCCTATTAAGATATTCTGAAAGTTTGATAGCCCCAGAAATTATATCCTCTTTCCTATACCCCATGCTCCCTTGAAACACTCTGAAAGAAACCATTAAAAGATATTAGAAAATGTTTCATTTCGTATTCCCATATTTTTTTAGTTTGGGCAACAAAACTATCAGAAAAACTTGTTGAGACTATGTGAGCATTACTACCCATCAAACATAATACTAAGCCACAGTGAGCTCCTTAGGTGGAAAGGCCTCACGCACCTAAACAGGAACTCTGTAACTGAAAAAGCAAATTCCTCAGACACAATACCAAATTTCTCTGACCAACTGCTTCTGTTTCCCATCTAGTTGTACAGTTGGTATGAACTAGTTTCAGCCTGCAATAGTACAGTCAACCACAAAGAAGCTTTCCAGTGAACAAACCTGCCACTTTAATACTACTTGTTAATTAGACAACTTTCAACAGCAGTGGAATAACTAACTAGTTTCTTGTGAAGGTCACAAAAATTAATCTAAGATAGACAATTATGGGTACCATTCCCTGGCCACAAGGGTGAATCAAAAAGAATCAGAAGTTATTTGTTTTCGTTACTCAAGTCATAATATTTATGTTTTACTAAATCACAAAAGAACAGAAAAGTAATCTAAAATTACTGGACTATTACATGGGTCTGATCTATAGGTACAATTATAAATGGGATTGAAACTCATTTTTCCTCCCCCAGACAGGCTCACTCCATTAACAACCACCAAAAGCAGCTCTCCAAACAGCTGAAGTTACATTCATAAAGACCACTGCTCAACGCTGAGTATTTTTAGCCATCAGAAAATGGACTGGTGAGCAGAACTGAGATACTACCATATATTACCCTTGCAATGAAACTTCTTTATACACTTCCACTAGCCTCCAGTTAGTGCTTCAATATTCTAAGCTTACAAGTTTCTGAAAAAGTCTAATGCATATTATAAATACTGAATTGAATGAAAAAGACAACTATTCCCTCTGGCCTAGACAGAAGTAGAAATTTGAGCTAGAATATTCTGCAAGTTCTACTACATCCTTCCCACAGGTTTAGTTGGTTTATTCTTGAAATACTGTTTTCATGGAACTGAAAGATGCAACACACTTCGTAAGTAATACTTTAAACATCTCTGTAATAAAGAATTTATCTACTTGGCATTAGAAAAGTGTTAGCAGTATCTATGATTTACCTTTACTAATAAACCCTAGCTCAGTATGTCACTACAAGGAGAATATTTATGCTTTCAGTGCAGAGGTAGTAGCAGTATTGTAATTTTATCATTTAAGCAAACCTAAAGGAGGTTTAGATTTTTTCAGTAAAGTAATTCACCCACTGACTAGATACCAGGTCTTGACTTAAAATCTAGATCTATGCACTAAGCAAATTCCTACAGCTCCAAACTCTAGTACAACTGGAGGATGACTCTGAAGCTGATCTCCTCAACATTACTACTCATAGCAGCAATTTCAGAAAGAAATAAAATTAACACACCATAAAACTTCATTTCTTCTGCCCACATTTTTTTCTGTTACTGTTACAGTAAGAGACTCAACAGTGATGAAATTGTATTTGACACTTTTTTGTACTGTACAAGTAGGGTATTAATTCTTAGTAATGGAATTGTTAAAGACAGGTATTTTAGTTCATCTTGCCTGCTTCGAGCTGATTTGTATTGTGCTGGGAGTTTAAGTAAGGAAATAGTAATTAAGTTTCTTGAACCATTGTATCTACCTCATGAAGAACTTCAGAGTACTTACAGCTACCCAAGATACCTGGAATTAGAGTGGGAAATTCAATTAAACAGTAAACAATTCAAAAAATCCATCAACCTGAGACTGAGCAGAGTATGGAACCAATACAACAGTTTAAAAAGCTCTGTATAAAGTTTTCCCCATTTGAAAGGTTAAGGAAGTACCAGCAATTGGTAGTGTCTCCAATTCTTACCAGCTCTTCAAAAAGTGCTTTCCATTACTGCAGCCTTCAGATTTTAAAACTGCTATATTTTGTCCTAACTTACGCAATAGTTATTGCAGTAAATACTTACACTGGCATATCTACTAATTCAAAAGTTGAAAACAAAAACCTGAAGGGCTCCTTACTTGGATTTGGCTGCAATAATACTTCTGTTTGCTTCATTATTTTTTCTGTCCACAATTTAGTGCATTCTGCTTTGCTGAGAAGGTTCTCCAGATGAGCATCCAGTTCTGTCTTCTCTGCTTGACCAAGCTTTTCTTCTGTGAACTGCAAGTTAGGTTAAAAATATTCAAGTTCATAGAAATAATTTTCCAGGAGAAATTTAAAACAGTCACTTATATTAGCTTGAAGATGACATCTTAAAAGATATCACCATTACCCAGTCATCAATAAAAATCTAAGGACAAATTTGAAATGTATTAAGTTCACCAACACATCTATACTATCAGGTAAAAAAAGGGGCAGGAGGATGTTAATTAGACCAAGATGAAAAAGGTAATTTATAATATTATGAAGAAATCCTGTGCTCAACTTGATACTGAGAATTCTCACATGAAGCATTTTGTCCAACTTTGCATTGTGTTTTAAAACATAAACCAAAATGAAAGAAAGTCCAGAGGTAATAAAGAAAATTAAAAGATAACTTCAATCTTGTATATTTAGTAATTGTTTGTAAATTCTCCCAGTGTAAAACCTGAAGACAAAACAGATTCCCACTGCAGCTACCTTGAATATATAGAAAAAAATGTCCTGTCTGGAGGAAACAGGACAAAAACAGGGAGTTTAATCTTCAGTAAGAAGATTTAAAATATAATTAGACATTAAAGAAAGCTTCTAAAGAAAAGGATTAAAAGCTAAAACAAACTTTCTTGGGAAGTTGTGAAATACATATCTTTGGGGGTGGGGGGGTCTTTCACTTTTTAGAATAAGACAAATCAGTGTTTGATAAACTGTTTACATATAACTGATCCTGTTATTCCTTACAGAAACAGTAAGATGACCTCTGCTGCTCTCGTCCAAGCTGTGACTTCAGTGAAGTACAGTATAACTTCATTTAGCCAGATAAATCCATCAGACAATTCATTTCACTTGATACAAAATTCATGCCAAGTCTTACTAATCCACAAGCATTTTGTTCTTCAATCCCAGACAGGGAGAAGCTACACGTTTCACATCAGGGAACCAAGCTAAGCCGGAAGTGAGGGCTTTGCCCGCCTCTCTTCATAGCAGTAGTTCCTCACAATGATGATCTCATCCCTTGACAGCCCGTAGTTCAAAGTCAGGCATTTTCAGGAGAATCTCTCTTATGATTAAGACTCTAACAAATTTACCAATTAGAAACTTAAAACGACTGGAAACATCCTGACTGTCCAACTTCATTCTTAACAAGTTCTTTGGTGGCCAGTAAGAAACAGAATACAATAGAGGTAAATTCCATTGTCCAAGTTTGTTTTCATTTCCACATGAAGATTAACCAACTTTGATAGCATGCACATCTTGATAAATGCTTCTGGCATTTGCAGTTCTACATAAAAGCAAACTGCATTCATGAGAAATTAAGCTGCCATATAGGGAAGAAGGGAATTTATTCATGGATGTACTACTACTACTGTTCAAAATGCTTTTAAAACTATGCCAGGTGTTCTCAAAAACTTTGTACTGATTCATTACAATACAGTAAAAATAGTTCTGGAATTATTCTTTACTATTACAGACAAAAGTATTTGTATACAAAGTTATTAATATTTCCTATTAATATTTCCATAGATCTTCTCAGCAGTGTGAAGATTGCTTAGTGAAGACCATAATTTCACATACAGACTTAAATTAAATCACAAAGTCCCATCACAAGATCTTATAATGAAGGGTGAAACTGCATCTCCTTTTTTTTCCCGTGTCCAACAAGAAAAAAGAAAGTGAAGGCTGGAAAGGAAGAGTCGGTCTGGGAAGCAGGTAGACCTGGAAGAAGCCAGGAGTAGTGGGGGAAGCATGGAAATACCTCCATCACAAAGAGAAGCCACAATGACTGCTCTAAGTTCATTTAAATTTGAACAACAATGTTTTTTGAAGCGTTTGCATTTTCAGAGCTCTGCTGTGCTGCTGATCACTGGTTCTGCTTGAATATTGAGATTTAGGGCAATACATCAGACCAGATAACAATGCTAATCACGTTCCAAACCTGACTGTGACCCAGCGAGAACTCGCAAGAACCCAAAGTGGATTACTATACACTGCTTGGATGTCCGTCTCCATAGAGGAGATCTGTTCAAGTTTGATTATATAAACAAAGGTGATTACGGCTCAAGACAAGCGCTAAGGAACAAAAGACAGTTATAGTGCCCTTACTGCGAAGAAAGGGGAAGACCGAATCGCAGACAATGGGCTATCAAACAAGCTTAAAAACGATACGAAAGGTAAAACAAAACAAAAAGCCTAAGCAGACACATACCGGACTTTGATGTGTCACATCAGACCTCGACTTTTACCGATCAGGCAGCGATAAGGACACATTTCTAGCAGCCAGTAAAACCCAGCTGCTTATTTCAAGCAAGACACACCTTTGTCCTTTACATGCACAAAGTCCGGCAGTATCTCCCGGCAGCCGATGCCTGCGCACCTCGTCCCCCCCAGTGCTGGCGCCTTCTCCCCTCTTTGCCCGTCTGACCTTGGGCTGTCTCGCCCCCGCCAGGCCCCCGAGGCTGCTGTTGTACAGCCAGCCTGGCGAACCGCCGGGCCTGCCCAGCCGCGGCCGAAGGGGCCGGCTGGAGGAAGCAGCTCGCAGCAGCCCATCGCCACCCAGCCCGGACACTGCTCCGGCCTCGCCCCCGCCGGCGCAGCCGGTCCTGGCGCTCCCTCCGAGCTGGGAGCCCACGGCGGGCCCGGCCCCTCCCGGCCCCCGGGGCGGAGCCGAGCGCCCCAGCCAGCGCCCCGCGCCGGGCCCAGCGGCGGCGGCCCAGCGGAGCCACCCGCGGCCTCGGCTCCAGCTGGGGCGTCCCCGGCTGCGGCTGCCCCGGCAAAACCTCGTCCCGGCGAGGCCCCAGCAGAGGCGGACGGTCCGTACCTGCACGGCACGGCTCAGGAAGGTGCCCGCGTCAGCCGCCAGCTTCTTCACATTGAAATCCATGATGTTCATCTTGGGCGGGGGCGCTGACTCAGCCCCGGCACCCGCAGCGGCGACGGCCGCTCCGGCCCGTCCCTGTGGGAGCCGCCGGGGGCGGTGCCGGGCCCGGCCCGGCCGCAGCGGATTGGCGGGGCCGCGGCGTCAGCCCAGGGCCCGGATCGGCCGGGTGAGCGGCGCCGGCGGCCGCCCCGCCCCGCCCCGCCCCGCCCCGGCCCCGCTCCGCCCCGACCTCCTTCCTCCCCCAGCCCCGGTCTGCCTCGCCCGGGCCCCGGCCCCGGCCCGCGCTGAGGGGATGGCGGGCGGGGTGGAAGGGGAGGGTTGGCCCTGGTGGCCCGTCAGAACCTTCGTCCCGGGCAGCCCAGGGTTTCGGGGCTGGGTCAGCCCGCCCGCCAGCCCTGGGCTAGGGAGACTCTCGGAGCCGGCCGTGGCCTTTGCCGTAAAGAGTCCCTAGCAGGGTGGGCGGCACCGACAGAGCCCGCTCGGGCGGGCGGAGGTGGCCCCACGGGCACGTCTGTCCGCGCTCCACGCGTGAAAATCCTGCCCCTCCGAGGGACTGCGAACCGGCCTGTCCCGGGGACTGGCCCCCTCGGACGCGGCTCAGGGAGGACAAGTCCCGCTCCTGTTTCTTGTGTCCTGAGTTTTGTAAGTCAAACCTTGTCCTCACGAAAAACAGTTTTCGGATAGACCGTCGAAATGTAAGCTAGGGATGAATTTTTAAGAAGTCGTGCAGAAAAAAAGGCTGTTTATTAAAAGGTGTTTGGATAAACATTTGCTGAGATGCAACCAGGCAATAGCACCAAAACATGACAAGTTTTTGGAGACCTTGAGTACAGTAGCAAAGCTCAGTAGCAGTAATCAAGCAAATTAGGGGAAAATAGTTCTACTTTTAGTAATTTCCATTATTTTAATATCTCTCATCATGATTTTTGAATGTTCAAGAAGAAAAGAAAGGACCTTTGACATGGCCAGGAATTAGAAAACATTTACATTGTGGCATCATTGGCAACAACTTAATATACCCAGCTTGAAAATTATCCTGATCGTTCAGTTAAGTAATTTATGTCATAATCCAAATAGTAAGTAATGTGTGGCTGAATTTGATAAAGTCAGAGGAAATCCTATGGCATTATGACAAGAAGTGAATTCCAGAGAAGGGAAATAACTAACAATTAAAGCAATCTTGCTTACATGCCGGTCAGATTACAGGAATTAAAACCAAAACAAAACCCAGGCTGTGTAAAGTTCCTATTGTACCTTTTATCCTGATAAGAACAGGGTCTGAAAGGTATTGTGTGTGTTTCCTTTTCTCGAATCATTTTACCTTTTTCAGCTTGTATTGTCGCTTACACATCAGTATAAGTGTTTCCATATAAAAGCTATATGACAAGTTTGTTTCCATTTCCTAAACTTAGTGTTACTGGTATATAAAAGTCCCACAAGTCTCTCTTTCAATGCTCAGTACTATATGGCCTGATAAAAGCTGATTATAGTCATGTAAGTGCTGATTAAAATTTATTGTGATATCAATTTAGCATATGTAAAAAGAAATCACCATCAAAAATTTTTAATTGGAATGTACAGAAGCAATTATTTCATTTCATAACTTCCATTGGCGCTAAGTTCCAGCAGTTCCCGTTGATGGAGTTCTACAAGAAGAGATGCCAAAAAACTGAAAGCAGTGGTGCCTGAGCTTGTAGCAGAAGCATTACCTCAGCTGCGATGTTCCCCAGTAAAGCCCTGGATGTGTAGTATGTTCAGGCTGGAATGGACAGCCATCAAGTCAGTCTTAACTCTTCCCAAATCAAAATACTGCTAGTTCTTCCCTGAAGCTTGCAGCCTGCTGCTGCCCCTGACATGTGAGCCTCGCCTGCCAGAGAGGAAAGTGCTGCTTTCTGTTACATTGTCTGACATCCTTGGCACTGCTTTTCCTTCAGAAAATGGCTGGATGGAAGAGGAACAAGACTCCCACCTTTAACCTCCATGGGTTAGAGTGATCTTGTAGGATATTGGAAACCTACTTTTAGTTGCTCCTTTCCTGAGGAGCCCCAAACAGAGTAGTACTACTTCTTAGGAAAAACCCTTAAGTAGCTGGTACTTCCACCGCTAGCAGATGGGCTGCTTGGCACATGTGGGGCACTGGATCTGGTGTTTCAGTTCTCACTTTTAATGTTCTTCCTCTTTCATGAGTGTTTAGTGGTCAATGTGACGGAGAGAAAGAAAATAACTCTTCAACTCGTCATTAGTACACTTATTCAAGAGGAAGATCTGTTCTACTGCATGATTGTATACTTAATATAAAACTCTAGTTCAGATAATGTTTTTCCCATTTTGTACTTTAATGTATAAATAAATTCATTTAATGGATCACAACCTGGAACTCCATGCTTTCCAAATTCTACAGTATTCTACTACTCTTAAAACACTACTGAGTTTCTCCCTTTCTTGATATTCCCTTTCTCTGCATGCTGTAGGCCTGTTACGTACTGTTTGGGACAAACTCTGGAAATATTTTTGGCATTCTAGAAGGTGTTAATAGCCGAATTTTGGAGACTGCTGTTGCCATTTTAAGAAATTACTACATGCAGGCTGTCTGCCCTGTCTTTATTGGAAGCTTCAATAGCTGGCCCTAGTAGGAAATCAGGTCCCTCTCTACAACTACTATTCAGAGCCAAAAGCGTTGTCAGGGTTTTGGGCTTGGGATAAACTGATATATCTGGCTCAGGTAAGGAAAGCCATACCTTAGCACACAGGCTTAATTAGAAGCAAGATACTGGCACTGGGCATGCTGAAGATGAATTCAAAGCATGCACAGTGAGTAGAGATATATATCAATGCATTCTGATAAAATCAGTTGCAAGGGTTGAGGAGCTGTGTTGGAAGAACAGTATCAAACAGTAGCTGTCCTCAGAAGTGGGCTAGACAGCAGAATGGTCACTAGTAAAAGTACTGGAGCCATAAGATTGTCAGGCTCAAGAATTGTCTCAGGCTGAAAAAGAAATTAAAGCCTGCCATGAGCCCAATCTCTGAGAATTAAGAAGAGGGGGTGTGACCATTGTACCAGAAGATATGGTGAATGCCATACTTTGCCTACTGTCTGATCTTCAGCCTTTCTTGTAACATACCCCAAAAGAAGAAAGAACCTTTTGTAGCATTGTAGTGCTGGATATAAACAGACCCTGAAACATCCCTTCCTATAAGTAGAAATAGAATTCATATGGAAAATCCAAACCAATCACCAACCAACCAAAATTATATTAATATAAAGGTTTATAGTATAATTAAAATAAAATATTTTTATGTAAAGAATAATAGCTTATAACTGAAATGATTCTCAGCTGGCTCCCAGTACTGCTTTCTGTCTGTACGGGAAGGTAGTGGTTGAACCAAAGGCTTTGGAGTCAAAGATTTGAAAAATCCCAGAAATGCCTTCATAAGTCAGTTTATATGCTGTGAAAACACTGTAAATTAAACAGACGCACTCTGGTAGCACATCTAATCCCAATAATATAGTGCCCATGTTGGAATTCATACTTTTTAAATTCTGTAATACACTGAGGTTTATGGGTCGTGTCTTGTGTCACTGTGTGTATATACACCTCTTCCCATTCATGATTATGTAACCGCAGCATATATTTGCATAATCTATTTTTTATTAATACTTAACATATTTGTGTAATCATTTAATGCAGTTTAACAATGGGAAATTAATAGGCAATACATTCCTTCAATGTATTACTAGTCACAACCCTGCAGAACTCCAGCTGATACTTTGAAGAATAGTAGCAATCCTGGAACCAGATTTTCCAGATAAACGTGTGTAAATTTGATTTACCGTTTATTGATGTGTTGAAAAGACATATAAAAAGGAGTAGAATCACTATAATAACCAAAACTTGTTTTACTAAAGTAGGTAAGGGCATTTGTGTGTGAGTCTATGGATTCTTTGCCAGCATTAACAACTGTAAGCTTAGCTTGATAATAACCAGGCAAAGATTATAAAATCAGTAGTGCCAGCTGCCTGGCCTGTGTACAATCAGGCTTTCATGAAAAATGTGGGGACTGGATTTGACAGAACCAGAAAGCAGCTGTTCTCAACAGCACACTTCCGCTCAGAAACTACAGAGATCTGAGGGACAATTAATGCTCCTTTTCACATTAGTGCACCCTTTCAGTGGTCCTTGTGGCAGCTGTTGCTGTGCTTCCCTGAAACACTCAAACTGGAGTTGTACTAGGACTGCATGCAGCAACTGGCAAAACGTTCAGTAGGCAAAAGTCCTGAGATTTCAGGGAACTGGACTAGGTATATCATGTGTGGTTTTCATGGTCTTTGTCCTTTGAATATCATACTTCCTGGAGCAGGAAGGATAATCATTTAGTCCCATACACCAGCTGTCTCTCTTAGAAGAAGTTGGCTATCTTACGCTTGGAGGAACTGGCCCCTGTGGAAATAGAAATAAATTTTTGGGGTTTCCTCCTTTAACTATGCAATGATAGTTTAATAACTGGAAGTTATTTGCAGCTTTACCACTTCCCTAATAGTGACTGTGAGAAAGTAGTTTCATCACATGGTACTACAGTTTCTCCACATGTGGCATAGTAATAATTGAACTTACCTCTTCATGGAACATCATGGAGTTTATGTAGGAAGCTGGAAGCTGAAATTATTTTAAGAACATTGGGAAGACCATATTGAGGAACACAGCTTTTATGGTTTTGACATCAACTATCACATCTTTTCTAGCTAGTTTGAGCTGGCATGTGGCAGTTGTATTGGCAACTGGGACTGCAGCACACATCGCTTTTGAACATACATACATGTATATGTGTATGCATGTATACACATAAACATGATAATGGAAATCAAACAGCCTTACCCTGTCATTTTACACCTGCTTGTCAGAAGACATGACAGAGCAAATTTTGTCTGTCTTTTGTAGAGGTGTTTTGGGAAGTGCTCAATCCTGCATTACTTGAACTGACTTCTTCAGAGCTTTTACTATGGACAGAGATCAGTGAACATGAGCTCCTGATTAAAACAAATCTTCCTCATTCTACTACAGTAAGAGTCAGTCTTAAGTACTAAATTGAACCTCCAACTTTTCATATTTGATTGTACTTTTAAATATGCATTTATATCAAGGTGAGAGCATCTCGAAAAGAGATGCTGTGATGGATTTTTGGAACATTTGGGAAAACTGAAAATGTAGTTGAAGCCCACTAGATGTCAGTGCCGCCGCACAATAGACTACTGCAGCTCTGCTCGCTAGGCAGGTAGGACTGTGTGTCCCAGAGTAATGGGTGAGTTGTCCTGGATCGCGGGAATTGTCTATGTAAGGTCTGTCGTATTTTTACATAACTCTGGGAAATAGTTACAGGAGCAATGATGCAACCTATTTATTCTGATTGTCTGATGTAGTTCCTATCAAAGAATTTGTATGCAGCAGAGCTCCTTTATGGAATAAGAAGACTTATCAGAAACAAACAAAAGGAGCTATTTCTGAATGAAAGGACAGTCACTGAACTAAAAGCAATTAGAGGGAACTGGTACTAGCAAATAAAGCTTCATCTCTGACTCTTACGTCCAAAGGAGTCTTTCTCCTCTAAAATGTGTTTGCTGTTCTGGCTGCAATATGAACTGAAATTACAACATTGATTATTGCTCGGGAAAATGAAATTTTAGATTTGAAAACACAATATTTTGTCTCTGATGGATATCCACTTCTGTGTAAGGCAGCAAATGTCTAAAGATTGCTGGAGAAATTAAATCTGGTCAATCTTGCATACACCAAGCAGAAGGAACAGTGTATTAAGAGGGTCACTGCAAATCTGCAGCTTTTGCAATAGCAGGCAATTGCCAAAATTAAACAATGAACAAAGAAACACACTGGAGTAATGAATTTCTGACATGGAAATGAAAGGTTCAATTATACCTTTAGAACAGATGAAGTCATGAACTGTGACAAACACTCAGCAGTGTTCCTGCAGCATCTAAAGAAGCTTCTCTCAAGCACATCTCTTTTAATAAGGCCTGTAATTATGTCATTGTGGAACTGTGTGTCCTATATCCTTTAATTATTTTCCACTCTGTGGATTGTGCCACTGTCATTAAAATGTGGTTTTGAGGACTGAAACTTGTAATTCATTCTTTGTTTAGGAGATACAGGGTGCAATGCTAATTATCATGCTAATTAGACCTCACTGCTGGATAGTGCTTGCTTTATTTTATACACTATGACCAGATTTTTAGAAAATTGCAAAAATTTATTGCTTTCTTTTTAAAACAAGCCAATCTTATAACAAGTTCTAGGAAGCTAAAATTAAGAATTTTGTCTGAGGTGACTATGGGGCACCAAAGCCACAGCTCATAACTGTGGTGATGAAGCAAAGGTCTGTCAGAAATCATGAATTCTCAGTTCGAGACTGTGGGCCCTATAGAGAACAAAGCCTTAGGCCTTTTGCACATGCAAAGACAGAATCTCCTTTGGAATTCAGGTACAATCAGGTACTCACTCCAGAATGGATAATGGAATGATTTCATGTCTACTTGAATTTGAAAGGTTGAGATTTACCCTTTGATTTTTATTACCAGACACATATGTCTGTCTAGGTAATATTCTCCAAAGAGTGTATAAAGTGCGTAACTGCTCGCTGAAATTCAATTGTCAGCGACAGAACAAAATACACACTGGCATGTTTACAAAGGATGCCAAAGAATATGTTTGATTTTTATTTTTATTGTTTCTGTCAAGCTTTTTTTTTAATGTAAGTTGCTGATGCTGATATTCACTCAGCATATTAAAAAGTAACATTTCTATCAGTATGATTTTTTTAAACAAAATGTGCAAATTATAATTATGTATGAGCATATGTGTCTATGTTCATATCTACATATGCACCTGTACAAATGATCATGTTTGTATCACATGATCACTCAGTTTTGCACAATTCATTATCTAAAAGTGATCTTCCCGTACATCTAAGTGATCCTTCTGTATGTCTCTTGCAGTGTCTCAGATATTCTATGAATTGACACCACATCCGAACGTGGATATTTAAAAATATGCGGCTTTTCTAGTGTTTGACAATGTATTGCCAAAACAGCTTCACATACGGGCAAGTTACATGAAGACTTAGTGTTTAACCTCAGAAAAAAAAAAAAATAAAAATTAATGGAAACGCCCAGAAAGAAATAAGCCGTAGGATCTAAAGCTCCCCAGAGGTCTCCAGGATTTTTGTCCATCTGGGGTCTGACAGTAACCTCCTGGGTGCGCACGGGCAGGTCACGGGCGAGTAAGGGGCACAGCCTTTTGAGGCACCTTTGCATCCCACCCGCACGCCCTCGTTCTCTCGGCGGGGGCAGTGGGTGCTGGTGCTCGCGGGGAGCGCCGGGCAAGGCCGGCCCGGGGAGGCACCGCCGCCTCCCCCCGCCGCGAGTGGGGCCGGCACGGCCTCGGCCTCGGCAACGGCAACGGCAACGGCAACGGCAACGGCAACGGCAACGGCAACGGCAACGGCAGCGGCAACGGCAACGGCAACGGCAACGGCAACGGCAACGGCAACGGCGCGTTCCTCCGGCAACGGGTCCCGGCGGCGAGGGGCGGCGGGCGCAGGTGGGACCAGCGGGAGGGGTGCTGAGGGGACACTGCTCCACAGGAAAGGTGCTGAGGGTCAGGGGCTGGGCATGCCCCACACTGCCCCACAGGAGCGGTGCTGAGGGGGGTGACCCGCCGGACACCCCAGGGGAGGGAGCCGCAGGCAGCGAGCGCAGGGGCGTTCGGTGAGCAGAGAGCCCGAGTGTGGGCCCGGAGTGAGGGCTGGCCTTGAGTGACCTGTGCCCCTGAACCTCCCCCTCTGTGCTGGGGAGCGAGGAAGTGAGAAATAGCAGCTGCGAGCTTTACTCTGTCTTTCGTGTGTGTTCAGTTTTCTGCTGTGGAAGGATTTGCTTTCTGTGCACCAAATTTATGAATTCAGTGGTGCCTAAGCATTTGCAAGTTGTGAATTCTTGTGGAAGATTTCAGTTGCCTTAGCTGTGTTACACCTCTGCTGTGACTGGTCCAGTCCAGTAATCCCACTGTAGTGGGAACAACCTGGGATGCCAGCAATGCTTAGGTTACTGATTCACAGAACACCTAAATCTGTTAACATATACTGTTTTGTTATACAGCATTAAATCAAAATGTCATCATCATCATTACAACCATCCTCATCTTTACCTGTACATGACTCTACTGCTCCTTTACTGGGCTTTGATCTTCAGGAAAAGTTTGTTCTTCTTCACACTATTGAGGCAAGTTCATTCTGTTCCTGTTAGGCTTGATTTTTTAAAATTGTATTTACTTTGTTAACAAGGTTACAAATATACTTCCTGGTTATAGATGTGATGTAGGTGATATTTCAAAAAATGGCTAAGTGACAGTGGTGGACATAACAAGAGTATACTGAAACTATGACAAAATTCTTATTTGTTCTTTTCTGCTTACACAGATTGGCTATGATAAATGAAGCATTATGTTTAATCTTCCAAGGTGCTGTTTTCACTGGAAGTAATTAAATTCAAGAACTTGGTTTTGGTTGTATATCCAGGAAAAAGCTACAAAGAGTTGCGGTGTGTTACACAAGTTGAGGTCTGCCAGGAAATCTAATCCTGTTATAAAACAAGACACACACACACATAAACATGTATAAAATAAAAAACCTTGGATGTTTGAGTGTATTCATTTGCCTTAAGACAACAATTAGGAACAGAGCAGTCTGCATTCTGATTCTGTGAGGAAGTCATTATTTAAGATGGGAACTTCCAAAATTTGTTACTCATTTTCTCAATTATGTGAAGGAGAATATGGATGTAAGAACAAAAACTCTTAGTCTGACAAATCCTTTTGATGGAGATGCACGTGGCACAGGCTGAGAGCAGAAGAAATGGGTCCTGGTGTGTGGAGAAGGCAACACAATCCACTTCTGAAAAAATAATGAGTAGTCAGTGGAGCATTGAGTGGAGTAAACAGATAACTTTGTTCTTGGTGAAGGCATCAACATGCTGGAATGCTAAGGTAGAGGCAGGAGAGGTGTTTGGAGAAGGGTTGAGGGTGAATGAGAGGCTGCTGGTGCCTGATAAGGAAGTGGGGGAATGGGATGCATTTAGGTAGTAGGTCTGGTACGGCTCTGGGCTTGCCATGGCACAGGCAGCATCATTTTCCTGAGCAGCCAGGCCTGGTGAGAAGCTTTTCCAAACTGGGAAAAGAGGAAAGCCATTGCTGCCTCGAAATTGGAAGAAGTCTGCTGTGAAAAACAGCAGCATTGGAATCTGAGCAGGTCTTGGCCTTCACCTTCACTGGAGGTAGTCTGTTTGCCTTTGCCTTGTAGATTAGGTGTGTTCTGTGAGCAAACTGAGGGTACATCCTGTGATATCACAGGCTTTTATCCTTGTTGAAAGTCCTAAATTATTCTTTGACCTTTAAACTTTCGCTTAAAGGATTCTCCTGAGGACCTGACTTGTTTTATGTTGATATCCTTGAATTAGCAATATCAGTGACCTTACTGTGAGTGAAACTAAATGTTACATAATTATGAATGCTATGCTATTTTAGGGAAAAACATGTGTGCCACCTGGAGGAACAGGAAAACCGTGTTCACTACTTCAGCCACATATAAAGGATTGTCATAGAACTACAAAAGCCATCCAAGATGAAAAATATTTTACTGATATGAGCAAAGAATCTGACAGTCTAGAACACCAAGTAAGAAAATATGTAAGGCATAAACATAGAATCAGTGGAAATGTATGTTTCTTACACAAGTCTGAAAGAAACATTTAGTCATATTATCTTCCTTAATGGACGCATTGGGGAGAGATTTTTTTGTTATGTCCTGTGCACTAAGAAAGTTCCTAAAAATTTGGAAGGAGTTTGTTGAACTATGTTTGTTAAAACAGGAAGTGGATCTGAGTGAATTCCTGTATAACAGTAGACATGTGGACCTCACATGTGGAACTCACACAGAAACCTGACAGAGTGAAGAATGTAGATTTCTTAAAATTAAATGTGTTTTATCATTGCCGACTTTCTTAACTCTTTTTCAGAACCTAACAAAGATGGGTGTTTATTCTGAACTCTATTTTTTAATTTTGAAGATAATCTTCATTTTCAGGTTTTCATAGACAATGCTAGTTGTCTTACAAGCATGAGGCTTTCTGTTGATCATTCAACAAAAAGATAAAAAGTTCATAAAGAATGAACTGTGGGGAAGACTATTTCCTGAGAACGGAAAGATGCTATGAGTAATTTAAGTTTCCAGTCACTTCTCAATTGTGGGAAGTCTTCTGAGTATTTTTGCTGATAAATCAGTGTCAGGTCACAAAACCATTCCTGTTTATATATATTTTTTTTTTTCTGATAACAAATCTGATTCAGTGTAGTCAGGAGATGTTAGGACTTCTACAGAATACAGTATTTGTAAGTTTGCTGTGCACGCAAAGGTGGAAACATGGATGTGGAATTGAGGTCCATGGACTGACTTCACAGATAGGCATGGGATCAAGATTAAAGAACATTATCAGGGATTACATGCAGGCCAGGATAAGATGAAGGAGTTGTAGTAAAATTTTGATGCCAGAGTTTCCAACTTGAGTTTGTGGGTTTATCTTCTTATTAGTGAAATTAAAACGTTTGGGATTTACAGTCTAAAAGCCACACAACTCTACTTTTTTAAAATAGAAAGTTATGTTCGAACACACACAATTGGACATTTTAAAATAATGAGTTTAGCTGACAATATTATGGACACATAAATTCTACAAAGAGTTAATGCAAATTGATTTTTGTGATCTTCCAGCTTATGCTTTCTGATTCAATTTTCAAATTCTCCTAACTAACTGCGGCTCCTGAAAGGCTTTAGCACTTAATATTAGTCTTTGAAACACTGTGAATTCTACAAATGCTTTTATCATTTAACTACATGCTTAAATAACACTTATCTACAGTATTTAGAGCCCTTCTAGATAAAATAAAAAATAAATAGGTGTATGGAATAACCCTGGTTTGTTTCTTTAGCTACAAATCCTATGTACAAAATAAATTGAATCTTTAGGGTTTAAACCACCAACTAAGTAGCTTGTGAGTATGTGAGCTTTTATATTCATATGTACCAGGTAGCAAATTTGAAAATGTAGCACATTATATGTAACCAATTTAAGACCATTGAAAAAACTTAAATCAGTTACAATCAGAAGAAATTTTTAATGTTTCCTGTGTTGCAGTTAAACAGTAAAAACATTAACACTTGGATGCAGAAGCTAAGTGAAAATGAAATTCAGAATGCTGTAAGTAAATTAAAATTTGATTCTCTTTGTTCTATGCTGTACATCTGAAATTGGCTACCTTATTGGGTCATACAATTTTCAGTAAGAGTGGAAAAGTGGGAGTATTTGTGATTTACCATCACAAAATTGAATCTTAGTTTTACATCTGAAATGTTCATCAATGCGCATTACTGAGGCTTTGTTGTACATGTACAATAAAATAATTTCTTTGTTGGTTTTTTTTCTCCATTAAGAATCTCAGGAAAAAAATACTTGAAAAGGAGAAACAGATTGAAGAACTTTCATCCATGCTTCAGTGTGAAAAAGTGAGTGACCCGTTCCGTTGGAATGAATGTTTTCTTCCAATGTACTTGATTTTTAATTAAAAATTTTAAACTTTGAGTAAAACAATTATTTCAAAGACCTATGAAAAAAGTAAAATTCTGAAAGATGTTTCATACAGAATTATCTTAAAACCACCAAAACTATATTCAAACCAACTACGGATACAGTTATCCTTAACACTAATATCGTAAGGTACAGGGAGGGGCACACATCCAGACTAATGGCTTTTGACTTCTGATTTACTGATTTTCAATAGTTCTGGAATAAAAGTATTTATATGGCATAATATGGAGTAAGCTAAACAGATACTGTTCACAGTTAGTTTCCATGGCTCTTTGAGGAAAGGTAGTACAGGCAGCAGAGCTAATATCATCAAAGGCTGACAAGGGTGGCAAGATACCATTCATTCTTTGCACCAAAAGAAGGGGCTCAGTGCAAATACCAACACTGGAAGGGAAGAACTGTTCTGTATGAGAGGGTAGTGTAAAAGTCTGAAAGATATTTTACTGGTAGTTTGGCAGTGTGTGTTACAGATTGAATAGCTCCAGTGCTCTCTGTGCGTATGCAATGCAGCCTGGTTCAGTGTTAGTGAGGGACCAAATAGGCTCAGTTAAACTTTTAAGGGGGCAGCGGTGTACTTTGTTATTTGTAACTCCTTGGGGTGCTTTAAGAGCTATGGTTCTTCTTTAAGAATTTTTTTTGCTTAACCAAGTGAACACATCAGTTGGCTGCGGGATAAACTTTACCAGCTTGTCATAATAGAGAAGCCTGTGGGGACCATTGTCATGTCCTTGTCTTTATCTTCAAGTGAAGGAGCACATTTTCATAGAAACATCTTTTTGCTTGAGAATAGAAATGCTGTACAGAAGAGCCTATAAAGATTCTGAAGACCCCAATGCCAGCAGACTTCAATGTTGATGGGATCTATGTGGTGTACCATGCCCTGACTAGAGACCTACCGTATGTTGAACAATTTAGGGTGTCCAGCATCTGAAAGGATAAATGATTTGCTGTACTATCCCCTTGTTCCTTCTTACATTAATTTCAATAAATGGCATTTTCATCAATACTTGACAGCATCTGCCTTTCTTACTGGTATCTATAATGAACACTTCCACTGGTACGTTGTTTTAGTCTCTTTTAGTCTATACTGATAATACAATAGTTTTCTACCTTATTACTTCTTACTTAGAATGAGCCAAAGGAATGATATTGAAAGATATTTTGTAGAATCATCTGACCCGAGTCCTGGTGACATGAGTTTCCTCTTCCCTTATGTTTTATGTACCCCTCAAAATTAGAGTTTGAATTAAATGTATCAATACTTCTAATAGTAGATGCTGGTCTTTGGAATTTAATGAAGGTCAGTTTAGGTCTAATTAGTCAGAGCACAGCTGATCAGTGTGGCTTAATGTTAGTCATCCTGCTAGCTGGATGCCTTTGCTCAACCTGGATTTCTGAGTTCATGCTTCCAGGCCTTATTCCTACTTCTTAAACCCAGATTAAATATGATGCAATAATTATACATAAATAGTTTCAACTTGGTGATTTCTATTTAACATTAATACAATTTGTAGCAGGTTAGTGCTTGTGAATATACTTGTAGAGCACGTTTTTTCTTTTCCAGGTTTTGAGGACTTTCAAAAGTCAGTTAGAAACTACAGCATAGTAAAAAAAATAAAGGGAGCATCATACAGTATAGTCCAATAGATTTGTGTTTGTCTTTCTTAGATCAACGTACAGAAAGGAAACCAACTGTCAAGATCAGTAAAGGAAGTACAAGCTCACCTGCAGTGTCAGATTGAAAGAAAAGAAGCAGAAAATGATGAATTAAAAGTGAAAATACAGGTCAAAATGTTTTTATTTGCGTTTCAGTTTATTGAAAAAAAATAGCAAAACCTTACTGTAGCCTGTTTTGAAATCAAATTCTTGGTAAAAGAAAAATCCAAAACAACTAAAATCATAAGTATTTATATTTTGCAAGGTCTGCCTGACCACACTATTTTAATTGCAAGGTTGTTTTTTTGGTTTTTTTCTTCTTTTCTCAACTTGTGCCCACTTGGACAGTTCCAGTGAAGCAAAGTGAAACATGCACAGAAGCTAGAAGTGTTTGCACTCACTTAACTGCACTGTCTAGAAGACAGTCTCCATATGGTCAAGACAAAGAGATAGGCAAGTCCATATGGTGCCTTTCTGTTCTAAAAGAACGGTGACAGCCACACCCTGTTTCTTCTTATTGTCTGTGAAAGAATCAATAAGTCTCTTTATACTGACTGAAAGTGAAATATTTAAGACTAATGCCTAATCTCACTTCGTTTGAGGTAGGTAGAGGTAGGTTACATTATTTCCATTTTCTGTTCTAAAAAGCACAAGTTAAATTTGGGTGCTTGTTTCAGTTACTGGCTCTAGAAAAAGGCAAGGAGGAGGTCATGTGTGAGAGGCTGGAGCCGTATGTGGCCTCAGAATGCAGTATATGAAACTTGCCAAGAACGTAGGCATGAATGAGCAAACATTGGCTAAAAAGAATGTATTTCTAATTTCCAAACGTTTTTAACTAACATATATCCCCTGCTAATTGTATCATTTGAGGTTGTCACCCAGCCTACATCAAGGCAATTTTAAATCACGTGTCTATGTCTGCATCCCTCACGTTTTCTTCTAAATAAAAATTGTTTTCTTATTCTACCTAGTACAATTATGGAATTCCAACAACATTTTCATTAGATAAAATAACTTGATATACAGCTGTATTTTCATTCAATCTCTATTTAAAAGTTTTGTTCGCTTTCAGAAATTGCTGGAGGATTTTGTTAATATCTAGACAAAAGCTTGCAAAAGCTTAGCATTGCTCTTATGAAATTAGTTCTCAATTTGAATTTACCTCAGCCACTGACTAGTGCCCAAAGCACTTTTTCTTAGTGTGATTCTGACCTCCTGTGGTTATGATAGGGGATAGCAGCTGTTTACTTACACCAATAGTTAAAGAAATCCATACGTAGATTGAGATATTCTATTTGCTGTGTTTATTGAAGGTGTTTATCCACCACCTTAAGTCACATTTTTGTTTATTAGATGCTCTGTAAGCTTTTATATAGAAAAACTACCATTTACCTAGGGTTTTGTTTCATTGTTTCATTTTTTGAAGTAGCACTTTTGCTTTTTGGTAAATCCCAGTACCCAAGACCATCTTTCACTTGGAAAACCACATACATTTTGCTTTGATTGTGTAAAAGTTTTGGGGCCATTAGCCAGACTTGTACTGAGAGATATCCCCTCATGCATAATATGCATATTTTATAGCAACTGGCAATGAGTATCTTGAATAAGGCTGGCACATTCACATAGTCAGTAGCCAAGTAGTAGGTCTTTATTCATGTAGTACATAATGTAGTGTCAGACCTAGGCTAAAAAGAAGGAAACAAATGTATTAATCATTCCTACAGTAAGAATATTTATCACTGAACTGAGTAATTAATTTACACTGCTGCTACCTACATTGCTGGAGTTCAGTGGAAGAATAGTAAGAGATATGAACCGGATTTACACTTGTCTTTATGAAACTAATTGTCTATTGGTAGCTTGGTCATTTTTGATAGGAGAATATGAGACTCTCCTTGAATCAGAGTCTGGTATTGCTTTTAATGAGCATCACCAGGTAGTGTTTTAATGTCTGTTGTTGTTTTCCATTCATATTTATGTGGTATATAGATGAAAAATACAAAAGCCATGAAGTTAGAGAGATCGGCTTCCTGCATGAAATGGGATCAGTATACTGTCTTCGTCAGAGTGACATACACATCTAGTTAGTCAGAAATAATGACAGTAATAGAAAAGACAATAAAATGGCAGTTGTAGAACCCATTTCCCATCTTGACTGCTTTGCATGTTTCATAATATTATTAAATGCATTAAAATGCATTTCTGCTTCACTGTTTATAAAAAATATTTTATTCACTAAACAAATCTGTGTCATTAATAAAGTGGGGCCATTTTATGCATGGAAAACATTCAGAGGTCTTGCAAGGCAATAGTATATTGTCATCTAATCGCAGACCATATTGTAATACCTATACTAAAGAAAAGACTCCAGCCTTTCCTAGCTTCCTGACTTTAAAAAACACAAATCCAAGATATTAAATTTCATATTAAAATTTCATATACAGTCATACAGCCTATCTCCAGACCTGGTAGTGTGTGTGTCACTCAATTCAGAGCACATACTCTAATACATCAGTGCATATCACTGGTAGCATCATTGAGGTGATATTCTTTACAGAAATAGTCTGATGAAACCATTTTATTTTCCTCCTCATAAACTGGTTTAACATCCATACCATGCCTTCTAAATTGAAATTCTGCATTCATTTCCAAGAGCACACAGAGATGGTTAGATTGCTGTCTTTCTCCCTACTCCCGCCTGCTACTGCACCTTCTCAGTCCCTTCTCTTCATCTTTGTAATGACTTTCTCTCTGTATTTTTCTTGTACTTATCTCAGCTAGCTCCTTGCATCAACCACAAGATTTGAGACACCAAGATAATATGGAAACAGATTATAAATGTAACAGCTATTCCTGATTATTTTATAGCACAAAATTATCTGTAAGGTTTAGCATTTGAAGAGTTGATTTTAATTATGCTGCAGACTCTAGAAAATAAAATAGCAGAGTGGAAACGTCAAATTGGTGAATACAAGTGCCAGAAGTTAGCCTTAAAGGAAACAAATGAGCAAAAGAAGATTGCTCTGGAAAAAGCAACAAGGTCCCAGAAACAAAGAGTTCAACGCTTTGAAGAAGCTGTGAAAAATGTAACCTCTAAAATAAGAGAACATGTGAGTGACTATGCTGTGAGAAATGTTGTGGTGTATTGTTTGAAACTGAACAATGGAAATACTTTCACCTGTGGAAAATAGAAGCATTTGTTTGATTAGGCTGTGCTTCTACGTCTTTTGTTTTGTTGCTCATTTGTTAAGGAAAAGGTTGTTGTAGGTGTCATAAAAACTGTTACTATTAACTGCCTTTGTTTTATTAAAATTCAGTGATTGTCTTAAGTCATGAGGTTGTACATTTCAAACTGTAGGAAGTAAGAGGAGTCTCACCAGCTTTTGGTTAAACCTCTCCTGGTCTTCCTGTTAGTCCTCTATGGATAAGCACTGACTAACTCAGAAATATAATGTACTAACTGAGAATCCATTATTGTAGTTTGAAGTCTTAATTTTCTTTATTTATTAATATGTGATGTCTCATGGTTACTTAGCTTTCTGTTTCTAGGCTGCTTGTTCTGAACCTTTTCAAAAGCCAAGTATAAAATTTCTTCTTTAATCAAAATTGTTCCATGGAATCTTGCTCTGCCTATCAATAGTTTGTAATTGTTCAAAAAGGCCAGGTGCACCATAACTGTGCTTACTGCCTTATCTGGATTTCCTAATAAGAATATGTTTTCATACAATTGGATGCGTTGTAATAATTTCAGATATGTCAGTATTAAGGATATACTTTTCCACTCAGTGTTCCAGGAGATGATTAATAATGGTTTTTATATTCTTAGATCTTTGTGAGAAGGCAGTACTGGCTCTTTAATTAAAATTAGCAGTACAGAGGGACAGCAACTAATTCCTGAACTTTTGATGTTTTGAAGTCACACTTGTTTTCTTCCTCATTGAATTTTAAGATAGCATGTGTTGGTTAATTATCCGTATTCATTTAAGGGATTTTACCTAATGTTTCATTTCTTACCTAGCGAGTATTTTTCATTCTTAAAATATTTTGGCACAGTTTTATTTCTGTATTAATTGATGTAATTTATATGTAGTTGAGATGTATCAAAGACAATTTTTTTTGGTAAGAAGAAGTTGTCATCTTAAATTTTGAAATGTTGTATTCTACAGTTGATATACAACACCAATGTTAACTATGTCTCTGCTTTGAAAGTAAGTCTGTACTTAGACTGATTTTTACAAAGTGTGGGTAATTTTGTTGATTTTATTTTGAGATGAGAGAAAATTTATATTTCTTTGTATGAGGAAGATCCAATAAAACCTTTTTACATTAAATTGCTCTTGTGTTTAGAAAAATTTGTAGAATTAAGTGGCATTCTTCAGTGGCATTCTTATGTTACATAATTTATAATTTCTACATTCTCTAGGAAGTCAAACTGTGTGAGATATTGTCAGCCTCTGATGTCTGGAAAAAGCAGCATGATAGAATAGTTGAAGAAAAGACAATGTTAGAAGTTCAAATAGAAGATCTTCAGAAGTAAGTTGGACTGTTGATCTTTTTTGTTTACTTATGTAGTCGCAGGGTGTTGATATTTAGTAGTGCAGTACTCATTGTTGACAATGTAAATGAGTTTATTTATATTTTGAAATTCTGAGCAGAATTTAGAGTTGGAAATAAGAACAAATTTAAGATTTTTAGCCTTGTCTCTGCTGCATTTCACTTCCTTTAAAGCTTTATTCCCCTTTACCAGTAAGGAACATATTCTTTTCCCTGCATACTTCTGATTAGCCTGAACTTGCTGGCAGCTACTATGTGGCCTCCACATAACCGCTTATTTAATAACTGATTCCACAGCTTGAGTGTTAACCCTTCTGTTTATAGAATAGAAGAAGGTTCTTTGTCTTCTAGTTCCTACTTCAGACTACTGATGGCAAAATTATTTCAGTTCCACTAATGTCTCACCTCACTAGAGGATAGAGAAGGTTCCTCTCAGATGCCCATTTGAACAGTTCACTCATGTAAGGAAAAGCAGAACAAAATTATCCAACCTTATTCAAACTACACAGTCAAATCTTAATGTACATGAAGGGTATGCCATTTTTTTGGCAGACAGTGACAAATATCCTTTTACTGTTGCTGTTGATAGAAATATGGACTATAACTTAAATCAGCAAAAGAAACTTTTAGATGCCTTTATTCTAGGTCTGAGACAGTATTTATTTCACAAAGAACTTGATTCATGCTCAAGTATTTAACAGCTGAAATTAAATTGTCTGGAATATTTTGATTTTGTTCCAGAAAATCTGACATTTCTGAAAATATTTGCAGTAGATTTTAAAATTTAACCAAAGTGCAGGTAGACAAGATCACTCCAGAAATCTGTCTAGCCCGCTGTTGGTCCAGTGGGTACAAGAAGGCATCTAAGAACGCACAAATATCATTCTGCTTCCAGCTGGTTTTTGCTGGTTTTGTTTCAGTTGGAAATACAAGTCTTTGCTTGAAATGTGCCACTCTAACAAGACTTGTTCTACTAAGCAGTGTGTGACCACTAAACAGCAAAACAAATTTTGTTAACTTTATTAACAATAAAAAGCAAAAAGTGAGGCATAGCATAATTTTTTGCTTTTAATAATGGAAAGTGACATTCCTAAAGTAGCTAGGGAATGTTCTTAGTAGGACCTTACATGATATACCCTATAAATTCAATATAATTACATTTTGTACAGTGTGCATATGCATAGTTCTCTTGGAAGTATGATTTGGTGTTCTGTAATTGAGCTAAGACCCCTTCCTTGGAGTAGAAATTCTCCTCTTTCAGACAGTTTATTTCAGTAGATAATTGTTTCTTTAGATGCTTAAATGTGTTCCCCCTTTTATTTTTATACATATATATACATATAATCAATGAAGGAGAATAGGAGAATGTGTTAAGCTTCAATTTAATTTTCATAGTGAGAGTTTTGAAAGCTCTGTGTATTATAGAGAACTTCTTGCCTGTCTAACAAGTCAGATCACAGGCCTTGTGGAAGGCATGAAAAGAAGGGAGGAATGGAGAAGAAACTCGGAGGAAGAAATTCTTGGAAGGCTAAATTCAGTTAACTCTGAAAATGAAAAGATTTACCTTGAAAACAAAAAATTAAAGGTGAGATTATAAATCATTGTTGAATGGCTCTACATTTCTCATACATTAATGAAGTAACTACATTAATTCTCTTTGGACCTTCTATCTAGACACATTCTAGAAACCTCTAGAATGAAGTTTGCCATCCATTTATAATAGTAAGGGTAAATGAGACATTGAAAATTTTTCAGTGGCAATTTATGGCAAAACTAGGAACAAGGTTGTCTGATGATATATCTGCTTAATCAGGATGCTGTTTATTTTACTGTCAGTAACTGCACAATTGCTTAAGTAGAAATTGGTTTTTTATGTTTGTTAAACTTTCAAATTAAAGAACTGAGTTTATCTTAATTATTAATTTCAATTTTTGAAGAGTTTACAGGTTTTGTATTGTATTTGTCATCCAATATAAATGTTCTCATGAGCTGACGAATGAACTATGGACTATCATTTTTGTTTGACAAGAAAAATACTTATGTCACTCTTCCTAGTGCCTGCAGGTCACTTGCTGTTAATATCATATTCTAGAATGTGTTCTTTAAGTAACACTTAAAATTTTTGTATTTTCTATTTTTGATCAAGGCTTCCCTTGCTACATTAGAGAACAGTACAGTTTCTGTTGAATATGAGTTGCTACATCTGCAAGAAAAAGCAAAGCTGCAGGAAAACCTCGTACAACAGCATAAAAATGAGGTGACTTACCGTGTTTGAAATCTTCAAGTATGTTTTCTTAAATTTGTAAGCAGTTTTGAGGAAATGATAAAGGTTTTGTTTGTACTAAACCCATTTTGTTGTCATAGGGATTGTAAAATTTTTGTAATACTGAGTATGAAAGAAGAAAGTGCTATTACAAACGATATCAAAGAACAGTCTCCATACTGTCACAAGTACACATAGTCTGTACTGAATCGTGTGAAGCCCACTTGAAGCTCATTGAAGCCAACAATTTCAACCTTGCTTCAAAAAGTTTTGCTTCCTAAAAAGCAGGCTAGTGACCCAATAAACCATATATTTAAAAAATAAAGTTTGAGTCTGGTGTCTTCAGTGGATATACCGATGATATTTTACCTCTACTTGACCATATTTTATTTTGTGTTCCTAAGAGCATATCTGTATCCAAGAAAGTTCAAGAAATTCAAGTTCATTCAAGAAATATAAATTAGGGTTAGGGTTATGAGTATAGGGTTATATGAGTTTTTTATTTCACTAGGTAAATCCACATTAAAAATACTAGAGAAACAAATAAACCAAACTTAAAATGGGCTTTATATAATTTTTTTTTGTATTTGGCTCCATTCACACAGAAATTTTTGCTTCAAATATATATATATTTCTGCTATAGTATAGACAAAATTTCACTGACATTCTTAACTTATTTATTTTTTAAATCACTGTCAAGAGAAAAGAAAGACATGATACTTAGAAAGAATCTAAGTGAGCCCTGTCTGTGGGATGCATCATCACAATTAAATTTGTTGCCAGTGGTAGGTGGTAGATGTAGTTTCAGGTAACAGCCAGCCTTAAGCAGTGAATGGAGTGAAATTCCCTAGCTCAGAGCTGTAGTGACTTCAGATGGGAAGTGTCAGTGATAGTTGTTATGTGGGGAGAGAGGTGTGAGCCGGGCTGGCTGTTTCTATAGCACAACTGCAGCTCATTCTCCATTGTTGATAACACACTACTGATATGATAGTGCTCTTTACCTGGTAACCCTTTTATACTTGCTGTGACAAGTAGGATAATGAAAATAAATAACTTCAAATAATGACACACTTTGAGACACTATTTAGAAATCCTAGGTTTTCCTTTATGCTTCATATTAATGATTCTATATTTTCTATATTTAAATGAAGGACCTCGCAAATGTATGTAAAAAAAAATGTTGTCCTAGGTACAAAAAAGACAAATTGCAGTAGAAGAATTGAAATCCAGATATGAAGTGGTCTTAAATGAAAACAAAAAAATAACAGAAAACAAACTCTTAGAAGAAAATAAGGTAAGTTTCGCAGTAATAAAGAATGTTTCCAAACAATTCCGTAGGATACTGATCTTTTCTACATTTTTGTGATGTTATTAGAAGTCACAAGGTACTGTCTCTTGGTTTTAAATTTCTGAGAGTTTTACTAACTGCTATCTAAAGCTGGTGGGTTTTGGAAACTACACAATTGCAAACAAGTGAGGAATGATTCCTAGTGCAATGACCAAGTAGTTGGGCTGCTATTTTAGAATTCCAGAATTCTTTTATCACTTTCAAAAATGTGATTTTATTGTTGATGATTTTGAAACGAGCTTTTTGACAGAACAGCTGTGAAAGTTGTGTATGGAAGCAAACCTACTGTAACTGCTGGGGGTTTTTTTAACTAACAGTTAAAATTGAGAATCCATACAGAGATGAGTTTTTCAGCAGATGGAGCTGAACACTGGAACACAGCACTTTCTTAAGAATCAGAAAAGAACTTGTATCTTTGTCAGTATTTTATAAAATAGGTGATATGCAACTTGTGTAGAATTTTAGCTTTATTACCTAAATGAAAATCCATTAAGTATTACAATTAATTTATGGTTTTACACTTACATTTTTCTCCTGTGATGCTACTATGCAGGTGAGGGACAAAACGGAGGCTGAGTTAAAGAAGTTACAACATGTTTGTGACTTGCTGAAAGCAGCTGAGGAAAACCAGCAAAGGCTTATGTCCTGGGAAAGGATCCTTGCACAGAAATGCAAAACCCTTAGGGAGCTGGAGGTTCAGGTGGTTAGAACACGCTGATTTCTAAAGATAAATGAGAAAATTATGTGGAAAAAAGTCTTTGGGACATTTTTTCCTGTTGGCGTGTGTGACAGTGGTGAGGTTTCCTTTGTTACTTAACTTCATAAATCAAAAACTTCTTCTGTGGAAATAGCACAATGCAAATAAAACTGTTGCCAACGGTATTTATGTGAATTCATTATGTGACAAGATTTGTTACTTTTAGAGTGAGTATATTCTTGATCTTTTTAAATACTTATGTCCTGAGATGTGTTGCAGAATTCTTCCCTGGAAATAAATGCAAATCTAGATATTGTTTGTATCTAGTAGAATAATTTAATTCTACATTAGTGTTGGTTTTAATCATTAATTTATAAACCATAAAATATTTAATCAGATAAATTATATTCTTGATGATGTATAAAATTTTAATTATTGCAATGTTTTAGTTGATTAATTATTTTTACGCATTAATAGGATAATTTCTATTTTTGGCTGTATTGAACACTAATGCTTTATTTTCTCTAAAGCCTGAATATGAATATCCCTTGGGTCTTTTTTCCTGTGACATCAATTTCAGTGGCAGGGTAAGTTTGGAGTTTTTTTTCTTATTGTCTTTTGTCTTTTTTTAATGTGCTTTTGAGTTAGAAGAGCACAAATGATAAAGGTTTTTAAGTTAGTGGGGTGGGAAAGGGGCTTAATCATGCTCCTATGTCCATGAGAAAACTACAGCTGAAGCACAGTGAGTCTCTGTGCTCCTATAGACTATTTATGTTTATAAAAATCATAGCTCTTGATTTGTGATTCTTCCAGGAATGTTCATAAACTCTTACATCTATCATTGTTTGGC
Organism: Coloeus monedula; assembly: GCF_965178545.1. Taxonomy (NCBI): domain Eukaryota; kingdom Metazoa; phylum Chordata; class Aves; order Passeriformes; family Corvidae; genus Coloeus; species Coloeus monedula. The sequence goes on from NC_138789.1 coordinate 17,355,348, forward strand.
AAAATACTTTATTAATTTTTATAAATTAATTTTGGGGTGCAAAATTTATGCCTTACATAAAATGATGTATGTAATTTCAATCTAACTACAAGTTTTCCTGAAAAAGTGTGAAAGAACAACTTAAGTATAGTGAAATAACTGGGAATACAATCACTAGTCTGGTGGAACAGTAGTTAAATTTCAGCATTAAATCTTGGTGGTGTCCTTTACCCTTGACTCTATAACCAGAATTAAGGAAAATTCATTTTGGAGCAATTGCTGCCTCTGCAGAAAACCTCTCCTTGGTTCAGCTGGACTAATTTCTGCTACTACCAGTCTGCTACCTGAACATCCTGTAATTCTTACAAGCAAAATTAGGCAGATTAGCTCAAATTGCTGGATGGGACTGCTTGAGGTAGTCCAGTGAATGGTGGTGGTCAGCCCTTTAAATGACGGTGCCAGCAGGCTGTTGATGTGGCTGTTTACTGCCAAAGTGCTGTTGATGGGTGGTAGAAGGAGCAATAATCTCATTGCTATTGAGATTTAAAAGAATACATGTAAAAGTTTAGCACTCTGGATGCTGGACAGGAGAAGACTGTTTTCTTGCTTCCTTCAGCTTCTGCTGCTGATACATCTCTTTTCATGAACTCGATTGTCTTTTTTGATATTCATTTCCTTCTGAAATTCTTTGCCAGTGCTGCACTGTTCTTCTGTGATAACCATGTATGTATGCAGTGTTATTTTTATGCTTCCTGTGGCTGTAGTGTGGGGGAGCCTTTTTTTGCTGGGAGATAGGTAGACCTGACCAACTCCTAATACACAAAGCTTCATGAGCAGCATATGGAGTTTTTTAGGACTTTGTTACATAGCAGTTTTTCAAAAGTGCTCACAGAAAATTTTAATCTCCTACTTTGGCTGTATTTTATTAATTTAAGATAGTCATACAAGGTACAGTAATACAAGATAATGTTTACTTGAATATAATATAACATTTTTCTGAAAATAGAATATTTATCTGAAATTACAGATAAATTATTTGATGGATTTTAATAGGCAGGCTTCCTTTACTCTAGTAAGATCCTGTATACAGGTCTCTTCAACTAGAAACAAATTGTCATTTTCACAGGATAGTGTAACTTCTATGGGCTATCTCTTATTAGAAGAAGAGATCTGTAACATTCAGAAGAAATATGAAGATCTTCAAAGGTAACTTGAAAAATCTGACTGAAATTAATTTCTACACTTTTCTGCTATAGTGAATTATAATGCATTAATCCATTTTTTTGTAAAGGCAATTAGGAGAGATGGAATTTCAGAATGAAGGACTTGCTTGTCAGCTCAGAAAAGAAGATGAGACTCTTCTGTGCAGTAAATTGCAGCTTGAAGATAAAATTGCAGAATATAATGCATTAACCAGACAACTTGAATCTGCTTTGGAAGAAGGAAGGAAAATGGTATTGGTGATTTAATACATCTCTCAGTCTTGTTTGATACTTTCTATTTGAAAATAGCATTAAAAATGTGCTTGAGAAAAAATTATGGGACAAGACTATTTTGTGTGTGGAGAGCAATACTAAAAAGTTACTGTGAATTTCTGCATGTTTTAAATATGGATTGAACAATCAATTCCTTTGTCAAGTTTGGATCCTATGGAAATTAATAACAAGTTTCAATCGACCAACCTTTTATTATCTTTTTTTTTTTTTTTACAAATCAAAAGGCTCTAACAACCTAATATTAAATCCCACACATATGGCAAAAAGTTTCTGCACGAAAGCTTAATCTTACCTTTTATTTTCTTCATTATAGAAGCTCACAAGAAATTTGGTGTTGAAATCCTTCTCTTTTTGGAGGAAGAGTTTTCATTCTTTCTATATTAAACCGAATTTTGTAATTTGTAGAAATTGTGCAAACAGTAAATCAAATTCAAGAGGAAATGTAGGAATTTAGATTGTAGTGAATTATATTAGTTTAATCAGAAAAAATGGATGAAGTTGTGATTTCAGATTAATAATGTAGAAATAACCATCTGATTTTTTCAATACTGAGGATATTTCTTTGGTTTTGAAAAAACTAAAATTTTGGCTTAACTTGAAAATGAGCTAAAAAGTGTTCCACTCCCACTAGTATTACATTTTTTTCCAAGTGAAACAGCTTTCAAATTTGGCCAGAATATTTCTCAGGTTTGTTTAATTCTTGTGCATGGGAAATAAGTAAAGTATTAGATGAAAGAATAGTAAATAGAGCTATTAATACTAAGAGATAAGAAAATTTGATTTGGGCTTTAAGAGTAAAAATATATGTAATATAGATATGATTTATAAATATAAATCATATATATATATATACATAATTTCTCTCTCATTATTATAGGTTGCTGAAGAACAGGAAAAAATATCATACAAAGAACAAGCCTTTCAGAGAAAACTGCTACTTCTTGAAGCTGAAGTGAGAAAGAAGCAAGAAGAAAAAAAACAACTCCTCTGCTTATTTCACCACGTGAGTAAATAATGGTATTTGTGATTTCAGAAATCACTTACCATGTCACCATTTACACAAACAAGTTCCTATTACTGAAAACACACTACTAATACAGTTGATACATGCTTTTCAGAATAGTAAATTAATTCAGCTTGACAATATACTTTGTACATTGACATTTCCCATCAACCTAACAGATACCCAGTCTAGCTAAATCACTTGTATAATATTGAGTTTACAACACTTACTCAGGGCAGTTTTCCCTGCAAGACAAAAATAAAAAATATGTATGAAGTTGTCATTTCCCTCTCAGATCAGTTGTGTTCAGTAAGCATATCTAGACTTGATTAGATGCAAAACAATTCCATAACGATGTAGTGATATCTTTTTTTTCCTGAGTTAATGACAATAATCTGAATTTACAATTATTATAAATTATTATTGGCCTTTTTTTAAGTCTATCCAAACATGTTCAGTTTGGTCCTGCCTGAACATAAACAAAAGCTTCAATCTTTTGAGGCCTTTTTTAGCACCTTTGCTTTTGTGGAGCCTCTGAAAACTTTTAGAGGTAAATAAGGCTATAAAAATTTGGTACTAGTTGTCTTAGATTATTATTATGATTGATTTATATTTTATTTCTAAGTTTCTTTGCATTTATCTTTTTTCATTAGAATGAAAAGCACCATGAAGTACATTTGAAAGAGCTGGAGAATAGCCTACAGAAGTCAGAGAACAAGAACCAGAGCATCCAGAATTATGTGCAGTTTTTGAAAGCTGCATATGTAACAATGTTTGGTTGAACTCTTTAATCTATTTTATAGTGAAGAAATTTATCAAGATTGGCCTCCCAGTCTTGTTGGAGATGAAGCTGTTGAGACTTTACACTATTTTGCCATTTTTGATGTTCTATTTTGAGTTCTATAATGTTAATTCTTCCCTAGGAAAACATCTGTTGTGGGCAGGAGAAAGCAGGTCAGTCATTACTATATATCCTACTGGCTGGTCACATGTGGGAAATTGGGCTGATACTATTGCTTTAAACAATTATGTTATCCAAGGCACAGCAGTGCAAAGCTGAGTGCATGACAGCAGTGGCAGGTGTGTATGTGTGGGGTATGCACACAAAATTGGTATGTGAATGTCCTGGGCTCTAAAATCTTACATGAGTCCTTTTAGTCCATGGTAAATGAGATGATCACAGATTATCCTTCAATTCAACGGTATCCAACCTATTAAGACAGGCAAAAATTTAGATCATTAGGTTCCTTCCCTTTTTTCCCTGCTGTTTAGCACTAGTATAGTACACAGTGCTGCAATACATGGGAGAGTCACCACCACAAGGCTGTCCCATCCAGCCACTTTTGTCTACATCTCATTATGCTCAGGAATATACTGTAGTAATATTTTATAAATAAGTAGGAAAATATTTTAGATACAGGTATAGTTCAAGCTCTGAATGTGCTGATATATTCTGGTGACACGGTTCCAGTAAGATATTTAAGTATTTGAGTTCAAGAGCTGCTGTTCAGTAAGATTGACTTATGCCTCAGGTAAAACACATACAAATATTCAGCTGATGCAGGGCTGTTACAGTGGGGATACTGCAACACGCATATCAGACAACAAGGCCCGTGGAAAAGAAATACATATGGACAGATTCTTGGTAGATATTTTCAGAGATGTTTATTTCCCCAGCCACATAGCCAGGGCTCTGCAGAGGAACTGAGGCAATCCCGGGACCCGAGGGTCCTTGCCCGCGCAGGGGAACACAAAACAACCAATGTGGAACGAGGCTGAGCAGGGGCAGGGAAACCCCGTGCCTCCCCCCCAGGGCCCCTCTCCCAGCACCACATGGCAGGGGGGGAGGGCCCCAACATTTCACCCATTTATTTTTAACAAAAAGAGATTTAAAACTTAACATTGAAAACAACTGGGTAAACATGAGATAACAAGGACAGTTTCAAAACAAAACAAGCCACCCTCCTGAGTCTTTAAATGTCCAAACAGATTCTCTGGAACGTCTTAAGGCTGACAGAAGGGAGACAGGACTCTCCGAGCATGCTTTGTGGGGAAACTGAGGCAGGAGAGGGTTTCTTCAATTTGTACCTGTTGGAACTCTAAACAACAATAGGTAATTTCTTCCCTCCCCCTCTGCATCCCCCTCTCGGCATTGGAGAGGGATTTTTGGTGAAACAATTGGCAAAGGCATGGTTTTGTGAGGGAAACCATGGGTGAAAAAACGGATTGGGAATACACTGGCGATAATAGGATATAGGATAAAGGGGAAAGGTAGGATTAGGAAAGGCAGACTGTAGGGGGGGCTTATAATGGAGATATTGTCTAACATGACTACGATTTTTAGCATATATACTGCCTTTCACAGGAACACCATCAGGCCCAGTGACCTCTACTGCTTGCAGGCCTTTCCTTCCTTGAATAATCCTGAACTCTACCTCTTCTCCATCTCCTAAACTTGGGATGCATTTTTCAGGGTTATTCTTTTTAATAGCAGTTCTATGAATGAATATGTCTTCCTGGTTGCCACATCTCATTATAAAACCATAATTTTGTTTAACATTATACCATTTTACTATTCCGAAAACCTTAGCTACGATGATTTTTTCCTTTTTCCGAGTGGCTGCTGTTTTCTGTCTTGCTGTGTTTTTGCTTTCACTTTCCCTCGCTCCCATGTTGGAGCTGCCGGGGCTGCTGGGGCCGTCAGGGTTGCTCGTGCCTGCGTGCTCTTCCCGGGGTCGCATTCGGGGCCGCGTGGACCGGGCCGGGCCGCTCAGCTCCCTGCGCGCTGTCTCCTCTGCTCTCAGCTGCGCTGCCGCTGCCTGGTGCCGCACCCATGTCTCAGCCGGGGCCCTGAGCAGCGTCCCCCCCGCGCCCTGCTCCAGTGCACATCTCAGCTAGGCACGGCTCCGCTCCACAGCCATCGCCACTGGCCACCACCTGCGCGCTGCCCCTCTCGGTCGGGCGTTCACGGGGCTCGCTCCACCACGCGCTGCGCTGGGCCAGGCGGGCACCGCCAGGTCATGCTGCTCTCACCGCGCCTCGCTCCGCCACCGACACTGCAGCTTGCGTCACTCTGCCCGTGTGAGGGAACTGCCTCGCTGCTGCTTGCAGAGCGCTCAGCACACGTGGCTGTGGTCGCACGGACTCTGAGGCAGGCTTCCCTTTGCAAGGACACAGCTGACATTGCTCAACGGTCTCGGTAATTAAATAGTATTCACAAAAATATTCTTGGATCGGCATATATTTTGACTCAGAAATTAACTGTGTCCAAACGGTCTTCCAAAAGTCTTTGGTAAGAATCAAGTCTCAAGAAACGTGGAAAAAGTTCTTAAACAGCCATGAAAGGAAATATTTCAGTTCCTTTTGAGCTTGAATTAAGCTAAAATTTACAAATCGTTGTTCAAGAATCTTTTCAAGTTTAAAATAAATGTCCACATGCGGCTCAGAGAGCCAAGAGTCTTTCCATGGTTCCTCCATAATTTAGAGATGGAATAGCAAAACGAAAACAAGAAGAGAAATCCAGAGTTTGCTCACAAATCAGTCGCTGTCCTTAGGGATCGGGGATCGTTCTGCCCACAATTCTCCACCGTTTGTTACAGTGGGGATACTGCAACACGCATATCAGACAATGAGGCCCGTGGAAAAGAAATATATAGACTGATTCTTGATAGATGTTTCAGAGATGTTTATTTCTCCAGCCACATGGCCGAAGCTCTGCCGAGGAACTGAGGCAATCACAGGACCCGAGGGTCCCTGCCTGTGCAGGGGAACACAAAACAACCAATGTGGAACGAGGCTGACCAGGGGCAGGGAAACCCCGTGTCTGTCCCCTCAGGGCCCCTCTCCCAGGGCTACATGGCAGGGGGGAGAACCCCAACACAGGACTAGTACAAAAAACAATTCTGAATTTACTTTCAGTTCTAAATTCTAATTAATTTTGTAGATATATGCTGTAATATGTTTTTTGAAAAGTAGTACATTCAGTTAAATATGTGATTTTCAATGTACACTTAAATAATATGTATTTTTTGACCATAACCATAAGTTAGTTCATGCATAGACAATACCCCTTCTATTTCATTGTTAGTTATTAGTAAGGTGTTGAATACTTTTTTCTTTTGCAAATGCTTATCTATCCTAGCCAATACTGACAGGTGCTAATGATCTGGTTCTGTGCACTTTTAAAAAGTAAAATTATAATTTATTACACACACACAAATATTTGTATTAGTTTCATTCTGATTGTGCTACTTGTAAAATATCAAAACCTTTTTGAAAGTCATCATGGATGAAGGAAAGAGTTCAGAAATAAATTGTTTAATCCAGTCCATGGGTGGTTTTCCAAAGCTGTACACTTTTCATTGGAACATGATACAAAGATGTACACTAACTTGATTTTGGCCTATATTTTTCTATCCAGGAAATTAGTTTTTGGGTTTTTTTCCTTTTTAGTTTGTTTTGCTTCTTTGTATGGCTCTCAACTGCCTTTTTGTTTGTTAGGGTTTGGTTTTTTTCTTCATGATAGAAATAGGGCTACTAGTCACAAAGATCATTTGCTTTTACTCAGTTCCTTTTTGAACTGATGTTGGCTTACCATGTCTTTTGCATTAAAAAAAAAAAAAATTAGGACAAGTTATTGTGGTTTATTTCTTTCTAATAAAGAAAATAATAAAACTTTTTCTAACTGCTGAAGGATCTAGCATTTACTTGAGATTGCTGCTTGTATTTTTAGTAACTCTGTAAAGTTTATCTAAATTAGTTATTGCCTTGTTCATTTTACAGTATAGAAAGCTATGTGTTGTGCCACAAAGTTCTTGGATGCAGCTGTACTGATTTGACTGCATTTTGGTCTTCTACTATTTTTCTTTAAAGCAAATTATTTTTACTGTCTGCATCATGTAGCAAAGTGACACTCAGTGTTATAGAAAGAAATAGACTAATTAAGCTTGCTTTTGGGTGAGTTGTCATCTCTAGACAATTTTAGAAGCCTTTGGTAAGGATGGTGTTGCCAGCATCTCACCTCTCAGCCCTTTTTCCAATGCTATTTTTATTTGGTATTTCCCCCCAAAAATGCTGAATATACTGTTTTAGTTTTCCAATACAGTCAGATGAAATATATTACTGCTGTAAGTATAGACAGAAAAAGTATCAAAACCACAGTTCCTGGTCCATATTGTGCTTGCTTTTGTGATTATACTTTCAGTCTGAATGTGTTCATTTGCACATTTGCAGGGACCTTATCAAGCAGGAATGTTTCTCTTCTGCTGGGCAGAAAGTCCCTGGCTAGAAAAGCAGTAAAAGCCAGAGATTTTGTATAAAAGTTTGACAATGCTTTCAATGATGAGCTCACCCAGTAGAAAGAGAGTTTATCTGGTTAAGAATGGAGTAGAGAAAGAAAAAAAAAAAAAAAAGAAGGTGACCAGGAATTAATGAGCTGTTAGGGTAAGAACGAGCGTGCTCAAACCCCGTCATGAGCAATATGCTACCTGCTGGCCTGGCAGGCATCAGCTGGGCAGGAAGAGTCGGCCTCCGGGAAAGAGATCCCACTGTCGCTGGTAGCTTTCAAACCCACATTTTAAAATGTGGTTCAGAGATCACACCACATTTAAATCTGTAGGGTGCCCCTTGTCAGTGTGGGGTACACTGCTGCATGCATTTCATAGTGGGACAGGATTTCAGAGTTATAAGAAATGAAGTGATTTGAGGTTGACAGATTCACTTTCTAACTAGTACATTTCCATATTCAATTATAATTTCCTGTCTTTAATTATGTTAAATTGTAAGCATGTTGAGTCCTGAAACTGGCAGATCTTAAAGAGCTGACCTGGATTCCCTATTCCCTACTGCAATCCTATATGCTTTGTATTTGTTAATGTGTGAGAGCACAAAAATTAAACCAAACAGCGTAACTCTTAGGGCTACTTGGTACCTTACCCTTTTAATCCTGCCTGCCAAGTAGTTTATTAGTGGTTTAAGTTTGATAAAAGATCTTTTCCTGTTTCCTATCTATGTCACAAAAGCTGCTATAAATTCTTCTTACTTTCCAGTAAGAGCAGAGGTACTCAATAATTTTATACCAGGCACAGGCCTCCAAAAGGGATATCTTTATAGAAGATAAAACAATCACTGAGCTCCATATGGATGAGTACTCAGTGGAGTGTGATAGGTTACTAGCACAGCAATCCTTTTGAGAAGTTCTCAAAAGGAAGTCCTTGTCTATTTAACTGTGAATGAAATCAACATATGGGTATCTGGGAAAGTTTAGGGAGAGACTGAAGTTCAAAATGTCTTCTGCTAGAAACATGTCCAGTATTCTTACTCAGAAAAGAGCCAGATTAGACATTTTTGTGACAAAATCACTTTGTTGGTGATATTCCTACAGGAGAAGTGACCTGGTTTCCTCCACTGATGAGCTGTTTAGCAGTGTAACATCTGTGTGCAGCTCTTTCTGCTCTGGGGGGCCTAGAGCTGGCCAGCACAAACAGGGATCAAAGCAGGGCCCTATAGGAATGGGTTGTGCAGCGTGTGAATTAGACACAATGATTTCATACAATTTTTTTTTTTTTTCTTTTTCAGTGGAAGTTTCCTGTGGATCACTTTAAGGCTGACATAGCTCAAACATGTTTCTTAAGGCCAGAAAAGTGAGACCCCTGTGTTGATGTCCACCGACTGGGAATTTAAGCAGTCAAAAACATGAAATTATTGCAATCACGCAAGTCATGCATTTGGGTTCAGAATATTTTCCTGTCTACTTCTGGCTGAACAGCAATCATACAGCAGCTGTCACTCAGTAGTAAAGCTTCCAAAAGTTGAATGTGGTGTGTTTTATATTGCCATCCATATTTATGTGCACCCTCCACTCAGGATTTCTGATATAATGCTGTTGGCTTGCAACCTTTGAATAAGACTGTTACAGCTCCTAAAAATCCAAAGGCAAATCATTCTAGCAATAAGTAAATCATCCCCCCTCAGAGAAGTCCTTTAAATCCTAGCCTTTAAAAAGCTAGGTTTATTTGGAACATTAATATTGTTTCCAGGAAGTAACTGACTTTTTTTTTTTTGAGTGTTGGACAGAGCAGATCAAATACCTGATTAACATATTGTAATGCTTTCATGGCACATTAATCTACTTCATTGAAAAGCAATTGGGGAAAAGATTTTTTTTTGTGTAGAGACTGCTGCAATTCTGCCTCCCTTTGCAGCAGAATAAACATAGCATATTTTTGGCTGTAAAACGGTACCTTCCAATTTATCGACAGCATAAATATTTCATGTGCCACTCTGTCTTTCGGTAGTGCTACTGAAAATTGAAACCAGGTCTTACTGGTCCAGTTTTGCATGCTTTTCATCCAGTTCAATCTTTCAAACAGATCTTTGATAACATCTAATTTCTAGAGCAGCTGTTTCACATCCAACAACCGTCTTCCAATCTCCCATCAATGTTTCAGGCATGCGGAGCCCTTGTTCATTATCATCGTGACCACATTCCTATTCTTAGCAAAGCTTCTCCTTTGCAGAGCAGCAACCTACTCTGCTGTGGCAACAGTCCACTTAGTAATTTACAACTCCACCCACTAAATGCCACTGTGAATTATAAACTACTGAAGTAAACCATGTATTTTTAACAGCCTCAATTTTACCATCATGGCTGTTCATAAAAGTCAAAGACATTTTTGAAGTGCAAAAATGCTAAGTTAGCATTTCAGGTTGCTCTCAGGACATTGGCTGTTCCTTCACAGTAAGATTTCCCCTTCTCTTTCCTTGAGAAAATCAATATATTAATATGCTGCAAAACACAAACTGGTTTGTATCAACATTTCGCTCTCTTTCTAGAGGAAAAATCTGAAGAAATCTGAAGAAAGAGCCAAACCTAGGATCTTTCAAATACTGTGCAAATCCTTTGCAAGACTGGAAGAAAAATCCAGTTTCTTTCAATTTCAAATAAATTTCCTGCTTTTATTAAGTCTTGTTTTAATAAGATTGTGGTTCAGGAGAAATTTCACATGGATATTTATGAATAGACAAAAATGGACTTCAAGTTGTGTCAGTGTTCAAATATCGTTCTGACATTTACTGGTGTCATTCCAAGCCTTAGTAACTCAATGCAGTTATAGTCAAGCACCAACATATTATGAAGCATGTGTGATGCAGGAACAGACATTTATATATTTCTTTGCATACTTGTATTTCATGGGAGATTTCCCCAGACAGGAACATTCAGAGGTGGCAGCCTTGCCAATTTCTCCTTCAGTGTGCACATGTAATAATGGAGGGGAAATCTTGTCTTCTAGTGACAAGTTTCTGAGAGACCTATCATCCCAAGATCTAAAACATAAAGAAGCTCAACAGAATGAAATAAATCCCAGTAACAGAAGCAAAAACTCCATGCTGCTGTGTAGTGCAAGGTATTCTTTGACTCCTCCTAAGTACTGCTTGTTGATAGCATTCTTGGCATGGTTCAACTCATGACCTTAGTGTGTTTAAGCAATACTCTCATCTGCTAGGGATACTGGGTACAGTGGTACCAACTGCAGTTCCTAATTTTAATAAAATATTACTTGCAAGGTTTTAGCTCTTCTGGCTTCAATTAACCCAAGTTAATATCTGAAAATAGGGCAAATTTTATACAATAAGCCTTCTTTCTTTCTAGCAGCCTAATAATTTCTCAGGTCTTAGCATTATATCTGGTTTTAAATGGTGAATATCAAATCTTTAATTTCTCTTTGTCTTCTCACTGTATTTAATGAACTACAATTTCGTGTTAAAATAGGAACTTTTTCCATCCATACAATTCTGCCCACTTTGAAGCACTTTTCAGTATCACATAATGGAAAAATAGTGGCTCTATATGTGAAGGTGTTTTTTGAACAGTCAAACAAAGTAGAAAAGCTTCAAGTGCCCAAGCATGGTTTCTTACAAGCCCTCCTTTCTCACTGTGACGTTTGACAAACTCACATTCCTTGCTCTAATCACTCTCCACAGTTTCTAAAGGACCCATTGGTATGTGGTTGTGCTTTCTTTGAACAACTTTGAAGTTATTTCCTTCCTTCTAAATTTTTTCCAGGCAGAAAAAAATAGTTTTTAATAATTTCCTAAAATCTATTTTTGAAGCCAGATCAGAGTTACATTAGAGTTACCTTTGCACAGATTAGAGTCTAATATCTGAATATTCTAGTCCAGAAAATGTAATGTAGCCCGAAGACTTGTTGCCCAATTCCATTTTGTCTTTGCTTTACATCTTGTTATTTACATTAGCTGTGGAAGTTTCAGAAACTCTGGGTGATGTACTTCACAGGCATTATATGACCCTACAGTGAGTTTCAAATAACCATTTCATTTTTCTCAAAATTGGCACATTTCAGTGACAGCTGTAATTTGGCCAATCAAGTATTGGAAACAAGGCAATCATGACAAAAATTCATCAGGGTGAACTCAGTCATTATTCTCAGGTGATAATTTTCTTGTTTGCCTCTAGAACAAGTAGCCTGGATCTTACAGGAAGACTCCAACAGCCACTGCCCCCACACAATATATTCTCTACCAATTTCCTTACTTATTCAAGACTATCCTAAATTTTCTGGGATTTTCTTCTTTTTTTTTTCAAAACCTTATGTTTTAAGATCTTATTAGTTTCACAGCATCATTTTCTTAAATATGGGAAAAGTGTACTTGGTGTAACTTACCTCCTGGATAAATATTGGTTTATAGTAGTGAATCTCATACTTCATTATGCATGTCAGACTTCACTGCCCCAAAACATAAAGAGACGCATCTAAGAACTGTACACTAAACATGGATGAATTATTTAGAGTTATGTCCAAGGTTGCCAGGTTTGATTCCAGATTTTGATGAGTTGACATCTACTTTGATCTAGAATTATATAAATTGAGTACTTCCAACTGGAGATCCAAATGAAGACTCACATACACTTGCAAAGTCATGCAAAAGAGCATGTGGATTAGAGAAGTCCTTCCAAGGTAAATGCCCAACCAGTATGTTTTGGATAGATGTCTAGATGTGGGTAGTTTTAGGTGCAAAGTCTGACTGTGCTGTCAAGTTGCTTCAAGAATAAGTATATTTCTTTTATGATAGATGAGCCTTCTGGTGGGGTATGTGAGATGTGATCAGACTTCCTGCATTATCTTACCGTTTTATGTATTTGATTAGCCATGCAGAAGTTTAAGCTCTTGAATCTAAAAATCTGGAATTAATTATCCTTGCTTAACATTTATCACACTGGAACAGATTAATCATCCTTTGAACTAGATTGTTTCCATACCAGTACATTACTCAAGATTAACTTGGGCTTATCAAAATTTCATTACATTAAAAATCATAGCCCAATAATAGAGGTTTCTGGGTCACTACCCGTTTCAGACATTTCCTTCGAAGCAATAAACTGCTATCAGTAAACTGCTGTGTTTATTCTGTCTCTGCAATAGCTTTTGATGGTGTTGCTCATGGAAGGTGCTCCTAGCCACTGAGAGCAGAGAGTGTGTTTCCAGTGCTTAGAGATGGAAGCACACGTGGTGGTGATTCCCAGCCTCACACTTGTATAAGAAGTGTGCTGTATACGAAATGTGCAGACATATAATGAATTCCAGGCATGGACAGAAACTTTAAAAAAAAGGGGGTTGTGAGCAAAGTGAAAGTGTGAATGTTTGTGATTGCAGCTATCGTGCCCTCATGTCAAAATACACTGCTTTTGTCTGGTATGCCCACTATTCCTGGATAAATGAAATAATACTCTCATAGAGAAATATCTTAGAACGTTTGGTTTCATTCCTCAACTTACCCTTCCTTCCTTCTTTAAAAATAATGTTTGTGCACTATTTCATGTGAAAAAAAACTCAATGGGAACTTCAGTGTCTTTTCTTAGAAGGTCTACACTATTTCTTTCACACATCCTCAGACATGATTCTTAGCTGAGAAGAAACAAAGACAAAAGTAAATTTTAATTCACACAATGTGTTATATTAAATGAGGCAAATCTTACTCCTATGCTTGGTCTCTATCTAAAACATTTTTTGATATTATAATAGTTACTTTTAGAGTCAGTGGACAGGAGTTTATAAAAACTCTATATAGAGTTTTTCCAGTGACATCAACATGGCCAGGACTTTATCAGATACTTTTCTACTCACTGTATGCAAAATGAAAAACTGGTTTCTGAAGCTGGGACTTTGTTTTATTCAGAACTGTAGACAATTGTGGATCTATTCAACCCAGCCATAAACAGGGGTGTTTCACATTTTTACTCAGGGACCCTATTCAGGGATCCTCAGCTTGCCCACTTCAAAATGTCTGTATTAAGCGCTCACACAGCCCATGGGACAAAAATATCCATGCATTAAGCCACTTAAATGAGAAATTTTACCCTGCATAATTCAATATCTGAATTTGGCAACTTCAGTGACATATTGCACCACAAATTGTGTTTCTTAAATGCGTCCTTAATAATGTGAAATTCATAGAGTAAGGCACCTGGTAACCATCTGACAGTGCCAAGGCATTCGATAGTAATTTTAGAGCTCTTACTGTTCCACTGTGTAACATTACCATCTTCATATCTAATTTGCGTATGTGCTGGCAAATATAAAATTTATATTTGGACTGCACACCTGTCTGTGGGTGACTATTGACTATGGCTGTATTTTTTAAATTAGAAACAACAAACAGTGTTTATATGAATGCCATTCTGAAGAACATATTGCTGACAGCTGTTTTATTGTCTAGTACTAAAACATTAAAAGAGGCTATATTTGGATTCCTTTAAACAAATAATCAGGGGGGTTGTAGTTTTTAACATAATCTTAAACTCTGTGAAACCAAGTGATGAGTTGGGGTTGACTCATTGGAGCATCTGCTCAAGAAAAAAGATGTTTAATAGCATTACAATTATATTGAACTCAATAGCTGAAACCCTTCTTATTGAGTATATTGATCTTATAAAAGAGAGAGGGTAATAATTTGAGCTGGTAAAGGTAGATGAAAATTTCACTCACATGTTGAACAGTAAAACCTTATATAAGGCACACAGAAAATCACAGACTCACAGCCAATGGAAGGCCTGGAAGAAATTGCTTATTTGTTATTCTGCTTCATTGTTTAAAATACTCACTGTACATCAGACTTTGCTCATCTGCCTCTATTTGCTTTGAGACTATGTTTCATGCATCGGACAAAAACTCTTGTAAAGCTGTGCTTGCACTGAACAGACCGTAATTTTAGCAAAATTGCATCTAATGCACCTTTCAGTGTTAGCAGCTCAGGCACATCCATCTCCTGTGTCTTTCCTACCAGTGCACCAAATTGGATAAAAGGGATGACAGTGTTGCAAAAAGAACAGAAAATTGTGCAGAGGACCGAATGCCCACTTGTTGGACTACTGAGGTAGGTCCTGTAAAAGTGCTGGAGAGACATGGGCACACATTTCCCTGATGAACTCTGTTTCGCTCTTGAGAAACTGCCCTGTCCCACCAAAGACATGCTCTGTGCCCCAGGCACAGCCAGCCATAGCAAGCAAAAACACTCCAAGCCTTTCTTCCTGCCTTGAGGATCAAGAAAAACTGGAAGCATTTGAGCAGTTCTTTGCTCTTTCTTGGCACAGGATATTCTGTCCCTTGCATCATCAGTGGTGGTTGGGAAGTTTTCCTCAAGGAAGGACAGTTTGCTTGAATCTGAAAAGCTTCTTTGCCTTCGTCACAATTCAAAAAGACTTTCAGAGCTGGAGGGCTTGTGAACCAGAGAAAACCAGACAAAGTGGAAATATCTCTGTGCTGTTTTTTCAGTCAGAAAGAGTTCATTGCAGTCAGTAAGGCCAGGAATTAGCCCTCAAAAATAAATACTAAGCACCTGGCTAAACTTAGAACCTTGATTTCTTCCTTCCCATTCCCAAGCAAATGCAAATTTTGAGGAATTTTTGCATTTTCCAATCATAGGCATGTATTAGGTGTTCAGTGGACATGCAATGCACATACACAAGGTCCAGTTTATACCCTGCAAAATGTTGGTATAACTTTTCTTAAAAATAGAGTTGTCATTCCGTACAAGCTTAGAAATGCTTTCTCTGCTCTCTTCACCTGTGTGCTTGTGTCAGTAGCTCTCTTCAAAATGCACTTCTAGTCATCCAAAAGCAGAAATACGACAGACTAGGAATGAAACTAAGTCCCTGTAGCTGCTTGTTTGTTAGTCTCATGCCTAAAGGTCTTGTTTGTCATGATTTGCTCATTAAAGCTATTAACCATTCTAGACAGCCCTACAGTCTGCCTCATCCAGAGTAGTTTCTCTTACAGAAACCTTTACAGAGGCAGAATTACTTTAACAGTGTTAACAGCCTGTATTCCCAGCAGGGATAATGAAAGCAACCAACTTTACCATAGAAGTACAACAGCAAATTACCTTCAAGGGGAAGTTGTTTGGTTCAATTTCAGGAAAGCATTTATTATGTCTTTGACTTGCATACTTCTCATTTTTCTGCACAGTAACGTTTTACATCATTGTGATATGGTGGCTTATGCAGGAATATTCTTGGAGGTATTGTTTTAGTACTAGCACTGGAAACAGGGGAGGAAATGAAAAAGGACACTGTTATTTCTGTCTTTTACCTGATTTAACTCTCAAAGAGGGTTGTTTCTGTTCAAATGTCTAAACCACAGTTACTCTCCTATGCGTACCACAGTTAAACTCTCCAGGCTGCTGTATCACAGCATCCAATCAAATTAATTATTGTTCCATATTATTAATAATTTGTGATAATACTGGTTCCAAAATGGCCATGAAAACTCTTAGCTGTGAAAAGTTTGGAAGCTGTAACATCCACAGAAAGGTCTCAAGATGAATGGAAAAACTCTGGTTATTCTCCGTTCTGCATTACACTATGTATCAATGCCTTTCCTACACTAAGTAAAAGCTCATTCAGGCTATATGTGATCTGTATCACATTCATTTATACCAGATGTGAATTTTAAAATATTGTTTGCTTAACATCAGTGAGTGGTTCCTATAGATTTCCTTTAGGCATTATATGCAGTTATATATATTTGAGATATACATATTCAGAACTCATTCATATTTTTCCCTACATAAAACAAAGAATGTATTGATGTGAAAAAAAAACATCCTCCCAAAAAGTCCAGAGAATACAACTATATCAAAGAGTTGCTGAAGACGCAGGGTCTCCATTTAGGATTAGTATTCAAAGCAGCACTCACATATATGTTATGTTTTTAAGAGCTTTTACAAATTTCCTGCTACAAAACTGGCAGGCATTTTCAGCAGCACCCAGTTTTTGAGGATGTATGTGAGCAATGAAGGATATATTTTTACATCAAATTAAATGTAGTCCCGACCAATTCCTTGTTATTTATTCATTTCTCTCAGATCTTAGAGTCTGAGCAGCGTGGCAGCAGGACCTCAGCCACGGACTGTTCCTGCACTCAGAGCAAGGGACCCCATCCCATCAGGTTTTGTGCAGGTGCTTTGCTTTGCTCCTGAGTCCCCAGCTCCTCTCTGCAGGCAGCTTTGCAGATTGTTTGACTGGAAATACAGTCAATAATGGGCTTTCTCTGCTGCCCCTCAGTAAGTAGAGGCACATCCTTAGTCTTTTGGCAATCAGCTGGGCACAACTGCATATTAAATGAAGTTTGCATCTTTTTAAATGTTTCCAACATCTTGCTTATTTTGTTTCTGGCATTCCATAGTAAAATGCTGGATTTATTTCCAGCAGTAGTAATGATGCTCCAAGGAAAGTCTAAACATTTTTGTGACTGTGTATGATTTCCATTCTTGCTGTTTTTATTCACTCTTACACTCTAATAGAATTATCATAACCAATAACTATAACTGATTGAATAATTGATACTTACTCTAATAAGGACAACAAATTTCTCTGTCATGTTAGCTTTGAACTTCCATCGGTTTATGAAACATAATGAAGCATTTGTGATCCCATTCTGGTGGAGAAAATCTCCAGATCAAAAGAAAGTCTTTTATGTTTCTTTCATTTTACTATTCACAGTTTTAATTCTATAGGCTGTGACCCACCAGATGAAGATGCTTAATTATCAGTTAGTGAGCTGTTTTGATTTCAGTGAAATCATTAAACGACTTACTTCAAAGATGCCAGATGTATCATATTTACAGCCAAATTATCACCCTTGATCTATTTTTAGTAAAGTTCCTCAAATAATATATGTACACTTTCAAGAGGGAGTTAAAAAAAGGCTAAAATTAAAAGGAATAGTGGTTATCAAGTTTGCTGCTGCACTGTGCTTTGAGCTAAGCACTGCTGACTCCATTTTACCAGAGAGTAAAGGGGCACTTTCTTTCTACTGATTATGATCAGTGATACTTGAAGTAAAGCAAAGCCATTCCAAACAGTCTCCCATTTCTTTCTGATGGAGAAGGGTGTGGATGAAGCAGGCTCTGCCCAAAGACATGATGCACAAGCAGCAATAGCAGGATCAGCAAAAGTGTAAGCAGAAATATCAAATGGAACATTGTAAGTCTGGGCACTGCAAGGGCCACTTCTTTACTTGCTAGATGACAAACCATCATCAAGTACAACAGCAAGACAGTAGAAGCTGGGTAGAAATGTTTGCCCTTGAGTGGCATCAATCCAATAATCAACACGCCCCATGGGGGCAGTCTGAAAATCATGTTAGAAAAATAGCAGAATATTTCCATGTTTATTTGTTCTGAATTCTATGCCTAATTTACTCACTCTGACTTTTCAAAGCTAATTGCTGCCCACTTATTTCCTCCAGTGAAGCAAAAGCTCAGCTTCCCTAGTCACCTATGATTTTGAAAATATCCTATAGGATTATTATTAAAAATTCAACTGATATAAAAACCAGAAGTCCCTCAGTTCCCTATTATTTTTGCTGCGTGGATACCTCTTGATAAGGCATTAACTAATAGAAAGCACCAGCAGAAATACATCTCTGTCAGTAAAGGAAAAGCCTTTCTTCAGACACAAGAAGGATCTTGAAGTATTTGCTGTATTGTGGGAGTGAAATCTCAGTCAGAAATTCAAGAAGAACAGTTCCTTGGTCAATCTGATATTATTTCATTTCAGATCTTTTTTCCCTGTGCCTTTGTGGCTTACTCCCTGATTTTCCACTGTATGCCAGAGCATCAACTCTTAGTCCCTTCAAGAAGGCTCATAAGAATGTAAAAGCCCTTCCATGGCAACTGAGTTTCAGCCTTTCACTTCAGAGTGATCATGACAAGGTATGCTCACTCATGCACTTCTGCTGCTGCAATTTCAGTAGGATTGATAACACAAAGTATGATGCTTTTTACTGAAAGAATCATTCCAGAGTGTCCCAGGCTATCTGCTGGAAACAGTCTCCAAATGAGCTTTTCTCCCAAGATGAATACAGACTGTCATGAGAAAACCAATTATGTTCCATATTCTGTGCATCTTCTGTTCTATCAGATCACGTTTCAGTAGTTCAGACTCATCAGCTACAACTTTTCTCTACTGCCAGAGACCAGATAAAAAATTCAAGGGACATGTTACTTGGTTACAGATTGCCCTGGAAGGGTGATCCTACTGTAATGAAGTGGGAAGATGTGTAAGTTCCTCATGCTCCACATCTAATAAAAATGTTTTGCAGAGAAAACTGTAAGTAAGAGAACATATGGCACAAATCGTACCATAGGCACCAAACAGATCTTAAACTGTAAACATCCTCTTGGGTTAGAGCTATTTAGGAACTTTCTGCTGTCCCTAGCATAAGCCAACGGCTCCCATAAATGTTATTTTACTCAGAGAATTTGTTTTGTTTAGATGTTTTATGTAAGAAAAGTGACTCGGCTGCTGTGAGGGGTTCCTTGGCAGTGGCACTTCTTCCATGTCCTCATGTGTAGGAGGAATGGTCTCAGTTCATGCAAATGGGTGGTTGTGTGGCAGTAGAAGATGCCTCAGCTCCAGCTCTGCTAGATATAGTCAGCAGGAGCTTGTCTTCAAGATGGAGCTGTATCTGTGAGTCAAATATGACTTTCTGTGGATGTGGATTATGTCCTCCTGTGCAGAAGAAACTTTCTCAAATCTTTTAAGCTTTTGCCAATTAACTGCAAATCTTATGCCTAACATATGTGGAGTTCCCAGCTGGACTCAGTCAAATAAAGGCACTCTAAGAGTGTTTCTAGAGCACTTTTGTTTGATTAAGTGTATGCTATGGTAAGCAGAACCATTACCTTCACTGAGCATTATCTCTAAATATACTCAATTTTCAGCAAAATTATCATTAAAATTTGCTATGCTTAGGGAACATTTTTCTGTGGAATCTTTGCCTATCATCTGGTATTAGTAGCATCTCTCAAATGAACAGCATAAATGAGCTCCTGTTAATGTTCTTACTGGCTTGAATGATTTAATTTTAAGTCTGAAGAACTTTTTTCTTTTTTAAGCTATTATGTATTGTGAAAAAAATGTCATGCTTGGCAATATATCTGTATATAATGTTCTGGAAATAAAAGACACATGTTCCCTTGACAAAAAAATCTTTGCAGCAGAAGGAACCCCTTAAGAATTTTTAGCCTGTGAAGATAGAGAAAAATCTATGAAGTAGAGAAAGAGTTTTTAAAAAAACTTTTTAAAAAATTATCAAAATCTATTCATCTGTTCTAAATCATTAGTAATTACTGAGAGCAGAATGGTGTATGGAATCACCATGCAAGTCTTGTCAAAGCAAGACTGTGATGTCTTCTTCACTTTGGTTAAAAGGTTCATATTGCTTCCACCTTCTGTATTTGACTTTTAAAATTTACTGGTACTTTAATTCTAGGAGGCTGAATCCCAAAGGGCACAGCCTGCAGTGAAATCCACCTTTGGGTTATCATATTTAGGAAAGATGCTCCTCAGTGGTGAAATGTGAAAAGGGAGGTCATCCCCTGACCATGTCTGGACACAGAGCTGCTCCCCCAGGGCCCCATGAGTGGAACCACCAGCCAGTACCAGCCCGTGCAAAAGCATCCTCAGGAGCAGCTGGAGATGTAAAGACAGGCTCTGATGCAGATTTTTGCTGTCTAACAGGAGTTCATCCCCTCTCACGCACATCTGGTGTGGATTTATGTGCTCTAGAATGTGGAAAAATAAAAGCTAACCATATGGACTTAACCCATTTCACCTAAAGAGGTGAAAAGTGGGTGTTTAGATATTATCAAGTCTGTAGCTGGAAGTCATATACACACTGTGTAAATCTTGGAGGCACCTGGCTAGAAAGGCATCCCTTGAGAGCAGCCAGCAGACACAGCAGATGCCAGACCCCGAGGGTGGGTGGCACAGGAAGGAGGGTTTGTACAGATATGTTTCACAACATGTCTGGTGAAGCTGGTAACATCCCAGTACGGAATAATCTCGTGTTCTTTCAGCTCACAAGTGCAAAAAGATCCAGGAAAAAAGCTTGGACACAGCTTTTTATGCACAGCGTGTGTTCCAGGTGTTCTGGGCACTTCACAGTGGCCTGTCAGTTCAGAAATCTTCTCAGTAAATTACATTTTGAGTAATGATGTCACCTGTAGTGAGAAAAACCTGGGTTATCAACCAACTGCCCTCTTTTGGCCCCAGACCTGGTTTAGCTAAGCAAACCTAGGGCTGGAGGACATGGGGAAGACCTTTGTTTTCTGTCTTTACTTAGCACAGTAAAGTGTACTATGTTTAAGAGAAGCACTTTGATTTTTGCAGGTCACAGAAAACCAGCAGTGTCATATATAATTTTGGAAGATACTGTGATGGTGCCCACTACTGGATGTAATTCTGAACCTACTTTGGAAGGTGCCATTTACAATGACCCATGTTCACCATTGGTACAGGCTCCCTCTGTGGTGTGGACAGCCACTGAGCTGCATCTGCTTAGACCAGTGTATTTATCAATCTCTCTAAATACCTGGTTTACTGTCAGTGGTTGACTCTACTTTAAAAGATGCTTATAGGCAATTGGTTTTACCACATAAATCACTCTAGCATAAAGATGGATGTGCTTTATACAGAGGTGGAGCTTGTGCTTTCTTTTCTTGCTTACTCATATTAACAGGAATGTGTATGCAAATTTCCTATCCCCCAGCATTTACAATAAATTGCTCTTAGGCATTTGAATTCCTTCCAGCTTGATTTATAAGTTCAAAAGAAATGTAAATATATCTATTCTTCCCCCTCCAAAAAAACTAGCTGGGGAAAAGGAAGGTGACTGCTTGGGTAGAAACTTTAACTCCGTGTTAGCAGTTTTTGAAGGTGCTGTGGTTTGGATGAGTTGGGGCTGTTCTCCCTCACCCTTTTGTATGTGGGTTGCTATTCAATAAACCAGAAAAACATAAACAACATAGATACAAAAAACATAAACCACAGACTGATGATTGTATACATGATGACCTTCTATATGAAGCTCCAGATGAGATGTATTGTCTCCAATTACACTGATCATCCCCAATCACCTGGTGTCCCTATATACCCTCCAGGCCCAACCAGCTCTTCTTTCTGTTGGGGGCAGCTAATAAGGTGTTTTCCTGCAGAACTGTTACTCTTCAGATGGGTGAATGCTGGTTCTGGGAAGCTCCTCTGGGTGTGTCTCTAAGGAGTGATGTGTAAGTAAGGCTGTTACAATGTGTTGTGGCTGGAGTGCCCTGCTTGGTATGGACAAGCTGTTGGAACAAAGTTGTAGAATGATGTTGGGGTTGCTTCTAGCTTTTTGGGGAGAAATGGATGTGCTTCATGCTGCAGTTTTTAGTGATAGGTTGAATGCATCTACTATTGCACATGGATGGGGGCTTTGAACCTTATTTGGTTCCTCTCTACTCTTTCCTTTCTATGATACTTATGTATGAATATGATAATATTGTTCTATGATAGTTATATATAGATAGCTCAAAGCCTATTTATTGTATGCATAAGTGTTGAGGATGGGCAGCTCTGCACCCTGAGCTTCCACCACTGAAATCATTTGTGCTGCTTTTCTACATTTGTTGTTGCTTTTCTACATTGTGTTGCAATTCTACATTATAACTAAATCCTAGCAATCTCTCTTGAAACCCATCTCAGGTGGGAGAAATGAAGATGTGTCTGTCTCTAGCACAGATGTGATGCTGTTCACGTTCAGAGCCATTTACCCAAATTCTCTTTCAAGTGCAAAGCATTTGGGCTGCTTCCAACTGAATTAAGTCCTAATTTTTCACATCTAAAGTGCCTTTACCTCAACTGCATCATCTTCAGACATGTCTAACCACTTCAACTATATTTTTGGGTGCCAAACAGTTCATCTTGTTGGGAGTCAAGAGCATTCTGATATATTAAGGACTTTCTTTGCCATGTTAAAAGTATGGAATCTATTTGAGTGAATATATCATTAGATAAAACCTACATTTTTTTTTTCCTTTAAAGGCAATATCTTCTAGGTTTGTTTCAGAAAACTGGTAGGCAACTCAAATTGGCTGCTGAGGCAGACAGCAATAATTTTATTAATGCAATTTTATTCACTATTAAGATCACAAACTTTATCCCACAAATTGATACAACATTTTAATGAGCTTTTACAGCTTTTGACAGAAAAGTAAGGGTCTTGTCTAGTTTTAGGGCAGAAACTTCTCCAAGAACAGCTGGTGAGAGTAAGGCATGTTGCACAGTATTCCCACCTTGTCTCCTTCCATGCTGGCTGCAGAGGGACAGACAGAACAACCTCACCCTGGCCTCCTGAGGCACATCTTTGTTTTCTTCTATGCTCTTGCAATAGAACAGGCAACCTACAATGGTAGGTCATGAGACTTGCCCTACTGAATCTGCAGCAGATGAGTGGAAACACTGGCATGTAGGTGCATTAAGGTAATTATGCTCACCACTGGCAGTATTTGCATTTACTGAGCTGGTAGTAAAAATTAGCTTTGTGGTCTTGAAAGGGCAGGGGAAATAGTCAATGCAGAGCTGAAAAAGAGCAATCCTCTAACTCAGCAGTAGCAACATTGTTATTTCCGCCCCTTGCAGTGGCGGGAAGTAAAACATGGCTAGATTTACCTCATCCACCCTTGAATCTATTGCTCAGCAAGAAACACTATTATAGAAAAGTATTTTTGCTGTTCTGACATGGCTGCTATATTACTTGTTTATTCTGGGAGTATCATTTTGGTAACATATGAAAGGAGGACTGTGGTCTTTGGAGACAGGAACTCTGAGGGAAGGGGAGTGAGCTTAAACGTTGTGTTTTGGTGAAAGGAGGCTTTGTGCTGAATGACAATTTGCATCTTAACAATTTCACTTAAAGATGGCCTTTTTTTTAAGTAATGCCTGCTGTGCCTGACTTCCTGTGGAGGTGTCCAAGCATGCTGTTTAACTCTCCCCCACAACATGGGGGACTGACCCAGCATTACCTGTCCTGGGCAGGGCAAGAAATGACCTTTAGGCAGGGGAAGAATCCAGCTTGTCTTTGTTTTTGATTGAACAACATTTGCCCTCAAAATAAAGGGCTGCTTGCAAGGCTTTCAGGAAGAGGCAAAGCAATATAGAAGAGAACAAAAAGTATGAAGTGCAATTCAACTGTGCGCTTCCATCTCTATTTTTCCAGCCTTTTTGATATCTAACCAGTTCAGAAGTGCTTTGGGAGACAAATATCCCCATGTTCCTTGTGCTGTCAGTGGGCATAGGTGGGCTCTTCCAGAAGTTTTGGTGTACTGAAACCATGGTGATCTGGAGCTGCCTGGCATGTCACTCATTGTTCACTGCTGGTTTTTGATTTACTCCTGGAAAAGGAGCAAAACCAGGTTTTGCAGCACAGGAGTAAACTGCACAGAGCTCTGCTTTCATCCAAACTATTTCTGTCAAACATTGCAAACTTGAGAGCTGCATAGTATGCGCTTTTATGTAAAAGAAGAAAGCTTTCTCAACTCCAATGCTCTCACTGGTCTTGTCAGCCTACACCTGCATAAAGAAGGAAAATGACAAATACCCACAATTTCTACTTTCTTACTGAATCGGTCTTGCCTGGTCTGTATCAAAAGAGCTGCACATGGTTTCTTTGTAGCTTCATATAGCAACCACTATGCAATGGAGTTTCATTTAACAGCAGTGATGTATTTGGGGATGTTTGGAGTCTGGCAGATGCGCGGGTGCTGAGCAGGACTGTGCTGCAGGGCACAGCCTCACTGCTGCCCCCACAACTGCGCACGGAGGAGTTGGACACTGCTCAGTAGCAACCCCGGGGGATCTGCTACTTCACAAATTCCTATCCTGCCATGAAACATCGGGTAATTTGATAGTAATTTGTATTGCAGTGGAAGTGTATGGGCCAGTGAACCTCCTTTCCCCAGCCTCAAACTCCTGAATGAACTCAGGGAAGCCTTTTACATTTAAGCCTAGAACCCGTCTGGGATGTCCTTACTGTAAGCTCCTGGGAAGCAATGAATATGATATTTCAGGCAAACAGGAGCCTCTGACCACATTGTATAAATTCAGAAGGTGTTTCTTCCTGTCCCCCAACTCTTGCTAAGGGCACCTAGGTGAAGACATGCTCCAGGCAAAAAATATGGAGATGCTTGGCGGGGGAGAATATGTCACTTGTGTAATGAGGGCACTGCAGGTGCAAGGCTGCTTCATGATCTATGGGCAGACATGGTCCCTCCTTCCTTCTATAAATAGTTTTCTCCTTGATTAGTGGTCTGTCTTACCACTTCTGTTTTGATGGCCTAATTTAGAGCAGGGCTACAAATTTGCATTCCTACAGCCAGCTCAATGTCCTTAATTATATGTGTCTTTATATGTCTAAGGAAAATTTCAGGTTTGAAAATGGATGGAGAGAGAAAAGGTTTCTATCTTTGTAGCACTATGTGTTTTTTCCCATGTACTATTTCCTGTAAAGACATCTGGGGCTGATTCTCGTTTATGGTAAAGCTGCTTTACATGAATGCAAAAGGGAATTTGAAGCCTGAGTGATGGTGTTTTCTGCTAGAGCAGTGCTGATGGACTGGCAGAAATGGGACACCCATCAGAGTACCAATGTCTGAGTGCAATGGCCCTGTTCTGAGATATAGTCACTGGAACTGTCTCCATCCTCCCCATCTGGGATGCTTCTCATGAAAGTCACATTTATAATAGTGGAGGATGCATATAGTTTATTCTGGTTTTGAGAGGGATAAAAGGGGAGAGCCTCCTCAAAAGCATAAACCAGTAGAAATTAATTACTTTAAAGTGTTTATTCATTGTCAATTACAATGTTTGCTATTACAAACTTCCTATTGGATCTGGCTCTTTGAACAATCTTTCACCACCAAAGGTCACCAGCCACAAACTGTTAATTTCCAGAATATTTGTAATACTTGCCCATTCTAATAAGCTTCCTACAAAAAAGAGTTCATCCTTGTCTAGAATTAAGAGGAAACATGACAAAGCTTACACAACTTTCCCCTTGTTTTTAATGCATCAACCACAGTCTTTTCCATTTCCTCTTCTAAAACAAGGCTGGAAAAGTCATCAAGGAGCTGCATTCATTCATTTAAAAAAAGTTGTTGAATCAGGATGGAAAATGAGATGGCAAATGAATTAATGTTGGTTTTTACTATGTGACATCTTGGGAGATGGCTCCTTTGCTTTGTCACCAGCTCAGTTCTGTCCCAGGCCCAAGCCAGACATCAGTATTTAATATGCTTTATAGATATGAACTGCTTTTGTTGGATTGTTTAATACCTTTCTCTTATGGATATATCCTAGCAAATTATGAAAAGTACCTGCTGTTAAATGAAAATGCCAGATGTAAAGAAGTTTTCTTCATTTACAAATGCTTTGTAAAGAACAGCAATACTTCCTTCAATTATTCTTGTTACTGTCAGTTACTGGCTGAAGAAATGTCACTAAGTCTGTCATGTCTTGTTATTAGATGAGCTGAAAAAAGCCAGAACTGAAATGAAGACAACTTTCAGGGAATTTAGCAGGTCTGGTTCTAATCTTCTCATTAGTATAAATCTAGTATAAGCATGATGGAAATTGGTGCAGTTAATGGAAAGCAAATTTAAATGAGGACAGAATTGATTGACTGTACATCAGGAATATAAACATCTGACCTGAGTAGTGACTGCATTTTCAATTGCATTTGCCTTTGACTCTGCTGTCCAAAGGGAACATTGTCCACTGAACCAGTCCTGCACACCTGTCTGCAGTGTCTGAAGTACCTCTGCCACCAGGACTGACACTGTTGTAGAGCCTGTGTGCCTACCTCCACTGCAAAGAGGTTCAAAACTAGTGGTAAAAATAGGCTTCAGCACAGTTTCTTCATGCTTGCATTGGTCAGATCAAATGAACTATATGTTGAGGAAGATAAAGTGGCCCTTCAGGTAGTACACGTGCCACTGAATTTGAAGAACTCCTGGTGGTGGTATTGGACCCCCTCATAATGCTGACCCGTTACCCTGAGGATGGCATAACATGATTCACCTGAGACCGGCATTGGAAACCCTCACCAAATCTGTCTCATCCCCATTAGCCCATGACACAGCAAGATGTGCCAGGCTGACCTCAAGTTTTCTCATTCCCACTACAATGTCAGTCTGAAACACCTCTGAATCTTTAAAGACTGAGGTATTTGGGGTTTAGTGGCATTTGCTTCATGCTTTTTTCCTTAAGCAGCTTTTAATGTTCAGTGAAGGGAAGGTCCTGGTTCAGAACCAGTCAGGCCAGAGGCTGCTGAGAGTGTAGTCCATCTGTCTCTGGATCATCACATAAGACAGCCCTGACTGCAAGGCCCTGGAAATAAACTGCCTGTGTTTCTCCCTGAGAAGGCACAGCATGAGGTTCAGGATGAGAAACTCTCCTTCTGCATTAAGAGATTGATGTCCTAACATGCTCTAAATACATAAGAGACTGTAACTTCCATGTCAGGCATGTATATTCTTCCAGATTCAAAAGCATTTGAAGTTGTTTGATAAAGCTATGGAGTCTATAAACCAACCTTTCAAAGGTTTGGGGCAGGCATCCTCTTACAATTTTTCTTCACTTGTATGACAGGTCTGTAAAAAGGTCAGAAAAGTTATTCTATTACAGAGTAACACCCAACAGTGGAGTTAACTGTTCCCTAAAGCAGTCACATTTAACCATAACCTCTATAAAATCTTGTCTTAGTACCTGAAAAATCAGAGAAGCGAAAGTATATTTTCAGTAAAACTGCATGCTTAGATGATCAGTGAGATGTTCCCAAAGAAGCTTTTTAAGCAGCATCTTCATGCTATTTCCCCCCCCCCCCATGGTTTCTCAGGACTTTTTTTCCTATTCCTGTCACAGGCACACAAGTATCTCACCAAAATTATCTGTGACTCTTCTTGCCCTGAAATGTGTTCAGCTTTAGGTGGTGGTGTGGATGTTAACATATTGGCAACTATTGCTTCAGTCATGATGGCATGGCAAGGAAAGCAGTTGTTTGCTTGGTTTTATTGAGGTTGAATCCAAAACACAGGTGAAAAACACTGAACCCTCACTCTCCTCATGGGCATTTGCTGCTTACTGTAAATATTTTATATGAAACTGATAGAGTTGAGCTGTGTCCCTGTGAGATGCCTCTGTAGAAAACAAGTTAAAATCTCTTTGAGAAGAATATCATAGAGTGCAACTTTTGCTTATATATTTGTATATTTAAAAGCAATAGGTAACTTTTTGCAAGTAGAAATTCTATAGAAAAGAGGATGTACTTGCTCAGCTTGATTAAATTTCAAGTAAAGCAAGATAATAAATTTCAGGTTTGCTGTTTACAAGGAGTTGGAGCAGCACCTTGCAGCATTCTACTGTCAGTTAAGGATGCTGAAATACTGTATGCAGTATGGAACAAAGGACTCATGAATATATCGTGTTTAGGCAAAAATGAAGGTTTCTTAACCACTCTTCTTGAAGAGAAGACATGCAAAATATGAGCTATACTTGTGAATATCGTTCCAGAGCGTGGCTTCTCTTGCTCTGCTGAGAGACTAAAAACCAATCCCCTGCAACATACTTATTTTACTCCTTTGCATATTAAACAGTATCCAAGTTGTCTGGTGGAAAATTTCTAAGTGATTTGCTATTCCACTCACTGTGAATTCCTACTGTAGTACATTTAGGATTCCACAATTGCAAGGTAAATTAAAACTGAAAATTTGACAAAGGCAAGCAGACCAAAACAAAGCCCTGGTGTGAGATATCATTACCTGCTGTTGGGAAAGCAATTCAAGACTTTCCTACAATTGGCTATAACATTTCCTGAGGTAAATTACGCTGTCAGCAAACAATATAGAAGTAATTTAACAAATGTCAGAACACCTTGGAAAAAAGATAAAAACCACAACACCTAAGTACAAGGGCAGGATAAAGCTGTTTTATCATGTGTCATGAGACCTAGCAAATGGAGAGAGCTGTTTCTAACATTCTGAAAGCATTTTGGGCAGCTATAATCAAGCTGGCTGAACTGCTCTAAATATGTTCACTGGGGGGAAGGGTGAGATTTCCCCCCCCCCCCAATATGATGGGTAAAGTTTTAAAAATGTTGTCATGGTTCCCTTTGAGTTAGCTGGGGCATGCTTCAACCTCTGAATGACATTGTTGGGATGCTTGTATGTTCAATAAATGTTAATAAAATAATATTACTGAAAATTATTTTGACTTTCTATTTTAAATTCCTATATGTAGAGGTATAGCCAAGTATTTATTGATGAAACCTTATGATAGATGGGTATGCAGCAGTGAAAGAGGAGAAAAATCGATATGGAAAAGAAGTCCATGCTTGTATACAGCCAAGAGATGAAATACTGGTTTGGTTTGCCAAGGAAACCTTCCCTGATTGTGCTGAAATGTTTTGTGAGAGGCTATCAAAGTATTCCAACAAGGCTATTGCAGGAGGACAACGTAAGTTACAAACAAAGCTGCATACAAGACAGAGCTCTACGGCTCCCTGTTCAGAGTGCAGCATTGTTTGCCTCCCTAATTACCTCTGTGTGTGTTCTTCCCCTTACAGGGAGCAGAGGCAAGCTCAGCTGTCAGTGAAAGCAGAACACCAAACAAGGTGCCAAACACTCTGACTGCAGCTTTGCAGAGCTTAAATGGAGGGGAAAGGGCAGGAAAAGGGACAAGGCACATGCAGAAGTGAAATACAGAAGAATGGGCTTCCCTGGGGTTCTTGGGACATTTTCAGGAGGTGCAGCTGAGTTAAATGGGAAAACTAAACACCCTCCTATTAGTTGACTGTTCCTGGTTTTAAAATTGGGCAGGAATATAATCAGAGTGTAATATGCTGCTGTTTGTCAACTTCTGGATGTGTGAGCTCAGGCAGAAGATAATAAGCCTGTGCTATGGACTCTAGTGTGGTGTTAGAAATGCCAATTCAACTAACTGACAACTAAAAAAGTCACTAACACTGCTGGAATTATTTAGGAGTATATCTTCAGATTCTATGTACTTACAGTACAAAAAAATTGCCCAATGCAATTTGAAGTGTCACCATCCACTGAGCTTTTTGAATTTAGAGTACTTGGAATTATACAACAGACTAGAAAGGAAGCAGTTTTGTATTAAGAAACTCCATGCTACTATGCTAGAGAGATTGTGGAGGTGCAAGGCTGCAGAGGGCCAGACTCTGCTGTGATAAATTTGTCTGATATTATTACTGGGCAGATTGGTTCCTGCAGGAGAGGAAGCCACTGAATGAGATGAAACAAATCTTGCATCCTATTGAGAACATGATGTTACTGATAGTGCCTGACTGAAGTGAGCAATTCAGGGGATGCAGCACAGCCAGCATTTATTTCCAGCTGCCAGACTTGCCTCAAGCTCTGAATGTGCCTCTGCAAGAAGTGCACTTTTGAGAGTAAGAAGGGATCTCAATGGCCCAAGAAGCCATTCAGTTTGAGGGAATCACCATATATTATGGCAACCAACAATATCTGTTATGTTTTACATGCATTTAATATTCTGTTTAGAAATTACCAAGTAGTGGTGAAGGCTGGAGATTAACAGGATCACATACCCCCCTGAACTGGGTCCACTGCCCTCTTTATCCAGCTCCTCAGCCTGTGATAGAAAGTGCTGCAGGCTCCTTTTAGTATCATGCATTGAGACCCTTAGTAAAGCAAAATGGTTTAAATTATTCCATTGAGGATTTGTTCTGTATTATGTTATTCTGGGAAACACAAGGTGAGATGATCAGTTATTATTTTAGGCTATAGGAGGTAAATCAGGGAGGTATGTTTATGGAGTTTGTGAGTTCAGGGTTGCTGCTGTTTAATGGACTGAAGTCACATATCAGAGCATGAGTACATGTAAGTGTCTCCCAAACTGAAGACTGAATTCTTAAAGGTTCCCTTGTTACACATTACTTCTCCAAACAAGAGACAACAATGAAATGTGGTATGACCAAAGCAGGTGATTCATTCCGATAAACTATTTAAAGCATGCCAAAGACATCAGCTACAGCTCAGCCAAAAACTCCCTGTCTGAAATAAACATTGATCTGATGGAGTCCTGCATTAATTTTTAAAACATAACAGCAGGGGGCAAGGAGGGACAGGGTTTTTCACTGAGATCTAGCTGCTCACACAATAGAAGTGAGGTATACTTTCAGTGCTTACTGGTTTTTTTTTTAAATAATTCTCCCCAGAAGCTGTAATTGCAATGGCAAAGTTCTGAAGAATTCTAAAGCTTTTAAAGCTCTTATTTCAGAATAATTCAGTTTTCAGTAAACAGCCTGGAAAATGCATCCTTCATTGAACATTGTGCATAAGATTTCAGAAATGTATTTTTAGGGTCATGAGCTAAATTTAACATCTGGCTCGATGGATATTTCAGATGTATTACATGCATTTTGTCTGAATGTAGCTCATTGCTTACTTTCCCTGCCCCAAATTATGCAGTGGCTTTTATCCTATGTGCTCATAGCATGCAGCCTCTCCCTAACATCTGAGTAAATCTTGGATTTTCAATCATCTGGCATACTTGTAAGTTCTCCACATTTTTTATTACTTTGCTTACAGCTAATTATTCTGGATACAGCACAGTCTATTTATAAGTTTTGTAAACACTCCCTCTTCCACATGCCTTGTGGTATCATTTTCTTCAGTGTCTTTATGGAAGACTGTCAAATGAGGGAAGTAGCTGAACTGGAAGGGCATAGGAAAGAATGGAAAATAAATTCCCTAACATTAACAAGGATGCAACTGTCAGTCTTAGCAATTACTTCCTTGATAACTATTCTGTTAAATTTGTTTACAAATCTGGAGTAATATGTTACCTGCTGATATGCAAAATGATGATTAGATTTTTTTTCCTGTTAGACTTCTAAGTGAAATAATGCTCCCAGAGATAGTGATCCCTACCACATCCTTGGGCAATTTATTCCAATGCCTAATCACTCTCAATGAAAAGTTTTTTCTAATATCCAATCTGAACTTCTTCTAGTGCAACTTAAGGCCATTTCCCCACATCCTTTCACTTAGGACACAGTAGAAGACCATGACCACCTCACGACATCCTCCTTTCAGGCAGCTGTAGAGAGCAAAGGAGGTTCCCCCTGAGCCTCCTTTTCTTCAGCCCAAACACCCCCAGCTTCCTCAGCTACTCCTCGTTAGACTTGTGCTCAAGACCCTCCCCCAGCTCCGCTGCTCTTCTCTGAGACTCCAGCCCCTTGATGTCTGTCTTGAAGTGAGGGCCCCAAAACTGGGCAACTAAGGTGCCACTTAGATTCTTCTTGATGAGAGTCTGACAGCAGGGATCACACTTCTACTGCTCCTGCTGGCACCAGCATTTCCTCAGAAGTATCATAAAGATAATACAATGTTCTTAAAATAGATGCATGTCTTCATTTCTTTGGATTACCGTATCATCTCCAATTCTATGTGTAGGACAAGAGTGTGTTTGCCTGGCAGTAACTAGCACGCATGGTTTCTTACAGAAATCCATATGAAGCCCAAAAGTAAGTTATTACTGAACTTGTTAAGCCAAAGGTCTTCAAAATCTTTTCCATCCTCTAAAAAGAAGATGTCTCCTTTGAGAGGAGGCAAAGAGCTGCTGCTGGCTGCCAAAGGCACTTGTGAAATGCTCTTCTTCCATGTCACAGCATAAAACCCCTGGGTGCATTTGACAGTTACTGGAATTTTGCTGAAGTAAACTGGACCTGGTATAGATGATATTTCTGAAAATGAAAGTTATGTTCATATAAAGAAATGTCACTGAAATATCCAGATGGATTTAAGAGAGGCTTTTATTTTTTTTTTTACTTTTGTTAAAAAGATTTAACGCTGTTTAATTGCCATTCTTTGCTCAGTAATCTGCTTTAACAAACATAGGGTCTATGAATACTCCAAATGAACTGACCCAAATTTAACAGTAAATAACAAAACCCCCCAAACAAAAACAAACAAGCAAAAACACTTGTAAAATATTATTGATTAGAAAATTATTTCCTTAAGCCTAGGGTCACTACAAGAATGGTGCAAATATTGTAAAAACATTGAGTGATATTTGTCCAACTTAATGTGTCCTTAAAATATAGAATAATCTCTGAGATACAAAATATTAATTTTTATGAGAATTTTTATTAAAATCTATTTTTTTCCAACAGATACATCAGAATGCTTTTACATTTGCATACATAACATTGAATCATTGGAGGTGTGCTATTAAGAGAGAGTATTTATCTTTGGAAAAGGGCAGCCAGCTTGCATGTGTTGGCTGACCACTTTAAAGCTGAACATCTGATGGCCATAAACGCTATTTTTCGTATGCACATTCTATTATTATAAGTACTCAAGACAAAAAGGTGAGCCCCAAACTATAAAATAGAAAAATAATACACTGTAGAATTTTTATGAACTTTTTCCTCTCTTATTAGTTTTAGAGATGTCTACATTTTGATCTGTGTGAATGGCTGTCTAGGCTGGATAGTTCAGAAAACTTTAAGCAGCCTCAGTAGCTTCTGAAGAGAAATAAAGAGTATATTGTGTACGTGGTTGAAAACAGAGGCTGAGGTAAGGTTTAGCATCTCCTGCTTCAAAGACAATGGCTGAAGTCTGGTGGTGTAGCATGGTTGTGCCAGCCCAATGTCTCTTGCCTTGCCATTACAACTCATGCAGGTTGGGAGCCTTTCAAAGAGCAGCAGCTCGCTTCCATCCAGGAGAGATGCTGCAGGTTTCCCCCCTACGCTTCCCGGAGGTACTAAGGTGCAAGACCCATCTGGAGGACCTGGCGCACCAGAAGAAGGTTGGAGCCTGTGAAAAGTAATCCAGAACCCTGTAAGGACTCCAGTGTGCAATGTGAGGTTGCAAACAAAAATTAATGCCAATTCTTTGATGAGTTCTGAACTTCTCAGCTCTGAAGAAGTTAATTCATTAAACTGTTGCATGTGTGTTTGGGTCAACATGGTGCAGTTACTCATCTGCTGTCCAACTTCTGACTATGTCTAAGCCAACACTGGATAACTAAACAACCATGAGGTTTTTATGGCTCTCAGTAATAAGCATAATCCAGGCACATCTGGCTTAATGAACTTCTTTGATCCCAGCAGAAAAAAAAGGCTCATCTGTCAGATGTATTCATTTTTTTCCTAATTTTTTATTTTTAAGTGTGTTTATAGGAGGATTTTATTCGGTTTCTTACATTACATGAGTGGGGAGGAGGAGGTGTAAGGGTTATCTTAAATAATTCTGTGCCTGGTGAAAGACTTAGTCCTTTACTTTCCCACAACAGTAGTTCCTCCTCACATATCAATTTTAGAAAACATGATCATTTTTCATCTCTAAAAATAAAGTGATGAAACAGCCTATTAAAAATACTATACTATACTGGTGGTACAGCTGTAAGGGATTTACAAAAATTAATTATGTAACTATTGTAAAAATATCAGCATTGAAGTTAGTGCCAGTGTATTTTTGTCTTGGACTCCACATTTTCATCTGTCTGGTATTTTCAGAAAAAGCAATCAACTTAAAATCTTTCTCTGTAGAAATTTTTTTCCTGCATTATACATGCCTGATCTAAAATTCTTAATTTGAAAGTCAAATGTTCCTCATACAAAAATACCATGTTGTTATTGACAATACTTTTTGCTTTCTTAAATCCAGAGATTCCAAGAAACCAGACAACAATAAGCCACATTTTTTCTCCTTTATTGGGAGCTAAAGAGTACTGAAGATGTCTGATGATGACTTACTCATGTGAGACATAACAGAATTGGGAAGTACTACAATTTCTGTTCTCATTGATAATATTAATGCTTGCCTGGAAATAGTCTGGAAACTCGTGTTTTGTTGAATGTCATCAACATTTGTCAGTTTTAAATTACGCCATTGTTCCACATGATTTAGGTAGGCTGTGTGTCAAAAGACTCAGGACATTTAAAAACCACTAGAGAGGATTGGTGGGAAGCTTGAGGAAACTTTCTGACACATCAGAGCAATCATTAACTGTTAATGGTTGAGCAACTGGGTGAAATTGATCAAATTATTTATGTCTTGCAATTGAATTTCTTACTTCCAGAAAATGGAGTTCAAACTATTCATAGTATTAAGATATTTCTCAGTTTCAAAGTTTGAGCAGGGGAAATATAATTGTTTGAGACAGCCACAAGTCTATTTTGTATCATTTTGAAGGTCATAAGCAGGAGTCTCATGGAATTTTCTGCATTTATAATCGGTGAGAAAATGCTGATAAGATTTCTAATGTGACAACAAGCCTTCTTATTCCAAGGCAGAGATTTAACATGATGTTAGCCACTAAGCACCAATATATCACCTCTCATCAGGTGAAAAGGTAGAGGCCCAAAGCTTCTGCAAACACCCCTTGCTGTGGTGAGAAGCTAATTTTGCAGAAGCAACCTAACACTGTATTTTAGTTACTACTGAAGGAGCATGTGTTGTTGGCTGCAGGGCAGCAGTGAGAGAACCCATGGAGCCCCAGGGCTGGAAGTAGAGATGATCAGGAAAGGCTTTTCTAGGACTGATGAACTGCGGAATGAAGCATCTCCCACAGTTGCTGAGAAAAGAAAGGGAATGTCTTCAAAAAGCACTGGCCTAATGCAGAGCTCTCTGTGGCTTGGGAATGAATACCTCTCAGATGACTGCCCTGATTCTTCCAGATGTGTGAGCAATTTTTAGTTCTGATGAGATTTTGCTAGCCAGCTACGAGCAACATCTGAGTGTGGATGGTTTCTCCCCAAAGGGGTTCCATTTTTATTTTGCAGAGAACGGTTTTCAGGAAATACCTGCAGATCTGAGCCTGTAGAAAGATGTCTTACATGATGTCTCAAAGGGTTTTTTGACCCATCCTTCCAGTGTGAAAGGGCACTACAGAGCACTACCAAGGAGGTTAAATAAGTGTCCTTGGGTGCTATAAACTTGTGGGTTTTTTACCTAGGCCAACTACATATTCTTTTACAGAAATAGTCGTTTACTTCCTTTTACTGATGGATACTGCAAGATCTATACCATGACAAAAAACCAGGACCCTTTGGGAAAGGCTCCTGCTGTGGACAGGAGGCTTTGGGGAGACCTGCTGAGGAAGCCCTAATGCAGGGGACCCTGTAAAGTTTCCTGAATGTCCATGGCAGGATGTTACAGCCACCATACTGGTGGGGAAATGCTCCTTAAACACACCTGCTGAGGCCCATCTTGCTCTGTGTCTCTCAGCACACACCAGTAGGAATCAGCAGGATGGTAGGAATCAGACCCTTAGTCATGTTTATGGACTTTGCCTGCAAGGGGTTTTTCAGTTCAATGAGTATCCTGGAAAATATCTCATGTCTCATATGTCCTCGTGCCTGTTGGAGTGGGTGTCTCCGCTTCCTGCTTGGATGGCAAAATACTCAATCTGTGATGGGATAAAGATAAACCAAAAATCAAAGTCACTGGGTTTTCCCTAACTCCTCCTGGTTTTAGTTTCACCAGTTGTTTTTAGGCTCCAGAGACCCACTTTAACGTGGAAATTTACTGTGCTTCTCTCTTGGCATTCTGGCCTATTTGGTAATTAGAGTCTTCTCATTTGAAGAGCTGTTCCCATGGTCCCCTAGTTACACATTCTTGCTCTTGTACTTTGTGTTCCCTTATTACTTTCCTAATAACTGTTTCTGAGGCTCCTCTCTTCCTTTAATATTTCTTGTGTCTTTGGCTAGGCTTCTCTGCATTCTTCGTATGGCATATGATGTGCCATCACTGGAACAAGATGTCACAGCTTTTCAGAGGCTCTGTGTGGTTATTCCTCCAGAAGGCTTTGCTTCAGCTGCCTGTTTGAGCTCCCTCCATGTGAACTTTTATTCTGCTTCATGATGGGTTTCTGCTATAGCAGTGACTTTCCAAAGTGGGTAATACCTGGACTTGTAAACAATTGCAAGTATCTTGGCTTCAGTGGGACACCTTTCAGTTGGAGCCACTGGAGTCTTGTGGTCTGGAGTCTCTACCCTGTCTTGCGGTTCACTAAGACTCTCTTCTGTTTCTTGCTCCTGGCTGAATATAGTCCCTTGTTTGCTTTAACTAAGTATTTTAAAGAATCTCACTAGTCTATATAGTTATTTGTGGCTTGGCATTTTTGTCAGTCCTGACTCTGCCGTGCCATTTCTTTTGCTCTATATGCCAGGACCTTTAGTCTCCTGTACTCACAGCATCTCTCCTTTTGTCTCTCAGCTCCTTCCCCTCACAGGTTTTTGTGTATTGGTCTTGTAAGGCAAGAAAATCCTCTTCACTCTGAATGCTTCAGAATGTAAATTGATGTTCATTTTCTCTTTAGTTTCCCGGTTGGAAATTAGAAGGGATAGGATTAATCCAAATAGTCATCAGCTGTGCTCTTTAAAGGCATTTCCAGATTTCTGGCATATTCAAAACTCTCAGAAGGTAACAGGCATAACTAGAGAGAGAAGAAAAATGCTGGTCATAACAATTTCTTTTATTTTCTACAAAGAATAGGCAAGTCTGATGGTTTCAGACCTGGAGTCCCCCTTTCTTCAACGTTAGCCAATTGTTGTCAAAGACATGCTGTAATCTTTTCCATTTCTTGTATTTCTTAATCACATTTGATAACTTGGTAACTTTCTTTAACCAGAACAATGTGTTAAATTTTTTTCTGGCTGCCACAGAAAATTCTAAACAATTTTGCTGAACTAGGTTCCAGCAGTTTTGGTACGTAGCCTAACACCATATATTGTGGTGTGCAGAGAAAATCAGCTCTCCAAAAGGAACTCAATAGCAGCATGGATCTTCTGCCAAAAATTCCTAATTTTGGGACAGTACCAGGAAACTTGTGTGGGTCCCATTTTGCTCCTACTCAAGTCAAAGGCAAAGCTCCTCCCAGTTGCAGAGGGATAAAGTTCAGGCTCCAACACTCAGTGCTCACATTCCCATTTCATGCATTTTCCTTCAAATTCTTTTTTTTTTCCCTTTATTTTTAGGCTCCGGCAAAACCCTTGCACTCTCCAGTACATTTTCTGGAAGGTGAATCACAGATAGGAACCATTTTCCTCATCACTTACACTGTTTAAGAGTAGCTCCTGTTTTGTGCCCCAAAGCACAGCTGGAACTCAGCAACTGTAATCTGGAATGACAGATGAGCAAGTCAGATCATGAAAGAAGGAAAAAGCTGCTGGAAAAGGTGCAAACAAACACAAGGAAAGCTTGTAATCGTATCAGAAAGGCAAGAAGTGACATCCCGGAAGAATTAATTTTGTATTTCAGTAATCCCTGAGTTTACTTGGAAAGATGATAAATTGGGGATAGGCTGTGGACAAGCAGGAGATAGCAGATGTGGAAAGATGGGATCTCAGGACATTTGCCATAGGAAATAAAACTCCAGCATCACTGTGTTGCAATAAGTGCTAATAGGTTTAGAGTTTGACCATGTCTTACATGTGTGCAAGGATACAGACTACTATATATAGCTCTGGAAATAAACACAGGAAATCTGATAGCTTTAAACATAGTCAGTTTTCTTATTAGACTGTAAGAACACTTGGAAGAAGCAAGTGTAAGAATAGAAGTGATACTGATTTTTTCATGAAGCTTTAAAGAGAAGCAGCTCTGTAGGGTGCTACTATGGAAGGAAAGCAACTGAAATGCAGAATAACATCAGTCACTTCTCAAAAAACAGAAGTGCAAGAGCTTTCAGGTAGAGGGGCACAGGGAAGGGAAGAAGGAGCACCCCTAGCACATTCCTGACCCATTTGTGGGTACGTGACACAGAGATGAGTGAGCTGCGTGCAGTGAGGCAACAGAAGGGCTCAGGTAGCCCTGCCCCTGGCCTGTGCCTCCCCATGGCCAAAGAACCTGTCCAAACAGCCTAAAGGCTATGTTTAACCCAAGCAGGGGTTGTAACAAGGACACAAGGAGCAAAGTGCCAAAAAGAAGTTGAATCCTACTTTGTGAAATTAATTTGGTAGATTTGAATATAGAAAACTGAATAACCAATGCTAATTTTTAGACTTTATACTGTCTTAAGTAACTGCATAATCAGGGTCAGCAAGCTTTAATTTCACCCTGTGTGTGCAGCTGGCAAGAATCTCAAGTTGTGCCTTCTGCAGTGCAAATGCTGCTGGAAAGGGAGATCTCTGCATGTGAAGTCCCCAGCCCATCTGGAGATGCTGCAGGATGGCTCCTGTACTCGATGTGCACAGCAACAAGGGCAGGATTTATCCAGGGTCACCCTCAGGGAAGAATTCTCTCCATAATATCCCTAATGCTGATGCTAAAGAGTTAAGAAGTTACTTGTCTATTTCATACAAGACGTCTTATTTAAGAGATTGATAGATTTCGGGGAAAGGCACCCAACCAAATCAGTAATGCACATGTGGTTGTTCATCGTAATGCTGATAAACAAAACCTAAATGAAATATAATACTTCCATTGTTGGAAGCCATTCAGGTGTGATTTAAAACAATAAATACTTTATTGCAGAAGCCTCCAATATCTGCCTGGGCACACATCATGTTCTCTTCAGTGAAAATACACATTTTCACATTTTGCTTTTCCGTTTTGCTGTCAGTATGACGAGCGTAAGGTGCATAGACAAGAAAGTAAAATGCTGTCAGCTTTTACCTTTGGCTTTCAAAAAGTGAAGTAAATAGGAAATTCTGTCATAGTCTATGGGAGTATTCAAATTCTGAATGATTTAAGGTACTGAAAATTAATTTGAATGTGAAATCAAACACACTGCTGCATTATCTAAAAATAACTTTCTCCCCTCTAACTTTGGTCTCTTATCCCCAGTAAAATTCAGCATCTTACGTTTGCTCTTGGTTCCCTCAAAAATTTTCCCTCCATCTTTTTGCCAGTTGCTGGCTACCTGGATCACCCAGAGAAGTCCTTCTCAGCAAAAAGGGGCACCCTTAATGACAACAATATAAAATTTTTGTCTTTTACAGCCTTTTTGTTTTAGTACTTCTATTATTTTCTGCTGTTTAGGAATATCTTTGGTTTTATTTCATGACATCGTTCTTCAACGTACCCACGACCGGAAAGCATTTGCTGCATGTAATGAAGGTATTTGTATGATGAGAAATCTTTGTTCTTGTAGCACCAAGTAAGAGACAAGTACCATAACACTAATTCACATCAAATTTCTTCTGAAGTCCATGGAAGTTTTGCCTAAGTAAGGCTGCAGGACTTGACCACGTGTTTGCTGTACAGTGTGTACTGCAACGTCTGGTATTGTTTAACTCTACCGTGTTTGTTTTTAGTGACAGTTTGCATAAAGATGTCTTACGGGATAAAGTTTGATTAGGCTGTGTTACTGGGACAAGGTAAGAAAATTGGAAATTAAAGCTAAAAAGACCTTTGTCTCTCTAGGAAGACAGTGAAGGGTATCATATTTCTTCGGCATTGTAATGCTACTAAACTACATCTGCTACTCAAACATTTTTCAGAGGGAGGATTTCTAGACCCAACTCCAATTATACTAGAGATACAAAACGTCCAACGCACTCAGCTTTTTCTCTTTAGATCGTTTC
The DNA here is from genome assembly GCF_965178545.1 of Coloeus monedula. Taxonomy (NCBI): domain Eukaryota; kingdom Metazoa; phylum Chordata; class Aves; order Passeriformes; family Corvidae; genus Coloeus; species Coloeus monedula. The sequence continues at coordinate 17,395,742 of NC_138789.1, forward strand.
ATCATCTCTCCCCGCCCGTCCTCAGATTTAATTTAACTTGCAGCTTCCTGCCGAGTCTCCCCAGCTGGAGCCCAGCGGCAGCCGAAGGCTTTTCTCGCCCTCCGGCTGCACTGAGGGCATCACCTGTCCCGGCGCTGCCGCCGCACCTGGGCGCGGGCGGGGCCGGGCTCGGCACTGCGTCCCGGCGGCTCCAGGCTCGGGCCAGCTCGCCCGGCTCCGGGGCTGGCTCCGGGTGCGGGTCGGCGCCCGGAGAGCGGCGCGGGGCAGCGCGCACCATGCGGGGCCGCGGCCCGGCCCGCCCCGGGGGCCGTGTGTGCTGATGTAATCGCCAGGCAGCCAGCGCTGAAATTCAACACCGCGGCGGGCGGGAGCTCCGCCGGTGCCGGGGCAGGCGGTGCAGCGCCGCTCCGCCGCCGGACTCCGCGGGCAGCCGCGGGGCGCCCCCGCCGCCCGGCCCCCGGCGCCCCCCCCCACCCGCCGCGCCCGCCCCCGCGGGCCGTACGCGGCCGGGCCGCCCTCGGGCTTGCGCGGAGCTCGGCGGAGACCTCGGGGCCGGCGGGCTTTCATGGACAGGAGCTGACCCTGCGGCGGCGCGGCGCTCGGCTTTCCCTCGGATCTCCGCTGCCCGGGCAAATGCATACAAATGCATTTGGGAGCCGAGAGGACAAGGCGAGGATGCATCTCTCCCGCGGCACAAACGTAAGCGGGAGCCGGCGCGGCGAGACGGGGCGCACCGCACCGCCACTCCGCCGCGGGGCCGGGCAGGGGATGGGGATGGGGATGGGGCTGCGGCTCGGCTCCCACCGCGGGCAAGGGACGACCATCCCGGCGGGCAGCGTCCCCAGCCGTACCTTCCGAGGGCCAGCCGTAACCCCACGGGGTCCCGGGTGCCCCCGGCGGACCGGCGGGGTTCTGGCTGCCCGGACGGAGACCGCCTGTACCGCTGGCACTTCGGTCTCTCTCCTCCGCACCCCGTGTCGTTCTGGATGTGCCCCGTGCCGTCCAGCGCCCTCGTGTCTTCCTTCCCCCGCCCGAGCCCACACAGGGCAGCCTGGCTCTGGTGTTCCCGGGGAGAACCAGTGCCCCCCGATCCCCTAGGTGGAACGAGGATCGCGGGGAACAGTGTGCCCAAGTGCCCACAGTAGCCTGGCAGCTCGTGCGCCCCTTTGGTACCTAGCTAGTAACACGCAGCAAACCAACAAACAAAAAAACCTGTAGAATTTTCGTTAAGGAGCTAAGGCTACTCTTAATAATAGAGATAGCCAGATGAGCTGCTCTATACTCACGTTTTTGCAATTGGCTGAGGTATTTCTAATGCACCCCACGTGTGCTGCAAAGGTAGAGCTCTGCTCCCTACCTGAAAGCAGCCTAGGTAAGATGGCTGTGAATTTATGATAGCTGTAATGATATTAGAGAGGTTACTAGTATGTGTCACTCTTTGTAAAGTGCTTATTTTGTTCTGGCTGTGTCTTAAGTTTACTGAGCACTCTGAGCGGGACAGAAGACTTTGTTTAGTGTTGTAGTGAGGATTATGCTGCTAAAGTGCACCTAGTGTGTAATCTGGGTGTACTTGAATGCTTGTGAGCAGTTAAGGGGCTGCCTGAAGGTAGCCTTCCCAGGAGATCTGTGTTTAATGGCTGTGTCTTTGGGACTTCTTTAGGAATTGTCTAAATGCAATTTAAAAGAGTTGTTTTATTTGAAATCTGTAAAGGGATATTGCTGATGGAGAAACATACATTGTATTACAGGAAAGAGCTACAGTAGCAGACATGCACTTTATTTAAGTTCAAAATCTGAGAAAGCTTCAGAGCATATATCTATATGCTTCTATAATGTTTACCTAATTTACTTACCTAGAGAGGAAACAACCTGGTCGCTTGCCTGTATTAGGAAACCAGAACTCCTTGCAAAAGGATCAGGTTTCCTTAGCATATGTCAAACCAAGAAACCCCTTGCAACTTCAACCACCTTTTTGTTGAAATGCCATTAGGTTAGGCCTGTATAGGGATGTCTCTGCAGGTTAAATAAATAAAGCAGTTGCATGACTTCTAAATCTCTCACCCCTTTTATTGACTGAATATTTAGTTTTAAAGTATGAACAGACTTGTGTCACCTTTGTTTCTTGCAAGCATCAAATTGTAGAATGTTTGAAGAACGATCTACAAAATATACAGAGACAAACCCTGTGAAAGAAGAGTGTTTCACATGAGTGGGAATTTAAACTGTATACTTTTGCCTTAATACAGAACAAAAGAGCGTATGCTATCTGGAGAAGAGAACTAGTGTAAGCAATCAGAGATTTACTCATAAAACTGTTGTAAAATCACATATTTTTGTTTTCTTTTTTTTTTTTTCTTTTAGGAATACTATCAGAGTTGACTGTTCTTTTGAATGTGGTAGTTTCTCATTTTAAGCCAGATGCTGTCCAAAGAATGTCTGAGCCACCAGGCAGGGAATTTCCTCTCTCTGAACCCCAGCCCTGTTGTAGAACTCTTCTTAGACCACTGCCCCTCTACCTCTCACCTCATCCTGTATCTCTCCCTTTTCCCATTCATTCAAATTGGGAAATCTGGCAAAGAATTCAGGAGCTTCCCCCTTGCTGGCTAATTGCATGGTGCCATCTGTGACCAAAGAGCATGTGACTGTCACACCAAAGAGGCTTTGCAGGCTGCTGTGTCCCCACAAACTCTGTTGCTAGTAGGTCTTCTAAAATTGGGACAGCAGCACTGGACCTGCTGGCTAATTTCATTATAGCAGCAAAGAAAGTTAACTTTCTCTTCACATCTTGAAAGATAAAGTTTATAGCAGCTTGAGGTCTTTGGGAGGCCTAGGGCATCTCTGTCCACAGGGTGCTGTGACCTTTCCAAAGCCCTTCTTAGGCTTGATGGACCCAGACTGGGCCATTCTCCTCAGCAGTCCTCAGATAGATCCAGTGAAGGAATGTATGTGGGGCAGGTGCTGGTGTTGAAACCACCATCCCTGGTGAGTGCAGGGCTGAATGCTCCTGGGGCAGTCATACTGGGAATGAGTTTTCTTGTCTTCTCTAGCAGCCAGCTAGTGGTATTTCTTCCTTTAAACTTGAGATTTAGGAAGCTATGCTGGAATGAAGAGGATAATGCTGTGCACTGACCAAACTGAGCTCTGTATGCTGCTGAGTAGTCTTCAGAGGGTAGAATTTTTCATTGTAGCTTGCCATAAATTGCTTTGAAGCTTATCAGTTTTCTCATCCATCCATCACCCCTAGTGCAAAAAACCCCCACAGATAGTTGCTGTCCACTCTGTAGGAAGAGGCAAATGGCCACAAGATGGCAAAGATTATCAGGAAGATAAACTCCATATTTAGTGGTAGACTAGCTCAACCACATTTGGTAGTGTCTTCCTCCAAAATGATTAAATAGTGGCTCTCAGCTTACACTTGCATGTTAAATAGAGAGGATGAAAAGGTAGGAAAAGGGGAGGAAGTTTAAGAGGTACCCCTTGGCTATGCCCTAAAGCCTAGGTGTTGGAACAGCTTCATGTGTGATATTAAATGGGGAAAAAATAGCCAGCATTTGAGTCAGCTGAAGTCTTCCATGCCACATGATTCTGCATTTTTCTATTGGCATGTCCCAACATCTCCAAGAGTTGTGGACTTGGCCAAGACAAGGAGCTAAGTTCCATGCAGCTATGGCAGATGATGGGTCAAGCCAACACATACATTATGCAGCAGGGAGCCTGGTGTGAGAGTGAAGACTGAGAACTGACTGATCTGCAAATATACAGAGTAGTGATCTCAACTAAGAGCGAGGGTTTGCATGAATTAGGTTACACATGGTTTCATTTACAAAAAACTTTACTTGTGAAAAAAGATCGAAGGAAGTCTCACTTTTCTCACGTGTTAGAGGATCCCCAGTCCTATGGTTGTCTCTGGTCCCTGTTTTTTGTCTTAGCTGATCACTCATCTGTTCTTGAAATTAGCTGGAGAGCACTGTGTAAACCAGACATTTGTCTTTATTTCTCACTAAGTGTTTCCGTATATCCAGTTACATCTGTGTAATTTACAGCCATGTAATGGGAACATTTTGGAATTTCTTGCTTTCCTACAATGTTTGCTGGGAGGTGACAGAGGCAGATACCTGACACACACAGCTTTGCACCTGGCTGGTGTAGTAGAAGAGGCTGTTATAACTATTAGAGGAATCATCTTTTAATTTTGGGGTTTGGCATTCTTTGAGCATCCTTATTTTGTAGGCAGCTAAAATATTTTATGTGATTTTTAATTGTAAATCCATTTTTCACCTTTGAAAGTCAAATAAAGGGTTGTCCTGAGTTTTAGCTGATACAGTGCAATGCATGGACTTTCTTTCTGGTGCAGCTGTCTCCTGTCACTGAGCTTCTCATTCGATCAAAAGATGATGCATTGTGTGATGCAGAAACTTTGAACTTGAATTCTGTTCTTTAGAACTCTGAAAAAACTGAAGTGAGTGTCCTGTAGTGGACGTGCTGTTTGGACAACAGTTGGTGTCAGGTCTCTTTTAGGAGTGGCAGAACTACTCCAGTAGACATTTCATGTCCGTAGCCAGAGAAAGCTTGAAGGGAGGAACAGCTAGGGACTGTAGTGGTGGTTAATTAAAGAACATGCCCCTACAAGCATGTTGGGATGTGTAAGGCGTAGTTTCCACCTTTCCCTCCCTCTGTGATCAGAGCTGAAGCACTGATGCATGTTTTGGAATATCCGATAAGTTCTGTGCATTTTCTTCTCAGAGACATGATGTATCTACTGTTTTACAGTGGAAATGATGACTCTCGTGCCTTGCTTTTCCTTAAGTTATTCATTTGTTCTATTTGCCAAAATTTAAGCTCTCACAATATAGAAGTCCACTTGATAAAACCACATTATTGTTCTGTGGTTTTCACCCACTTGGATGTTTCTGAAATGTTTGAATTCCAAACCCTTTAAAGAATTAGTAGGACTTTCCACTAAATACTGCTATATATATGTGTGTATGCATATGTACTTATAGATCTGTGAAGGACCTTTCCTTTCTGTTTAAACCATATATTCCTGTATAAAATGGTAGTGTTTTCTTCCTGCTTTTTTTTTTTTTTTTTTTTTCCCCCCCTGTGAAAATCTGACTAATTAGCTGGCAAGATTAGGTGACATGGAGCTATAGGTGTTCAGTTGCAACTCTGTTACTTTCAAATACTCTTGATTCCGGATACTCAAGTGCTCTTTGACCCGGTCCAGGAAACATTTTCAGTCAGTCTAGAATTTCATATTATGAGAAATCACTGAGGTTGCCTAAATTAATGAGCAAGAGGGTTGAGCTGGGGCTTGAGTGTACGCTGACTAATTAGTATCAGAACTATATTTCTGATATTTTTGAAATATTTTGTCTTAGAACTGAGTAGTTAGAGGTTACTATAATTGTTACATACATCTGTGCCTGGTTGTCCAACAATAACAGAAAATATATTTCTCATTTATTAAAAGATTCAGTCATTGATAAGAGAGTGATTAGATGTTAATCTGGCTAATAAGATAATTAAGTAAAAAACAGCAGTCTGTTCTTAACTACAGTAAAAATGTACTCTGAATAACATTCAATGCTTCTAAAGCAAATTTTGAGCATATAATCTAGATCAATCTTATATGTGTTTGTTGGAACAACTGAAACATCAGTGTGCTATCAATATTATTTTCATACTAAATCCAAAACACAACACTCCACTAGCTACTAAGAAGAAAATTATCTACCTGGCTGAAACCAGGACAGCGAGCCTATGATAGCTATCAGTATCACACACTTCTACCTGATCATGGAGTTTTAAGCTAAAATGTGATGGGATTTTTTTTTACTTTTTTGAGAGCATATCTTGCTTGTAGCATGATAAAGCTTTATAACACAAAACCAAGTTTGACACAACATTTTCACTTATGGTAAGGTGATGTGATCTATTGAGACGACTGATAGGAGGTCAAAAATATCTAATGATCTCTACAGGAATTAACTTGTCATTTATTTTATGGTTTCTTTACAGTACATTTTTTTTCTGCCAGAAAGAAATTTACTACATAGCAGAATTTATATTTGAAAGCTGCTGCAAGAAAATATAAAGCAGATGCAGTCATTTTATTAATAAAAGCCAGTGTAAAAGATATGTGCTGTCTATGAGGGTATACACAACCTTGATCTTTGTGTAAAACGCCTTCTCAGTATCAGTGGAAAGTTGTACAATGTGATGGCTTTGATTCAGGACTTGCTGAAGTCAGTGGTATCCTGCCATTTGGGTCTTGAATAAGGTTTCTGATTCCTTGGAGTTCTGAAATTGTAGATGTTTTCTCACATGTTTTTTCTTTCTTTCTCTTTTAGGAAAGCTCTCCTTTTTATTGCAATATGTGTAGCTGTGGGTGTTGCACAAGTTCCCAAACAAGGTGAGAATGCTTTGTTTATAACAGGATTTCTATAATCTGTTAGTAGATGAAAATAAAAGGCTGTTGTTCCTCGTGACCTTAGGTTCAGTTCCTTAATTCATATGAGTTAAAGAAAATACCAGTTACAGCATAATGAGAGCAAAAGTTTAAAGCACCAGTTTGGAAAAGATGACCTTTTGAAAATTGCTCATATTTTCTGTCGATGAAATTGCTTACATATTTAAGCAAGCTCTTCATAAAAAAGAAGCCTTGTACAGTGAAAAGGCTTTGATTGTGTCTTCACTACAAGTGGGAGTCCTTGGGGGTGGCAAGCTATAACTGGGTTACCTTTGCACTTAAGGCTGTGCAGGCAAACCACTGTATAATAAAGGCTTAGTCTAGGCTGGCATCACTAAAGCAAAATGTGAAATTTGGTATTCATTTGGCTTTGCATTCAGATGCAGATGCTAGTGAGGAAATAGGGTTGTCTTGTTTTTAGTTTCTTTTTTAATCTGCCAGCTGTTACAACAGCACCAGATGTGCAGCTTGCTCTGGAGACTGCTGTGGGAATAAAAGGGTCCCAAAGTGGTGGAGGCTAATGTGCCATTTAGTCACTTCTTGTTTGCCATGAGAGTGGCAGCATCAGTTATCCACCCCAGTCCTTTGCTGTACAGGTGAAGCACGAAGTAGGTCATCCTTGGCTGGTGAGTGTGTTAACTGCAAATACTCATCTGAATACAAACAGATGGGGTGCGTGGTTAAGACAAGACTCATTCCTGACAGTGTTTTGCTAGAGCCCTTTGGGATACCTCAGCAGCCTCCCACCATTCTTCTCACCAATGTGTTTTTCCTGCTTGTCATTCCCAGAGATTGGCAAGGCTTGGTTTTTCCTTCAGTCGTGTTTTTTTTGTTTTGCTTCCCCCGCTGTTGTTCTTGTAGTTTTGCCTTCCAATGTTGCCCACTGCTTGCCTGGTAAGATGGGTTGTTGATTTTTCACATCCAGCTCAGTGGGGGCCATGTGCTTTTGTGATGATGGGATTTTCCTGGATTTTTATAATCTAAGCCAATTCTCACTGGAGGAGGGGCAGCACTGTTAGATGTGTGTGGCCTGCCCTGTCCCAGGCCTGCAGGGATGGAAAGGGAAGAGGCTTTTTTAGGGAGGCAGTTTGCTGCTTCCTGGTATAGCGGGAGCAGGTGAGGGATGCTGGAGACAGCTGTGTGGTGACAGTTTGAGTGTCTTCATCCCTCCAGCCTCCCCTCCTCCTCTGCAGAGAAATAAACCTTTTCTCTCCCTTCTCACACTTTACCTGAGAGGATACACCTTGTTCGATTTGGTATGCTGCTATAAATCATGTTCAGTGAAATATATGTAAAGATACAGTCTCAGTCTTTAGGAATAGTACTTTGAGTGGGGCTTAAGGACACACAGAATTAATGTGTCTTGCTGGCTTTCCTATGCCAGTCATCTGATCTGGTGTCCGGGAGAGCATTTGTTGCAGCCAGGTACCTTAATGTACCCAGATGCACCATCACCTAGAAAATGGGCAATCTGATAAGTACTCTTGGTTCTGGTGGAGTTGATTGATGAATGGCCCTTGTCTTTTCCCCTACCCACACTGGAAATGAGAAAGGGAGAAATGTATGTATTAAGATTGCTGAAACAGAGAGAGTATCTCAGAGATCCTGCCTTCAGAGTAGCTGTGAGTATGGAAGAACGTGGGAAATGAACAAGAGGGGCTGAATGGAAGATGTGTGTGAAACAATCCAATAGCCAAATCCCTTAATCCCTCCCCAATTCCTTTGTGGGGTTATTTTTGTGCCACAAGAGGGTCAGAAGGCTTTTTGCCAAAGCTGGTGTTAGATTTTGCCTTCCCTCATGAAGCAGGAAGGTTGTGAATTTTCAAAGTTCTCCTAGAAAGTGGAAGGAAAGCTTGACACCAAAAACCCCCAAAAAATTTTCCTTCAAGAAGTTGAGCTGTTACAATTTGGGGGACTAATGGCTTGAATAAGCAGTAAGTGAAGACAGATGTTTTGTAGACATGGGTAAACAAAGAAAACTGACGACTGATAGGTAAAGCAAATAGTGGTTGTCATGCTGGGAGGAAGAATGAGGGGGTTGCCTGCTCCCAAAATCCTGTGTGCTGCCAAGAGCTTCTGAAAGCCTTAAAATAAAAATACATGTTGGACCAGAAGTGAAATGACTGGCCAAAAAAGTTTGGAACAGCCTTTTGGCTTGACAGTGGGTTAACAGGCAGCAAGTCAGCAAGGAATAATTACTTCATACTTACTTTTTTGATGTCATTATTCACACAACATTTATTTGTGTTAGCTCTCTCAAGACTTGTCATTGTTTGCAGAAATCTATTTGCAGGATAAAAAATAGGAAATAACCTTATTCCTCATCATCCTTGCTGATGATTTTTCCTTTTTAAGTAACTTTTGAACTATGTGCTCTTTTCAAATCAGAACTGCCAAAAATCTGGCAAATTTGCTTGCAGTTTGAGATTTAGTAGCAATAGGCTACTAAATGTAATTTTTATGCTGACTTGTAAACCAGTTAAGGCTTTTTATTTTATACTTGAATTTATAATACTTTGGATAGATCACATGAATTACTATTTTAAAATAAAAATATGTAATTAAAATATTTTTAAAGTACAAGTATTTGCCCAATATTTCAAGTTAGGATGTGATATTTAGACACAACCTTAGGTTGGATGAGCAGCTGTTCTCCTTGTGCAGTCAGCTGGCCCAGCCAGTGCGCAGAATTAGCGGAGCAGTGTATTCTGCCTTGGGGATTATTTACATGTGTAAGACTGCATTGCCCAGAGCTCAGGACCTGTGTTTCTTTCCAGCTTCCCTTCACAAGGGCAGTGCAAGCACAGCTTTCTCCTCCAGAGCTACAGGCAGACCAGGCAGGACAGGGTCCTGGGAAAGTGTGATGGTTCATTAGTAGATGCACTGTGCTTCGGAGCTCTACTATAACCTGACCTCTATTATCAGCCTGACAGATAAAAATACAGCCATAGTAAATTAATTGCTCTGAGGCAAAACATCTTGAGAAATTGGCACACACAGGACTTTCTGCAGAACTATTCTTTCTCCATACCTCCGTCTGCACTGGCTACTCGCCAGGATGATCTTGGCCCATCTGTGAATCTCAAACATGACTAGAAACACTACAAGGTGTGTAATTAATTTTCAAGATGTACAGTGCATTCAGGTTGGTATTTTGGTTCCAATTTATAAATCACTCTCAAGGAAATCTCAGGCACTTCTCATAATTTACCACTGAAACTAAGCCAACATCTGTCTATTCTTAAAGTTTGCTATGAATACATTCAGTAAACAGAGAAAGGGAAACTGGGAAAGGGGAACTTTTTTTCCACTTAAAGTGCAAACATCCATTTGTTTCAATGGCTCTTTTCTTTTAATGTTGCAGCAATTTCTTAACTTTTCTTCTTTACTCCAGATTTTTGTTGTGCCATTTAATAGCTTTTTTTACTTAGCATAAGTATGCCCATAGTAAAAGTGCCCTCAGCCAAATACTGTAGAAAGTGCCTGTGTCTGCCCAGCCAGGCTTATTTGATCAGTGCAACTATTGGATATTACTGTGTCCCGCAGCCGTAGGCAGGAGGAGAGAGATCCAGCAGGCAGGAGTAGTGCAGCAAGATTGATTGATTTAATTATTTTACAAACTCTTTTATAGACTTTTTTCTTCACAGTCTAATTGGACAAAGGATCAGACATGCCTTGGGGTGATAGGCTAAAATCCTAAAACATCCATTGTCAAAATATTTTTCTACTGTGCCATAAACAAGGCTTTGCAAGGTCACAGGTGTTCATAGTTTTTAGAACTCTGCTAATATCTTCGTGAGAGAGAAAAGTATCTCACGGGCTTATAAAGAAGCAGGAAAATTTCTTGCTAGCAGCATTTTTGTATCCACAATTGGATACTACAAGTAATTTTTAATATAGGTGTTTCACTGAAGTTGTTCCAGTGAGGGATGGGAACAGATGATATTGTATGCTTCTGTGCAATGCTGTTTGTGAAAACTAGTGTTCAGTTTCCCCTTGTGCAAAAAAATCAGAAAATTTGGGTTAGGGGGACCTTGAACTCATCTGGTCCTAACTCCTGCTGAGATCAGGGTCAGTGTTGAAGTTATTTCAGGTTGTTGGGTCCTGTCCAGTTGGTCTTCGAAAATCTCCAAGAATGGAGATTACACAATGTCTCTGTCCCCTGGTCCAGCACTTAACCACTTTTGTGGTGAGAATGCTTTTTCTTTGTACGGAGCTGAAGTTTCTTGTGCTGCAGCTTGTGCCTGTTAGTCCTCAGCTTTTCTCTGTTTTCTCTATGGCCTCAATTCAGATAATGGACAATTTTAATCAGATTCCCTCAAACCTTCCTGTCTCTAGGCCAAGCCAAAAGTTATTCCTTCAGCCTTTTCCCATGTCATATGTTTTAGTTCATAATCTTCTCGTTCCATGTTTCTGTGATTGCATTTTGATTCAACATCTGCAATATTTCTGTACCTTTCACAGACACTCTCACAAGCAATTTTACTAATCAATCAATGCCATAAATGCTGTCTTATTTTGAGACCCTACAGAAAGGGTCCTGGGGATGGGTGGTTTAGCTACTACTCAAGCCTTTGTAGTGTTTCAGCTGCATCATAAGGGATATAACGGTGTCTTTATATTTATCCTGAAGAAAGGTATCTATGCTCACCAACTCCAATTTAGCCAAATCTGATTTAGGCAATATGAAATTAATTGGGTAAATCAACCTTCAGCTGTTGATTTACCCAAAGGTGGCTTTGATTTCTTATCCCAGGACAGATATGATTTCAGTTAATCAGGAGGATAGATAATTGTGTTTCTACCCATTAGGTGAAGATATTTAGCCAGGTAAAAGAGGGAGACACTTTAAGGCCCAGACTAAGGAAAGGCTTAAAACACATAGCTTGCATTGAATGAGAAACTGGAGAATCTAGTGAAAGAACCACTGCCCATTCTGCCCTGTAGGAAGATCTATCCAGACTTCTGTATGTCAAAGCCAAACCTATAGAACATAAATCAGTGGGCCAGCTGGCTGCTCTGTCTCTTTAATGTCTGCTGCTGTAGAGTGCACTCTTAATTCAGTGTCTTGTCAGGGTAGCTGCAGCCTTGTGCACTTTAGGGGGAGAGATGAGCCAGAAGATGGGAGCACTACCCCTTGGGTCCTGACAATTCTCCTCTTTCTTTGCTCCTCACTACTTCCACTGCTCCAAATTCACTTCATCCGTGGCTCTAACAAGTAAACTGTGTGGAGGGGAAGGAGGCGATGGCGGTGCACTCAGTTGCATCTCCCCTTGGAAAGATCTTTGTTTTCTTTTAGTCAGGCTAACTTTGGCACAGATACATACAGTATACAAACAATTCCCTTTGTAGCCAGCTTAGTAATGGCACAGGGCCCTGCTTGGTGAGTGGAGAGGTCCCTGTGAAAGCACAGCAATTCTTCCCAGGTACCAGTTGAATTACCCCTGCATCACATAGTAGCTCCTTGGCAGGGCTTACTTTTCGATTTTGCTTTGAGCCAGTGACTACCTTTTGGTGCTCTGCTGAGGTGTTACTGTGTTGTGAATAGCTTGTCCTTTCTTATTAACAAAGCAACTGTTCCCTCAAATGCTTTCATTCCAACTTTTCAGATAAAGAGAAAAAGCATAGGTTTTTTGCAGAAGAAAAGATTTTCTTAAAAAAAAAAAAAAAAGCAATTCTCTGCTCAAAGAGTAGACAGGATTAGCAAAATAAATAAGGAACTGACCAAAGTGTATTCATTGATCACTGGAAAGCTTGAAGAGAGCAAATGAGGATTTTTCACTTTCATAAGTGAGTTAACCTACAATGGACATTTTGTGGGCCTTTCTGTGTGTTTGTTTTGCTTGGGGTTTTTTTAAGATGGAAATTCTGATCTGGCTTTAATTATTTGTTTGGTTTATGTGAAAGATCAGTGCCTTCCACTAGGGATTTGGTGGCCTTACTGTGTGAAGTGTATATGCTCAGGGAGGTACAAATTTGTTAAAATGCTGTATATACATTTGTTTATATGGATCTGAATAAATGAGCTTGTAAATGAAATCAACAGTGTGCCTTTATTTCTTTTTACAGCAATAGATGTTCTTCATCAACTAGGCCTTGTGAAAGATGTTCAAGAGCCATCAGAGACAACGGTGCCCTCAACATCCTCTCCATTACCTCAGGGGGTTCGTCTAACTGCATCAGGAATTGTGCTAAGTAGTGATGCCCATATTGAGTCCCCTGTCACTCAAGTCATACCATCGAATCTGGGGCATCAGTTCACCTTATTGGTTGGGTTGTATTCTTATAGAGTCAGTAATGCTTTTCTTTTCAGTATTAGGAACAAAAGCAGGCTCCAGTTTGGTGTGCAGCTGCTACCGAGAAAGGTAGCGGTGTACTCTGGAGGGAAGCAGCCTGTGTACTTTGATTATTGTGTTCATAATGAACAATGGCATTCGTTTGCCATTGGCATTGGAGACAAGACTGTCTCAGTATTTGCTGAGTGTGGAAACAAGTACTACAGCAGTGAAGTACTTTCAGAAGTGGAGACATTTGATTCAGAGGGTGTATTTACCCTGGGAAGGATGAACTCTCACTCTGTCAGCTTTGAAGGAGTTATATGTCAGCTTGATATTATTCCCTCTGCAGAAGCCTCTGCAAACTATTGTAAATATGTGAAACAGCAGTGTCGCCAGGCTGAAACGTATCGATCTCTGCATGGGGCTTCACTTGTGTCGGATGGGCTGGATGTTTTTTCAAAGATGATCACTGATGAGGAAAACCAGGAAGATATATCAGCTTATAGATGGAAAGAAGTATCAAATGCGCCTGTTACCAATGTTGCTCAGATTCACTTTCTACCAGACCACTTTGAGTTAAGAAATGACTCTGCATGGGAGTTTGCAGAGACCAAACCTCTGGTGCTGGAAGCTTGGCCTCAAACAGAACTCCAGGAGAACGTCAATCTGGCTCTTCAGCAGCAGGAGATGAGCAAAAAAAGAAACATCACTAAAACCCCTGCAGGATCGTATCCAAATAGTTCAGCTAATACCACGGAAGATGCAGGCAGACATAGTGAGCTTTCTCTGATCTCCCCTGTAAAACAGAGTAAAACTAAAAGCAAGGGAATGGAAAAAGCAAAACAGCATTTAGATGAACCAAACAAAAAGCAGCAAATCTTCCACACAACCCTGTACAGTTTGCTTGCTGAGCTCCCTCTGGATAATCAACTCCATCTGGGGCGGGAAGGTGCATTTGATGCTGATGAGACTTATCATACAGAAAACAGTTATGAAAATGGTATTGATAATTATGCTTATGACTATGAAGATCTTGGCAAAATGTTTGAAAGGGGAAGTGTCAGAGGTCCAAAGGGGGAAACTGGACCTCCTGTAAGTTCTCTTTATTACTCTTTATACTATATTGCAGCATCATACATTTAACAGAGGCTTCGAAAGAAACCTCTCCAAGCATGCCAAAGCCGTCACTGCAACTTCTCCCAGTTGTATTGTACAAATGTTTGCCTGCCCTAAATATGTCTCTTTCTTGCATGTAATTTTTGTGTAAGTGTCATATACTTTTACTTACTGGAAGAATATAAAGACATCCAAGATATTCACATTCTGATGAAGTGGTAGGCAACCCAGACTTTAAAATTTGGAATGCAGCTGGATGTTTGTAACTGTTAATTACAGAGACTGCTCACTTAATAAAATTGCAGGCTAAATTAATGCAGTTCACAAACATAGGTGCTAATCCATAAAAAGAACAGCCAGGCTGCTTGGAAGACTGACACAGTTTTCTTAGTTGAGCAATGCTGTCAAAATTTTTAGTTGTAGAAAGACACCAGCTGCAGAATCCAGTCTGCAATCATTCATAACCCAAGGTTATGGGGTCAAGCAAACCCACATATAAAATGTTTTTTAGAACAGTCTTAACAAGATTTAGAGATTTTTTTTTTTTCCCCAGTTTACAGGGTAAGTGATTTTGGATGCAATTGCAAAAGCACAGTAGTGTTTTTAATGGAAACTCATTTATCCTTTCTTATTGTGTGCACAAGGCTCATTAACTTTTTAATACATAAAAATGTGTCCATATATGTGAAGCTCAGATCAGATCAGAAAGAACATCAGCTCCTGCTTAGCCTGGGAAATATGATAGATTATGCTTCGTGCTTGTGAGAGATTTTGGTTAAAATTTTAAACCATAGCATGAAGTAAATAATTTCACTTGCTTTGTTGTTTGGTTTTGGTTTTGTAAGTGCTCATCTGTGTGCTCATTACTGAAAGCACTTTAATATGTGTTAAGCAGTTCCTAATATATATTTGAATATGACCATAAATTTATTGTGTCTGTTCTTTCAGCACTGAAATATTTTTTTCTTGTACTAGTTAACAACTAAGAATCTATTCAAAAGTTCAGTTTTTTCTCTAAACAGGATCCAAGCACAAAGGAATTGTTACACAATTGAAAAATGTGTTAACAAGTAATTCACACTACTCCAGAGGGGCTCTTGCTTAATCTTCTTTGATTGTGAAGTCAGTCTTTTTTTCTCTCTTTGTCCCTTATGATTGCATTTTTGGTGACATATCTCTAAGCATGTAGCTGTCATCAGCATGAGGTTAATTTCCATTTTTGTAGCTTAGGATGTTTAGTAGCTACTAATGGAAGGTTTTAATTTCAACCTGTAGCTTGTTTGTTGTGATTTCAGTCAATTACAGCCAAGAAAGTTAAATCTGTTCATTATGTGTCACAGAAATGGCTGCTGATAATGTTGTTGGTCGTTTGCATTACTAACAAACACCAAGCAAATGCTCCGGGTTTTTTTTTTTCTAGACACGGGCACCACACGTACAGTGGCAAAGACAACAGCTAATTTGGAGTGTTGAATGATGTCTGTGTTACCATCTTCAATGCCTGTCTTACAGACTGGGGATGGAGAAGTTTGTCTTGCTTAGGAATGCAGATTGTAGTCTGTAGGGAATACGGTGCATTTGTGCTGAGGTGTTTTGCTGGGTCAGGATTTAGATAATATGCCCGAGGTCTTAAAGATCTGTGGCAGAGCTGGGAAGTTAATCTAGACCTTTGTGGGCCCTAGGTTGGCTGAAGGGGCCAGCAGCACCTACTGGAACAGAAGCAAAGCTAAAACGCTGCACTGCCAGAGAGGCTGACACCAAAGGGAGAGGAGGTCTCTGCATGGAACTAAGAACTGTGCTCTGTAGAGATTTTGTGGCTCAGTGTCTGCTACTGTTGTTGGCTTCCGACTGGAAGAGATGATCTTGGTTTGCTTTCTAGTCTAGTCCTCCCATGCAGAGAGGACAAGAGTTAATGCAGCTTTTACATGTGTGAGTAGCACTTTAGTATGTAAGTGCTCACAGAGCCTTTGCAATGTGGAGCCTAAAAAAGCAATGCTGAGGAACTTGAAAACTTCCCTTGCAGCAAAAAGTCCTGATGAGGCATGAAACCCCCTCTTGTTACTTCTTTTACTATGTTGTGGTTGGTTTGAATCTTCTTTCAAGATTTGAACTCAGAAGTTAATGTTCCTTCTATTGGAATTGACAGGCAAGGACTAGCTTCTGTGGTTCTTAAACTACTCAGCTTCTTTTAGCTTTTAATCATCTACCAGAACTGATTCTTGCCTTGTATAATTAGGCCTCTTGTATTCCATGATCCCACAGCTGTGGAATTCACCCACCACTGCAAAGCAGGACTCCAAAATTTAGGCTTTCATTTATGGATACTGTATAAGACAGGGACATCTATTTCTTCAAAACTATTAAGACCCTGATTAAAATTCTAGCAGTTGCAATGGCCAGAATCCCCCAAGAAAAATATGAAGTGAGTTTAAACTGGAATAGTATGAGCTCCTGAAACACTTCTTTCAAGGGAATGCTGCTCTGTTCATCTGATGAGCCACTCTTTTTTGGGATGCAGAGGGTGTTGGTAATCTGTAAAGATTACAAAAATGAATGTGGTGTGTATTTTTAACTGTTTAATTTTCAAGCTGATATTTTTCATTGCACAATCCTAAAGTAGTTTGCAATAACATAGTCCCACACTGGTAAAAGGAGAGGCTGATGTGAGCTGAAGAGCTGATTTATGTTACTTGCTGGCAGGTAATTGCATCTTCAGGCCTATCTGCACAGGATGTGGCCTTCCAAGAGAAGTGAAGTAGGAATTAGTTTCCTGCATTGGAAAAGCTTTCTGTATTTTCAACACACTCTGCCAGAAGGAAGAATGGTAGAAGACCAAATGGTGCTGTTCCTTCTAGCTGGTAAAGAGAAGCAGTCTGGAATGGTTGCCAAGTGGAATGGGAAATGGCAAGCCCTGCAATAAACAGAATTGAGTCCTGGATGACATGTTCTATTGCAGTCAAGAGGTGGGAGAGTAAGGACACTGAGAGAGCAGTTCAGAGATCCTAAATGTCGTGCTAAATGAACAGCAGTAGCTTCCCTTTGACACTTAGTTTATTTCACTTATTTTACTCTTAGCTAGCCTTTCACACTTTGCCTACTGCTCTCTTAGCTTATTTCTCAGTTGAACAACATTGCTTGTTGAGGCTCTCCCTGACCACAGGGGATATATTGGTTACTTAATCCCTTCCATGCGTTTCCCTTCCTAGGCTGAGAAATCTCTGTATCTGATGATTCAGATAAAAACTTTAGATTCCTGCAGGTTTATTTTTAGTAGCAAAAAGATAATATTATTTTAAAATATTCAAGCATTTCATTTAATTCTCCTGAAACCTACTGCAGTTTCCTTATCTTCTGTACAACAATATTGAAAAACTTTAATCCATAACTCAAGGCAATATGTATATTCCTCTGATGTTGATGATATTGCTTTGACTGTTGTAGGAATTCTTGACTGAGAAAGGGAGACTTCCACAGCTGTAAAGAAAGGAGGTTAATCATACAGAGATGACTGCCTGCTCTTGGGCATTTGGAAAGAGAAGCGTGCAGATTTTATTGTTTCCAGTGAAATGCAAATGAAACAAGAATTAAAACAATAGGTGGACATTCAAATTTGGTAGGATCCTTGTTGCTCCACAGTTCAATTAATATTTGTATGAAGGGCTTAAAGGAAGTAAACAAAGCATGCTAGGAGCACAAAGAAGAATTCTGAGTGACAGAATTGGAATTCCAGATGGTCTAAAACTGATGGGATTAAATTTAGTGCAATAATACAGAAATTAAAAGTACAAATAGGTGATGGGGGAGTGACCATGGTTTGACAGTCGTGAGGATCATAGATTGATATCATGCTGCAGCAGAGACTTGATGCATCTCACTGCTGTGATGTTTGATACATTAGGAGGAGTGGTGAGTAGCAGAGACAGGCTACTTTTTTTACTGATTTGAGTATGATGAGGTTGCAGTTCAGAGAAGTGTCCTCAACTTTAGACGAGGAGCTTTAAGAAAGATGTAGACAGATGGAAAGGATTGCAGATGATTGTAGTAATAGAGGTATAGTTACAGAAAATATGATTCTGAGCAGAGTTTAAAACAGAAGTGTGTTTAGTAATGAAAGTTAGGAACATATGTTATAATTTTGCAAAGGGGTAGTTAATAAAGATACTTTTTTGCCTCTTCACATTGAAGTATGGCAAGACAGAGTAGGAAATTTTAGGTGGGGCAAAAAGAAAACATAGCTTATCACAGTAATACCTGAACAATAGAACAAATAATATTAGCAGTGTTAGAAGTGAAATTTTCTTTCATGGAGATGTTTTAGAATAGGTTTGGAGCCTGATGCTTCTCTTTACTTCACTGCTGCACTGCAGGTATTTTGGTGATGATGTGCAGAAAGTTTCATGGGTTTTTTGTTTTCCTGAAGGACTGTCTTCATATTTGATGAATCAAGTGTTAAGCTGGTATGTTTCTTTAACTTAGTCTTTTTAAAAGGAATGGTTTGAGGTCAGCTGAATTTAAGTGGTTGAGATGTAGTCAAGAGTCTTTAAAAGAGAAACTTCAGAGCTGTTTCATAAGAGAAAGTTCAGTGAATAGGACTTAGATATTGAATGGCATGAGGATCAACATATGCCTGTGCAGAAGTTTTAACTACTTAATGCAGAATTTACTGCTGTGTGTCTGAAACCTTAGAGCCTTGCTATATGTAAATGAAATGTTTCCTATTACCTCTGGGTAATAGGGCAAGTTTAAAAGATCTATCCATAGAAGGGCTTCAGTACCTTGGAAACGTCTAGGAAAGTTCCTTACATTCATTCCAGTGACCATTTAAAAGGCCGTGAAAGTTTCTGAAAGAGTAGCATCTGCTTTTATTATTTCAGGATTAAACAATGATTATTTGAAATTTGAGCTTCTCTGCCCAATAGATAAATTAAATGCTTACAATTCCTAAAGCTGGTAAATTGTAGTACCTTTCTTAAGATACAAATTAGATGTTTTGAGCAAAATGATCTTATTAAATGAATTAACTTTAAATTTGCATCTGTAATATTTATACAAAGTAACTTTTGTTTTATTTGGTAGTGGTGGTTAAAATGTCAAATGCTAAAAATCACATTAACATTTCTAATTGCTTCAGGTTTGTTTAATTACTGTTTTCAGTAGTTGAAGGAAAAGCTATTCAAACAAGTGACTTATTCCTTGGTTTGAGAGAGATTGGCTCACTCTCAGATGTTGATTTCTGTGGTTTTCATGGATGCCTGAGAGGCCTAAGTAGCTTCCTAGCAAGCATAAAAATAGTCATGCTGATTTGAGGTTGTAGTTGCTTTCACAGATTGTAGAAATACATAGGATGGAATAATGTTGAACTGCTAGCTGGGAAAGCATGACTTGGAAGGCTTAGGTGTGCTCTACTAAAGTCAGCTCTCAGCAGAGATGTTGCCTGAGTTGCAGGGAGTCTGTGATGGAGGCTAAAGAGTAATGTCTCTAGTTAAGGAGAGTCCTTGTTAATATTTTAATCAAACACCTGAGTGGCTGGGGCAGCTGCTTATTGTTGTGAACCAGAGACTTCATCTACAACAGCTGACTGTTTTAAAATCCCCTGGGAAAGCAACATTAATCTCTGTCTGCCTAGTTCAAAATATATTTTGCTGCTTCTTTTAGGGGTTTCTGAGGGCTTGGTTGTGATTAGATTTTCCTTGTTTTGTGGTTTTCTTTTTGTATGAAAAGGGATAGTTACTTATGAATTAGTGTAATCAAAGTGAGGGTTGATTGGATTTGTGTTTTTGTTTGTGTATTTGTTTTCTGTTGCAAAGGAAGCAGATAATGTTTAAAAAAATTAAGAAGTCACATAGGGAAAAATGTTCTCATTGCCCTCATTCAATAAATCAGCAACAAAGATCAGGGATCTTAATACTCACTAAGACCTCTATTAGGAAAATGGTGAGGTTTAGCTATGAATGTATTTTTAAGGAAATGTCTGAAACGGGGATTGAGAAGATCAGAAATCACAAAAGAATGCACACAAGTAGCAACTATTTCACTTAATAAAAGATAGGTTTTCTTTTTCAGTCCCATGATAGTTATCTAATCAAAGGGCATCTCTTAACTTACAATTTGAGAGGAGATATTGAAAGCATATTGCTTCAGCAGAGCAGGGTGGGAACTTTCTGTGCCCTTTCAAGTGCATTTTTGAACCTGGACAAGAATGCCAGGTCAAGAGTTTTCCATGTGTCACTCTGCTACATTTCTTGTGCTATTAAACATGAGGTCTTTTTACCTCAGAAAAATGAGGGTGTTAGTGAGCATTTATGCAATCGTGGTGAATAGAGAATGTTCTATGCTAAAAGCATGACATGTGGTTTGATCTAAAGACCAGGGCTGTTACAAAGGCTTGTGTCCTCTAAATTGCACAGAGAGGGAAGTGCAGGTATGGGTTTCAGCCTGACTTAACATAGCATGTACAGACATGCAAAAATTCCCAACTACAATTAAACTTCTATGTTTATTATGATTAATTGGAAAGGAAATAATTTTTATTTTTAATTCCTCAGAACAACAGTTGTTTTCCCAGAACTGTCCATAAGTGATCGGTATTTTGGCCAAATTAGTGTAATTAGTTAATGATGCCTAAATTCTGTAATCAACACTCTCTTCTCTGACAGTGACATTACCTTTCTAAGAAAAAAGAAGTATCACACAAAACTAGGTTTTTAGACATCCATCTTTTGTCTTAATGAAATGTTGCTTGCTAATAAGACCCCCAAGGGCGTTTGTCTTTTTTTCCTTCCTCACTTCTCGTTTTTTATCTCTTTTTTTCTGTTTTGCAAAACCTTCATGTTGGTCATTTCAGCCACCATAATTACCCTTCTGGTTTTCCTGGCATTCCTTTCAGCCAGCTTTCAGCATTGTTGTTTGGTGGTGGGCACTGTGATACTCAGTGTTTTGCCTGGTGTCTCAGCTGAGAGGATGTCGTACGTACAGAACAGGGGAGGGTGAGGAAGCCTGGGTGAAAGAGCAGGTTGAACCCCTAAATGCTATCATCCACTGACCTCCTTCATGAGGTCTGACTCTCCTGATGCCCATATGCCCTTGCAGAAAGTACATGGTTTCTGTTAAAGTGGGGGCTTGCTGTGCAGGAATGTGGATGGGGGTGAATTCACCCTTAAGAACAGCCCATCCCTCTGTAGGACACTAATTTAATAGATGAAATATAATATAAAGTAGTGCAGATTTTAGTTTAGAGTTCTTATTTGTATTTGAGTACAATGAAGTAGATCCTGGGGTTTTGAATCTGAACAGCAGTCGTTATATAGAAAAGGAAAGGTTTCTATGTTCAAAACAACTAGGTATGTAGGGGATGTTACACTGTCGAATACAGTGACTAAAAATCTAATTCATTTGTAAAAGATACATTTGATCATATACTAGCATTTTAAAAAGTCTGCATTATCTTTAAAGAGAATGATATTCATTATATAGAAGGACAAATGTGCCACTGGTTATTCTTACTAGAAGCTTTTAATAGGAAACTGGGCAGTAATTTGTCCCCATTTATTTTCTCTATTTCATGTTTGTCATTTCTGTGAGGTGGTATCTTATTTTTTTCACAGTTACTTCAACCTTCCTAAATGGTTTGGCATGCCAGCGTGCTTATTGAAAAGCCTTAATTATTCTCTATCCTTTGTTTAGAAATACATTGCACTTGCTTGGTTCACCTGATCTTCTCTTCCTTTAGTACCAATATACTTGAGTAAAAGTTACTATCCAGATTGTTAGCTCCAATTTCTCTGACACAAGATACTTTCTAAATAGAAACTGATTTGCAGCCAGATTAAAAACACAGTTTCTTGTAGTTTGGGAGTAGCTTTTTAAATTGAGGAGGTCAGCACGAGCAGAAGGTCATCAGTTAGCAGAACTGGTTTCATGTAGAGTTATGATACTGTCCTTGGCTCAGGTTTTAGCCTCAACTGCTTTGATTTTCTGTCACCAGGGTCCTCCAGGTCCTCCGGGTTTACCTGGTCCTTCAGGGAAGAGAGGTCCTCGGGTGAGTAAAACAACTATGTTCTTCTGCACCTCTAGGCAGGTCACCAATAAACAGTCTGGAATTTGCATAATTTTGTTTTTCTCAACTTCATTGGTATGCTTTGCGATTATGAAAGTGTATGATTCTTAACATTTGTCAGATGGGTTAAAGTAAGACAAACAAACCGTTTCTCCTGCTGTGAGCCTCCAGCAGAGTTAATTCCATGTATGGGTGTATACACTGAGCATTGTTACATTTGCACCTGGCTTTTGCTGCTCCCAGTATTAACTTCTAGTTTTTCCATGCTGCTCCCATCTGCTGCAATCTAAGGTCACGTTCATTTGTGTTTGGAATGAGGGGGAGTGATTAATACAGGCCACAGCCTCTGAGGAGGAGGCACACGCTACAAAATTAACCACTGCAAGACAGATTGGGGGCGAAAAAGTACTCCCAAAAAACTCTTTTAATCTCTTGAGCTTCAGCAGCTTGATCATAGCTTGATAAATATCAGGATGATTTGCTGAAGAGATGAGCTACAGTAGGAAATGGGTTTTTTTGTGTGAATGAGTGCACCCCAACAGGAGTAGGGACAGCATCCTTGCCCTGTGCCTGGGGACAGAGCACGGGCTTTGCCACAGTGAGCACAAACCTGTGCCCCCACTGCCTGAAAGGGCCAGAAGCCCATGCCACTGTATGGATTAGCTGACGAGGCAAAAGAGGGCAAATACATGTTTGTGCGATTGTGTATAAAAACCATTTGCTTGAGGAGTCCCTGAGGTCATGGTTGATTTGGGGGGGTTTCAGGAGAAGGGCAGCTGGGAGGGAGCAGGTGAAGGTTTGTTGTGTGGATGATTTCAGGCCATGGTGGCTGGGGATGTGAACGGTTGTGGCTGGAGTGCCCTCATTCAGGCAAATTGAAAGTGGGAGATAAGGGAATAGTTTATATGCAGGCTCAGCAGATGTGTGGGAGGAGTTTTGATTCTGCCTTTGAGGAACGATTAAACAAGATGCTGCTCAATAGTATGTTGAAAGCCAACACAGCACAGGATGCTCTAAACTTGGCCTGATGGGTAGGAAGGGCACTGGTCAAAGAGGCCAAAAACCAGACTGATGCTTTATAGCAGTTTGGAGGCAAGGGAGTAGAAGAGACGCATTTAAAAGTATAAAATGAAAGGTATTCCTTCAAATTCATCTCTTCATGGCTTCTTGGATCCTTCTGTGTAAGAGCTGACAATTCTTACAACTCGGCTTTTTTGTTGCACACTGCCTGTGGCAAGGATATGTCTGGCATCAGAGGCAGAATCTCATATATCCAAGTAGATATTCACAATTGGAAAGATGTCTTTGTTTTAGAGGAGGCAGTCCATATGTTTAAAGCCATGCCTGTTGGTGAGATTGCCCTTACCCAGCTGCTATTTGTTTGGGATTTTTTTTCTGCAGGTCCTTTTACAGGTATAGAGTACTTAAAAGCACAATGCTCTACTTTGTGAATTCTCTAGATTAATTATTGTGTAGGATATGCTTTTCAATGTGAAGAGACAGCTTACAGTAGGGTGCCTGGAAAAGGATGAAAATGGCTGAGATTAATATTTACCAGTAGTTCTGAGTTTAAAATATATTTATATGTGCCAAAAAAGTCTATAAAACTATTTGATAAAAAATAAATTGTTTTGAAATGTCAGTGTTCTTTAGTTTGTACAATACTGATAAATTCAAGCAGGTGCAGCTAGTGATGATGTATGTTATGATGGGAGATTTGTGAGCCAAAAAGCCTGTGAAAACTTTGTTGACTCAAAGTTCATTTCCTCATCTAGCAGCCTGCAGTGTGACTTCTGTATTCCTTCACATGAGCTGCCATTTGTGATCCTGAAATGTGACTCAAGATGTCAAAGGGAAACAGCAGAGTGCAGAGCTGCATTGCCTGGACCTTCATCAGAGTGTGTGTCCAAGCCTGATCCTGACAGAGATCCACATGGTTGGGACACTTGGGGAATGTGTGATTAATGGTTAGAGATTTCCATTGAAAACTGATTTTGATCCCTGCAGTTCTATGATAAAGAAGTCCACATCTGACAGTGTTTTTTGTGTCTTCGCTTGTTCCAAGTTTCTCAATGACGAAATTTCAGCAGTTTCAGAACTAATGATGACATGAAACTCCTCTGATGCCTCTCATTCCATGAGAATGCTTTTGCACTTCTGTGTTGCAGTACTGTGCCCCAACACAGTAACATTGCAGGAAGCAAAAGTAGGAGCCACTGCAGCTATGTTGGCACTTTCTATTTGTTTCCTTTCTCCTAAATCCCTGAGAGTGCCTCCAAAGTTGCCAGTGTGCAAATTAATCTCTCAAACAGCACATGGGATTAGCATTTCTGTGGAGTTATGTCAACATTGTCATTAGTCAGAGGGAGCACTTAAGAGATACAGCTTTCAGTGTTACTGCAAGGTATAATTGATAGATTATAATGAATACAATTCAGCCTTGTGTCGGAAAGACAAACACCGAGTTTTTCTGTTGTTAGACCACTGAATATACAATAAAGTTGAAAAGTATTCTTATTATATTTGGTATTTGGATTAGGGAATTTTGGGAGAATTTTGGCCTTAGTGAAGTCAACAGAAGCTTTGTTGCCAATTTATCAGGGACAGGTTTTCGCTGGTTTGGTCCTTCAGTACCTGGAAGATGAATAGCTGCTGACAGCCATTGCAACACATATTTTTCCTAATGTGCAATTTTTCAAGGAGTGGGGATTGCTGAATATGTTGCAGAAACAGACACTTATACTGGAAGGCAGAGATAGTCTTGATAGCTTATTTTGTTCCTGGAATAGGTTAAGTTGAATTATTTTAGTAACAAGTCCATTTTCTACAGTAGCTGTGGGAGAATCAGGAGAATCAGAGATTTTTTTTTAAAAGGAGGTGGGATGCATTGCTTTGAGACACCTTTTAAGTCACTGAGAACTCACACACTTCCTTCCGTTTGCAGTGTATAGCTGGGTACCTCAGAATATGATTTTACTGATTTTATCCCATGCCTTCAAGTGTTGTAGCTGGAGAGCAACATTGCAGTGACTATGCCAAATACCTCTTAAGAATTACCTGGGAAGACAACAGAAACTGAGATTTCTAAAAGAAAGGGGGGGTACTCAACTTCACTTTCAATTTTTTATAAAAATGTGTATGTTTTATTTCTTGTGAATCCTTTCAAAATCATAACTGGTGATTCTAAAAGCAGGAAAGATGCAGTAAAATTATTCTCTACAAAGCATTCACATTTGTTCAGTGGTGTACTGAGTAATCCTGCTTGTTGTTCTTCTTCATTTGTTTGGGTTTTTTAATAGGGTATTCCAGGACCACATGGTAACCCAGGATTGCCAGGATTGCCAGGTCCCAAGGTGAGTTTACTTATGTATGGCACCATGTAAATACAAGAACTTTTTAATGACTTTTTGGAAGCCCCAGAACTGTTTCTTATAAAAGAAATAATTGGCCTACTTTTGTTTACAGATGGAGACTGCTACTATAAACATATTTTAATTGAATGTAATCAATCAAATTGAACTTCATATCAAAACAAAATAGCAGATTACTCAGTGGAAAGAAAAACACCTATGTATGCAGAATGATGACTTGGAAACTGTTGTCTTTGCAAGTAATCTGTACTTCCCAAAAGAGTTCCTATCAATCAGCTCAGCCCCTGATAAACTGAAATTTAAATGCTTACTTGTTGTAACCTTTGGTTTGCTTTAAAAAAAAAGGGGAAAATGTAGACTGTCAGTGCCTATAAATTGCTATTTTATTGTCCATGTCCAACTTTTGATATTGAAATATTCTAATATCTCAGACATTCTTATTGATTAATATGCTAGAAACTTTTTCTGAAGATTTATTGATGTGATATTTAAAATCAAAGAAAAAATACTGGACTGAAAGCTCAAATAACAACTTCAAACTTGTGTAACATAGGCCCTTTAAACAGATTTGACAGATTTGTGCAGTTGCAGAATGCCTTCAACTCATATTTAGTTTGAACAATTTGATAGATTTGTTAGGAAAAAGGCAGCACCATAATTTGTTTAGTATGATTCCTAATTGCAGGAATCTGACATGTCATGACAGGTGCTGAAATCTGCTTGAGGACATAAAAAGAAGTTTAATAAAGCTTTCAGTGCCAAGTGCTGTAAAACCAAGTGACTGGTTTTTGTTTTTATCTAGTTCTATAGGAACAGTTCAAGATTCATAATTAATTTTTACCGTACGCTGGCTATATAATAGAATATATTGCTAGGAAGATAATTAATTGTAACCAATTACTGCTAGGCTTTGTTTTATAATTATTTTCTCCCTCTACTGGATGATAATTCTGATCAGTTATGTAGCTCTGCCCATGAGTTTAAGAATGGAAGGAATTGTACATATGTGTATGTATATATATAGGTTTTATTTCAATATGAAAAAATATATATATTGCTAGGTGCTTAGTGATCTCTATCCTTTCAGTTAGACTATAAGTTGTCCTTTCAATACAAGTATATTCTAAAATGTTTTTCTCTAAATAAAAATTAACCAGGTGCTCTTGAAGTTTTGGCTATGAAGATCCAATTGGCCCACACTGAAACAAACACACTCTTGTTTGATCTTAAAACGTGGCAGATGAGTTGCAAGAATTTTCTAGCAGTAAAAGAATGCAGAATTTTATTCTGTCTTTAAGATGCATGAATTCTTCCCTCCTGTGCTGAAGGATCCTTTATGCAGTTGCTTCTGAAACATGGCACAACAGTAATATCCTTCCAGCAAAGGATCCAGCCCTGAGTGAGGGCCAGCAGTTCCAACCAGTGGTTGATGTCCTCAGCATTTAATTCCTGATAAAAAATCCGGCAGCATTTTTAAAGTATTTTAAGGGTATCCATGAGGTTTGGCTTTATTCTTGTGTCTCTGAAAAATAGATTTGTTAAGAAAATCTAATTTTATGTATTCTGGCACTGTGGGAAAGATGAGCCTGAGGAAACCTGTACAAGGTTATGGTTCATTCAGTAATACAGCCTGATAATCCTGCATGGTGTTGGAGGAACAGCTGGTGTCCTGAAGTGACGGAGACATGGGTAGAGCAATTTGGCTGGAATGTCTGCTATAATCCTGCTTGGATTTACCAATAAATCTGCTTTTCAATGTTTTGTGACTGCACGAAATTTGCAAATGTAGATCTCACTTCAGTGGGAACCTGCATTATTTTATTTTTTTCCTAGTTCTTTACTGAAAAATTATGAGAAAAATATCTATAATAGGAAGCACATTTACAAATACTTGTTCTAGCATGTATTATTAAAAATTCTCTCCCAATGGTATTATTAAGCTTAATTTCTCTGCAACAGGGCCCTAAAGGAGACCCAGGATTCTCTCCAGGACGGGCAAAATGTGGAGAAAAGGTATTATTTTCTTAATTATAGAAAAATTTTTTGTCTGTCCCATTCTTTTGTAAAGTCTCGTTTAATATTCAGACACATTATAACAGTAAAATGCTTTGTATTTACTTTAACACTGCTGTATTTTAGGAGTTAATTATGTTAGACTGACCAGTGTAGACACAGGTAGACAATGAATCTAAGGAAAATTTAAAAATATATTAAAAGTTTAAACTTATATTATATATTTGATTTAATTTATTAAAATAAAAGTATGTTTAGAAAAATGAAATTGAATTAGATTCATACTGATATAACAAAATACAGATTCCAGTTTTCTGTAGTACCTTGCATTAGTCCAGAAAGTTGTGTTAAACAGAATTTGGTGATGACAAGTGCACACATTACTGCACATTGTATTGTATTTAACCACTTTTTTAAAAGGACTCTTGGTGCTATGATTTGTCCTTTCACTTCAGAGACTTTTCCTGCTACTGCCTCCTCAGCCACTTTAGCCAAACCAGTAGTTGTCTTCTCTGCCCAAGTGTTTGAGTATAAATATTCAAATGTTCTATTCTTGATAGAAATTGTAGGCCTGAAAGCTTGTGATTGTTTCATTCTTAGATTGACACTGAAGTTTCATACATAGTAACCTGGTAATACTAAAAATGTAATTGGATGCTTGCATTCTAATGTGTTAGCCTATGCTGTATGTTTAAGAGTACTTTGCATTTATGCTAAGTTGTATTATGAGCATTTGCTAGTAGATCAGTTGTGGAATATTTGTGCCAAGAAGAAAGCACTGTAAGAGTCAAGGACCACTCTGTGTTATGAGGAAAACATTAGCAAATAACTATCATTTACTAGCTGCTTATGTGGACACAAATTATTTTTTAGTGCATACATGCTGTCAAACCCTAAAATTCACAAATACATATTGTCAACATTTATGGGCTGCTGAGAAAAAGTTCAGAAATGTCTGTTGATGCACTCATGAGAAATTGAAGTTTCTGTGGAAATAGCATTATTTTAATCTAGCCAGCTTTTTGGCAATCAGATCATAGTGTGGTGAGCTGTACATGACTGCCTGAAACTCAAGCTATGTTCTTTGGCATGAACCCAAGCAGCCACAGAGCAGTCTAAAGCCCACCCTTATATGTGTATGACTATCCTAAATACATGTAGACTGCATCTATAATCCAAATTTATGGAATTGATATGAATTTTTATAGTTCTCATTTTTTTGCGTTCTTAATTTTTTCCCTCAAATCAAATTTGCTCGCTCTAATTAATGGACTTAAATTTACTGGTTGATAAGTCACTTCCAGGATGCATTCCTTAACTTACTGGGTTTGAATTCAGGCAGTAATCATGAAAGAGTGGATCTCTTCACTGTCAGTCCTGAGCAAGAAGGAAAAGAGCTGAAAAACCCTTCTCTCCTTCCCCACCTGTAACAACCATAAAAATTTGCATCTTTTTTCCATCTCCCCAGCATTTGAGATGTTTTGATGCTTGTTCCCATATACCATCATATGGTTGTGAAATTCAAAGAACCTGAAGAGAATAGCAGTATTCCACCATGTTGCCTTCTCAATTTTCTTCCTCTAAAAAAATAATAAAAATCTATGCCTAATCAAACAACATTAGCTACTTCTTCATACCGAATGTCCAAGAATGAAGAGACGATATTAAGTCCTACATATTAATTGTCCTGTGTCCTGTTCCAGTGAAACACAGTGATTCTGGGTGTTTCTGTTGTACAGGGTGATCCAGGCCCCATGGGCTTTCCAGGCCCACCTGGGATCAAAGGCCAGAAGGTAAGATTCTGTTTCCATTTCCATGTAACTCATCCTGGCTCAAATCAGTGCCCATCAGGTGGATGTCTGGTGGGCAAGAGGCTACAGAAGAACTTTAGGCTTGCTGTTGGTACTGTGTCTTCTGTGCAAACCCTCCCCTTGCAATTGAATTAAGTGAGGTCATCATAGCAGGATGTAAATTGTAGTTGTTTAGGTTGGTGTTTTCCAAAAGGCATGGTGTGCCCCTGTTCCCTGTTCAGAGAGAAGTGCTACTAGGGAAGGTAGGCTTACCTGTGAAATGCAACCATTTAAATTCAATTGTGTTCAATTTCAGTGTAGTTATATGCTATAATACAGCATATAAAAGTTTTTTTCATGTATTTTTCTTTATTGTGTATTTCATAGTATAGAAAAAGTTCTGTGGCATCATGAGCTCAGTATTTCTGCATTTGAATTATTTGTCTTTTTCCAAATGTGTGCCAGAATTCCTCAGGTGGAATAAGTTCCAATTTGGGATGTTACATAATGCAGTACTTTTTAACATGAGAAGTTTCAGGTGCCATATACTGCATTTAAGAAATATATCCAAATTATCATAGTCCTATGTATACAGGAAAGCAGAAGGTAGAGACAGTTTTGGAAGGGAACATCAAGGATGTCGACAGAGGAAATGAGACCACCTTAAGAAAATGAGCACAATAGCCTTAGTGAATATGTTTTATGTGGAAGGAGAGGTCACTTGGCATAAATCCAGTAGACTGCTCCAATTACTCAGGTGATGGGAAACTGGTGACAAAAATCAGCAAGAAAGATGGGAGGAAACTGCTATTAAATGATATCTTTGCTGAATATAGTTTGGTGTTGCAAGTATAATAGAAAAACATGGAGAACAAATACCACAGCAGAATTTTGAAGCAGTATGTAACACTGGAGACAGCTGCAAAAGGACGGAATTAATCGTTAGAAAGGTAGGCCCTGGTATTTTTGACCTTAATCTTTAACATATGGAGAATAAATATTAATTAATGCTTACCTGCTATTGAATCTAAAGAAAAAGGGCATTGCAACAAAATTTATAGTCAGTGCTGTCATGTTGTAGGGTGGCTTCATACAACATTGTCTCAATCTTAAAATGCATCACTTTTTTTTCTTTTTTTTTTACCATCTAGTCATTAATTTCTAGAATTGACCCAAACAAGTAACAATATGACCAGAAAACAACGTTCTCATTAACACCATGAGGATCGTGGAAATTTATGTTGCTAAACACATGGACCAGTGTTCACTGAACAGAGAAAATGTATAGCTGTGACAAGAATTTGCATTTCCTCTGTTGAGAGCTAACCTCCAAGCCTGGACACTGCTAGGTTTTGTCACTGCTGATCACAGGCAATCTTAAGATTCTGCAAGTACTGTGTTTTCATTTAGTCAGGTTTATAGGTTTGCTTTGAGAACAAAGTATTTTATGTTTAAAGCTTTTTAGATGGGAAGCAGCTGTCACTTGTCCTGGATTGAGACTGATATTTGGGGACAAGGAAATGAAAATCTTGTGGGCCTCATACTTTCTTCCTGCCACAAGAATTCACTCCTTGTCTGATGGTTAAATTCTGTGGAGAATCATGCTCACTTGATCACTGGAAATTTTACTCTGTTTCCATGTTGTACACATCAGACACTAACTAGAACCGCGTTTGAGCCACAATCCAGGTCAAGCAGAAGTTAAGAATACCAGCTTTTGAACAGCCCTACACCTGTGAACAGTTAAAAGTATTTCACTCTTTTTTTAAAAAGACAAGCCCACAGGTTATTGTGTTTTAAAGAATTGATCTTTAGTTATTGCTTTTTGGTATGTGTAAATAGGTAAACATGCTGTTAGCTCATTGTGATCTCAAATTATTTTCAAAGGATTGTGAGCAAAGTAGCTGTGAAGAAAACCAGCTACAAGAGAGAAACTGCAGAAGGATCAAATACATCCTCTCTGCTTTGTACTCTAGCACTACTGAGAAATTATTATGTATTGAGATATATTAAATTATATTATAAAATTAATTATATAATTACATAAATCAACAATATATTGTTACTATATAATTATTGCATGTAATTATTTTATATAATAGAATGATATTATGATATAATGTTATATTTTGATACACACTCTCTCTCTCTCTCTCTATATATATATAAAAAATAGCATATTTCCAATATTCTTTCTCATTCAGGTAAGAAGAAAGGTTAAAAAAGTCCTGCATATGAGTTAATGGTGTCCCATTTTTTTAAAATCATTTTTAATCAACACTTAAAACTTTCCTTATATCAGTCCAGAGACTTCATAGGGCAGAAGGCCCCTCTTTCCCTCTCCCCTAAATGGCCCTATGTGACTGTACAGAGAGGCAAGTACTTGCCTCTACAAGCCAGAGCACTTGGGGGTGGGTTGTCAGCCCAAGGACAGCACTCCTGGGCATGAACTTGCCGGAGCCCATGGCAGTACATTCGAATCATTGCAGTGCTGAGGAGTTACGGGTGCTTTGCAATGGCACTGGAAAAGGGTTTTACAAAGGTTGGCCACAATTGTTTCTCTTGTTTATTCTGTCTAATGTGTGTAACAGTAATGATGAGAATCTGGGTGTATAAAATCCTGATAAAATTTGCATACTGAAGTAGAACACGGTAAGAAATGTGGAAGGAAAAAACTTGGTTTCAACCTGAGAAGGGCTCCATATTTCATTTTGTCTTCACTTTGCCCTCATGTAAGGGTAAGGCTGATAAGCAAATTTCAATAGCAATGTACCTATGGCAGTGTCAGCATTATGCTACCAAGTGTCTCCCAGTGCTTCTTTGCAGAGTCCAATTTCCCTCGAGAAGAAGGAAACTCCAGTCCTGTAAGACAAAAGTGGTATTTCCATTCCTTGGGATATTTGGGCTGAGTTGCTAGGTGAAATCTTAGTTGTGGAATAAACATCAGCAAACAAGATAGAATGGATCTAGGAAGGAAAATTAAAACAAAGCCATTCTCTGATGAAACATTTTTTCAGAACTGGAGGCAGTATGGTGACACTGTGGAGCTGATAAGTAGGCATTGTGAGGAATCATGTGAGTCCATTTATATGCTAGACTTAACCCATGCCCAGAAATTTTTTAGCTGATACTTTTCAAAGACTAATATCTCTCTGTAGCTGAGGGTTGTAGCATTAGTCATAACATTTTACCTACTGATTTTTACAGGAACTTCTTGGCGCTCTAGCATAGTTGCCAATGTTGTGCTAGATTTTAACAACAATTACATAGAAATTCTGTTAAAACACAATAGGCAGCAGTAAGATGGAAAGACGCAGCCTAAATAGTCCTTGCTGTTATATACAAACAGCTATGTACAGACTTCACTCAGTCTGGGTCCCACTGTGCTGCATATGGTAGAAGTCAGACACTTAAACTTGCTACATTTTAGTTGTCAGTAAATATTTTTTCTCTCACACAGACCAAAGTATTCTTACAACTTGCTATGTTTTTGAAATCTGTGCTCGAAGTCTGTAATTGGAAGCTTCAAACCATTCTGTTCCACACTGAGCTTTTAAGTCAGAGAATTAATCTTCATTAAAATCTGGAAGGAAATTAATTTCTCAAACCTGTGCATGTGAACTTGTATTCTTATTCTTAATTTTCATCTTAGCTCAGAGTAAACTGCATCTTAATTATATGGGTACACTCAAGAATACAAACTCAAGCTAATAAAAAACTAAGAATTTTAAGAGGATTAGCTAAGTCTCAGGAAAAGAAACCTCTGTGTGAAAACCATCTCTTTGGAATGGTACTCATTTTAGTGTGGTTTAGATCCATTCCCAACCAGCACTGAGTGAGTTAGAATGAATTAAGGCCATGTTAAAGCTGAATAAAAATATGGACATGCTATTCTAAAATATGAGTTCAGAGCAGTTTTCCTCTGACAGAAGTAAAATGCTGTTGTGCAGAAGTATGCCCAGCAGTAATCAGTCCTAAAACTCACTTTCTTTTGTGCCTTCTTTTGAGACTGTAATGCAGGTGTTAATCAGCTAAAATGACCCACTTTGAAACTAAATTGTGATAAACTTTTCATTGAGCATTTCTGTGTATAGGTTTCCTCTTTTTCTAGTACAAAAATAAGAAACTACTCAGGGATCTCTTCTAGCTACACCTGCTTTAGTTGATTATATAAGTATAGAGAGAAGATAAAATTCTGTAATGAATAAAACTCATGGAATAAGGGGTTGGCTGGGACTGTAAAAACTTGTAGTTTTCTGAGACGTATTTCAAAAGCTAAGGAGGAGTTACTGGTTTATACCAAAATTGTCACGAAGCAAAATAACTTTATCTTTTAATTTTGTATATGATAATAAAGTTAATTTCGTGCAGCAATACTGTTGTGGTCACACAGAAGCTTATCTGAAACTTTGGAATACCTGATCTGCTGAAATCAGTTGCAGAATTTCTTTTTATTACACTGAGTCTCAAGTCTCTACTGACTGATGAGTATCATCATGCTGCAAGGCAGACAGATGTTTAACATCAGCCAAGACACTCCTGCTGCTCAGTTAATGTTGTTGAGTCCAAGTTTATGATAGATTTCTATCTAGAATAATGATTGTTTTGGTCCTTGTCTTTTGAGCTGTAGCTTTTGGACTTGTGTATTTCCAGTATCTCTTGCAAGGGATATGGAGACCAGACACTTGGCTTCTGAATCAGTCATGCAACTGTTACAGCCTCCCTTTTAGGCCTGCTTGTCTGGGTATGTTAAGCCTGGTGTAAAGATGTTCAAGAAGGGGGTTCCTCTTTTAAGTGTACTGATGGAAATGGCAGATTCCAGCTCTATTTTCATTCTGTTTTTTCTTTAAGGGCTAAAATATGCTTGAAATTATCAATGCACAGGGAGTGAAGTTCAAGAGTTTCATGTCCTTCTGTAGTTTCAGCACAGAAGATTTCTGGGATGAGGCTGTTCTCCCTGCTGATATAAATTCCATAGTATAAGAG
This sequence comes from Coloeus monedula, assembly GCF_965178545.1. NCBI lineage: Eukaryota > Metazoa > Chordata > Aves > Passeriformes > Corvidae > Coloeus > Coloeus monedula. The sequence continues at coordinate 17,429,824 of NC_138789.1, forward strand.
CCGAAATTTGTTCTATATTAATTTTAAGAAGAGATGTTTTGTGTCCTGGAAGGCCTGCTTTCCTGAGTGTGTCCTAGAATAATCTGGGATGACCCTCTACTTACACCCTTCCTCTGAACTGCCTCGTTCAGAAAGGGCATTGTGACAAGGATTTGGAATGGGGAAATGCACAGTACAGAATCTGGTTCTTCAATCTCGGCAGTAACTGGTGACAGCATCCCATGTACTCATTTGTTTAAAAGGGTGCAAGTCTGGAACGGTCTTTAAGCATACTGATGTCTTGAAATTTTCTAAACTGCCAAGAAGTTTTCTTACTTCTTTTCTCTAGCTCAGTTTTCATATGAGCTGCTGAATGTAAACCACACTAATGCTGCAGGCAGACAAGTGTGGATTTTTTTTCTTTGATAAAGGGAGAATAGAGTAGGCAAAGAAGGTCCATTTTGTTTGTTTAACTGTATTCATTATGGATCTCTCTCTCTACCTGCAGGGTCCTAAGGGTTACCCAGGACTGCAAGGGCCACGGGGTGAGCAGGTAAGGGATGAAAGCACAGTGCAGTGCACTCTGCAGATGAACAATTAGGATAGGAGAATGTGTAATCCATGTTAAGTGTTCAATATAAGCAATCAGTGTAAACTGCTTAAGGAAATATTGGGCAGCTCTTGAGTGAGAATTCAGATTGTTTAGAGACCAGTGTGGCAAAAAAGTAGTCTGAATGAAATGGAAAAGACCAGCTCATTTTTCAACTGCCACACCAGCTTGGAGGATGTGGATGTAAAATTCTTATAAGAGGCACATTTTGGATTCTTTCAAACTTCTACGGATTTAATGCATTTTATATCTCCCAGCATGTAGGAAATGAAATAGTTAGTTATTCAGTGCTTTTTTACATTTCCATGTCAGTTCAGGAAGCAATCTGAATGTCATTTCAAACACATCCAATTGCTAATGCCTCTTGTTAGCATTGATGAGGCTCCTAATGGCAGAGTAGATGGAAGGAGTCTCCTTTTGGATCACACTGAAAAGGAAATGGTGGTGATAACAGATGGTAGACACCTGAAGGGAGATGAAAACTCAAGGACGTCATCCATGACTTTCGTGAGTTTTATGCCCAAACCTTAACTGAAGGAGTGGTGATTTTTATTGCAGTCTCATGGGAAGTTTTCTGTGATGGCTATAATCTAGCAGTGAGATAGAAATAATTAGTGGGAAAAAAGTTGATTCCTAACATCAGAAGAAGAAGGTGGAGGGAGTTGTATACACTCACGATTAATGCAGTGCTATATTGACCCAATTCTGGAAGAAACAAAACAAAAATTGTTTTTGTAAGGACAAAAATTCTTCTTTAATGACAAGCTTAATATATTTGTTTCAAATACAGCTAAGACCAGTGAAGTTACCTCATTATTAGGACCTGCCTCCTATAGTCCTCCTGAATTATTTTTGAATTATGGAAATAAGATATGCACTGTTGTATTTCACAAAATCTTATACTTTTTTTAAAGGATATGTAACTGAAATTGACAGAGTTACTTACGTATGATGAGTCAATTTTTGGGTATTCTATGTAGCTTGCTTAAAGAGTAATTTTTCCATGTGCTTAAGCTGTGTCATGCGAGTAGATGTTAAAAGAGAAATGATAAAATATCCAAACCATGACGTTAAACATGTTTGTTGTTTCTTTTCCTTTTCTTTCTTCCTTTTCTGCTTAGGGAATTCCAGGAATGGCTGGCAGTATTGGGGCAGTTGGTTACCCTGGCAGGCAGGTGCAGTAACTATACAAATGAGTTTGCATTTTTTTTTTGTTTTTCTTTTATTTTTTTCAAAAGTACCATATCTAACTCTTTTGAAACTGCTAATTGTAAAAATGTATTTGTTTACATCTTGTCATTTTTCTTTGAAACAAACCTCTTTCTCTGGCAGTGACCTGAAGGGAATGTTGAGTCTCATGGTTTTTAAACTTTGATGGGTTAGATGCAGTAATGCTGTTCCTTTCTGGAGTATAGAAATGGCATTACCAAAGTACTGAATGTCTGAACACTTTACACTCCCTTCATAAACCTCATGTGGTTCTATGTGGTTTGTCTTCTTTGTATTTCAAGTCCAGACGCAGTAGGAAACTGCCTGTTCCTCCTGATTTTTCATCAATGTATTTATTTCACTGCTGAAGCTATTTCTTCAGTCCTTTAGCGAAGGAGAACATTAAAAGTTTGGGGTTTTTTCCCATTTGGATATTTGAGTAGAACCAATAAAGCCAGAAAGCAACTTTCTTTAAACACAAGTACTTATATAAATATTGATTTACGTACAAGGTAACAGATACCTCAGTGCAGTAATACAAATAAGATATAAAGTAGAAATACTCAGAATTTTCCTCATGTAAAGGTATATGAGCCAAATTGACAATAATTTACTTTGTGGTTTTGTGTCTGCTTAAAGGTGAATTTGACCAATACTTCAGTGTTTTGTTGGATTGAATTGTAATGGCTATATATTTTTAAATTCCATTGCAATATTTTATAGAGTAATGGATGATAACATTTTTGTGTTGAATCACGTAAAATATTTAGAACATTTGGACCACATATGTAATTCTGACATTAGCTTAAACATAATTGAAATGTGTCCAAATATAAAAGCTCATAAAAAATCTTGTGAAATTATGTCACCCTAATGCCTGATCACTGTGTCTGGAAAAAAATATTTCTCCCAGAAGAAATAATTTTGATGTAATGGAAGTTTCTGTTATGGTCTGTGGTTCAGCCATGCATTAATGGGAGACCTTTGTGAACATGGTCTCAGGGCACTATTGATGACACCTTCTTCAGTCTTAAAAATTTCAAGAATGTGTTGCCAGTTTACAGTTAACAAGTGCTGCTGCCATTCTTTTACATAGAGCATATCTGGTTGTTTAAAATTAATTACAACTCATGTCTTTTTGTAACAGGGCTTAGCTGGACCAGAAGGTAACCCAGGTCCTAAAGGAGTAAGAGTAAGTAAGCATCTGAAGCATTTTGATATGCATGTCTATGTTTACCTATACAGTAGATGAGAAAGGGGGTGAAGAATTTGATTCAGCTCTGCCAGTTGTATGCCTGCAGAACCACTGCCTTTATAGAACCTACAAATGAGAAAACACAGTGTTTCTTTCAAAATACATGCAAGAGTTTATTTTTTCCCCATGGAGAGCAGCATAGAGCAGTTTTCCTTTGTTGCCCTTCCTCTCGCATGCAGGGGAGAGAAGGAAGCAATGCTGGGTGTGTGAGGATGTTTCAGGCCTGAAGCATTATTTCCATAATGGAAGTTGTCAAGAAGGGAGACATATCTGACATTTGCAACCTGTAACAGCTGCAGAAGTAGATAAAGGGAAACAGTCTTGTCATATAAAAACCACAAAAGGGATCTTGAGATTTTAGTGACTCAGTCATAGTTACATGTATCCCAGGGACTGAAGGTTCTTAATGCTCTGTGCACCAAGGTTTGGTTTTGGTTATTCTTGGAAGTAAAATAGATTGGGTTTTTTCCTGGCTGGGGTGGGTTTTTTTGGTGTTTTATGGTGCTCTTTCTCTGTTTCTTGGTGGTTTGGGTTTTTTTGAGGGTTATGGGTTTGTTGGTTTGCTCATTTGTGTTTTGGTTTGGTTTTTTGGGTGGGTGCCGTGTAATTTTGTTTTCTTTAAATAGAAATGTGCATGCTTACACATGCTTGTGCACATATAAGTATTTCTTCAGACTGACTCTCACCTTCAAGGAGTAGACACAGGTTTCCAGAAACTTGTATCTGGCTGGTTGCATCTAGAATTTGAAGGAGGCTTTTGCTGGGTGTTTTCAGGCCCTCCGCTCATGTTCAGTTTGCTCAGCAGTGTATTGTGTTCTCAAGTATCTATTAATGTAATCTTATGGTGTTGCAAGAGTTTCTTTTGTCTGATTTTTTTAGTGTGGTTACTAGAAGCCTTTACCTGCAGCAGCTTCTTAAACATATGTCTGGGGGTTTTGGGATGGGGTTTTTTTTAATTTCAGTTTTCATTACAGCGATGGGAAAAATTAGTTTGGCACGATCAAGTGCCAACAGATATTACACCCTCAGGGATTGTCTCTTTTATGTTTCTTCAGTTTATTTCTGTTCAGATTCTCATCTACATTTTGTCTTTTCCTCCCTTCAACCAACAAGACATGTGATCCCAGTCACTTTCTGAAAAGTAACTGCTTCTCTGTTTACACAAAGCTAAAAATGGCCAATGAATGAGTAATTTTAGGGAAAAACACCTGTCATGTCTTAAGGCTAAATCATGTATATGAATTCTAAAAGTAACTTCCAGTAAAAATGATGACACAACCCCCTTGACACATACTGCTGTGCCATGGAGGTGTACAGCAACATGATATGAAGTATCTTTAGAGCTTTAGTTTTAAAATATTCCTGTAATCAAACTGTGCTCTACTTCTCAGCTGTTTTAAGAAACTGTAGAAGTGCTTTTGTTTTCCTTACTCTCATTACGTCTGGAGGACAAGATGGGCACCATCTTTCATAATTAAAAAAAAAAAAAGATCAACCCCCAAGAAATTAAATCATTACAACTGAAGAACTGGGGAGAGATATGAAAGCAAAGAATTCTATTCTAGTAACTAATGCAATATTTTTATTCCAATCTCAGTTTGAATCTGATAGTGCAGAATCCATTTCTCCATACAACTGAGGAATGGTGGGAGTGAGATGCATTGTGACTGAACTATAAGAAAAACATTCTGCTTATCTTAAGATAAACTTTTTTCTTGTAAGAATTCTTACAGATAGCAATGATCACACATTAGCAATGATCACAAAATAAGATGAGAACTTATTTTCTGATGGAGTTCATGAATAAGTTTAACTTCAGAAAAAAGTTGCTGATTTCATCTATTCTGATAAGTAATGCATCTGATGCAACCTTGTCTTATTAGAACACTTTCTTAGTACTTCTTTATTAACTTATTCTGTACCCTTTTAACAGGAAATTAACAGGAAAATTAACAGGAAATTGTTTTTGCTGTTGGTTGGAGAGTAAATCCTAATCCCATTTAAATTTCTAGAGCTTCACTGGTAGTTTCAAATGAGCCTGAATTTAATCCCTGTGTCATGAGCATATATCTGGCCAGTACTGAGGGACAAGCAGTCTTGAAATCAAGCATTGTTCTTATGTTTTTAGGGCTTCATTGGACCTCCAGGTGAGGCAGGACAACCAGGACCTGAAGGAGAAAGGGTAGGCCTAGTGGAACATTAATGAAATGTTGATGTTTATGTGGTAATGCAATATATGTTAGAATGGGGGAAAATATACAAAGTATAATGATTCATTTGAATATTTTTTGGTTAAAAGCAAAACTGATGTGAAGAAAATAAGATGAATAGGTCATACCCAATTAGTCTAATCAGTGAAATGCCCTGGTGCTGAAGTAAAATGGGGAGCAGCTGTAAAGTATTATTTTACTTTAGTCTACAGCTGCAAGGATTAGGGTTATTTTTTTTTCTTCAGCAGAGCATGAATGAATTTTTTTTTTTATTCAAGCAATTTCATTTTGTCAATAATTAATATTTGTCTCCTGTCGGATAATCTTTGCAGTAAAACCAGCCATGGAAATGTTAATCTCTATCACTCTGTGCTTGAGCTTTTTCTTATTTCACTTGAGCAAAAAGGCTGTCTGGACATGTACTTTGATGGAAGCAGGACAAGGCCCTTTTTCACAGTTGTTCAGATCTTGCCACAGTAAAGACAAGCAAAGTTTGCATTTCTGCTATAGGACATTCTGCTATAGGACATCCATTTTAAATTTTTTTTTTTATGGTGGTGTTTCTCACACTGTCTTTTTCTAATCAAATGCGGGTTTAGTTACTTGAATTTAAGTACTGAAGAAAAGAAAACCTACTTATCATGGGTTATTTCTTTCTCAGGGTATCCCAGGCCTCCATGGAAAAAGAGGTCCTAAAGGGAGACAGGTAAAGCTTCTAATACTTGTTGCAATTTCTGCTGCCAATGTCAATCCACCTAGAATTAACTCTGTGACTCTATTCAGCTGAAAAAAGTTAGTTTTATTTTTTCCATAGATTACTTTCTGTTGTTTTCAATTAGTACTTTTCAGAACTGCGGATTCTGTGCAGGTTATAAGTACTAGATATTCTGAAGTGTGGAAGGCTAATTGCTGTGAGCCTTGTGATAGGTTACTGATATCAGCTGTGAGGAGGGTTAGAAGGTGACAGAAACACATAAATATATTCTGTAAAATTTGTGTTAGCACAAGGTGCGGATATGATGCAGGCTTTACAAGTCTGGTGTTGGTTTGGATGAAAATCAACTGCTTCTAATGTCTGATATTTCTGGACTATGGTAAATTAAAGCTGTCCTCTACTTAACATATATTTCTACAGCTGAGAATAAACACAAATCTGCCAAGTATACATTATCAAGGTTTACATATTTCCTGTGGTGTATCTTCAATGCCAAATGTTTTGTTTTCTGTCGCAACCATATTATTTTAGTTCTTTGAAGCTATCCAGGAGTTTCCAATTTTAACTTTCTTGTGGTTTGAGATTGGAAAACACCATAGGGTTCTCCAGTTGTGCAGTCAGTTGTGCTCACCAGTTCAGATTATTTTCATCTACCATGTTGAACAAGTTTGTTCAGCAGTAATATGATCATCATCATTTGGCCCTTGATGTATGTTGTGAAAGTTGTAGAGGATTCTGTTTAATTATGTTTTGTTTTCTGTGTGATCTAATACCAGCCAAAAAAGCCACTAGCCTACAAGAATTGCTTTGATATAAAGAAAGGCAAGCGAAGTGCCATCATTAATGAACACAGTGTGCTCTTTCTGAAGCTACCATCAGACCATATTGTAGTTTGCTTCTAATTCAGATCAAATGCTACTTTTTGCATCTGAGTGTTGGGCAGGAAGGGCTCTGTGCCATCAATACCTTGCAGAAGTTCACAGTGTCTTGTGCTAGTGAGTCTCATGCAACATTTATGAAAGAGGAGAACGTGGATGAGAACCAAAGGCTTGCGTTCAGTGTGGAATAGGAAGTGGAGGTGACAGCAGAGTACACTGAAACACGTCTTGGCTTATCTTGTCAGTCTCTGTGGCAGGTTTTACTGAGGCTTCTGACTGCCAGTGTAGTGGTTTGGGCAGTATTTGTCCCCATCCATAGCAGTCATTTGGTGCTGTGAGCAGTCATTTGGTGCTGTGTCTGCTGTGGTAAGCAGCTATTTTCCATTTAGAGTAAGAACACAGCTTCTGTCAGTGCCAGGCTATGTTCTATAAGGACTTTTGTTTATACAAATCTATTCAGAGAGGATTCACATAGGTGACAGGGCACCAAAAGCACCTCTGTACAATGTCTGTGATTACCTTCATTCAGTATTGATTTCTTTGTAATGTTGTAATTTCTGATTCCTTTCTGTGATCTATAAAGCACTTATTTGACTAAAGGCTACTAATGGTGGGTCCAACCAGGAGAGCAATCACATGGGAACCTGGCTTGAAGTACTTTGCTGGATCACAGGCTTAGAGATGATGTGTTATTTTAACGCCTAACAATGGTAGCTGTAATGACAAAGTCTTTTGGCACAGTGCCCTGGAGTTAACAGTGCTTTGGGCAGGACATTGTCACTAAAAGAAATTTGGCATGGGAATTCTGCAGTGCCTGAGTTCAGGCTCCTCACCTTTTGTTCTAGGTTGCAACTTATTTCTTTGGGCAAAACTGTCCCTAATAATACTTGAGAAAAAAAACCAAACCTGTCGACTGGCAGAGATCTTTTTGAAAGAAATCAGATCCCAAGTATAATCTCATTTTTGGAAAGTAATTTTAAAGTATAGAATAAGTGGATCATACAAGGGATTGTAAACATTTATAATTCACAAAATGCTGATATTTAGTAGGTTTACTGAACGGTTGTTCATATTTGTAACATTTCTGGCATATTTGAACTGGAACAAAATACTCAATTGCCTGAATCTATAGAGTGAGGATTTGTTTGAATTTTAGATTGGTTTTGCATACAATATCATTTTAAGAAAATATTTCATGGTAGAAGTGTATGTGTTCAATTTCTTTCCATTGTATCACCATAACATGAAATTTGGCTAGCTCTGCAGTATTTTTAATGCATTGTCTGTCCTGTTAGCATGATGCATTTTGCTTTTGCGTACACATTTGGGGGAAGATTTTTAGTCTTCTATCTGTGATTAGTTAAAACCAGTTGTCAATGTGTCAGAATAGACCTTGTAAATTTTACCAAGAATTTAGTAACTAAGTCCATTGTAACTGTACAAATAGTTCAGGTTCTGTTTGATATTACAGTTATGAATAGTCATCCTTTGTATGCTTAACAATAATGTTAAATGATAATATTGATTTAATAAAACACTTGTTGCACAGTAGTATTATTATATTGCTTCCAGTTTTAGACTTTTGTGACTGTTCATTTTGCTTTCATTTTTCTACTTACCAAGATAGATTTTTCAGTATCAGTTCAAAGACACATGCTGTTGAGAATGCCCTTATGGTGACTGCAGGTGGTCCATCACTTTTGTAATTCTTGCTATGCTGGTATTGTGTTATATCACTTGTGACCAGCATCTGTGATTCTGTGTGGCTGGTAAAACTGTCCCATTGCATCCTTCATTTCCCCTTTGAGTTTCAAAAAAATATGCCTGAGTGTTATGACAATTCTGCCTCTTCCAACGTCTACCAATGGTGGGCAGTACAACCAAAATATGCTGTTTAGGAAAGGGTCATAGGTTAATCTTTGTCTACATCCTCTTAATTGGTAGCTTTTAACAACATAGTCACTCTCAAATATCTGTTTTGCATGTGTAAAATTTTACACTACATTTTCAGAGTTGGGAAAAAATTTGACCAACGGTGTACACCTTGAGAATCAATTAAATCTGCTTTATCAACCATTAACCTAAGAACCCTCTACTTTTTAAATGATAAGGCAGCAACAATATGAAGACCTGTATTGTTAGATCTTACAGTTACGGCTGTAGATTCTTATTTGTGAGTTCTGTGATCAGATGCTGAACAAAAAATTCATTGTTGTGAGAGGAATTCCTGTGTTTAGCTTTTCTGAATTAACAGGAGAAAGCAGAACAAATCTCCAGCTAAAATCAATCCAAAAGATGCTATAGGAGACTGTCTTGGATTACTTCACATTATCATGCATGATGCTGACAATTAATAACTATTAGGTTGTTTCAGCAGATTTTGACAGTGTACATGCATGTATATATATGCATAAAACATAGCCTTCATTTTTATAGAATTTTGGCTTGTTACTAAAGCCAAATATGGCTTAAGCAGTGCTTAAACTGCTTTGATTTATGATATGATTTTTCCATCTCCTTGACACAGTTTTATATTGTCTTCCTGACTACTGTTCATATAATACTGTATGATATATATCCCCCATTCCATTAAGGAAAGACCCTGCTGTAGCAAGTCCTGAGCTGGACAGCTGTGTGGATGCCCTCCAAACAAAGTAGTTTAAAAAGGCCAAACAAATTGTACATTTGACCTGTAGCAGGTTTGAACATGGCCTTACTGAGGTGAAAGGTTAATGCCTCAAAGTACTGTTCCTGATACACACAGAGGGGTAAAAAGATATTGAAACACTGAAAAGACAAAGAAGAGCATTTCACATAAAAATTATTGTAAGGATGGAATTTGCTCCTTTTCCCCATGGGGGATGGATTAGTAGTGCTCAGGTTCTTTGTGGTTGATTTCTTGAGGTCAGTGCATCTCTCGGTTACCTCAGTACTCTAATAATACTGTGTGAGATTTATCAGTTCCAATAAAAGTCTGTTTGGTTTGAGTGCCATAGCTTGGATTTTTCCAGGTAGAATCCCTTTCCAGCTTAGTATTTTGCAAATTTTCTGGTAAACTCTTATATGGACCTTACACTGTAGTTAAAAATTATTTTGATTTCTCTGTAGATTTGTGCTACCTCCGTTCTCCCAATTCCATACAGTGATAGCAATCATGAAAATATTTCATGGTACTGCTTCAAACTAATAGCATGAGTTTCTAGTTAGCTACATCTGCCTCTTCCAGTAAAATAGTGAGATCTGCCTAGCAATACTAAACTGATAAAAATTAATCCAAAAAACCCTCCCCCACAAACCCAAACAAAAAATCAAATCACTTTTCCCCAACAACTTATGTGCTTCTGCAGTGGGGAACATCTGAAAGAAGTAAAGTAATTTTCAAAACCCTAACAGGAAGGAAGGAAGATTAGAGCCAGTACAGTGGTGGAATTCTATTCCATTTTCTTTCTCAAGCAAGAAATGGAAATTTTGTTTTAAGCTTTGACGCTTGACTTGGCAAATCAGATTTCTTTCCTATTCTGATAATCTGGTCTCTAAAGTCAAAACTCTCATAAAATAAATGAGGTTTGCTATGTCTTGAGTTATTGTTTCAGTGTCTAGATGCAGACTATGGCAAGTGTTCACATTGGTTAGAAAGTCGTTATGCCAGAAAGATGAAAATTTTGATTTCTAATGAATATGAGATCTCATACTGAGATGCCAGTCATTAATATTTGGGGATGAGTTAAGGAAAGGAGGACAGACGTTTTCATGAATGTTGAAGCTAACAGGAAAAAAAAAAATTAAGTTAAAAATAATAAGTAGAAAACAGGCTCCAAGAAAAAAATTCAAGTGACACTTGTTTAATATTGGTCTTAAAGTAATTCAGCTGTCTGATTTTTAATATGCTTACATTGTGAATAGTTGTATCATTTTGGGTTTATGATTTTAGGAGACAAAAAATATCACTATTCTGTTCATTTGAACTGTGTAGCTGATATTTTCTGCTTTTCCAATTCTTCCATCACCCTCCCTGAATCTACTTATGATGTTTTAATTCATCATAGCTATAGGAATTCAGTGTTCACACCACCTTTCATGTCTTGAATAATGAAGAACAGGTATTTTCTATTCTGCTTTAGGGTTTTCCAGGTGACTTTGGAAATAGAGGCCCCCCTGGTCCAGATGGAAGTCCTGTAAGTATCGAATTGTGTCTTGATTAACATGATAAAATTTGTAACACTGAATATTAACTCCCCTTCAAAATTAAAGGAGACTTTTGTCTCAAAAGAGATGTCTTGAAGTCCACAGTAAAATTTTGGACTGCTAACTTTTCCATGCAAATTGCTAGGAAACTACTATAAAAAGTATAAAAAAGAGAAAGAAAATATTCAGAAAGCTGCCAAGAGAATGCATTTTCCACTGCTGCATGTGATGACTACCTTAAGAGTCACATCTCTTGCTCTCCTCACTGCATTACTGATGAATGTTGTCTAAAAAAATTCTTGTATTAGATATGACTGTGTTGTTTATTTATAACATTATTCTAAGATCACCTTAGCAAAACAGGATTCTTCCTACATGTAAAACCCCAGCTTCTGTGTGCTTGTGCATTTGACAGTTGATTTCATCCTTTGAGCTGGTACTGAACACAATGATGCTAGCATGTCATTTAGTGCATTATAATCAGTGTGATAACAGCTTTGTCCTTGGCAGTGTGTGCAGGCCTAAAGTGCCCTTGCAGTGTGGTGTTCAGACTGTGGCACAGTCACGTCATTCGCAGTGCTGCCCTCAAAGGAGCTTTGCTGTCTTGCTCCATTTGTAGGGAAACTCTGGCTGCAGACTCCAAACTCAGGTTTCCTTTGGTGTCAGAAATCAGTGAAAGGCTTTGGGCAAGAGAAGAGAACAGCAAAAAGTGCTGGGTACAAGAGCAGCTGATTTAAATCATCTTGTATTGTTGGATGCTCCTTTGAAAACTGCTATCGGTTTTTGTCTAAAGATTTTTCTGATATGGAACAGAGTCATCAACTGGACAGAGTTTCCCTCCTTTTTGAAGGTCTGCCCTGACACCCATCTTAGAAACTTGTTTTAGAAAAGCTGACATGAATTTTGCTTGTGGGTTATCAACGTTTGGTGCCAACATTTTGGAGCACAGGAAAAAATTTTTATGCATTTCTGGTCCCTAAGGCAAAGTTTCCCTTGTTGGAATATCAGGTGATATCAGTATGGTTTTCATCTTGAAAACCCACTGAGGGGTTGAGTGTCACCAACCGCTTTGCAAATGATATTAAAAGGTGAGTTCTTCCTTCCCCTCCTCGTACTCCCAAGTCTCCCTCCATTCCTGATAAAGCAGATATTGTCTTTTCACCAGATCCACAGAACAGTACTTTAATAGAAACAAGCTCAGAAAGCCTGGATCTGAAATTACAGACTTGCACATTACAAAGAAGCCTGTTTTAATGCAAGCATTTGCAAACAAGTTCCATCTAATCTGCCGAGACAGCTGCTGATGTTACTGCCTCCTTCGACAGGCAGCAACCCCTCTCCCCTCCTCCCCCAAAGCTCATCCTGCAGGGCTTGTTCAGGCAAGGGGCCAGTGCTGCAGCTGCAGGGGGCTGCAATGCTAATGGCATATTTACAGAGCCTCTCTGTGAGCTGGCAGTGGAGATCAGGGGCTGCCTGGGAGGCCTGTGACAGCAGGAACTTGAAGGAAAGACATTTCTTCCCATGTGCTGACTTGACACTACTGACATTTGTCTCCATGCCTAATTTCTTCTGCTTAACTGACTAATGCCAGCCTTCATTTCCACAACACCCTCTCAGTTCTCTGAGGATGTCAGTCTGCCTTGGAGGATGTTGCTAGAGTGTTCAGCTTCACCTGTGGATAGTTTGGAGCAGGTTGGAGAAAGTGTGTAAGGCACCCAAGGAGGGAGGACAGCATGAAGATGTCCTCTGAGCCATGTTCAGCAGCCATGCCCAGTTGGACACCTTCAGAATGGGCTTAGATTTGCTCACATAAAGCTTCCCCTTCCCTGCAGGTGCCAAAGGGCTGCAGTGAACCCTCTGTATGTTATCCACTGAGTAGCGGGCCCCAGGTGTTGGGACAGCTTGCATGAGACATGGTGACCTGGAGGGCTACAATACCTGTTTCACATAGGGCAAAGAGACCTAGCAACTGTTCTCTGCAGTGTTTTAGCCTCTTCTGAGTTAAACTGTGGCAGAGGCAGTAGTGGAATACTATTGGATTTTTAACTTCTGTAGGAAGTACAAACACCATAGTTTGTATCAAGAAATAGTTTTTCATAAAGGAAGTGTAGCCTTTATTTGCAGAGGACTTTCTATGAAGTGAGATGGTGCTCTTATTTATTTTTCAGAGGAATTTTGATAAACTTGTTTTTCACCCTCAAAAAAAAATTGGTTTTTTCTTCCTTCCAGTTTAAGTATCATGGTAAAAAAAAAAAATCTCATATTCCTACATTAACAGCAGAAGTGTTTCCATGAAATATCTGGAGATCTAATTCCACAATCCAGGGATCTTACTAAGCATATATCTCTATATAGTGATAAGCTGTCACTCTTTGGAAACTCTGTAAAAATCACAACTGACTTGCTTTGTAGATCACTTTTATGTTATCACTGGGATTTCTTTTTAAATGGTAAAATTCAGATAATCTAAGATTAACTTTCTTTAAAGGGAATTGTTGGTGGTGTGGGTCCTCCTGGATTTCCAGGACTAAGAGTGAGTATAGTTTTATTACATACTTTGATATGGCTGCATTAGAGTGTTTGTCTTGTGTTTTTGTGAAATAAAAACAATTACGAAAATTCAAGGATTTAAACAGATTTTGTTTTAGATAGCCATGATTTTAAATAATATCACTCTGCAAAACTGCTATCATGTTGGCAGCATGGAGCATTTCTATACTTGGTGTGGATCTGTATGCTTGTTTCTGATCCAGTGTGTTTGGGTTTTTTATTTGAAATGACCAAGTTTGCTAGTTTATAGCACTAAAGCCAGTGAAACAAGTGCAATGGTCTCAAACATTTTAACAACAACAGCCCTCATTGGTTCCTGAATATGGCTACCAAATTCAAAGCATAATGAATTTCTAAGCAAAATTACTTTATAATGTATATAATATCAGATTAATTTTTTAATATTTGTAGAATAAGGCTGTGATGCTCACTGTGGAGTTGCACACAGTGGTTGTATCTATCAATTGTGCCAGAGAAGCTCTGAGTCCTACAGGAGGTGGGAAAGACTTTCATACTGAGTAGTTTCACTCCTTTGGTTTTTTTAAATTCATGTATTTACTCATAGAGGACTTCTGATTCTTGATATTGTCTCAGTCATGTCTGGCTACACAGCCACGTTCTTAACAAGGGAGAAATAGCATGTTTACACTTGAATTAAGAAAGCCATGATTATCTCCTGTGTTTGCTTTGTGTTTGATATCTGCTGATCTGAAACATTCTTGATAAGTTTGTCACTTTACACTGATGGTCATCTTATTTTTCCTTTGAAGCACAACAGTTGAGTTCAATTGTTACTCTTTTTAATTATATGTTCATAACAAAAAATTCCTGTAAGTAATCCCTTGCTGCCTGTTTAGGACTGTTATGGCATTGCTGTGAAAACAAAAATGTGATCAAGAAACCTCTGTAGCTTCCAGCCTTCGTCATGCCATGATTTTCTGTGTTCTTGTCAGCTGACATCGGTCAATTGAAGCAGTCATGAGACTGCAGCTTGCACTCTTGAGAATTTGCTCAGAATTATGGTTTGTTTTTCTCTCGTGCATGACTGTCTTTGGAATTTAATCTCAAAGACTTTGATAACTGTACAAATGTATCTTAGGTTTTTTAAAAAGCCTACTATATGTCACTTCTAAAAGATACTCTTACTGATTATTTTAACTAAAACTTAGCAGTTTTGCTTTACCTAGAGCTCATGAGCATAAATGCTTGCAGGTCAAAGCTGCATGTGCCTTCTTGCTGAGTTGCAGTCACTTACAGAGAGACTGAGTGTCAATAGGTCTTTGTGAAATAGAGAAATAATTTTCAATCATCAGTCCAGAGTTTTTGCCACTGGTACATAGATGAAATATAACCATAATGAGAACTGTTTCTTGGGGGAAAAAAAGTTGATGGCGTGTTTAGATTTTGAACAGCATGAAATTAACAATTGTTTAGAGTGTGAGTTCCGTTTGAGTGGCCTTCTCTTGTTTATATGTGGGACTCTTTCACATGGTTCCAGCAACATCACATTGGTTACTCTGGTTTCCTCTTTCACAATCAGATAATTGGAAGAGCTATGCTTTGTTCCAGAGTCTCTTTACAAGGGACCATTGCACTCTTTAATCTGTAGCAGAATTTCACCAAGTCCCTGAGGGAATTTCAGGTGACCCCATCATCCCCTAGCACGGCCTGTGTGGTGCAGCCCTGTTCCTTGACCACACTTGCTCTCCAAGTGGGTCTGTGCTCCCTGGCCTCAGCCTTCTTTTGTCCAGGCAGATGCTAGTGGTCATCCAAAACTGAGTAAAGAACTACAGTTCCCAATGCTTGCTTTAAAATCCTTAGTCAATCATAACACTTTATACTATTACAGGATGCAGTATTGAACATGAGATTAAGTACATTCTTCTGGCAGAAACCAAGTGCGTTAATTCAAGTAGCTTGTCCAACCCAGCTGTGTGCAGTGTCCAGAGTTAGTTATATTTTCGTCTTTGTTCATGAGAACAATGGCAAAATGAGCAGCATCAGCAAGCTGAGTCCAGTAATTCCTTCCATCCATGATTTTTTTCAATATACAAAGCTGTTGTCAAATTCAGAGTTTTGGCTGACTGAACAGTCAGTCTTTCAAGACTTAGCAAGGCCGTGAGTTTTAATAAGATGAAGAGTTTCAGAAAATTTACTGCTAGATATACCCAAATTAGTATTTCTTTTTAATTTTTAAATTTTTTTTTTGCGTTTAGAAAACCCACTTTATACTAGGAAAACATTAGTTTTCCTTTTCTGGTATTTTATCTTTTTGACTTGAAAAAGCAATTTGGTTTTAGTTTCTCTTGTCACATAGAAATGTTGGAAAAGGTACACTTTATGTAGCTGCAGGTTTTATCTATCAGCAAGTTTTATCTGAAGTGATAAGCATGTTAACATATAGCAAGGGTGCCATAGGTGGAGAATGATTAAAAAACCTGACAGACTTACTAATTCAACACTTTTCTTATCAGCGAGATAATTTTCCAGTTTTACTTTTGTGTAGTTCCAGTTCTTTGCTGTTAATTAAGTCACTCAATATATTTGGAGACTGTGACAGGAGTTTAATGAACCTGAAAGTTGTAAAGCTGTTTTGGAATTTCTTCCCATCGCTTTTGCAAGCTAAATTTCCCAGCACAGTATCCCTCTGTGATTTTCCAATCAATCCTATTGTTACCATAAGTGTGCATTTCAGCATTCAATATCATTAACACAGAAATGCCTTGCTGAACTAGAATATGTAGCACAACTCAGAGACAGCAATGTAAACAATTTACTTGATCAGCTAGCATGACAGAATATATCATGTAAGCAGTCATGGAAAGTTAGAGCAATGTAGAGTGGCAATTTTCCTGGGAGCTCTACCAAGCACCATTAGGACACTAAGTGACTGGTCTTGCCTTTTCTTCAGTGAGCCATAAGTCTGATGGTGGCTGCAGAAGAATGTGATTGCTAACATTGCTGAAAGAGTCTCCAGAGAATAATGAATGTGTGCCCAACTGGAAATGCATAGATGTCCATCTCATCTTTTCCATGTCACTCTCAGCAAATGGCAAAAGATTTCTTTATTCATATGTGTTGCTAAAGTCATGTGTAGCCACAGAAATATAACATTGCCTTTTTGGGTTTTTTTTCCCCAAGAGGTTTAATAGGCAGAAATTAGATGGGCTTTTCCCTTTGTAATGTAGTTTTAACTATTCTAAGTCATGTCTTAATTTTAGTTCACTGTTTTTCATTAATATTATTGGTGTTGCTGTGCTGATCTTTTAAGATTCTTAGTTTTTGTGATTCACTATTTTTTTCTCCTGTCATAAAACTGCATAAATGAATCCCAGAAAAAAAGAGTTGTAGTAAGGACTCTGAAGGTACATTAGAACAGAAAAGGTTAGCATGCCCATTGGAGCATAGGTTTGATTCTGCACATTTGGTATTTTGGAAGAGTCACATCTCTATTTCTTTTTCTTCTTTCTGTTTTGTTTGTTTTTTTTAACTTGTAGAAGTCACTGATAGATGAGAAATCCAAGTAAAAGGACTATAAAAAGGCCACTTTTTATGGCCCTACTCATTATGGAATAATTTCTTTAAGCCAAATTCGATGCCTACAGAGAAGTGCTGTCACATAACCCTAATGACAGCAGCAATGGCCACTGAATGTGGAGCTGCAGTACAAAAGAAAGCTTTCTTAATTTGCATTGCCTAATACACTGTGATCTTCTCTTGAATTTATAATCCAATCTAATCTTCTATAATCAGGAGAAGAGGCAAGTCTTGTTTCTTGTGTTTCTGCTGATGCTGTTGGGAACTGTAAACGTGGAGGACTTACAATATGGATACCTTTTTTTCTCTAAGAAATTAGCCTAAAAAATATTTTGGGTTTCTCTCTGTGGTGCAGAAAAATGCAGAATTCTGTCAGGAGTCTTTAAGTTACTCCATTTCATCAAATGCAGTCACCTTTCTTGCTGTTTGATAGGGAGACATTGGGCCAGCAGGACCAAGTGGACCATCAGGAATTCCAGGGCCCACGGTATGGTATAAAATGATCCCACAGCCCCATGCCTATGCTGCTTTCCAAATTATAGTCAAACACTGGATTTATGTTTTCTTTATTTTAACAGGGTTTTCTAGGGAGTGTGGGACAGCCTGGAATGAAAGGTGATAAGGTGATTTAAATATTTTCATTATCTTGGAGATATATAGTTCTTTCAGACTCCATTAAATCTTGAGCATAATGTGCTTGGCAAAGCCTTCCCTTTTTCCTTTTGATTTCTTTCTCTTCTGACTTTAACTTTTCAAAATTATGTCTGTCTCATGATCTGGTACTTTAGACAACTTTTCTCCAGAAACATTTTTCTGAACAGAACACTAACTATTGAACATAACAATACCCAGATTTTTGTCTGTAGAGTTTCCTGGAAGAGGTATTTCAGTGCAATACCTAGCATTGTCAAAGATCTACGTTCATTTTAAATAGTCAATATTGAATTAATCTTTCTCATTCCCTGTTTCTACCCATTTTAAGCCACATACATATGTCTGTATAATATTATATGTTGTTTAGGGTGAACATGGCCTTGCAGGAGAGCCAGGAGATCAGGGATACCCAGGAGACAAGGTAAGTTATAATTGCATTGTTTTACAAAATTATCCAATTTCAGCAACTTCTTCAGGCCTGAGAGTCTCTTAAAATGCAGCAAGTCAGTTGCATAAAATCAGAATGCAGTAGTAAAACTTTCTGGATATCAGTGAATTAACATATTTTTAAGGAATTCTGTGCTAATTATGGAAAATGTGAACAAAGACAAGTAAAGGGCACAGGCAGAATTCTGGCATCTGTGTGTATAGAGATGCATCAAACAAGGATTATGGTATGATCTGAATCTTGCTAAGAAACTGTTGTAAAAAGTAGTTTTCCCTTGACCCTCGAGGTTCATCTGCAACTCACCTGGACCTACTGTGGTTAGCAGCAGCACATGGTCTGGCAGGCTCCTTCACATCATCAGACTGAGATAAATAAGGATCTTCTTTCCTGTTTGGCTAGTACATCAGAAGTCACTGAAATAGCACATCCTGTGAGAGCTCTTTTGATGAAAATGGAATGTTAGAAGATAGTTTTCATCCTGCAGAATTCTTTTGAAGCCTGTTTCAGGTGTCAAAATATAGCAATTTATTGCTTCCAATGTAACAAAACGATTTGTTTTCATGTGTATTTAATAGCTTTCATTTTTCAGGGTGCTCCTGGTTTACCAGGACCCCCAGGGATCAGAGGAAAACCAGGACCTCCAGTAAGTTTACGCATTGAATTTTGCTCTTGATATATTGCTGTATGTTGTTGATACTTGATATTTTATACTACTGTTGATATTTGACACTTTTATGTGGTTGTTATGTTCACAGTGCATGTAATCCCCTAGAAGTGACCTAATTCAAAGTGCACAAATAATAAGGTCTAAGCTGCTTTTATTTCTAGTGACTGGTGTTAATGAGTGAGTCAGATCCTAAGATGTGAGACTTATTACAAATATGAGTGTATGTATCAAATTTTAATAGAGTGCTTAGGATATTAGATACTCTGTGACAATCACTGTGTGGGGAAATGGACAAGATGGTAATATTTGAAACAAATCCACTGACAGCTTTGGGAACTTCAAGATGACCATTTGGACAAGCCAGATTTGGAGGGAGTGTGTGAGATATCATTAACTACAGACAGTCATTTCTCACAGGGATGGGAATAGTCATTAATTCCTGTATTTACTGATTTTTAGCAACTTTAAAGGCATCTGTGCAGTGCTGCCACTTCAGCTGGGTTTGTAAATATTGATGCAGAAAAGGCATACTGTACAGGGTTACCTGGCTTTTCCTGGCCTGCTCTTAGCACTAATACCCATCTCTTTTCAGTACATAATTAAAAGTTACCAATACTCATGCCAGTGTCAATTTTCTTATGTGCAATTAAGCCAATATCTGGTAAACCTACTTTAGACCTCATGAATGTCATAGACCCTTAAATTCAATAAAAAACACTTTCCTTGCCCCATAAGATTTATAATGTTAACACTAATCCTGCGGTAAACTTACAGAAATTTGCTTAAGCTTAGATGGGAAAACTCATCTTTTTTGCTTTTAAAGATGTAAGAATTTTCATTTAAAGATAAGCATGTGAATCAGCCTATTCCTGAAAGAGCTGTGGGTTTTAAGCACAAAGCTGAATGTGACCAACCTTGTGACTTACGTTAAATTAAACTATGAGACCTCAGTCCTGCAAGTAATAGAAATTGAACTTTGTAGAATAAATTTACAATTAAATCATTCATGTTAAAAATTAGAGAAATGCTTTCCAGGTCAGACCTTAATTTTGCTCAAGTAACATCTAGTTATGGTGGGAGAAGGCTTGTGAAAATGCGGAAGAAAAGATATAACTTAGAGAAATATTTTGGCCCATTTTTTTTATTGGTCGAAATTTGTATTTAATGGCGTCAATATAACATGTGGATGGGACCTAATTTTACTGTTATTAAGCAAAAAACTGCCATTTCGTTGGCTATGATTAGATACTTAAAATATATAAGTAACTGTGTAAGCCAATATCCGTAACAGTTACTTTCTGAACATTTAAATAATACATAGTTTTTATTGTAAAAACAGCTATATATTTCAAGGGGTTTTTTATATGGTTCCTCCCAAAACTCCCAGTTTTGTCTTAAACTAATTTGAATTATTTTTGTTGTGACTTCAAAGTGATGTGAAGAACTGGTTTTAATAGTATCCAAAGAGAGGCAGCTATAAAATTTCCTGTTTAATGTCAAAATAATCTCAACATTTCTGTTGGCCTTTTTGTTAATAAATGTTTTTAAAATCTTTGTAACGATCTGTTGTGAAAAATAAATTATCATCAGAAATCTTAACTGGATTTTTTTCAAGGGGAAAATTGGAGAACCTGGACCCCGTGGACCACTGGGTCCTCAAGGACCTGAGGTAAGAAATTGCTTGATAGCAATAAATTGAATGTCAGTTCTAAATCATGAAAATAAGAGGTAAATGGGTTTGCTTCATAAAAGACTGTTTTCTTAGTTGAATTAGGAAGATCTTTTTATTCAGTCATATTTGATGAATTCATTCTCCTCCATAAAGTACAAAAGATTCCAGCTCATAATTTTTTTTTCTGCAAAACATTAATGTACAGGATCTTTGAATACAAAGTAGTTCATTTGCTTATGTGATTAGGATTTGCTGTCTCTTGAATCCTGTTGTTATGGGTTACACCTGCAATGAGACTCACATGATTTCTCAGGCACATTTCCATTTGTAAATACTATGGCATGTTTACAAATGATATATTCCAGGCCTGATTGCATATTCATCTCTTTCAAGAAACACAAAGAATAATCACCTGTTACTTGGGAAGCATTGCCAGGCAGTTGAATCTAGAAGTGAAGTTTCCTAAGAACTCCGTAGTGCAATGGACGTCTGCAAAGAAATTGTGCGTCTCCAAATTGTCACATTTTGGTGCCTTTTTTGCATTTATACCATGGACTTTGAGGAAAAATGCTGTGGTCTGTACCAGAAAGACGTATTTATACACAGAGACATGTATTTGCTGGAGAGATGAAAGCAGAAATTGTGGATTGTTCTTTCTAATCAGCCTCCTGCAATGAATATATTTTGGGTTTTGTTTGGTTTGTGGTGGGGTTTCTTTGTTTATTTTGGGGTTTTCCTTTTTTTAAAAAAAGTATGAATGGAAGACATTTATTAGCAATGATCTTTCTTCTACCTTTATATGTGTTTGAGCATATCTCCTCAAACCAAGGCTCTATGTTCCTACCCTCTTATTAGGCAAAAACGCTTGCTGAGAGAAAACTCACTGGAAAGTGCATTGTAGCAACACAAGGTGGTCTTGTCAGAATAAGTCTCTCTGTTTTCGTCAAAGGGCGTGCAGAAGACACAAAGCCTGTGCTGCCACCCTCTGTGGCTCAGGATTTTAGATTTTTCAAGCCTCTTCACTATTAATGAAAGAGGCCCTTGCATCATCTCTTTGCAGAGCTTCCAACAAAGGAGACCTGTGGCAGGTTAATCTCAAAATTGCTGGTCTTGAAGCCTGTGTCCTGCTGCCCCTGGTGCTTATGCTGGTAGTCCTTCATAGTTCCTTATTCCAGCACAGACATGTTACTCCTTTGTGTCTGGGGAAAAGATCATTGTTCTGGGCTAGTTACCCTCAGGGCAGATATGGATGGGAATCTTCCTGTCTGAAAAGCCCAGCATTTCCTCTTGCTCAGGAGTGCAGAATTACTTCATCATTAGAAGGCAAATAAAGTGTGTGATGCTAGATAATTAAAACTTGAGTGTCCAGATACTTTTTTTTGAGTAATTGTCTGCAAAATTAGTAGTTTTAAACCTACAAAGCAATGTTTCTCTTAACTTCAGTCATGCAAGACAGGTCCAAATAAAGTAAAAGGTTTTTCCAACCTTTACTTCATATAAATATGGTCAACATATGGCAAAATAGAAGCAGGATAGCAGCATACTGGGACTTCGGACAAATTGAAGATACCAGAAGTTCTGTAATGAAAGGAATTTAAAATAAGCAGCTTTGAACTGAAGAGTGTATCTTGCCGTCCTGTTACATTGTCTTATAAAAATAAGCTAGTTGTTGTTGCCAGAAATTATTTAGGCACAACTGAATGTATGAAGTATGAGCAAATAATGTAGATTTTTCCAGAAGAAAAGTCTACTGTCATGTATCTGATCATGTCTCGTCTTCCAAAACCAGAGAGCTAACAGGTCAGACAGGGCTGCTTTCCTTGTTCCTGTTTCACTATCTCTATGGTTAGACTTCCTGTGACCCCATGTCGAAAACGCATTGTATCCTGTACTACATGTTCCCTTGATGTTTCTGGAAATAGAAGAATGTGATGAGTTAGTATCTTACAATGAGAGTACTTTGAATTGGTATAGACATGACAATCCATACCATATGCCTTCTATGAAAGATTTTATTCTAAAAAAAACCCAAACCAAACCTATCTTGAGATTTGTTGGACTTTGCAGGAGCAGGAGGAGCAAGACTCTGTCTACCCAGTGGCAGAAACTCTCAGAGACCACTTCCAGCTATTTCTCTCTCCTTCTGTCCAACACTTAAGACAGTGGGATTTATAAATGTGCCCTCTCCCCACGTTCAAGTTTGTTTTGGGTACATGTGATATAAGAAATTGGGGATCCTTTGGTCTTTCCAGCTACACCTTTGAGTATTTCATTTCCAGCGTAAAGAATAAGCAGTTCTATCCCTGATTTTCTTCCCATGTAAACTGCTGTGACTCTGGCACTACAGCAGCTGAAGTCTATAACTATCTCTGCACGCAGTGCAGGCAGCAGGGCAGGCAGACTTCAATCATCCTCACTGGGTTTTGTGGTTTTACATGCAGATCACCAGTGAATTGCTTCCTAAATCTTTCCTCTGCAGCTGTGCAGCCAAGGTACAGCAGATCAGAGTTGAAATAAGCCACCCACCCATAGCCAGGGTCCATTTGAGACCTGCAGTGCTGATGGCAGGGGCGAGCAGAGGGAGGGGCAGACAGAGGTCTCGCTCTCACTCTCTGGGTGGCCAGACGAGGGTTGGCTGCCAAGTGGTTCTTTCAGTGCACGAGTCCTGCAGTGTCGAGCCAAATTCTCTTCTGGGTGTCTTTCTGCAGAGCCAGGGTCTGTCGCGTGCCTGAGTGCCTGCTGCTCACAAACCACTGGATATATTCAGTGAGCACTTTATGGAGTGTATTCTTCATCAGTTGACACATTTTGCTGCTTTGTCATGCATCTGAAAATGAACTGCCAAAATATGAAATTTCTTTAGAGCTTTGTTTTATTGGTATGACAACTGCAAAGTGCTGATCTGACTGTTTTAACCCACAATGTCTCTGTTTACTGTGTACGGTGAAGTATGCAGTGCTTATTGTTAATGCGAATGAAATTAGACAAGCCTTTAACAGGCTTCCACATGTATTCAGAATATTTTATAGTTAAATTTTGCTCTAGGAATCACATTTAATTATCCCTCCAAAATGAAGGTGGTAGTTCCCTTCAGATGTGCCTTCAGATGTTCTCTGTGTGTTATAAATAAGCTTCATCTGAAGCAGAGAGCATTAGTCACTATCTTCCATAGAACTTTTTTCATCTGTGCAGTGTTTTGATCCAAAGTCGTTAGCTTACTCCTTCAGGAAGGTACTTGCATGGAATTCAGCTGGTGTGTTTCATGCTCAAGGTAGCCTTACAAAGGAAAAGGATACATTCAAATAACAGTAAAGAGTCAAAAAGGCACAACATTTTGTAAGTGAATCACTGGCTGCTTTGAGATCTTCATTTAACAAAAACTTTATTTTTAGTGCATGTTTCACATGCACTATCACATGATTATTTGAGTTTTTGCAACCAATGCCATGTGTGCAGTGATGACATGGCCTCTGTTTCAATATTGCATCAAATAACTTGCATGCAAAAGATTTGTAGGAAATACAGAAATAGACAATTTAAAGACTGAATTAATTGCATGTTCTGGCATATATCTGAAGAGCTGCTCTTGTTGTAGAATTGTTTATACTCTCTACTTGCCTTTGCACAGAATCTTTGTGGTCCTTTCCCAAATTTCAATGTCTGCGTAACACATCCTTTCAGAACAATAGTAAACACTTATTGGAGAATATAAAATCACAGCTCATTTTCTCAGTTTAAAGAGACTGTAGTTTTTTGCAGAAAACCTCATTTTGTGATTTGATTATAATAATTAATAATGAATCTCTAATAAGGTATCTTGTTGAAGTTCAGTAGCTACACCCAGTCAGTCTTGCTTCTGAAAATTTATTCTAAATTCTCATTCAAATGAATTGCAACATGTGGTTGAATTAATTCTTATTGGAGCAGGGAAATCTGGTGAATGATGGGACTACTGCAGGCCCTGGAGACATTTTCCCTGTGTGGTGCCCTTCCTCCAGTGCTTGTGTCCTGATCCCCTTGAGGGCACCGAGGGTGTGAAGATGGCTGGACAGCAATGCTGGCAAATGTTGTGTGAAAACAGTTTGAAGTTGGATTCTGCAAATATGAGAGAATTCCCCATTAAAATGGAGTGTAATTTCCAAATATTTCTGATATTCTGCTTCCATATTAGCAGCCACACAGAAAAACAAACAAAAGAAAAGCAAAAGCTTTGGCAGATTGCTCATCTCTGGGGCACTGAGACATGCCCTAACATAGTAACAACTTGGTCATCTCTGCATTTTGTTGTTAATTAAACATTATGTAGATAAATGAGAGCAATAAATATGTTAATTTTGTATTTAAATGTTCAGTACAAAAAGCAACACTTCCACCGCAAGGTTAAAGCACATTTGTGTTAAGATAGTTTACACTTCAGGTTTTTCTGATGCCACGTCTCTTTTGATTAAATGAAGTGGATTCTAAAGTGCTTTGCTGGCAAAAGACCACATCTGTAACAAGATTTTGAAAATAATTTGTATACTAGCAGCTGCCAGGCTTCTGGCTGATGGAAGTTAAGACACTGTGTTTCCGTAGAAGAAGTCATAATATCGAGGGATGTTTTGTTTTGAACAGTCTCTGCTGAAATCTACATTGCAGCTGGAAACTATACATTAATCTCATGGCCTTTCACTTATGGAAGAATAATGAATTTTTAATCTGGAGTAACTTCCCAGGGAGCTGGCTGCTGAATAACTCATGGCAAATTTAGGTATCGCTAGAGATGTATCCCACTTCACTACGAGGAATCTGAAAGGCAAGCACCATTGCTGAGGTGTTTCAAGATCTCCTTCCTGGTTCATTCTTTTTCTGGAACTGTCTTATGAAATACATATGAAATACATATGAAATACAATGAAATACACTTATTTCATGGATTATTAATGTGAGAACAGTTTAGAAACAATGTTCTAATACTGCCATAGCATCTGCATTTTCTCCATGGTTGTACTCAAGAAGAAAAGTTTTAATCCAGCTTCAAAGAAAAGATAAAAATTATGAGGATTTAAAATTTTTAATTCACTGTTTAGTGTTGATGTTCTCAGGCAAGTAACCCTCCTGTATTCTAAAACTTTGCCTGACATGCAAAGATTTCAGAATACCATGTTTGTTCTATCTGCAGTAGTACTTGTCCACATCTACATCGTCCTAACTGAATTCCCTCTAGAAGAATTTAAATAAATGCATAAAGTAGATCTATGCCTTTATAAAAGCATTAGAATCTTTCTAAATTAACATTTCTCTAGACAGATTGTTTTCTGGAATGTTTATTACCAAGAGGAAATTGTGTCTGTGTCAGTATTCAGCACTTGTTCACACATTAGAAACTTAAAGATTTACAGATGTATGAAACAACTCACCCCATGGTAACTATTTAAGGTGTATAAATAAACAAATTTAAAACTAAGAAAGGACAAGCTAAAAAATTCCAAGGAATTGGCCTAACTCTTCAGTGTTATTTCAGTAGATAATGGTGGTCAGGGTTTAAAAAAAACCCTCCTCTTTTGGACTGTATAGAAATTGAGGATGATGCAAGTGAGCATTTTAGGTGTGAGTCTAAGGGCCTTGGTCACATGTACATAATATTCTCTGTGCCACCTAGAGGCATGTTGGAATTGTTGCACAGCTCTACTTGTAATTGCTGCTTTATGGTCAAAAAAAGGGAAACCACCGTGGTGTATTGTGAAATATTTAGGGTTAGAGTTGTTCCATATCTTCTGAAAACTCAGACCATTTTTACTCTTTAGTGGTTTTCTTTTAGACTCATTAGCATCCAAATCCTAAATCTGATTTTTTAATAATTGTTCTGAATATGTATGTGCTTTTGTTTCCATTATTGGAAAAAGTATGCATGCAAAGAGTGATACTTATGCATTTTAATCTGTAATGATCTTCTCTTAATGAAGAAGAAAACTTGTTTTTCCTAGTGTTAGATCACAGATGTGCTTAGATGTAATAATAAATATTTTGCTCAGAGGGACTGGCAATCTTGCTGTTTTCAGATGGTCAAACTTTAATGAATCGTAAAAGCTTATTAAAAAAGCAAAATTAAATGCAATCTTGGCAGGGGACTGAATGAGCCACGTGCTAACTAAAAGTTCAATTACCATTGCTTTATTTTATCCTACATATGTAAAGATCAGGTATCCTCTCTGTTTTTTTATGAAATTTAACTCACTACTGTATTGCATAAGGGTTAGCTGCATAATTTTTTTTTCCTTAAAATGTATCCATTTCTTATAAAGCAATCTAGCTGTACCTGAATTCTTCTGACGCAGAGGCATCCTCATGGTGTCCCAACTCAATGCCTACTGGCCAGGTGGATCACATTGATAATTTTAGTTGATTCCTTTTCTGTGCATATTTACTTTTTCTTTACTAACAGCTTGACCTATACTACAAACTATTTCACAAAGGCCTGTTCTGAATAATGCTACATGCTGGTGACCTTCAGTTACTGCCAGCTAGACCTAGATTATCACCTGCTGATTTGGAGGCAAAAGGCTTCTTAATCTTGCAGTGATCTTGTCCTTAAAGTGTGGCCAAGGATTAAAGGCTTCAGCTGCTCTCTAAACTTTACTAAAAAGATAGTTGAATTCATAAGTGCAGGACCTGGTGCTGGCTGCTTTGTGGTGTTTTTTTGTGTCTCCAAAACAGTCCAATGGTTTAATTTCAAACATTGCTTAGCGGATAAAACGTCTTATCCTAAGAGAAATTAAATCCATGCTGACATCTGCTAAATTGAGTTTAACGAAAGCTGCCTAAAATCTGTCACTTATCCAAGTCCTTTCAAGGAAACATAATGGATTTTGACATTTTTTGGGATGGTAGAACAAATTTATTTCTTGTTTCTGTGACTCAGGTTTATTAAATGAATGAACAAAATCAAAACAAGTACATTGAAAACATTCCTACTCTGCAAATCATTTGTCTGTATGATTTCTTTAGGGTTTTCCGGGAGATATTGGTGTACCTGGATTAAATGGCCCTGAAGGTCCTAAGGTAAGATTATATGAAAACCTATTAAAAATAACAGTAAATAGTGTAAATCTCCAAGGATAAGGCTCTGAGAGATGGAGACTGGCATTATGAGAAGATAAGCTTACTGACACAATGCAGGTACTTTGCCTCAGGTAGTTATATGAGGAAGTTATTTGAATGCTTAATGCTGTCCACGCAGTTCTGAGAGTAATTACCATGTTAGGTGGAAGCCTGTAATGGCAAAATAAGTGTGAGAAAATGCTATGTAGCTAGAAAGGAGCAAATGTTTCACCTGTATTTAAATAAAATGCATACCAAATGTATGCAGATCTTTGTATTACTCAGGTTCCACCTTTTAACAACTTTTAAAAGAAATAGTAGTTGAAGATATGGTAAAAGTGTAAAATTCATGTGCCAGATTAAATTATGGATAAAAGAATATCTATAACCATAAAGCATAAAATTTATCTACAAAACTGTGCCAGAATAGTTTAGCTTCTGCTCTTTAGTAGGCTAAAATTTTAGACCCAGCTTAGGCAAGAATTCACGTGGATAGAGTTTTCAATGCAGCTTTGAACAAAAGCAGATGTAGGAATTTTTTTTAATATTGGAAATGGTGGAGACTAACACAAAAAGTGCAGGTGACTCAGAAATTAACCCAGAGGAAGATGATTGAATAATATATAAAGATTGACTACTTGTTGAAAGGCAGATACCAATGAAGTTCCTCAATCATCAGCCTTGGGACTATTCTTACATTGTATTTTCTGTGGTAAATAGGCACAAGTATGGCAGAATGAAATTCATATATGAAACAAAGTTGAGCATCTTTAGATTATCTAAAAGACTGCAATTTTTGCTAATTCATTCCACTTCAGTTATTTCAGATTGATTCATACAAGGACTAAAACAATAAATCCTACTATAAACTTAGACCAAAGACGTTGCCAGATCTCTCTGAAATAGGAGCACAGTAATCCAGTTAAAAATTAAGTGAAACTGTAGAACACATGAAGCAAGATGTCTCATTAATGCCACTGCACAAAGCATGAGAAGGCTTTATCTCCTTAGTACAGTTCTGGGCATTTTTATTCCAGGACTCAACTGTGCAAGACCAGCATTTGTCCAAGAACAAAACATACAGGTTGTCTATGAGTAAACAGGCATGGAAATTACAACATTTTCTATCAACAGAGTTGTGAAATTCTGTAACAAACTACTCAAGAAAACGTAGGATGGGGAGCAGTAAATAGTTTAAAGATAAAATCTAATTGGTACCAGGAGATTGTAGCAATACCTCCATGCCAAAGGTGATCATTCTTAAGAACCTCTCAAATAACCCAGTTGCTGAAGCCATAGCTAATATTTTCTGTATCTCTTCTCTTTCAACCGTATCAAGAGCCTTTTACCAAAATAGACATCAATCTACTAGGAAGGCTGAGAACGACTTATCTGATGTGGCAAATTGAGGAGAAGTTAAAATGTATTTCTAGAGACAGGTGTCCACCTTCAATTCTGATTTTTTGCTTTGCTAACTTGTTTGTATGCATGTACGTATAACGTTAGCAGCTTTATATGAACGAGTTTGCCTGACCATTGCAGTGGCAGTTGCTCTTGTGTTTCTGAGTTACCAGGGCGTTTACTAAAAAACCCTGTGTGGATGAAAGACTGGGTCTAGGGAAAATATTGGAAGAGAAATACAACAATTCTTGAACTGCAGTTCAGATTTAATCAACCGGGATTATACATGAATGATGCAACAGATCTAATCCTTGTTGCTCAGTTTCCTCAGTGAGATTGTGTTGTTGCACATTATATCTGACGAGCTTTTGCGAGAATTCTGTTGATGTTTAATACATATGTTACTGATTTGTTGCCTTTTCACAGATTCCAGAAAAAAAAAAGGAGCTAGGAGGTGGACTACAAAGTTTGAGACTCCATGTTCTTTGATAGAGAAATTACTGAATAGCTGAACCAGATTCATGCTCTCCAGCACATTTGGTATTAGAGACAAAAAGCTTAGACAGCCTGCCCTAGTCAGGGAGAGCTGGTGGCTTACATTTTAAAAGAAGGATTACCAAACTGGAAAAACTCTTACACTGCTCCCAGTACTGAGGGAGAAGGTCTGTGTAACTCTGGAAATGTTTGGCTTTTGGGATTCCCAGCTGCCTTGAGTTGACTGCAGCTCTAAAAAATTTCCTCCAGCTTTTATTTTTAGAAAACTGTTCTCACTATGCTGCTATTTTCCTCATGTTTTTGTTTATGCTTCCTCAGAAGCAATATCTATTTTAAAAGTCAAGAAAGCAGGGTAAGCTTTATTTTTTAACAGTCGGTGTGAGATAAACTCAACCTCTTGGAAGTTTAAGCTCTATTGAATGTCATCAGCTGTCTCTAAATGCCAGTAGAAGTCCTGGATTGTGAATGTTCCCCAAATTAGTGCAATAATCAGCAAATCTGACCTCTCTAAATCAATGTTCAAATGATTTATTATGTAATTTGGTCTACAGGACATTACTCAGCTTGGAAACAATATTTTAGAAGGTGTTTGATCTTGATCCACCGCTTACTAAAAAAAACAACGTAACATACATTTTTAAGAAAAAGGGAATGAGAATGTTTTTTAGAAGTTCTGAAATAACTTTGTTTGTTTCTTGTGTTGTTCTTTGCAAGTATTTATGCTCTCTAACCAAGAAAACTGAAAGGAAAAGATGATCAGAATATGCTGACTACCGCTGTAGTTTTTCCAGCAGTGTGTATTGTACCATGGAAGTAGCTAAGAGCTTCCTTTCCCTGTTAACTTACGTTTGTTTGTATAACACCTTTTAACAAAGTGATCATTAGGAGTTTCACCTCTTCTGGAAGGGATGGTCGACTGCGAAGTTATGGATGTGAAATACAGGATACCCCCTTTGCTGACTCCCATTTTTTTCCAGATGCTTTGGCATATGTGTAATAACTACCTTCATTTTCTGTTTGTTGCCTGAAACCCCAAGGAGGAGATGGAAATTTCATTTATATTCAGTTTACAGTCTGGAGTTTGTTTCTGGATCCAGTTAAGTGCAGTGGAAGGATGTGTACAGTAGCAGTGCTGCTGCTATTTCCACAATGCCATTACACTGCAATGAAAGCCCTATCTCCTAACGGGCTTCGCTGTTAGAATAAAACAACTGTTATGCCAAGACAATTTCATTACTAACCATATAAAAATATTACTTATGTAGTGCTGCTGAAAGCCCTCCTGTCGCTTCTGTGGTGGATGTCAGGCAACACTCCACCCCAGTCCTTCCCAGACTGATGGCCTCGTTGATGAAACTCACTACTTTGAGATGGCCTGTTCCATTTTTCTCTTCCATTTTACTTTGCCTGCTGAGTAAAATGTTGCTGGACCAGTGCCTTGACCAATATCTAGACTTCAGCTTCATTAGTACAGAGTTAATAAGGCTTACACTTTCCCACCGTTGCTTTCTTCAGAGGATAATCATATCTCTCCTAAAGGGCAGTTTCTTTGTTCTTGTTGCTTTATCTGATATGGTTAAGCTTAGGTTTCCCAGAACAATAATATGTTTACACATTTTTTTTTGTTCTATGCCAGGTCAAGTGCTTTTCCCAATTATCCCATTGTAATTAGGGTGCCCAAGGTTTTTGACACACTGCTAGCTGCAAAGTCTTTTTTACAAAGTTTTGGAAATATTGGTGTGAGCAGTCATGAAAACTCTGAGTTGGCAGAGGTTAAGGTGCTTTATCTCTGGGAAGCTCATTATAATCCTAATAGAAAAGTAAGGGCTGAAAATCACAAGTAGTTTTGGTGGTTTAAATGCACTTTGTGGTTTCTTTCCATTGCAGTGTTGTCAACACATGTTATTCTAAAGACTACCTTAATAAAAGGTCTGTGCATTGATGACGCTTTAACCTTAATATGGTAGTGTGCTTTATCTCTTTAAAAAGAGAGGAATTGTTCTATTGTGTTCCAATATTTTCCTATTTTCTTCTCACAACATCAAAAGAATAATATTTCAGCTAAATCTGTGCCGAAGTTTGTACTATGCTTGGTTTTCTGCATCTTTTCCTGGCTTACTAAAGGAAATACTATGAACAGGGATACAAAATTAAGTCTGCTACCTCAGTTTTGGATTTTAATCCAGGTTTGTAAGAGGAAAAATCTAGACCAACATGATTGCCAGTTGTAAGTTCTCACTGTGTTTGTTTGGATGTTTAGGGAGCTCTGGGGGACCGAGGGCCTCCAGGGCTACAAGGCCCCAAAGGAGTTGAGGTAAGATGAAAAAATTATCCAATTAAGAGATTACGTTTCAAAGTTGCAAGGGGTTAAGACGGTTAGACAACAATGGTTAGGTGTGTATGGTGTTGTGCAAAATTTTAAAGGTTTTTTTTGCATTTTGGCAAGTGTTTCAAAAAGTTTTTAGCAGCCTCATGGGGTTGTGCCATGTGTGGTTTATTTTAATTTCAGTGGAATCTCAGATAATATGTCCAGAGCTGGATGTGGTTATTTTAGTAAACTGGGGAGATGGGAGGGAAGGGGGTTAGCACAATGGAGATAGAAAGCATATATCCATTTAACTATAGTGACCTAGATAATCTTAAGTAAACACTTAGGCCCCTATTAACTGAAAGGGGAGAAGGGCAGTTCTTCATCTTACAGATTCATCAAGTATTCTTAATTCATCATCATAAAAATAAAATCTCATGTCTTGTAGGCTAAAAATAATTAACATTAGAAATAATTTAGTTGGTGATTCTGAAGGTAGACCTCTAGACTTCTAAGTAGCTAGATGATGGGCTTCAGTGACAGATATTGAGTGAGTAAAAGCTAAGAGTGGCAAAATGGTCTGTTTCCAGGTGTTTCTATCAGACTTGGACTCAGACAAACATGTATGAAATTTAGGATGATAAAATAAATACAAACAGTTATCTGCAAATATTCTTTTTTAAAACTAGACTTGGCATCAAGATCATTGAAGTCCTGATTTCTTTTAGGGAGAAGTAGGACCAGCTGGACCTATTGGAACAGTCGGCCCAAGAGTAAGTATAAGTAATTTTGTTAGAGTAGGCTATTTTTCAGTAGTACTGCTTTGAAATGTAAGTTTAGTGTGAGAAGTGACCGTGATAAAATGGCATCTCCTGAATGAATGTGTGTTTTTCCTCAGGACATGCTCAAAGCAGAGCTGGGAGGGGAAATGGTTTTCCATGCAAAGGGTTTGAAAGGAAATCACTGCCATAGTGCACAAAATATAGTGCTCCTCTGAGACAGATGAAACTGCCTTGAACCACCTAGGGACTGAACCAGCTGATATATCAAAATATTTAAACTGGGGAAGAACCTACTCAGCTCACAGGGAGAAATATAAAGGATGTATGCTTTAAGAAATCTACCAGAAACCTGGGGATAGATACTGAAAACAGTAAAGCTGGAATGTCACAAGGCTGTTTATGCTGACATGTTTTAAGAAATAGAAGTTTAAAACTATCATCCAATTTTTTTGTTAGTTATAAAAATGCACTAGTGTCTAAGAATATTTCAGTGAACTTGAAGCTTATTTTTAGAAAATTTCTAAGCTAAATTGGATACTAACCTGCACTAAGGATTATAGGAGTGTCAGTAAGTTTATTGAATGCAATTTGATCTTCTGCCTTTACTTGATTTGATTATGTGTGGTAATCACTGACTTGGCTTTCATTCTGGATGACTTCCCATTTCTTACATGAATTTGAGATTCTTTTCCACTGTTCTCTGCTTTTAGAGTGGATATATGCTTATGTCATTTTTCCTATTCATTAGCTAGTCAAAGCTGGGAATTTGCTTTCTGTTAAAAATGATATTAAAATACTTACTTGCCACATAGATTAGGTGTTAAACAAACTCATACCAAAACAAAAAAAACCAAAAAAAGCCACCAAAAAAAACCTGCAAAAAACCAAACACAAAACCATCCCACAGAAGCCTCTTTTTTTTTTCAGCTGAGGAAAACGTGCTAGAAGTTACACAGAATTTCAAAACACTCTGTAACTCAGTTCAATATTCAGTTTAATCTGTGTGAGCTTCTGCCGAGAGCCTCATGGAAATTTTTATTTTGGCTGCATCGTCCTTTGAATCTCCTCCTTGGGCAGGGCTTTGTGGCTGGACAGCAACTCTCATGTTGTGCTGTGGCAATTGGAAAAGAAGATGCTGCAGTGGGTGACTCATGGGCAATGAGACACCTACCTTCACATCGTCCACGTCACCGGGCGTGCACAGGCCACCATCAGCTGGTGTCAAAGTGACCCAAGAGGAAAATTTTTTGTGTAACCTAGCAAGCTGAAATATTTTTAATCTATTTTGGGTCAATTTGACCTAAATTATTTAGGTTTTTATTTCTCTCAGTGGGAAATGTGCACACCATTGGCATGTCTTACGGCTCTCTGGTTTCTCTCTCACAACAAGTTGTTGAGAGAAGAGTATGTGCATCTGAAGTGGGCCCCAGGGTTGCTGTCTCTAGACATTTTTTTAGTAGCTTGCTGGCTAACATCCCCTCCTGAAATGAGAGATAGGGGAAAAGGGAATTTTGCTTGATGGGCAGCCCTGCCTGTTTTTCCTCCCTGTCCAGGGGCCCACAGGCTCTTGCTTGGATTCTATGGCTGCTCTTGACTCCAGCTGTTCCACAGCTCCAGGCCAGCTTGTTTGCACTGCTGTTCTGAACTCTGCTCTCATCTCTGCTTGTCCTTGGTGCTTCACTCCCACATGTAACAACTCTGGGTGATTCTGTCAGTGAGAGAGTCACAGCCATGACATAAAATCTCACATAGTGTAGCAGGACTGAGTCAATAAGGTGCTGAACACATCTGTCTTTTTAAATTATGCAGTTTATCCCTTCCTTGGTTGCAATTTGACATTCATTTGATTTACATAGCTTTTGCTTCTGTTTTCCATGAAAGGAGTTTTAAAAAGTGAATGTTACATCTGAAAGTAAACCCTATCAAAACCGTATTGTCACTGCACTAATTGAATAGCCATGGGGGCAGAGGGGACTCTCTGAGAGGGACCTGAAGGAGTGGTCTGGCCATGCATGGCCCCAAGACACCATCAGCTGTCAGCTCTGTCTTTACCTGACAGATGTGTTTAACTTGTGTTTTGCAGCCTTCAGGAGTGGGAATTCTTCATTCTCCTCGTCAATCTGCTTCAGTTGTTTGCCTGGTTTACAGATCCTTTTTTTAATGTCTACCTGTTCTATCTGAAAGTCTTGCCTGTGCTTTTCTCACTACAACCTTGCTTCCTGCCTCACAGACCTTATCTGTGGGTGCAGTCAAAATAGGTTTGTCCTCTTTTCAGCCACTGTTACCTTAATTTTGTAGGGCTTGTCTGAAGTAGGTGAAGTATCCCTGTAGGTGATAGATTGTAAACCTTTGATTATTCTTATGAAACAGTCATGGAGAAGGTTTCTAGTGCTTCTGGAATCCTCATCTCTTTTACAATTTCAGGTCAAAATATCCAATCCCTAGTGCAGGTTTAGGCATGTGCCAAGCTGGCAGCCATAAACGTTCACCTCATTTTTCTCCCTCCTCCCTCACCTACCCTTGTTTCTAACATATGCTTCAAAAAACATGCAAGAGACCAAAAACCCCAGGACCCACCTGACCAATGCTGCCATCAAAATAGATCATTCTCTACTAGACCAGAAGTGAATACGAACCTACGCAGAGGTGCTCAGTCCCAGCTCAAAAAATAATTTCCATGTGTCTAAAGTAACTGGAGACAAAACCGAGGATGTTCCCCTGCTCACTCAGGATATATCTCAGTTCCAAAGACCTCAGTCTGTTTCAACTTTGGAAGAAGTGTTAGCTGAATCTGATCACATCATTTGATGTTTCATTCATTCCTTTCCAAGCCTTCCCACCCACTCTATTCCAAAGTCAAATACTTGCATTGTCTTAAATTAATCCTCCTACATAAAAACCCCGATTTTTTGGTATTTGCTTAATTGTCCTGTGAAAATACAGTAGTAGACATACTGAAGATGTGACTGTGTTTATCCAGTTTCCTCCCACTTAACCCTTGCTCTCAAAAGCTATCCAAATATTAACACTGTAACTGTCAGTGTAGCTCAGCTCAGTCAGTGCAAGCATTGGTGCATTTTATTTTTTCATATCTTCATTGCTGAAGAGGAAAAAGCCTTTAAAAGAGTGGAGATTGTTTTAAACCAGAAAGTAAAAAGGAACTGTTGCAAGTAGATTCCTTTCTGAGACACATGTGTTAAGCAGAAGCTGGAAATTATATGTCATAAGATGAGCAGTTTCTTCTGATGATAGTGGAAAATGTTCTCAAATCTGCCCCACACCCCCAGTGCAGTATTTTCTAGAAGTGCCTTCCTGTGGGCTGAAGACATGTGGGAAGCTTATGGAGGGATCGAAATGAAGTGATAGTGGGAGATATTTACATTAATATATACACACCTGTACCTACCAGTTGTGAGGTGAAAGGAAGTACTGTTGGTTGCTGTTTCCTGAGAGAAGGGTAGAACTTTCAGTTAATATTTTAGGAAGCAGATGTTTCCTTTGGGATTACCCTACCTTGGAAGAGTAATTTTCTCAGGGGTTTGCAAGCAGAAAATCAGCCATCCCTAGTGTAACCAGTGGCTTTTCCTCCATGTGTAAATGTATCGTATTTCTGTTTAAAGCCAAATCCGTGTGCTTCAGATTGCTTTACCAGTTAAATCCACTTGTTCCCTTTTCTGATCAACTTCCATCTGTTCTATGTCCTTTGCAGCTAGTACATAGCTGGGGAATGACAGCCAATAAACCTTTACAAGCTGTAACTCCAATTCAGTTCTCATAAGACTTAAAATTATCAAGGTAGTTAATAGGGGCCACTAGGGTTTTTTTCAATGAATTTCACTTAAAACATTTTAATGT
Organism: Coloeus monedula; assembly: GCF_965178545.1. NCBI lineage: Eukaryota > Metazoa > Chordata > Aves > Passeriformes > Corvidae > Coloeus > Coloeus monedula. The sequence continues at coordinate 17,466,314 of NC_138789.1, forward strand.
TACAGTCTTGCTGTACAGAAAAACCTTAAGTTTCTTTACAGCAAAGTAGTTAAACAGCATGTAGTGACGTGCAGAAGCCCATCACTTGTTCTTTGTTAAGCCCTGTGGAAAGACACGATTTGCTTTATCTGGATCTCTCAGAACCTCTCTTCATGGTCTTTTCTCCCTGCACTCCTGGCTGTACCATATTTTAGTCCATTGGCAAAAACAAAAAAAGTTCCTAAAGTGACTTTATTAGCTGGAACTTGTTGGGCAAAATGAAATTACTCAGGTAGGCAGAGAGAATGATAGAGATAGAAGGGGTTTAATGTGAGAAATCATGGAACCTGCTAAGACAATGTACTTTTAAGCCATATAGAGAATTTCTCAGATGCCTAGGAACTAACACACACATTGTGCTCTGAAAGACAGACTCAGAGCAGCTGAAGGAAGAGAGTCAAATGAAAAAATGCCATGTCTTTTTAAGAAACCTTTTATTATCTGTTGCTTCAGTTGCTCTTTTCTCAGGGCAGCCAATGCAGAATGGAAAGCTCTTATTACGGACTCTGGCGATTCCAATTATTCAGTTTGTTGGAAGAGCCGCTGAAAATTTCCTTTTAGCACAAATCTGCATCTTTTTGATAATGAATCATTAAAATGTTAAATTAATTTTCTTTCTCCAGTTGTCAGCCTACAGCGATCTCATCAGCAACTTGCTCAAGAGCCAGATCCAGTCCCCTGGAGCTTTATATATTGCTGGACTAGGGCCTTTTCCTCAGAGCAGATGGGGAAAGTTTGTCCAGGCTGGGCTGTGCTGTCCAGATAGCCAAATGGTTAGGCCATGTTTTATGTTGTACAGGAAGTAAAGTATACTGGGAGGGAAAACAATCTCTTAAAAGGGAGACATAATTATGAATATCTAATTGAAAATTAAGGGGGAAATCTTAAGGGTTTTCTGTGCCTTTGTGAATTTGTGTGAGTGATGACAGAGGAAGGGATGAATGTTGTAAAGTGCTTCAAAGATCCTGTCAGTTTGTGGCCTCCTGCTCTGATTGATGTTGTGTTTCTTCCAGCTAACAGTGTTATCACCAGAGTATCACAGCAGCAAGCTCTGTCAGCAGCAAAATGCTAGTGGAGAGAAATGAGGCTTAAAATCATCAATTTTCTGAATAAAGAGGAGAGGATATTTGAGCTGGTTTTGTCTGGTTGAGGAAGAACAGTTATGACACCAGTCCCTGAAGCCTAGGCATCAAATTCTGTTAGTGTTGAGTCCCTGTTCTGCTGGAATTAACTAGGAGAGAACGTGGCCTTGCTTTTTTTTTGTCTCCTTAATATGTCTTTTCAAAGTGAAATTAAAATGTGTTTCAGTCTTGGATTTTGACAGTTTTTACTCAGTGTTAACTGCTGTAAGGCTTAATACAAATTTTGCTTACTGTTCCAGTATTTGATGAAATATTCAACAGTGTATTTTCAGATTTAAATTTCTAAATACACTTGCTTCAAATTTTTGTATTAAATATTACTAATGCACTTATTTTGATACATAGATACATTGGGATGAAATTATATTTTTGAAATAAAATATTTACAATATTTTGTTCTAATCCTTATATTAGGGAAAACCAGGACAGAAAGGTTATGTAGGTGATCCTGGACCAGAAGGTTTAAAGGTAAGTGATGGTTTTGTGTATGAAATAGAAGGTATTTGGAGCAGAGTTATACACTGCTATTTACAGTACCGTGACAGTGAAGGGATATGAGTACACATGCTTCCATTGAAGATAAGTGTGTATCATACTGATGATTCTGCTTTCTTGCAAGATCCCATTTTGGAAAAGAAGAAATTTGTTAAAATGTCATTCAAATGTCAATTCTCCTAATATTTCATAACAAAATTAAAGTTATCAATACAGTGCACAGGCGACATTTACCTTTGAAGCAGTAGTGAAATAGTGATGGTAATTTGCTGAAAGGAAAATTTAAATAAAAATAGAGTAATTAATTTATAGTATTTGTTGACTTAATGTGTTTAGTGAGCACTTAATTGACAGTTTTTATTTTTGCAGGCAAATACTGAATACTTTAGGACATCATTTTACAAAGTCAAAATTAGCCACTGACAATTTTTTTTGATTGCTTAATTTTAGCTTTTAAAGTTTTAATTGGCAGATGTAATTTAGAAAATAAAGAGACTCTTGGAAAAGAGAGGACTTTAATATACACATATGAAAGAAATTACTTTTCTAGTGAACTACATCATCTGTTTTCTACATTTAACAGGGAGAACAAGGAGACCAAGGAAACCTTGGAAAAACTGGTGAAGCAGTAAGTTCAAATTCTTTCTGGTTTGATTTTTAATTCTATTTTATTTGAGAGCGAATAAATCATTTGTTGCAGACATCGTCTGATGAAGTTTGCCTGTATTCAAAGCTGTAGGATGTCAGTTATACCTTTGTAGCCCTTCAGATTCATACTATTTAAAGAAATTTCCCCTTTTAAGCATTTTCCAGAATTCTGCTTTTTTCCCAGTATGCTGTGTGAATGTTGCAGGTGGTTGTAGGGATTTTCCAAGGCATGTTCATGTAAGTGAACAAGTGATCCTTTTCCAGTTAAATCATTTGACAGGCTACATTTAGCCTGAGATGTATTTTGCAGGCTTGTTCTGTCTACCCTCCATAAAATCACAGAGCTCAAGGTGACCTCATGGTGACACATCGTCCATCCTCTTCTGCCTAGGCAGGATCTGTTATCTTTACATAATTTCTGACAAATATTTGTCTAAACAGTTATTAAAAAGCTCCAAGACCAGGGCTTCTCTATTTTTTAAGAAGTTCTCTCGGTTGTGTAACCTGATTCCTTTCTGCTGGAAACAGCATTTTACATATGATGGTTGTTATTTTGTGCCCCTCTCATTCTTTCTTTTTAGACTTAACAGTCCCAATTCAATTAGCCTGTCATGTTTTTGAGATTATTTAAGTCACATTCTAACTCCCCTGTAGTCTGTTTCCAATTCATGCAAACATCTATGACTTGAGCTTACTGCCTAAACTGTTCAGAATTGAGAGAAGGGAAACACTGCTTCTTGCAAGTCTACTCCTTGCACAAATGTGCTCACTTTTACAGTAGTGTGTTGTTATTCAGTTGAGATCCACAGTCTCCTATCCTTCTTTTTTTAAAGGCCTTACCTCTCTCAGTTCTTCCACTGTAGGTGCCTTTTTAGTTGATAATTGTCATTTAAACATACTGCCTTGAAATTCTCTCTACTTAATTTCATCCCCTGCCCTTCTGTATTTTTAACTTTTGTCTGGGATTTATGAGCAGATGTGAACTTGTTGGCCCATAGTTGAGTTACCCAAATGTTGTCTAGAACATGACTACATTGATTTTATTTCTAGAGTTGATGTATGCCGAGGAGAGATACCACACACTGGTTTGGGCTTAGTGCTGTACTCACATAAACTCTGTCCACCTTAGTTGGTAGTCAGAGTTAGCTCCCCATTGTCTGCAAAATACTGAGCAGATGTACCTCAGGCAACTCATCAGATGGTTGGTTAGTGCTGAAATTTTACAAACTGCTTGTGAGTCAAGTCCAGCTCTGCTGGGCACTCTGGAGATTGTGTTCTGGGGAAGGGCACTGAGAAGTTGGACTCTCAATTAGAAGTATCTGCTTAAACAGGAGCCAACAGTGCCATGCCAGACCATAAGGTCCCCTTGAGAGTCATCCAGCATATCTCTAAATGCAGCTTTTATTACATGTGAACTCTGGTTTTCAGCCTGTAACAAGTTAGGGAAAATTGATAGCACTTACTACGTTGAATAGTGCCACATGCACCAAAACCCTCAACAGAAGACAAAGCTAGGCTCAGTCTTAAGTCCTTACATGAACTGTAGTACATAAAGCAGTCACAGAAGCTACTTGCTTAACCTTAAGTTTCTGGATTTGACATAGAATTTTTTCAGTGGTCTTGAATTCAGTGGACAAATTTTCCATGACTCAGATCTTTTTTATGAAAGTAGTATCTTTCACCACTAGAAGAGCTCCATTCTATCTCACAATTATTAGCTCAAATACACAATCAATGATGATACGTTGCAGTGATGTTGAATAAAATAATCATACCACCTACCTAACCATATTCAGGGTCAAGCTGCAAGAAGGAAATAATATTTTCTATGCCAAACAAGGGGCTGTTGGAGCTCTGTTACAGTATTATAAAAAAACGTAATTATGGCCCATTATAATTACCATTTCCCACATGTGATATTTGAAGAATTTGCAAGTGATACAGGATTGCACATGATACCTGGCAACTGAAATAGTTTCTAAGTTATTGATAAATATTTCTTATTTTTAACTGTGGACTGTAGAATGTCTTTTGCTTTATGTACATGTATCTAATCAAATGAGCTTCATAGGCCCTTGATCCTATTATGTTACCTTTGCATTATCTGGCAGAAGAGGACTAGGGCCCACTACATGATCTTTAAGGGTATAATAAATATTATATTGTCATTAAGGCCAATGGTGAAACACCAAGAGGAGACACAAGCACACTCAACTCTCAGACCTTTCAAAACCTCTTTCCTTCACTTCAGTCACCACTGAAATCTGTAACAGTTCACCTTTTCCAAAAAAATTGAAAGACAGGAAGAGGATGGTTTTTCTCATATGCATAAAATGATTTTCCAGATGTGAGCCCTGGTGCAAAATATTCACTTCTGTATGCTTTGGATGCAGGTTTTACTTCCAGCTTCTCAACAGCTTCTGTTTGTAACAAGTAATTTCTCTTTCCCTTGGCATGCACATAGAGTACAAACTTCTTAATTCACAGATAAATCCACTCCCTGCTATTCAGTATTGGCTCTGGTGGCATGAGGTAATCTCTGGAGTCAAACATGCCACACACAAAACAAACAAACGAAAAGTTTGAAAAACAGAAGACAAAGTACAAGAGCAAAGTACAAGTGCTATCTGTGGCTGGGACAGATTTCAAGATGGAGTCAAAAACAGGTATGGAGTAAGGTATCTGTCCTTACTGATGCCTTGTTGAATTTTGTGCTACCAGATGCTTGGTGACACTAAATACAAAGAGGAATTGTACAAATAGCAGTAAAAAATGTGCAACTACGGTACAGTTTATTTAATAGTAAAGGCAAAGGGAAAAAGAAATTGCTAAAAAGTCGATAGTAAGCTCAGTGTCTAAAAAATTCTGTGTATTTGGTTTCTCCCTTCTGCACCACGACCCCACCAGCCTCCCTTTTTGGCTTGTCTATGGTTTTCTGTTTATTCATTATCTCCATTGACAGACTTCTTCAAATTACAGGATAGAACACGTATTTTTAAGCCCATGGTTAAAATATATTCTACTGTTTTTCAGCAATGGGGAATCCAACACAGCATTCCAGTTTTCCAAATGATAACTAGTGTGTTTCCTGAATAAGCTGTCCAAAGAAGCAATTTTGCAATAATAAATCCTGTAAATGCTGAATTCATAGCAAATTACACCATGACCACATGTGCCTGTCTGCTATTAATACCAAAGGGTTGCACCAATATTTTTCTTCTGTTTCTTTTGATTTGCTTACTTCTCCTGGTATCATTCATCTCCTGTCTTTCACTAATATATATCTGCCACTGCTGTTTGAGGTGCCAAAATAGTTATTCCTTTTCTGTAGCTGCTTTCCCAGATCCTGCTTAATACCTGCTTAGAAAAGTACAGATAACTCTGCACTAACAGGGAAATTGCAAGAGCAGGAGATTGGAGTATAACACTTGGTTATTCAGCCTAGTAAGGTGGAATAAGTGCTGAAATACAGCTCTGTCAATAGCCTAGGAGCCATAGTATCCAACATTTCTTAGGTCACACGAAGCTGCTGATTCTTCAGAGCACATTTGTGCCAAAATATTTCTGGGTGCTTGTCCACTGTGGAAAGAGAGTAGACCAAATTTATAAAATGTTCACTGTGGTCATAAGCTTAAATGACACACATTTTAGAGTATATCAGGAATGTGCTTAAAGTCAGACTTCAGACACTATTCCTTAACCAAGTCCTGCAACAAAAACTGTTTATCTGGCTACAGCATATGCTGTGCTTGTTTAAAGGGGAAGGGAGGCAGGTTCAGGTGGGGCTCCTTGGTTCAGCAGAGCCCTGAGCTGTGGTAGAACCAGCAGCTGTTCGTTGCTGCAGGGTATTTGGTTAAGTGCAGGACCATCAGGTCCAATTGAAGAGGGATTGGTTAAGATAGTGAGAAGTAAGGGAGCAGCAGACACAGCAAATGTACACTGCTGATGAGACAAAACCTTTTGGAAGTCATGCCAAAAGAAACAACCCCTTCAGCTACTGAGAAAATTCCCCTTATGTTTTGGGGGGGGAAAATCTGACTTTGCTGACATGTGCAACTGGATTTTTTTGTGCTTAGATAAGATGCTGCTCAGTGATGGAGAGCAAATATTTGAAACAAACTTCAAGCATTTCATACAAATAATCTGTTTGCTAAAATGTCAGGAATGATTTAAGAAATGATTTATTTCTCAGCTTTTATGGCACAAAATGCAACTCATCTGAAATTGAAACAGTTGTTTTCCAGGATTTTTTTAGCGTTTGATAATGCTAGTGTTTACCCAGGCTGTGCCACTCTGAATAGCTAAGTACAAGCTAATTCCTGTTTTTCCTTGCCACCTCTGTAAAATAAATTCAGCCCATACACTTCTGCATTAGAAATCACTGACATTTATACACACATTGAGACAGAGTACAAGGGTATAACTGTCAGCTGCAGTATGTGCAACTGGTGTCAAAAAGCAGAGTTCATGAACACAAATCCTGGAAAAATAATCTTCAGAAATTACATGTCAGCAAAGTTCACTGGTTGCAAATAGTTTTTGAAACAACAGAAGGAAACCAAGCTGAAACAAAATGTGCTTTGCCATGAAAAGAAAACCTTACAGTGCAGCAAAGGAAAACCAGTGATGTTCAGGCTGTCGATGGCAGCTCCAGAGCCAGCTGCAAATGGTCAGGCTGCAAGAGTCTGTGAATGGCAAGAAAATGCTGCAGTCAGGCCATGTGCCTCTCAGCTGAGTTGCTTTTGGGAAGAATTACCATAAAGCAATTACCACATCTTTCAGGGAGGTAAAAATTAGCTGGATTAGGCACCAGGGATGCATAATTCAGGGAGAATGGAAACTGCAATTTCTTTTGCTTGAAGAAAAGATTAAGTGAACTTTAAATGATGTGTTCAGGATGCTCAACAGAAGGAGTTCTTTGAATTATCCTGAGAAGTCTGGGCTTTAGGGTTATACAAAAGAGAATTTTAAACCATAGGCCAAAAGATAAGTCAATTGAGGAAAGCCTTTTTTTTTTTTTTTCGAAGCCTAGTGAATGCATGGGACATTGCCAAGGGCTTCCAAAGAAGGAACTATTTCAGCTGCTTTCAGAAACCAGTTGGATAGAGATTGTTGTAAGTTCTATGAAGCCTTAACAGTGAATGGTAATAATGATACTTCTGCGTCTTATGTTGTGATTCTTGTTTTTACCCTATGAGACCTGATACACTGTAATTCCTGCCCAGAAGAGTGGGGAAAGAGGTTACAGTACTAGAGGTTAGCTTTATCAAGCTGTTGCTCATTTTTCTTGAAGGATTTTTTGCTAGTGGTTCTCTTTATCGTTTGGTTTCAGCTAGAGGAACAGTACCTGCACATGGTATCTGCAGTTTAGCTTCCCAGGTTCTATCAGTGAGCACATCCTGCTCCCACTGTCTCAGGCAGCTTCCTTTATATGCAAGGATTCCTCTACAAGTACTATTAAACAGAATTACCCTTACACTGGTGTTACTGGAAGCAAAATTTAACCCATATATTTCTTTCTTAAAATTGCTGTAGATTAAGTGATTGGTGCCAGTACATTTTGCCCTTCAAATATTCAAGTAGTTGAATTTTTGAGTCCTTTAATGAATTGAGTGAAATATCAGCTGCAAGGTACAAATATGGTGCATCTCTGCTCTTACTCACTTTCTCCATTGGCAGTAGCAAATCACAGATTTTCACTCGGATTATAACCTCTGGTTGATAACCAAGTAATTTTCTCAACAGACAGAAAATTAATAGAAAAATGTTATTGTGACAAGATAGTATTAAAAATTTATTATGTCATCTCATTAAATGAATGTTGAATAAAAATGTTTGAGAATGCTGAACTGTAAATGAAATAACATTGGATTGGAAAATTTTCAATTATCACAGAAGAACACGGCGGGTAACTGCTGCCACAGAAATGTTTGGAACCAGCTGTATATTCACTTCCAACTACCAGGTTTTTCAATGGATTACTCCATACTTGGGTTTGCACTAAGTGTGCAATGTGTTTTCAATTATTCAGCTACAGTCCAGTTTCTAACACGGAGCATATGCCCCAGCAAGATGTTTTTGTCTTTCACAGGCATGTGTTAGTTGTGAGATCTGGTCTCTGATTCATTTTCCACAAAATGCTCCTGTCAAGAAGGTTTCTAAAATGCTGCTGTTATGCTGTTATTGTCACTGGAGACTTTTACACAAGTCCTTGTGAATGAAAGTTGATGACTATTTCTTAATAAGCTGCTGATTTCTTTTTTTAAACACTTCAGGATTTTTTTTGCTTCACTTTTTTGTTTTCTAATACATTCAATTTTATATTTGGAATTCACCACTGCTCCCCAGAGGACTGAAGGGATGCTGGAAGACATTGGTTCTACAGATCAGCTTTGGACTGTATTCATTCTCTTACATAAAATGGAGAAAGAGTTGAAACCTCAATCCAGTTCTAGTAGCTGGTCTTTGTAACAAGCCAGTCCAAATCTGGGATTTTAAGAGCCACATGATCTTACAGAAAGTCTGTGGGGAAAACATCACTTTATGGCTAATATGTTGACAGAACAAGATGTTTTGCCCTCTGTACTTTCTTTTCACTGAATGCTATTAATTTTTTGAAGATCCAAAATTATATTCCTAAGGAAGTTCTTTTGCACTCTTGCCTCTGTACATACCAGCCCTAGCATTTTCTCAGTTTCAGACAGTTGACCTCTGTTTTGAATGGAGGGCTGGAAGAGCATTTGGTTTACCTGTCATTAATTTCTTTCCCCTTCATACCTTCTGAAGTCCCTGTTGCTTTTAGCATTTCACTGGCTTCACTTCAAGTCATCTTGACCATTGTTTTGTTTTCCATACATATCCAATTCCAGTCATGCCAAGTTTCTTTTACATCCTTTGTATCAACCTTCTTAGTGTTTTTGCTTTTACTTAACTACTTTTGAGGAATTCCTAATGTATAGGAAAGTTGCTATTTACTAGCCAGCTTCTATCCTCGCTCCGGAGGTTGCCGTAGGCTTGCCCTAATGTGCTAGGGAATACAAAAGCACATTCACAGTCACTGCTTCCTAGTCATTCCTGCTCTTTCAGCCCAGAGCAACCAAGTCAGGAAGACAGTACCTCTGAACTGAAAAGAGAACTTGATCAGAGGCTGTATACTGAATGGTTCACTGCTGGGGCAAGGCACAGTTCCCCATTCTTCTGATCAACATCTTCAGTCCTGTAAACAGTGTGGCATTGGGTGGGAGATCGGGAGTGTCTCTGTGGAAAGAGAACAGGTCTGAGTTTCACCTTGGCTCTAATGATGTCTTCTTTCTGGAATAAGGGAATCAAAGTGTTTAGTCTTTAGCATTTTGAAACTGTACCTCCACACCTCTTATCTTGATAAGCAGGAGTACAGGGTAATTCTTTGTCGCAGATTTCTGCCTGGTACTGAGGCCTGCTCTTGGCTCTGACTGGGACCTTTCGCTCTCAGAGTTCGTCACAGAAGTCCCTCATTGCTGCCAGTGACGTCTGGGCTGTTGCCTTAGTGCCAGTATCAGCAGGACCAATCTTTGGCTGTTGCTAAGCCAAGAGACATCTCAGTTCTGACATACAATACACAAGTTCCCACACATAATATATCAGTCCAGAAGCCATAGAGATGCCTGCTTATCTCTTTAGTTCCTTCCATAAAGTAATTTGTGCCAATATTGTCAGCCTCAAAGATAGCTGTATCAATGGCTCATTGCAGTATGTTTAAATTGTGGGATTTCCAGAGTAGCTAGCAGTCCAAGACAACAAATAATCATAAAATCTCTACTTACTTTGCACCTGTTCTGTTGAACTACTTGCGGCTGATCTGTATTCAAATTCTACAGATAAAGGCTGCATTTTTATTTTTAAAAAGTAATGTGCTTTTTTTTTTTAAATCACTCTTCAATGCCAAGTAGTGCTACTAATGCTAGTTCCTTCCTACACATACGGAAATGGCAATGCCAATGTGTGAATTGACATAATTGACTTTTTTTTCCCCCTTTTTAAAGTGTTACAGACATTGGACAGTTGTGTATCATATCACTTCTGGGAGCTTCCACATTTCTGCCGTGCTCCAAGAGCAGTTGTGCAATGTACTCTGGGCACTTAGTGCTTTTTCTTCACGCTCAATGTGTCATATTTTTCTCAGCTGGAACCTTGCACTATAATTTCTTTTTCTTTTAGGTTTCATAATAAAGTCGGTATTTTAAGCACTGGGAATAAGGTTTTTAAAAGTACTTTCTCTCATGTTTCCCATCCCATATGGTGGTACTCATTCTATTCAGTGGAAATTTGTGAACGAGCCTCAGGAGAGAATTTTTTCATTTTTGAATGCCTGAAAGGTGCTGATCCTCTGACTTCAAAGGCATTTTGGGCTCCTAATCTTGAAGGGAAAATTCTGACAACACCTGATCCAATATAATTTTTGTTTTGACTGCATTTTACTTTGTTCCACTGAATTTATTCCCTTTGAAATTTGTGGTCAGACTGAAGGCCTAGAAGAGCAATTATCACCTTTAATGGTATGTTTGTAAAGCTTTTAGCAGTGCAAGATTGAGCTCAGTGGCAGATCTAAGCTGGTAGGGTAGTATTGTGATAAAACTACTGTAATTTCCCTTCTGGCAGTAGCTATTTGCTGCTGTTGTGTCTGGATGCAGTGGTCCTTCTGCATGGTCTGTGAGCCAGGCTAACTCGTGCAGCCCTCACTTTCCCACAGGTGCACGAAATGGGCCCTGCTCTGTTGCTGGAGAGCTGCTGACCATGAACTGGCATAAGCACCATGCAAGTAAAAGTCTTCTTTCTTTTTATACAGGGATCAGCTGGTTTACCTGGAGAAGCTGGGCCATCTGGAAGCCTTGGTGAAAAGGTATAATAATGGATCTGACTACTCAGCAGCTTTGAAAACCGTAGGGGTGATGAAGTACTGGTGAGAGATCATTTACAGACCACTGTCAGAGCTAATATTCCTGTAGCTATTTCAGAGCACGGGGATGTAATAACTGGTAATCCAAATGTTGTTATTTGAGTTATGTATCTGATACCCTTGATTTTACTTCACAGTCAATTTAGAGTTGATAGTTTTGATATCTTACATTATATCACTTTACTATACACTGCGCTTGTTTCAGAGAAACTGGCATAAATTATGCTTGTTTTATGCAGTAGTCACTGGTTTTGCACTAATGCATAACGAAGGCAAAAGTAGAAAGGTAAAACTTGGCTGTATACATTGTCTGAATAAAAAAGACAATACTGTGAGTTTTGTCTGCTGTGCAGTAACAGTTGTGTTTGTGAAAGCAAAGTTTGGCAGACTCAACGTGACTAGAGCAGTATAAATAGCTTAAGTGTATTTGACATGGCTTTATTTAGGTAAAGTATTTGAAAACTCAAAAACAGGAAACTATCACTGGATGGCATGTCAGCTTCAATTATGATAAAACCATAATTGTTTGTCAGAATGATGCAGCACCATTTGTATTTCTTTCCTGCAGGGCTAAATTATTTCACCTAGAATGGTGTCTGCTATTTAGATATTTTATTGAGAAAGTCTTAATCTACTATTAGTACTTCCATGAAAATCTGATTATAATTTATATAATCTGTGAAAGGAAATACATCAGTGGAAATCCCTGCTTGTTAAAACTAAAATTTAGACAAATCTCATATGGCTTTCATCATAATATTGTCTTAGAATTTCCTGTCAAAGGATTCTTGTTCTTCATAATTACACTTGGCCCAGCAAAGATTACCTTGTGCTGCTGCTAGGAGTTTAGCTAGGAGAGGAAAGGCAGTAAAAGACTAATTAATTTATCAACAGCAATTGGAAGGAAGCTTCTTCATGGTGCAATAATTGTCACTGCTATGCTGTTTCTGTAGAATTTGTTGTCTTCCTCTCTTATGGATTAAGTAGTGCAAGGTAAACATGCTATGTGGATTTAAATGACAAATGTATTTCCAGCATAATTAAAGTATGCAATATAAAATACAGTGTTATTACTATGTCATGTGTACGATCTGTAATAAAAGTGTAATCTTCTGAGGATAATCTGCAGCTAAGTCTGATATTTGGGCTGGATGTGAAATGAATGAAAGGTGAAAAGGCATGTAAGACCAGAAAGAGACCCTTCTTGCTTCCCCACTCATGTTGCTTCAGCAGCTGTTGAAGGGCTGGCCTTCCTTTTAGATCTGTGCTTTCCTAACACATACTGAAGAAAAGAGGAAGAGAGAAGCAAAATTTTCTTTTTTCTTTGTTTGTTATCCTGAGTTTTATGGATTAAGGAACGTACTATAAATACGGCGCACTCAACAGAGAGAAAATGGATCTTCTAGCAGCAGTTCTCAGAGGCTGATGTAGTATCAAACCTCCTCTTCAGTCTAGGAAAATAGGAGACACAAGAACTCAGTTTTATCACTTTTCCAAAAGATGATTAGGCTTGTAGGAGGAAGGAATGCAGAAATTAAAAAAAAAAAAAAAAAAGGTCTCTGCACTGTTTCTGAAGGGCAGTCTCTCAACCAATAGTTATGCACTGCCAGGTATGCTCAGTGGACATGGAAAAAGGGAAAGAATATTCAATGTTATTTTCTTTTTCTTTTTTTTTTTTGTTGTTAAAGGGAGAGCGAGGCAGTCCAGGACCTGTAGGTCCTCCTGGAGAAAAAGGTGTCATGGTAAGTTACAAGTAATGTAGAATCCACAATTATGTTACTTATAAAGGCACTTTACTCTCCAAAACAGTAATAAATTCTCACCCTTCTGGCTGTGTAGGCCTTATGGGAGAGTAGTATTTATGATGCATAGTTCCTACAAAGTTTTATTAAATAGTTTTATGCCCCCTGCAGCAGTGATATTGCAAAGTGATCTGCGGAATGAAACAACAGAGCAACTGCATTTTTGATAAATTACTCTAAGCAACCTTAATAAATAAAAAGGAGGGAAAGTAAGGTATCCACTTCCTGAGTAAACTGGGGTAACCCAGGTTATTCTAGTAGATAGACTAGTAACTAGCATCACCTCTGATTCTACTGCCCAGCGCTTCCCAAACAGCTCCTGGGTGCCACTCTTGTGAGGGGCCTGACTTCCTGACAACACCACTGGTCCTAAAACAGGACACAGCACTTCATGCAGAACTGCACAGCCCAGAGGTCACTGCCATGGTTGTGTGTTGGGGTACAGAAGTGAAGATCGAACACATGTGCCCATGGCCATGTTCTTGTTGGAATTCTCTAGAAAAGATGCTTAAGGCTTGATTGTGTGTTTGCTTGCAAGCACTGTGAAAGCTCCAGAGAGAATATAGAGCACTTAAAGTTTTAACTGCCAGGAGATGATGGGGATTTTATCTGTAACGTGGTAGGTGCTGCATCCTGCTCCCTCTGACACTGCTGTGGTTGGCAGGGCTGAGATCTCCATGGCCTTACACAGAAATTGCAGATGTGGGCTGAGCGTGGTGCAGTGGGTGATGTTCTTGCCATGGACAAAGATATTATTGCGTATTTGCAGTAATTATTCTTAGGACATCCATTAGCAAGGAGGAGATCAAGTACTCTGAGTCTGCAGACCAACTTAGTGATCCATGCAGAACCACTGATTTTTGAAGCATTCTGTGCTTCATTAAATCTCTCTAATCTAGATTTACCTTTGACGAGTGGCTTTTGATCCATGAAAAAAATCTTATTAGGGAGATTAATAAACAAGGATTTACTAATGTAGTATCCAGTCTTAACAACTGCTTTTCCTGGGCTGTTATTAATGCTTACTGCCATAGGTAAATCCACTTAAGTTACAGCAGTGAGAACCTTTCCCAGTAGTAGGTCACTGCAGTCCTCAGACAAGAGCTGGTCCTGCCATTTGGTCTGGGCCAGTTTTGCCCACACCAAGATGTGTCCACTTTCTGTTCCCACTGTCACAGCCTTCTCAAGAGGAGTTGAAATTCATTTAGAACTCAGCAGCTTTTGATTCAGTACACCCCTGCCAGCTAGTGCCTGTGTGGGGGAAAACTTCCCAGGTTGATTTAATGACTACTAGGATATATCCAATAAAGCATCTAGTTTTAAAACAAAATTTTGGGAATAAATTTTGCAGAATTAAATATTTTGTTAACTTACCTCCAGTTATTCAGGTAAGTAACTGGATTTACTACTGTTGCTATAATAACATTTAGATTGAACTTTTCTGTCTTTTCTATGTTTATTTTAATTCTAGGGCTATCCAGGACCTCCAGGAGGCCCTGGATCTGTGGGGCCAGAAGGATTACCTGTAGGTATAGAGGGGTGCTTTGGTTGACATAAAATGTGCTATTCTTAAATTGTCTTTTTGCTTTGCTGAAGCTAGGAATGGTTTCTTGTTTGTACTGTAATCTATAAAACAGTTGTGAATTCAGTCAGAGTCTGTTCAATTCCTCTTTTCCAGGATGATCCATGAGAGAGGGGAAAAGTAATTATATTATTTATTCACCCATTTAAAAATCACTCAGTTGAGACAAGTAGGGGGATAGAATTTTTCAAGGATGGTTAATAATTGCATAACATTTTTTTAATTCATTGATGCCTAATATAATTTAAATATATTCATTCTGTGTTTAGTTTAATTGTTAATCAAAAAAAATTATGTTCTATTTTGCTGTGTATAATTGTTATAATTTGTCTACCATGGGTCTTCAATACAGATAAAAACTGAACCTTTTATCAGAAAATATTAATGCTTTTTAACACAATGTTACTGAAATGCAAGTATCATTTAAAAATTTTGGGATGATAGACAGAAGTAATCTATCCAAAAGTCACATAATTTTTTTTTGCGAGAATAAAGTTATATAGTCTGCTATTTAGATTTTTCTATATAAATTGTACAAACACAATTAATTGAATTTCAACCATGAGTGAAAGTGATTGATTTGGATTTCTTGCCTTGATTGTTGCTCAAGGTGCATAAGCCTTGTAAATTTCAGAAATCTGTGTTTAGAAGACAATGAATAATAAGTTTGTTTGACATGTAGGGACCTTCAGGGACACGAGGACCATCAGGGCCACAGGGACCTAAGGGAAGAAGAGTAAGTACTATTGCTCCTTCTTGTTACTTAGAGCAGAGAGTGGTGTGTTGCAAGTATGAGTCTGAAATGTAACCCATTTACAGCTGCTTCCTTTGTCCTCTGGACTCTGCTCGTTTGTATTGAAAGCAGATAGATTATACTTGTATTTTCATGTAGGGGACAATATGAATCTTCATTTCTCCTCACCTCACAGTGAAATGGGCTTTGCCACTGGTTTCAGCTGAGAGCAGAACTAGAACCAAGATGACCATTGGCCTGTTTTCTGTATATATAAACTTGCAAAAGTTGTCATTTATAACTACCACTGGACTATTTAAATGTTTTAAGGACTATTATCTATACCTGCATTTAAGTCTTTGGAAATACATTCAAAATCATCCAAACACAGTTCTGAGGGAGGAAGAAGTGAAATCAGAAGATACTGTGTGCTAGAATCTTGAACTTCCACTTGTGAGATTGTCATTTCCATTTCATTTTTATCAGTGAAATAGGAACCATTTTTTCACTGTATGCAAAACACTAATCCAAAGTCCACACTAGTGAAGTGTCTCTCACCTTACCTACCAGTTTGACAGGATTCCTGTGAGACTTGTACAGCTCATACCAGTGGCTGGACCAGTGTGTCTTCACAGCTCCACTTATTCCTGATAAATATGTCTCTATGATTTTGGCAGCACATCATGGAGTACAGTGCTATTAATTAAAGATCACTCAAAATAAATCCCAAATATCCCAAACTCTGTGAACATCACATTTTGGAGTTGTGGTTTATGCCTTTGCCTCAACCCAGCATGACTGGGAATGTTTCATGAAAGAGGGTCTCAGAACAGACCCAGGTCTTTAGGCTATGAGAACAAACTCCCACTGAAGCTACTGAGAGTTGTATCTGCTCTCAAGATCAAAATATCAGACCAAAAGTGGAATCTCACATAAGGAAAATATCTGAGATGCCCTGAAACCTGGGGTTTGTTATCACTGGATTCAGAAAGAGAAGTATCAGAACCCTGAGCTCTGTGTGGAAGGCCTCAAAAAAATGCATACCACAGTCAGATGCAGAAGTTAAATGGAAGCATATGGAAATTTCCCTTCGTTGTGTATGGAAACAAGAACTTATCCTGTCTTCACAGCTGGAATCTGTGGGAAGTCTTAGAAGCACTGACCCTCTACTTCTGCACTGTCACAGAATAGAATTCCTTCACTTCATAAATTCTGGACCATTCAGCAATGGTTTTGCCTCCAAGATTACCCAGCAGCTTACTTCTGTCTGAGGTCTGAGAGCATCCAGCTGTTCACTCTCCAGTACACCCAGGAGTTCTGGCCAGCTGAAGGCAGGCTGTCTAGGAGTCTATGGAGTATCTCACTCTCAGGAGAATTCAGGGAATATGCCACTGAACATAGCACTAGCACAGAGCTTCCTCAGCTCATGTGTGAGACTTGATGCACTTGGCTAGAATCATGAGGAAGGTTTATTACACTTTAATTTTAGTGTTAATATCGTGAAACATAGAGGGACAGCACCATTTTGTAGATACTTCAATGGCAGAATGCCACTGAGGGTGAGAGTATCTATATGTAGGAGAAAATATTTCTTTCCAGGACCAGAAGGAAGAAATAACGTTACTCTGGAAGCCTGGCAGTGCAAGCAGCCATGAAGTTGTTGCGTGATCTTTTGTTGTTCTTGTTTGCTAAAGTGTGAAGTAAACCATAGTGTCAGAGACTGGTTCTGCTTTCAGTTCATACCATAATCTTGGACTAATATAGCTGTAGATCCTATATCATTAGATTAATTTCATAAGTGAGACCTAAGCAAAATTCCCAACAGGTGCTAAAATTCTTAGCAGTTAGTATTCTTCACATTGGTATTTGGTGTTTTAAAGCTCAAAAGAAGTAATTTTTCTGCTCTTACTTTCCTGGAATGCAGATAATTAAATTTTGACTTGAAAATGCAGATAAATGACCTAGTGAACTGCTGTAAATTTGGGGTCAGGAAGCAGCAGCTTATGTCTCTAGCAGCCAGTAGGTTTGTTGCTGGTTTAGTTGTATCTGTACTGGCATGAAGAACCTCAGTTGCTTGAGGACTTCAGTGCTTAATTTTAATGAGCGATATCTCTGATACTTCTCACAGCAGGGACTATGGAACTTAGCAAATTGTGTGCACTTGTGAAACAAGAGTCCAGTGTGCTTGGTGATACATTGATAGCTGAATGTGTTTATCTGTCTTAACTGTTTGAAAGAAGTGCAACTAAATTGATGAAGTTTTCTAATATTCTTCCATGTCAGCCACCAAAAAAGAGAAGTAGCTATATATTGTGCTTGTTTTATTTTCGCTCTTCTGGTATTTGGGAGACAGGACGAGAAAGAATAAAAATAGTTAATTTGTGCTTTTTACCTTCTTAGATTAACTTTTTCAAAGAATATCATCCTAGAGTTTTCAATGTAAAATGTTCCATTTTAGAGAGAGATCTGAAACCATGCCAAAGAAAAAAGTAGTAGCAATTGACCAGCAGCCTTACTCTCCAGCTCTGTTGCAACGTAATTTAAATAACAGCAGGCAGATCAAGTATATCTCTCATTCTGTACTAGCTACAGTAAGAAATTGTACAATCCAATTCATCCATGCCAATAAGGAGTCACACCATACTATTTATAAGAATGTAATGGTGTGCTTTTTTCAGGATATTAAATTGCCTTTCCCTTGGATTCCTGCCCTTTGTTCTGCAGCTGGCTAAAGGCAGGCATGTCCCAGAGGATCATGTTGCTTTCTGTTATTTTGTTTTCAATTCAAAGTTATATAGTACAAGGTTGGTGTTTTAAATGGTAGATTTTTTCATTTAACTTTCAGTGATTGAATCAGTTGTTATGGGCTGCCAAGGTGAACTCCATTGAAATGGAGATCTGTGTGAATACCAGAAAGGTTTGGTGTGTTATGTGCATAGCACAGACTGAGAATATTTTGCAGTCTCCTGACAGGCCTGTTTCTCAAACTGCAAGCTGTGATCCTCTTTATAATTAAAATTACATCAGAAGTGTTCAAAGAATTTGTCTGGTATCTTAATGATAGAAGATAAAACCTAGAAAGATATTTCTTTATTACACAAATCTGTAAAATGAAAACGTCCTTTTGCTTCCTTGAATATTTAATCTTGAGATTCTCACCTCTGGTCAGCCCTGTAGAGAATGCACAAAGAGAAATGACAGGTCGCATATCTAAATATCTGAAAAAAATCTAAAACTATCCTGCAACTGCTCAACTTAACGCTCTCAATTTCCCCTTTCCTGAGTTGCCCTAGGTGATTCCTCCACAGGTCTTCCTTGAGCTTCTCTCCCTTCTGCCCCCACAGCTGAATGACCTGTCCTCACTTCATCTCAGTCTCCTCCTGTTCTTTGAGACATTTCAGATCAGGGGACAATAAACCTGCTAAATCTGCCTTGAATTTTTGTCACAACCCATTTTGTGTGTGTTGCAAATAGCAGTTATGGAACAAAAGTGCAGAGCAGTAACCTGAAATTAATTTGATCAAGATATGTTTGCATTATGCTATATAGTAATTCAACAATTGAGTTATCCAATTACATAATCTTAACATGAGGCCCAATATAAATGTTTTTATAAAGGCCTCCTTTGCCTTTGAAAACACCACTAATGTTTTGTTTCTAATCTCTGAGCATATTGATGTCACAGGGCTTTTTCCACAGACTTCAGTATTCTTTGGTTTGGGACCTTTCTCATTAAGTGCCATGTGGCAGCTTAGTGTTGTCTTCTGTAGCCTCTTTTCTTGTCTATCCCAAAAAAAATGCCTGTAATTGCTCAGTCCTGGCTTATACCAAAACTAAAAAGGTGGCCAGACTAACCCAAGGATTGCCTTACAAAAGCTGTGTCCCAAACTACAGAGGTATCAAAAGTATTCAGCTTTCCCTGCTCTTTTCTCTTTTCCTATGGTTTCTGTGTTCCTTTGTGCTGGCCAGAAGTAGCAGTGCTGAAATCATGACAGATGAGTTCTCATGGGATATTTCTGGTTTTGCCAGGGGTTGTAACTATATATCAGCTCACATGAAAGGCCTGTTCCTGAGAGGTTTTCATTTCAGGAGAAAGCCTAAATTATTCTGGCTGCACACTGTTCCTGGGTTACCAGTCAGCCATTTTCACTTTTGCTCCAGAGAAAAGTGGATGGGTGCTCACCACATGTTCCGACAGAGATTTTGATATGGATCAGTAAGTCCAAGTCAGAGAGAACAAATTCTGGTATGTTTTTTTCTCAAAACATTCAAGAGAAATATGGAAGTCACAGATATTTTTGCAGGGAAAGTAATTTAAATTAAATCAGATGTGCTTCCAACAAAGTCATTTTACAGGCCCCTATTACTATCTATTAGAAAAGCATTACAACTCTGAAAATCAGTCATGATTGGATGTCCTTCACTATAAACTATGACCCAAGATGTAAGGTTCTCTACAACTCTGAAATTCACCATAGAAATGGAGATTGTTTTCCTCTGGGCACTGCCACAGTAGTGTACTAACTCCCACTGATGCCAGCCCAGCCCAGATGCCACCCAGAAAGCTGTTATGTCTCATCCTTCCAATGCATACTGCTGTAAAAAGCCTGTCTTGATACTTCTTCCTTTGAAGTGGTCGTTAGTTTTAAGTTGTTATTAACTGGTTTTAATTTAATGTTCCATACCTAAACAGTCATGGTTTTTACAATTATGGAAATAACCTCCTAAACCAGCATGGATAAAATACTCTTTTCCATTTTGTTCATGACCTATTTAAGGTTTTTTCATTTGCTTGTAAGATAATGGATTTAGATTTCCAATCTTAAATAATAAAATTCTGAATGTTTTGGCAATAATTATTTGCTCTATTATGCAACAATAATGTAACAGGTTATCTTTGTTCACCTATTGGTTATAAAAATCAATTTACAGAAATGTTTGGTCCAACAATAGAGCACAATAGTTCACAGTTATAAATTGGTTCTAATCTTGCCTCAAACTGGTTTTCTAATGGAAGAACTTTATCTGCTTGTTTTAGAGTCTTACTAGCAAGATCGGTTTTTGCATATACATCTTATCATGTGCTCAAAAGCAAGCACTCCATATATACAGTGCTCATCTAAATTCCTCTAAGCATGTGTCTGTTGCATGAGTACAAGGTGGATGAAAAAGAGAACAGAAAATATCAGCCTGCCATCTGGCTCCAACAGAGATGCTGAATGTTTTGTTTACATACTTTTCAAAAAATCTTTCTTCTTAAATTCATAATTCAGCAAACCAGAAACTTATTTTATTCTTTGAAGCTTTGTTTCATACAATGAAAATTGGTTTTCATGCTAACAAGATGTTTCTCCTCTCCTAAAACTTATGTAACATCTCCTTAGTGACAACCAAAATAATGCATAATTAGTATTCCAAATGACTTGTTCAATATTCAGGGGCCAAGAGGTCTCGATGGTCCTCCAGGAGAACTGGGAACAGAAGGCATTAAGGTGAGTGCTTGCATTGCTCAGTACTGTATAAAACACTGAGGTAGACCATAACAGATAAAAGAAAACAAAAAACCCCAACCCATCATGGCAGAAGCCACAGAGTTCCATTTAATCCAAGAGATTTGCAAATTTCTGCCTTTTCCAGGTGCTTCCTTGTTACAGTATGAGCACATCTAAGCCTGAATCTGCACTTTCGTGTAGTTACCCAGTATTTAAACTCACAGTAACTGTATGCAGATTATCAAGCAAATGTATGTAGAATTCACACATGGTTTGTTATTTATCAGGGAGAAAGAGGTGCTCCAGGAAAGAAAGGAGTTCCTGGGCTCATTGTAAGTATTGGAGCCAGTCTTTGTAGTAAGCTTTAACACAGTAACTACTGATTTCTGAGCTGTGTTTGGAAATTACTTGAAAATACAATTACATTGTCTTTTATATTTCTCTATAACCAGGGTAAAGCTGGAAATCCAGGAGAAAGAGGAGATCAGGGTGCACTTGTGAGTATGAAATTCCCTAGTACTTCTACCCAAAAAATCTGGAAAATCTCATCCTTTGTTTGACACTTGGGTATGAGGAAGTTTATCTACTTCAGAGCAGCTGGAAAACTCTGACAGTTTGCATTTATTCATACAAAGAACCAGGGACAGAAGTGAGAACAAGTGTGACATGATTTAGCCTGCTAAAAGACCAGTGTTTTCATGGATGTTGGTCCTCAGAATACAACATGACAGTAAATTGAAGCAGAAGAAATGGCTGTTGTGGTTGAAGGTGCAAACTTAGAAGTTTCTTCCGTTTTTTTTTTTTAGTTTTATTGCAGTTTTAAAGATGAAAGTCATTGTGGCATAGAACAATAATTGTTTGTTAGATTTTGGGGTAGGTGTGTGTTTTCAGTGTAGGGATAAATGTAGAAATGTATTAAACGTATATCATGTATAGGAGAAAATTCTTCCTTCTAGTGCTTCTTTGAATAGAAATCTAATGTGTTCTATTTGAGGCTTTTTTTACAGAGCAGATTATCAGTCAGTCCAAATCATACTGGATTTTCAACAAAGAAGGAAGCAGAAAAGCAGAAACAAAGCAATAACAATGGTGATTTTGTTCTACAGTTGAAACTCAAAATGTTGATTGTCACCACATTTCTCTTGCTTTTCTGCTCAGATTTAGGAGCTTGTTCCCTCTTACCTTTGACACAAGAGGTTTTCATTTCCTCTTCATTCACTAGAACTTTCAGATGTATTTATATATACAGAAATGAATGAAGCAAAACCTCATTAGGCTGAAATGATGTGAAATGGTATATTTATTGCAAAGTACAAGATCCTGATCTATTGCTCCTACAGCTACGTTTTGTAGAACAGTGTGAGATAGAAATGCTATGAGAAAGGTTGAACAAAGTGTGCTGTAAATCTTACTGATTATCTAAAGTACAGCTTCTAGGACAGTTTGGACATAGAAGCAGCACATTGTTCTAAGGAGAATTACAAGGAACTGGTAAATGGTGGTTCAGCTAAGATTCATTTGTATGTAAAAGAAACTGAGGAAGGACTTATTCAGGACTCCCTCACCTGCTGCAGAAGCCGGTGATAGGTCAATGCATGTCAATCAGAAAAAAAGGCTGCACATATTTCTTGGACGTTTCTGTGCTAGTTACTGTGTGAGCAGAAACAAAAGAGGAAGTGGTTGTTCTCAGAATATGAAGCAGCTTTTTTCCAATGATTTTTTATTTCATTTTAATCTTCCAGGGTTTGCTTGGGCCTCCAGGAACCACAGGAGACAGGGGACCAATGGGAGAGCCAGTAAGTTGATCCTTATGCCTGCTTCAAAGTTTTTCCATGTATTATACAAGCTCCCTGACAACTCAAGCTCCATTTTACCAAGATCCACTGTTGCCAGCTGTGGTTAGGTAGGAATGGTGGGGTGATTGTTCAAAAACTGCAGAGCTGGAGTCTGCCTCCCTTGCTTAGTGTAACCTGTTCAACCTGTTAATCTTGTTGGGAAGCTCTATAGTAAGGGATGCACAACATAAGAAAGTGTAACAGAACATAGATCACACTATTATGTGGCTTTACACCACATTGAGGTAGCTACTATGTTGTGTATTACGTAAATGTATGTGCCAACACTTTAGTGGTGTTTTTTTGGGCAAATATTAGGATTGTTGTTCAGGAACACAGGGACCACATCTATTTGGCAGGTTAAATTTTCAGTAAGAAACTGCTATAATAAACCTCAGACATTCCTCAGCTGGATGGATTCTTGTTACTATGTCAAAGACATGCTCACTTTCATGTGGCTAATATTGTTACAGAAGATCATGCAGAATCTGCAGCAAGTATGTGTAATATACTGCAAGATATAGCCATGACAGGAATAGTATTGCAGCACCATCTCTGGGGGAAAACATATTATATAAGTACAGTGAAAGAATATATGCTGCCTTAGGGAGAAGGCTGCCATTTTCTGGTGCAGAAATCTAATAGAGTTGTCAAAAACTGTGTGTTTACATTGCTTCTGGAAAGTAATTTTGCACAGTAAATTGCACAAAGTTAATTTAGATCTCAAAAGTGAAGTGTCGATAAAAATTGTATTATTTTTAGT
This sequence comes from Coloeus monedula, assembly GCF_965178545.1. NCBI lineage: Eukaryota > Metazoa > Chordata > Aves > Passeriformes > Corvidae > Coloeus > Coloeus monedula. The sequence goes on from NC_138789.1 coordinate 17,489,780, forward strand.
GTTACTAGTATTTAATATTTTTTCCAATATTATTTCTACTAATCCATAGACTGACGTGTAAAGAAAGTAATCGCACATTTTGAGGGGCTAGAAAAGCACCAACAACTATTTGGTTAATTTTGTTTAGGGTAGAATTGCCTACTTAACTTGAGCTGCCAACCTGTAGGAATGGCAAAATGTTTCACAGAAAATGTATTTTCTAATGGTTGTCTCTGGATTCCTGTTACTTTGTCTCTTTCATTTATTATATCTTATCATCATGTTGCAACACGTGAGAGCCTTACAATGAAAGGTTTATATGTCAAATTCCTGCCATCTTCTGTTCAAATCTGAATTTTCATATCAATAGAACGTCTGTCTGCCTTACCTAAGAGGCCTACTCTTGAGCAGCCTACATTTCTGTTGTGCTCATCATCATAGAAACTGCATATTCAGTGTCAGAAACAAACCTCCTCCTGTGAACAGGATATCTTTTCTTTCAAGTGCTGAAAGAGTAAAATCTCTTCAGAAAATGGTCTGCAGAGCTAGAAAGAAGTGATAAAATGACAGAAGATACTGTGCAACACAACGCGCTTTTTTTAGGTGCCCAGCCAAGCAGCTTGACTTCATCCTCTGTCAGCTGGTCACTGTGTGAAAGCCAGCAGCTGAGGTTTTCTGGCCCTGTCACTAGCTCTACACAGAGCAGAAAACCCCAAACTGTTGGTGGAGGAGCAGAGAAATATAAGCAATTAGAACTACTTGTATTAACGGGGTTGATCTAAATTACACTCAAACTTTATCTAATTGTCAGACATTTCAGTAAAACCCTTCTTTGCAAATTACCTGATGTTAATGGTTAAAAGGAGTCCTGATACTTCTATAAATTTTTGGCTTCTGAAAGTCTCGGGAGAAAGATACATTGCCAATCCAGCAGCCTTATCTCCATGGTAATGTGAAGAAATACTGGACTTTTGAATCAAACTGAAGCTTTGTGACACTTGCCTAGTGGAATTTTATGGAGTTGCTGCAAATGAAAATCAATGAACTTAGTTTAGGACCAACTGAATTCTCAAAGGGAAGTAACTGCAGTTTCAGTTGTTCATATTTAAATGAAGATAAAAGGTCATATTTATGCATCTGCTGGAATTCTGTCAGTAATATGCAATTGACATTGTTGTTACGAGGGAAGAAAATATTCACATTGTCATTGCCAGGTCATCAGGAGGAGCAAAACCATATGCATAGTTTATAAGAGGAAGTGAAACAAAATAGAGTAAATATTTGTTCAAAAGGCTTCTATCGTGAATAGAAGCAGCATCTTTCTTTTACATGAGGATTGTAGATCAAGAAAATGTTTTGAATTTAGGATGTCTTTAGACACAGATGAGTCCCAAAGGGGTAAATAGAAACGAACTTTCTCGAAGTTCAAAGACTGGTTATACCCAGAGGCTGATTTGTCTTGACATACATTCACAGTGGCTATAGAATCAGCTGTAAACTGTTACAGGCAACTTCTACTCCTCAACACACAAATCCTACTCTGTGAGCCCAGATCTTACATGTGCAGAGAATTTGAACGCGCCACTTTGGGAAATGATCCCTGTAATTTTACTACTTACATGTAAGGCTGATAATAAAATGCTTATGGTATAGTTGTTAATATTACTAAGAAGGCTCCAGCCTTTAGTCTATTACGCCTCAGTGACCGTTCTGTACAAATGCTGCTAAATGCATGGTGAAACAAACAGTAGTTGTTTTCAGTTAATTCCATACCAGACTGTAGGCTTTTCCACAAAGCAAACCAGACAGTCTAACAAACCTTAATTAAACAAAGTCTCAGTTAGTCAAGAGAAGAGCTTAGTTCAGATAATAATTTATTTTTGGTCTAAAAGAAAAGACATCTGTGCTATTATTTGAGATCTGTTATTTCAGTGTGTCAAGGCTGGCAATGATTGGTACTATATGCCATCATGGGACTTGGATACACTGTTGGATTCAGGAGGAAAGACAATGAAATACATTTCTTTATTCCAGCTGGAAGAGTTGTGAAGAGACAAATTGAACTCACTACAATGTAATTTAATGTTAATTGAATGATGCATCCAAAATTTTGTTTAATGCCAGGGTCCAAGAGGACAACCAGGGGATGCTGGCCCTACTGGAGAAATGGGTTTTGAGGTGAGCTTTTAATCACTTATATAGCAATTACAAATACTCAAACAACTGACTAAGCCTGGACAGTATGTTTATAAAATTTTTTTATTGCTTGCAGCTGACTTAAATATCATGAGCTACTGAGACTCTTACTTAAAGCTGTTACCAAAAAATGTCTAAAATAAGTAGCTTTTTCTGTTGTAAGCCCTGTCTTTGAGCATACATTCATGATATCTGTCATAGAAGGTGAATATTTAATCGAGTAAACAACCTTTTTTGGGGGGGGGGGGGGGGGGGCGGAGAGCACCATTCTCCTTGCAGTTAGGTAGTAAAACACCATTAATCACATGTTCTTTCAAATCGTAGATAAAGGAAAGCAGCTGTAGACAGCCTTCCTGCTTAACTTTTGCTTCTGTTTTTTGCTTTGTTTTTAATATTTCATTGAGAAAAATGTGACAGAATGTATTAGCCACATTTGTAATGAAGTACCCAAGGGATGAGCTCACTTAGAACAGTAGGGATCTGGCTTATTTGAAGAAATGCTCTTCCTCAGTCACCCCAAATCCAGACTGACTATTAAGAACTAAGTTTTATATGTAAACTTTACAGAAAGCAGTCTGATACCATTAACTCATTAAGGGCTGAGGCCTCCAAAAAAGGCTTTGTTCTCCAAAGGCTGTATCTACTTGGCTCCAAGCCTAAACAGAGATGAAGTTGTCAGTCAGATTTACAGAAGATAGATGCTTGCTCAGCAGTAATTTATGGTGAAAGGTACAGGCTTAGTGGTACTGCTGAGTCTTCAGTATGTTCCTGACCCACAGTGTGTTTCCTGAACTCCTTCTATACCCTCCTTTCTTTTCTGTTTGGCTCTAGAAAGAACAAAGAACTGTGTTGTCTTGATTGATTTTTCAGACCTTAATCTTTCCCAGTGTGTCATGTCATTCTTCCGCTTCAATTTTGGGTGTATTATTTAGTTGTTGCAAAATTATTACTAGTGATCATGTAACAATAGCTCTTGTACCATGCAGGGACCTCCTGGCCCTGAAGGAGAACCTGGTCTGCAGGGGGAACCAGGCACAAAGGTAAATGTTGAAATTATTCTCTTATGCCGTTTAAATTTTCAAATTTTCATAAAAGCAAATCAGAGAGATCTGATTTGTTAGCCAAGTAGACAGTGATACAGGAAATGGACCATTAAGAAATACTGTTTTTGTCATGATGACTACATCAGCTGTAAACCCTGTTATTGTTACAAATATTGTCCTTTAAAATCCAATTATTTTCCTTGTGACATCCCAGGGAGACATTGGACCTGCTGGGAAGGCTGGAGAACCAGGTGACCAAGGTTTAAGGGTAAGCTATGGACACAAGCCTTCTTCTACAACAGAAAAGTATTTTATGAAGTACAGGTCGAGAAATCTTGATTTATCAGAAGAATTCAATAAGAAGCTATTTTCTGATAACCTCTTTTTTTAAAGAAAAAGAAAACAGTGTAATACTGTGGCAAGTTAGAAAGAGTATTGATGGAGGAAGAGTGGCTTGAGAGCTGCTCTGCAGAAAGGGCCTTGGGGGTGCTGGTCAACAGCGTCGGAACATGAGCCAGCATGTGCCCAGGTGGCCAAGAAGGCAAATGGTATCCTGGTCTGTGTCAGAAAAATTGTGGCCAGCAAGACCAGGGCGGTGAATTTTTCCCTGTATTTGGCACTGGTTGAGCTGCACCTTGAGCTTTGTGTCCACTTCTGGGTCTCATTTCAAAAAGGACATTGATGTGCTGGAGCATGTCCAGAGAAGGGAAACGCTGCTGGTGAAGCAAAAGTTTTATGAGAAGCAGTTGAGGGAGCATGGGCTGTTCAGCCTGAAGAAAAGGAGGCCCATTGTTCTCTACAACTACCTGAAAGGAGGCTGTAGTGAGGTGGGGGTCAGTCTCTTCTGCAAGCTAACAAGTGATAGAATGAAGGGCCTTAAGTTGTACCAGGAGAGGTTTAGATTGGATATAAGAAATGAAATTTTTACTGAAAGTGTGGTTAGGCATTGAAGTATATTGCCATGGGAAGTGGTAGAGTCATTGTCTCTTGAAGTGTTTGCGAGGCATCTGGGTGTGGCACTTGGGAATATGATTATGGTGGTGTTGGGCTGATGGTTGGAGCTTTCTGTCAACCTTGATGATTCTGTGTGGTTCCATGATTATAACGTTGAAATATTTCTGATGGTAAAGGCTGAGTTTTTCGTGGCCCTACAGTAAATCTGTAAATATACCAATATAGTAGCTATCCACATAAACATGGAAGATTCAGGACAGAATAGGTTTATCTTTGAGTTTACTGTAATTGCATGTTATGTACTCTGAAACTAAACAAAATCTCACTGCTACTGTCTAAATCTCCAGTGTTATATGGACATAGTATTGCCTCATTTTTCTAATGCTGATCATCTTTTATATTTTCTTGTGTTGGATATTCATGGGCTGTGACACTGAAGATAAATAAACTGTAACAGCAAAAAGTAGTTGTCCAAAAGATAATAAGCATGTATAAAACTAGTATGAGTTCTTCCAAGACAATACCTCTATATCAAGAAATTTAGGCAATAACGTTGTTTTCAACTGTTTCTTTCTATAAGGGTGAACCAGGGCCTCCAGGAGAAGATGGTGTTCAAGGAAAAGACGGCCCAAAGGTACATCAAGTTTCTGTAGCAGATGTAAAATACTCATATTAGCTTAAGGACCTAGATCTCCTCTTTTATCCTAGGTCAAAACCAGATCAACAGAGCCCACTTGAGTGCACTTAATTTTAACATAGGAGGTCCTGTAAAGTACAGGCTTTCCTGTACCTTTTAGGTCCATATCTGCCTTGCAAGGGCTGAAAACTTGAATGGCTTGACAAAGAAAACCCAGTTGGAGACATGAATACAGCTTTTGCCTATGGCAACTAGAGTGATGGAGAAAGCAAGCCCAAGGCTGCTCTGCTCCCTGAATTGGATCAGTGCTGTGCCAGGCACTGTGGCAGGTCCCAGGACAGGGGATGTCAGAGAGAACAACTTCATATATTTGGTGATGGATGAGGCAAAATGTGGCTATAGGAGTGTATGAATGAGATAGAAAGGGTTTTACCCTAACTTAGAGCCTGATCTGAATTTGACTGCTAAGATTCTCAGAGATTCAGAATTCCCTTTTCTTATGAACAAGTAATTCTGTAGCAGCAGGTTGACTAAGGTTTTTTTTTTTTTTTTTAATATGTTTTAGGGAGACCCTGGAGACCAGGGACTTGTTGGAGAAGGCGGTGAAAAAGGAGAGATGGGATTACCAGGAATTTCTGGCCCTCCTGGTGAACCTGGAATAGTGGGCATTCCTGTAAGTGTTTTCAGGTTGAAATGGAATTTTTGCTCATTTGCCTTTAGTAAGCAAATTTAATGTTTCCTTCTTCTTCTATTTTTGATTTTTCTGATTTTCTTTGTCATTCGAGATGACCATACTTAAGTAAGCTTTAGATGTGGTTCCGGATTGGTAGAAAGAGGAGACAAATGCTTTTCCTGTCTTAAATATGTGACCTCTTTTCAAATAGGGATTCCTCACCACTTGTCATCCGGACACACAAACCACACACCCTGGAGCCTCTCACTTCACATCTCCCTTCTCCAAACAATATGGCAGCAACCATATACAGATCAAATAGTAGACAAGCATTAGACTTCACCATCAACATGGTTAGATCAGTTTGCCTATTCGTTCTGACACCACTCCTAGCATCTAAAATCCAACTATGAAGTTGTACGCAACTTCGTCATGAGAACTAATATTTTGGAGCACAGTTTCCAAAGCAAGTATTGTAGCCTTAAGTCAGACCAGCTTCCCTTACCAAAAATCATTTTCGCATTTGCAGTCCTCTGGCTGCCTTCTGTGTAGTTCTTACGTGATGGTGGGGTCTGACAAAACATTAGCTGGAGCGCCAGCTGTTCACAGCTGTGAGCACTGTCCACTCTGTCCTCTAAGCATCCGTGTTACATTCTGCTGTCTTTAGTCCTGGGTTCTTCACAGTGAACTACTTTCCTAGTGAAAGAAAAAAGTGTTCTTTTAGTTGTTGGCACCCTTAGTGTGTTGCAGTTTTGTTTCTTTTTCCTCTCACTGTTTGGAATTGGCGGTTCTGGGGAAGATTGAAAGTTTAAAGGGTTGAAATTATTGTAAAACAGCTCAATCCTGGCATATATACACTGGATGTAATTATACTTGTGTATAATAAACAGCATCAGCAGTGCTTCTGTGCCTCAATGAGACAGGCAGGTCTGGCAATTCAATTTTTGGGAGGATGTGGTTAGGGAGGGATTTTTCACTTTTCTGTTCTACACGTTCCAAAGGCAGCTGCAGAGCTGCCTTCTTCTCCCTTCATCCTCCCTGGCATCTGGGAGTGTTCACATCACAATTTTGGTTTGACCTCCTTCTAGAGATGCAGACAGATCACAACATCCTAGTCTAAACATGGAAATCAGTCTCCTATAGCCAATTGTCTGAGTGTTTCATTGGGGGTGAGACTAATATTACATTTTCCTTAAAAAGTAGCTTACACAGCAACAAATAAGCTTCACAAATCTGTTAAGTAATATATTCTGTGTGGACAAGATTTATTGGTTTTGTTTCTCCCCTATTTTCAGTGCATTTTCACTACTTTGATAAATAATCCCTGATGCTTGCCCACTTGTTTTTGCCATAACTAGAAACAGTCCTACTAACTTGTGTACAGCCACAGTTAATGACATTTTTCCTCCCACCTCTCTGCTTTACAAAAGCCTACTTAGTTATGCAGCTTGGAGCAGAGGTTAAACATGTTTCCAGGCCTTTCTCAATCATTTCTTTTTCTCTCTCTAATAAATCTATAGGGCCCTGAAGGAACACCAGGAAATCCAGGTCAGAGGGGCCGTTTAGGAAAGAAGGTAGTATTTTTCATCTTCCCCAGTTCCCTTCCTTTTATCTGAGACTCAAATTTACATTATGAAATTCCACTGAACCAGAGCTATCCCTGTTTTGTGTCATGCTTCAAGCCAATTTTTTTCTTGTTAGCCATAGCAATTAGAATTGTCATCATTCTGCAAACCGTAACATTCAAGAAATAAAGAAATTTAAATTTGTATCAGGATGTACTTTTGCAACTCAGGACAGTTTCTAGTTCTATTAAAAAACATTAAGCTTTGGCTAAAAGAAAACAAGAAAAATAATAGGAAGACTTTAGCAGAGACTATTTTATACTGCAGAGTTCTGGGCTCAGACATTCTAATATCTACAGGAAATGACATACAGTAAATGTCATACCTATTAAATAATGCTGTTCCACATTTTGATTAAGCATAAACTGCATTTTGAAACTTAGTGTCCGTCTCTTATTATTTTTAATACAATAACACCAACAGGGGGAAAAGGGGCAGCTTGGCCCTCCAGGAGAAGCCGGACCTGCTGGTGATTCTGGCCAACCTGGAAAAATTGGTCCCAAAGGTGCAAGAGGAACTCGAGGTCCTGTGGTTAGTAGAAAACATGCTTAATTAAGAGCTTGGAGGTGTTTCAGCATCAGAACGAGACCTGTTCACCTTTCCAGACAGAAACCTGGGGCATGCATCCGGAAGGAGCCCTCTCACACTTTTGGTCATCTGACAATTAGGGGAGTGGGATGGCAGAGCACACCATGGAATGTCCCACACTCCACATATAACCTCACTGCTATGGGTGTTTATAAACCTTTCCAGTTCCAAGAACAAAAATCAAGGGGTTTACTAACACATACAATAAGCCTTAGCTATGGCTGAAACAAAGCACTTCAGATGAAGACTACTATTCCTATCAAAGAGGAATTTTATCCAAAGTTAACTGAATTAAGTCTGTTCCATTAACTTTTAGCTCCTTTCATAGTAAGCTCCCCAAACTTGCTCCATACTGTGTGGCACATGCACTGAAGCATTCAGACTCCCCACTGGAGAGGGGAGTGTCAGTCCTGTCTCAGTCCAATCCTGTGGCCACTGAATGCAGCAGTGTGTTCCTGAACACAGGAAATACCAGAAGCAAAGTTTACTATCTAATTGCCAATAGTTTCAAGAGAAGGACTCAGCTTTCTAAGGTGATGCCCACCCTCCACTTCTCTTGGCATACTAGCACTTAGTTCTTCCACAGCCCTCAAAGCTGAGATCCTTTAGATCTAAATTATGCACAAAGACTATAAGGTTAGGACTGAAAACGTTGACCATTTTTTCCACAGAAGAATGAAAAGCCCAGTATTCTTTAATAAATTAAGTAGGACCTACAAGAAAGTTGTCTGTGGTGTCAAGTGTGTCAGTATTTCAAGATTTTTCATGTGCTTACTTTATAAAGTAGTCATTGTTGTAGCACTTTACAAAGGAGCTCTTTTTTTCTCTCACTGATAACTGCATTTAACAGGGACACCTAGGAGGAATGGGACCTGAAGGAGAGCCAGGAATTCCAGGTTATGGGGTACGTTTTTTACTGAATTCAGGTACACGTATGTCCCAAAGTAAGTCTGTGGTACTCTAATTTCAAATATCTTAGGGATCTGTATCTAGACTACACAAACATTTTCAGGAAAGCCAGATACTCACATATGTTTATACAACATGTTTGCCTATTCAGAAATGTTAGCCTTAAGCAAGGATGGCTGGTTTTTGTGAGGTTTTTGTGTGTTTTCACTAGCAGGGGGGTTTTACCACAAACTTTAAACCCTTGTTTATCCAATGTGTCTCACCCCTTCTAAGTAAAGTTCTTATAAAACTACTACAGGTATATATATAAAGAAGGTTCAGCAAACACCACCACCTCTGCTTACTGTCTGGCCATGCAATTTTCATTTCAGTAACAGAAACTGATTGAATGAGGTTAGTTGAAGGACATAAAGATATTGTGGCTTTCACTGAAAAATAGCTGTGAAAATCATCATAGATGGATTGAGTAATCCTCTTACAGAGCAGACTGTCCAGTCTCTTTTCCAAACACAAACACCCATCAGTGACCCTAACCCTCAAGCAAGAACCAGCCCAGCTCCAATCACCTGCCTTAAACCCTGCCAGAATCTGTAGTTTCCCAATGTGCCTAGAGTTTTTCCTGCACACAGTCCTTTTTCTGTCATTGATTTTGTTGTCATAACATGATTTAGAATAATTAGCCAGCAGAAAAAAAATGTAGTTAGTAGCTAAAAGAAAGTTTGGAATTATTTCTTTCTTTATTTGTTTTAAAATAATTTGTGTTTGGTTTGCTTCTTCAGGGTCACCAGGGTCCTCCAGGGCCCTCAGGGCCCCCAGGCCCCAAAGGAGAAAAGGTATGAACATGCATTTTACTGTCCTGTTTTGTGAAATTATAAAGGGAGGAAATGTAACTGCACACCTACTGCTTCCCACAGCAAGCAGCAAAAGCCACCATTTGCAGTATTTGTTAGTATTGTCAGAGACTATGAAAAGAAATGCAAAGTGAGGAAAAGGGTCATTCAGAGTTGGAGTCCCAAATTATACCGTTAAAATGTTTGTGGTTTTAAAACACAAGGTACCCACTGTACAGAACACAGTCTATTGTATCAGATAGCACCACTGCCCTTGGAGAGCACTGCTGACAAAAATAATCAGTGCAGAACCAGCTAAATATTTACTTAACTCTGAGTCTGTTAGTACACCCACAGATTTGCCTGAAAGTCCAACTAGAATGGACAAATGTCTGTGGTTAATATAAAATGTTAGGGACAGGATGTGGCCTCAGTACTGCTATTTTAGTGTCAAATTTACTGTTGTTCTCTCAAGTCTCAAATCCTGAAAACAGATTTGTATGCTGAAATCCGTGTGACCCCAAGAAGGCAGGTACATGGATTCACTTCACAAAGATTGGATTGGAGTTGCTGTTGACAGGGAAATACAAACTAGAGCAAGTTATGCAATAAATTCTGTGAATAGACATTTAGTGCTTGATGTTATAAACAGGTTTTGTATGAAATAAGAAACAATAACTGAAAACTAATTTGTTGGGAACTAAGTGTCTAGGTTTCTTGGTCACTTCTGAAAAAGCACTTTGATGCACTTTAAAAGTCCTTAATCGTATTTAAAAATGTGATTCTCTTTGCATTACTATTGCTAGGCATCATCTGGAATAGATAATTTTTTGTTTATTAACTTGGATGGCAGTTATTTCGTATTTAAATTTTAATAGATTTCAGGCTTAATGTTGGAGTCTTCTGTATACTTGTTTTTCTTTATGTTAAATGTATTTCTCAAAATAGTGGAAGAAGTTTTCTTTTTTCCCCCTTTTCAAATATCCTGTTTATCTTTTTTTTCATTAAATAAAAACATGATTACATGGAAATTGTTCAAATAATCCTTTTTTTTCTTATAGCTGCCTTTGAGAATAGAGCAAATATTTAGGTTTTTTTAGTCCTAAATGTCTTTAGGACATTTAGGTGAATGTTAAATTGGAGTTACCGTATCCATTATATTAAAACCATAAGCATAATATTCACTTTTAGCATCTATACAATGTGTTCTCTGCTTTTCATTAGCATTTGAACTTGTGAGCTTGGTAGATGAGGTTCAACTTCCAAGTTAACATTTTTAAATATTTATCTTTGGTTTAGGGTTACCCAGGCGAAGATAATACAGTCCTTGGACCACCTGGGCCCATAGGTGAACCAGTAGGTCTTTCTTTCTCAAAAAAATTACATTAGTGCATCTCAAGACAAGAGCCAATGCATTTAGTTGTGAAGCTTTTTATCATTGTCTCAGGAGTCAGTAAAAAAACCATAGAATTATCCTCCTTTAATGAGTAATCTCTCTCTGAAAATGCTGCTGTGTGCCCTTTCCTGCTTAAACATCTGTGCCCTCTATTTAAATACACTAATGCCATTAGTCTGTTTAGATCAGCATTTTAAGAAAATAATTTTACCCTTGCTGTTTACCCTGAGTTATACTTAATTGCTTTACTAACCAAAAATATGTTTTCACTTATTTTGTTATCACTGCACACTAATTCAGCTGATTTAGAGAGCTGCATTTTGTAACCATTTTTGTACTGAATTCATATGTGGAGTGTGTCTCTGCAGCATTTATAACCTGTCAAAATTATTAGGACAAACTTCAAAATTAAAGCAAATTTTGGGTACAGCACGTCATTCCAGAAAAGAATCCAATTTTTAGTGTGCTATCTTACAGAGGCCATAAGAGAGTTTTCCTTGCATGTCTTGAAACCAGAGTCACTTCATTTATCCATTTGGATTTTAAATTAATATCTATTTATTTATATATGTAAGTATAAATCTGGAGAAGTTCCTCTGAGGTCAATCCTCCATCCTGTTTCATTAAGCCCCATGTAAGATTTATCTTTTAGCTTTAGTCTTCAGTTACAAAAAATTTTAGACTGTGTCTGACTGCAATGCATTCTGTTTAGAAAAAACCCCACGTTTATTCCTTTAGCCAAGCTAACCTTTATGTCTGTGTTCCTCAGTTCCCTCTCAGTTTGTCTTGAGAGAAATCCCAGCTTTCTGTTCATACTTCACTGCAGCATTATATTCAGTTCAGCTGTTACATTTTGCTCTTTGGTTTGCTCTCTAGGGTCAAATTGGTGAACGTGGAGATAGAGGAGAGCCTGGAGATGAGGGTTACAAGGTAATACCTCTTGGGTTTTAGTCTTTGAACATGGCATGCCATGCCTACATGTGGAGTAATGCAGCAGAAGCGCCATCTTCCCTCACAAGTGTGCAGAGATGCACGTGCTGGAGCCTCACTGCACTGCTGCACTCTTGTAACACATTGGAGCATCTTTCATATGGGGACATGGGAGCTGCAACTCCTCAGCTGGAGAAGACTCCAGCGACCTTAGTGTGCATAAATACCTCTTGGGAGGAGATTAAGATGAAGTAGCCAGACTTGTTTCCATAGTGTCCAGTGACAGGACAGGAGGCAAAGGGCAAAAACTGAAACACATGAAATTCCTTTTGAAATGGCTTTTTTTTACTGTGAGGATGACTGAGCACCAGAGCAGACTGCCGAGAGAGGTTGTGGAGTCTCCATCTGTGGGTATACTGAAAACTTGACTAGACATGGTCCTGGACAATCTTTTCTAGCTGGCCTTGCTGGAGAAAGAGGGCTCCATAGATCTCAAAAAGTCGCTTTCAACCTAAACAGTTCCATGTTTCTGTAATACTGTAGTAGTTAATATTTTTCTCTGACATTTAAGCACTACTTATTGTAAATCTAATCCTAAAAATTATTAATGAGTTATATTCAGTCTTTCAGCACATGAAAATTGGATGGTAACTGATGCTTATCACTGGTGCAGTTTGCTGAAATACAAGAGAGACAGTCCTTGACACAGAATATCCAAGTTACATAGTAATACAGATAGACATAGGAATAAATGAATGGACCAAATCTGTGCTTACAGAAGTGCAGAAATGTTTAAACAATATGTAATTCCCACTTGCAGCTTGGAGTAGAGAACGTAAAGAATAAAATCTCCACAGGGTTTGATCCTGGAGATCTGACCATACTTTATCTAGGTCGCGTCAGTGAATCTGTGCCCACCTGGCACCTCCCAAGATGGGCTTTACAAGGAGGTCTGTAGCTCACTGAGCATGCCAGCCTGAGTTACCTGTATAGCAATATGTTATATTTTCTCCTTCCCAGGGTCATATAGGTCTTCCAGGGCTCAGAGGACCTATTGGACAACAGGGGCCCCCAGTAAGTGTTCGACAAGTGAGATTTCTCTATTGACTGTTGAAAATCTGTTTTCGTCTGCATTCAAATGACTCTTTTCACTTATTTAATGTATGTTCTTTTCAAAGGGAGAGCTGGGTGAATTGGGAGAGCAAGGACCAAAAGGAGAAAGGGGCTCAGAAGTAAGTAGAAAAAAGTGAAACAAAACTGCACTTAATTGGAATTTGTAGGGTTTTATTGTTCACTGACTATCCTTGGGAAACTGTTCCATATGGTTAAAACTGAGTGTTTGAGCTCCCTTTTCATACCTGCAGGGACAAAAAAAAAATTAAAAAATATAATTATCTTGGTTAGTAAGTGTGTGTTATTTGATAGGTAAGTAGTTTTACTTTGCAGTGATATAAAGCATTAAGAGAGGCTCTTTTGGAAATGTTTGAGTGATAGTCAGTTATCCCCTAAAATGGAGTTTCTTGTGGGATAGTAGCTCTGGAAAGAAACTGGGATTTTGCTTCTCTGATCTGTAAATGAAGCCTCCTAGTACTGCACTGTACTGAGTTTTCAGAGACCTGGAAAAAATGAATTTACTACAGAATACTGGAGCAATAATGACAGAGCAAGTCCTGACAAAGATCAAAGTCGAAATCTTTCTCTTTAGAAATGTTAGTTCATCTTGGTGATGTGTTGGAAATTGCCAAAAGTGTTTATACTCTCCCATGGGCTGAATGTCATTGGCTTTTGAGATTTCAAAAGATTTAGGCTAAAAGATTTCTTACAATACCAATTACCATTGCAATTTTAATGAGCTATTTTATCTGAGAAGTTCCATAGAGCAACTCTGTTAGAGTTTCAAAATTTTGTAGGTAAATACAAGAATCTGTAGTAGACTAGAACTGAGGAGCAACAGTAAGGAAACGTGATGTGGAGGCATTGTCAGCATGTACTCTAGCTGTGAACTCGGATATATTGTTTTTGTCAATCACATCACGGGACAAAATCAGCCATTCCTCTTGGAGAGTGTTTTCTTTGTCTTGCAAATGCTCCTCAGACTAATACTGCCATTTACAAATATGGAGCTAATATCCAGCATGGAGCAACCCATAAGAGCTTAAAGGTTTCCACAAAAATGTTAGTAGTGAAAACATTCATGCAGTCTTAACTCCAGTGGCATTACTGGTGCTGCTATAGCAAGCCTTGCAAAGTTAATCCCGTAAACTGCAATGCTGAATCATCTGGCTTTACTTTATGTGCATCCAGAAATCTTAATGAAAACAATATTAAGTTATTTGAATATGCACATTCTAGTTCTGACTGGCGGACTTTTTCATGCCATTCTTAACAAAAAAGGCATTAAATTGAGCAATAAAACAAAATTTTGCTAGTTTTTTTCATGTTTACTTAATTATACAACAGTTACACTTATAATGACCCAAGCTTTCCCCCTTTTTGCATTTTGTGTCATATTGCAGCATGGTAGTTACAGCATAACTTTTGCTTTAAGAGGAGTGTTTGAGATAATTAGTCTGAAAAATCTTGGGAACTTTTTTCTACTTGTTCTATGATAACAAGTGTTATTCTTGTCCCTGTTCTTCACTGGCTGCATCTTTTAGAGGTAGGATAAAATTAATGCTCTAGATCTTTATATTCTGTGGAGGCTATCCTTTAACAAAGTTCTCTGAGAATCTTTTGACCCATTCTGAGCTTTTCTTCCTTGGTGCTTGACCTCCTGTGTCACTAAACCACTTTACAAGAATGTCATCTGCTCAGTATCTCTCCGTTTTCTAAGACTACCAATTTCTAGATCAGTCAAGATGAAAAAAAGTCTGGTTTAAGTAAATTTTATCTTTTGTGTAGATCTTAGATAAAAAAGAATGTTTACATCTGTGATATGTGACACTGTTATTTTCTAGTATTCTCTTCCACAGGCATTCAGTGCATTTACATTGCCTACTTTTCAAGACTTCCCTTTTGAAGAGTACAGGAAATGCTGTAAAAGTGTACTTCCTCACACAGGGGTGGCTGATACAGGAGAAATTGCCAGATTCATGATGAAAAACATTTTATGCTTGTTGTTGAAAAAGTTTTCAAAACTGATTCACAAAAGGGAAAAACGTACACAATTCTGCCAAAAATATAGTTGCTTTTACTTGAAAAGCTTTCTGCTGTCTCCTGAAATGTGAATAATCCAGTCCAAAGTCAGGCAATGTGAACATAAATACTAGACAGCAACATTCCTCAGCTCTTCTTAGGGGACTGAGTTTAAGACATTTGTCAGTTCACAAGTACTTGTGACTTCTAGGGACCCACAGGGAAGAAAGGAGCGACGGGTCAGGCAGGCAAACCTGGAATTCCTGTAAGTAACAAAATTCTACCATCTATCTTCAGATTATAAAACAATGAAACTAGTAACTGACAAAACCAAAATTGAATCATGCCAGGGTTACCAGAAGGTCTTGTGTTCACTCTAAAGAATCTTATTATTATCCAGGAGGTATAAAGGAACCTCTGTCATTTTTGAATAAAAGTTTTCAAAATTTTGTTAAATTGTACTGAATTATATATTCAGTTACTCAGCATATGGAAGTTACGTGCAACTAACAACAAGGGCCTTACCACTTGTAAAGTTATTAAATTAGGTCATTTTTGGAGTCCATTTGGAGGTTATCACATTATATTGCACAGAACTGTACTTGTGTTCGCTTCTGACCTCATCAGTTCTTTGATCCTCTGCAGCCTACAGAAGCTTGGATCCATTTGTCCGCGATGGATACATGTAGTATCCTTGAGGTTTATTTATTTCTCTTGCTTGCCCTGAGCTGAAATTTTTAATGTTTTTTCTTGAGTTACTGTAGAGGAGCTGACTTGCATTCCCTTCTCCCTGAGGGAGAAAACAGAGCAGGAAGCAGTAGGTGTTCTGTAAACATAACAAAGAACAAAATGCATCAAGGTTATTTTGGTCCCCTAATAAATAATACCACACAAGCACATATTGTAGATAACTTTTACTACCTCACATCAAAACATTGTCAGTAACTGGAGAAATGCAGCTGTTGCACAGGGCTTGTACCTGCTGGGCAGAGAGCAAGGGGAGGCTTTTGAAGACAAGGAACTGTGTGTCCTTTGTAAATACTCGGCATTTTCTTTTGGAGGACTACAGGGATCTTTCAGCAGACAACAGAAAACAAGGAAAGCAAGACATGCAGAGAAGTGAGGAGAAGACAATAAAACTAGAACTTGAGGAAGTTTCAAAGCACATGCCAAATGCAAGATACTTAAGCAACCAGAAGTTTGGCACACTTATATTCTATATGGCTGTTGTTACCTATAATTTTTCAGACAAAATGTGTTGTAGTTAGAACATTTTACATTTTTGAGAAATTGCATTTATAGAGACATTAGTGCAGAACTCCAAGCCTTTTAAGATAGTGTATCTCAGTCTAAAGGGAAATAATTGCAAGGAAATAAATCAATGTTCCTCCGTTGGATGTGATATGAGGCCTTTTTATGCAAGTATAGCAACAGTTACACAAACTTGCCATATTGTAAATTTGTATTTTTGGTATGTTCAAATTTGAACAGCACAAATTTGTGGATGTCCAGTACTGAGTATTTAGTAAATAAAGGCTGAAAAGGTATATGGTTGGGTTTTTTCAGGGATAAATAGATGACTTTATACGGTTTCCTCACTTCAGTTTAAGAATCAACACTTGCAGGCATCTTCCAGACCTGGCACACAAAGGGGTCAGTCTTATGATTTCAGCTGAAGTTGCTCAGATCCCATGACAGAGCAAGTCTAAGGTTAAACCAGTAGAATTCTAAAGCAAACATCCTAACTCAGAGCTCCCTCTGTGAGTATTCTTTCATATCACTGGGTCTGTTGTTAGGTAGGGTTTAGGAAACACTGTGACTGAAATCTAGTTATGGGAGAGTGAAGATGAAGAGAGCCAACAGTGCTATATTTGATTTGAATTTGTTTCAAGGGAAAACCAGGGCAACCAGGGCAGAAAGGAGCAGTTGGGTACCCTGGATCAGAAGGCATTCCTGGGAACCCTGGCAAGACTGGGCTGTCAGGGGAGCCTGGCCCTAAAGTAAGTAACTTTCCACATTTCCTCTATGTCAATTTTGCATTACAGATTTCCTAGGGTTAAGATATTTAAAAAGAAGGGACCTTTCTCAGTTCCCTGAGTATCTTGAAAATTAGACCAACTTTTTTTTTTCCTTCTCTTTTGCTCCTGATATTCCAGCCAAGATACAAAGTTTGCATAAGGGAAGTGTGCTGTGAGAAGAACTGTTTCATTGGTATATGACAGTAGTAACTACAGCTAAGTGAAAGTGATTACTTAGAAAGGCTGCACAAATCTGTTCCTGAAAATGAGCCATGGATCCCAAAAGACACTGTTTCCTCTCAGGGTCTGAGATAATCCCACGTTTTCCTTTTGTATTTGTAACCAATGCCTCTCTACCTAAATAATTCTGAAGCTATGCCCAAAACCAGTTAAAAAGAGTATTAGGCATCTGAGATATCAAAGAGCATTCTTTGAAACAGGGTTTTTGTCTGACTGTTCTTTGCTGTGGGCCCAAGGTTGTGACCTGCTGCCTCTGGGAGCAGTGACACAGCTCTTCAATTAGTCCCTCCAGAGAGGGGGAGAAGATTCCTTGAGTAGTTCTCATCATTGAAGGTCTGATCACTTTGATTTCAAGTATGTATTTCTCAGTAGTTCTACTCAGATGGACCAGTAATTGTTATAAAAGGTTGCCAAGTTAGATTTGGTGTTAGGAATTAATCAAGATGCCGGACGAGGCACTGCTGTTTCAGATATAAATTTCCAATCTGGTTGAACGAAGAGGAAATTAAACAAGTTACCCATAGGGGGCAGGTGCACCCTACTCAAGCCTCTCCAGTCTCCGGTCATGAACCTCTTCCACGTTCTTAAAATTCTTTGGAGCTGGATTTAGGAGAATTACCCCAAAGAATTTTTACATTTTTGCCTTTCCACTGAAAATTTCATACAATCATAGTAAAGGCAACTCCATTATCCCATTACAATTTGTAATAAAGGGAGGCTTAAAACTGATTTTTGCTACAATGAACAAAAAGAAAAGAACTTTTGCAATGTAAGTTTATCAGTCCATCAATCTGTAAGCCACAGCACCATATTCAAAAGCCAAAAAAAATCACATTTAATACAAAAATCATGTTTTATACAACCCTTTTATTTCTATGAGTGCTTAACTGAATGTCATAGGAAATAAGGAAGATTTATATACGCATTTCTATTAAATTACATCACAGAAATATTCATTTGTATGGTAGCAAACTTCCATTTTGTATTTTTTAACATGCCAAGAGTGACTTAACTCCATGTACTCAGTAACCATGATTTTTCATTTAAAACAACTGCTTTCATTGATAGCTTGATGTTCTCGTACATTTTCGTAACAAACGTTCTGATCTTTCTTCATATGGCAAGATTATTGTGTGTGAATCTTTACAGAGTATATACAGCCATACTAGTATTATCAGTATGCCTGATCCTTATAAATAAACATGTAGAATTTTGAATATTTCTTTGGGAAGGTAGTCTCATTTTGTTTCACATGGAGTTACTTCTTCTTGAAAAATGAATACTGTGAAGTTCAAACTATTTTCAGCCTTTAACTTTTGGAATATTAGCAGAAATCTAGATGATACTGCTGATCATTGTCTTTCTATATATTTTGATGTACTTTCAGTGTGTGTCCATATATATAGAAAGCATTGAGTAGTTTTGACTGATTTTATGTTATTTGCCTGTTTCAGCATACAATGAAGAAACGTTTGGCTATTCTGCTTGTAACCATTATTTTCAATTTGTTAAGGGCAATAAAGGAAACTCAGGCTTACCAGGTCTAGCAGGTTATCCTGGAGCACGAGGTCCCAAGGGATTGCCAGGCATGCCAGGGCCCATGGGAGCACCTGGACTAAAGGTACATACATGGGATCTTGTTGTTTTAGTACAGTTGTGCTGCATTTAGTGGCTGTGGAACCACCATGCTACTGTTAATCATGTGAGTAACAGACAGCAAGTCTTATTTGAAAGGTAAGACTACAAGTGGTGTTTACCTCATTTCTATAAACTGTAAATTGAAAATAGAGATCTCATCCATCTGAATGCTATTCCCAACTCCAGAAGCCATCAAAACACTTGGTATTTATTCATTCCAGCTTTAGGGTCAGATGTTTCCTGATTTTTACTTCTAAACTTCTGTAGCTACTAGAACAGTTGGGATGATTTAAGTATCTAAGCGATCTAATAGCAGAGAATTACCATAATCTCAAGCCTAAATCCCCGGCTTGAAATTTATCACAGGAGTTAAATTGTTTTTGTTCAGCCCTGTCAGAAAGAAATCTGAGTGTGCTCCATTTTCCAGGCAGTTCCAGGTACCTGATATTAGCACATCCTCATATTAATTAGACTCATTTCAGTTTTAAAACAAGCAAACAATGGAAACATTCCAGATTATTTTCTTCATTTACAATAGAATTTTCTTTATTTAGAATAGAATTTTTTTTCTAAAATCACTATTTTTATCTAAACTAATTTTCTTTGTGAGATTTTATTGGTAAGCCATTCTTTAAAACCTTATGTTACTTGGAAACTGGAAATACTGTCTTTGTTATCTTTTCATGAATATATTTCAGTATAAACTGTATTCATTATTTGCAGTGTTTATTGCCAGTGCTCCCACTCTGAATTTTACTCCTTTGCCTGGACAATAAGCTGTAGGAGGTAGTTCCTGCTCAGAAGTGCCTGCAATCTGAAAAAGGCAAGGAATAGATGAGTTGAGGGAAAACTGTTGCCACATATAGTACAGAATAAGCATTAATAAAGCACATACTGACTCAAGCCAAATAATACAAAGGTAAAACCTGGGAAAGAATATAAGCACAAAACATGAAACCTGTTTATTCACAGCCTTTATTGCAGCTCAGTAATCTCCTGAGCTAGACATGACTTCTATGTATTTGATAGTCCTTCTATTGTATTTGATTTGCAGGAACTTGTCTAGTTTCCATTTGAATCAATGTAGATTTTTAGTATAACAGCAGGGAGTTTGACAAGTACGCTGTGTCTTGAGCAGAGGATTATTTTTAGAATTTACTTTTAACCTGTCTGTTCTCTATTTCATTTTGTGAATTTTACTGCTTACACGGGGAGATACCATATTAGAACTGATCCAACATGTATGGTTTTTATGTTTCCAAGTCAAGGAGCAATCAAGTCATGTTTGCATTTTAGTGTATGTTTAATTATTTTCCTGTGGGAAATGAATGGAATAAGTCTACTTAGAGAGAAAGCATGTTCCACACTTCTGACTTGTATTTAAAAGGAAACTTGTATTTACATTTGTAACTTCCATAATTGTAATAGAAGATATATTTTCTTCTTATTGACAGGGTGAGAGAGGGCTTCTAGGTCATCCAGGAAAGAGAGGCAAAAGAGGCCTTCCAGGATCACAAGGTGACCAAGGACCAGCAGGAGACGCTGGACTGAAAGGACAGACTGTACGTAACCACTGTGGTTGATGCAAAACAAGTAGTCCAAGAATTGGCAACATGAACTAATAATAAGGATTCCTGCTCCTATTACAGGGAGAAGATGGAGATCAAGGTTTAATGGGGTTTCAAGGATTCCCAGGTCCAAAAGTATGTGCTCGTTCTTTTCTCTTAGACTGTAAGCTATTTACAGAGTGAGAACATTATGAAAGCATAAAATTAATCAGCTTTAACACTAATTTGTTCAAAATATCTCTGAACTGTTGGAACATGGTAGGCAAAACTGTGTACTCAGTGTCTAAGGACAAACATTCTGGGTCAGTGCTTGGTATTTTCACTGTTCCTGCTCTTAGAAATTATCTTACTTTCACTCATTACAGGAATTTGAAACAAGTGGATAGCTAATGTTCATGTTTGATTAAACTGTTCCTTTGCATTTTCAGGGTCCTGCAGGGGACATTGGCTTAGTTGGAATTCTGGGCCCAAAAGGTCCAACAGGCCAAGTTGTAAGTGTTTCACTCCATGAAGTGATTGTTAGGATGGTTTGCAAGTGGCACATGTTTTTAACTTAGGGAATCTCATTTTTTCTTATTAACAAGGCCAGAACCCTCTAACCAAACCTTTCTGTCCAGATGCCCTTTGCCTGTACTGCAATACTGCTCTGGTTACACCATGCTTACAGACACACAAACAGAGCTGGGCCCTTAATCTTGAAAGAAAAAAGCAGGCTCTGCTGACTAAGTGTGGATCTCCTACTGTAATCTTATGACCTTGTATTTCTTTTCCTTTTGGGGTTGAACATTCTTCTTACTGGCAAAACTGCTGATTGTGTAACTGTGTTCTACAGCAAAAGAAAATAGGGATCAAACTTTGCCTGCAGTAAGACACAGTGGTGCTCAGGCATTATTGATTAATAGGTAGTCTTTTTTTAATGAACATTTTCTTCTTGTCTAAAATGCTCCTAACCTTCATTTGCTCATTCTTCATGACATTCTGCTTCACTACTCACCAAAAAATGTGCAAACATCTTTAATATTTCATGCATCCAGCTTATGGCATCAAGTGTGAAAGGTTGAAGCATGGAAGGCCTACTACAGCATGTTCTCTCACTGCCGCCTTTGCCTTCACAGAACTGAATTTGTTCAGTTAACCAGATGCAGAGCAGCAGCTTTAGGGGACTGCTCTAATAGCTACTTTATTTTTCTAAACATTCCTACACAAGATAAACACTGGACACGAGCAGTTTGCTCTAGGAGAAATGGAACAGAAAAGTGACGTTTTAGCAGCATTTACTGGCAGCCTTACAAGAGTACTTGTGGGCAGTAATATAGGTCAAGATATAGTTGGTTGTAGCTCAATAAATATGTGGTCTTTTGTAATCAGAGTGCTTAAGTTTCCACTGTTTTTAGTGGATCAGTTTTCACATTAAAGAATGTGTGGGGGCTGTCCAAGCGCAACTATTACAAATTATTTAAATACTTACCTTACTGATTTTGTTGCAATGTGCGCTCAATATTTAGAGAGTATCACCATGATCTTTTGGATATTTGACAGGTCTGTGTGCTGAGCAACTTTAAACCAGGACATGTCATGAGGATTTTCTTCATTTTGGAAACATGGTGAACTAATAAATTCTTTGCTTGTTTACAGGGATATATTGGCCCTGTTGGTCAAGAAGGCATAGCAGGCCCAACTGGCAGGCCTGTAAGTTTCCCTTCACTCTTGCACAATTTAGTTATTTCATTACTCTTGTGTTTAATCATCTTGTTTTCAAACTACCAACCTTCTTATTTTTGTTTACGAATAGCAACTAGCAGGACTTTCCTTGTTATATGATGCTGGAAAGTTAATGCATGTGACTCCAGCATCTGTAATACAAACAAGAAAAAAATGACAAAAAACAGTGACACAAAAGTAATTGCAATGGCTTTCTGGCTAAGTGGAGTATGCAGAGGGCATGTCTACAGGGGCAGTGGGCAAGTCTACATGTAAAACAGCACATAGTAATCACCATCTGGATATTCTTTCTCAGCCTTTGGTCTGAGATATATCTAGAGAGTATCCACAGTTTCAGTATAGTTTATTTCTTATTTGTTGTGGGTTGAACTGTCCAGAGTGCCCCTCCAGACACTCTGGGAGTGCCCATGAGCCCTTGCAAGGCTGTTCCAGGGGCTGACGAGGTCCCTGTTACAGCTCAAACATCATCTTGGTCTTTCTGACAACTTTCAATGCACCCCAGGTTCTCTGCACTGGGGGAGCTCTGTCCTCATCCCTGTTTCCCTCTCTTGTGACATTCATGGTGCCAGAGCCAGATTTGTTTTGCAAGAGAACCCTATGGCTCATGTCTCCAGACCACGCAACCATGTAAGGCAGTTTTAGGAGCCCTTTGTACCATGAAGGTTCCTCTGCCTGATCAACTAGACTTGGAGTGAATGAGAATGTCTAAAAATCAAAATAATCATAACAATAACAAACATAAAATATAAGTAATAAATGCAAATATTTACAAGTGAAATAGAAAGAATTCTATAATTCTTTCCACTTGTTGGAAAAATCAGTACTTTGTCTTGCTCCATTCTTTTCAATTGCACTGAGGAAGAAAACTTTACAGTTGTGTGTACTTGTATGAAGGCTTATAATAGACTTCATATTGAATGCAAGAGTTTGCCATCATCAAGAAAGCATTTTAGTTGAAGATTACTTCTACGTGTTATGAAATGCAGCCATCAAGATGCACAATTTTTCCAGAGAAGAATTGTAAGATTGTTGCCATGCTTGGGAACACAAGTGTAAAACTGACCAAAAATAGGGATAGAAAAATAGTGTCTAATCTGATTATGAGACTAGAACTAATAACATCATAAAAATATATATGTGGTGAATGGATTTCTTCAGTGATGAAGAGTACTGAGTTATGTTCTCTAAAGATGGTGAAGCACTGATGTGTTGAATGTGGATGAAATTGTGGAGAACACAGGTGATTGACAGGGACAACACAGTTAGAATTAGTGAAAGAACACATATTTGCAAGCTGAAGAATACAGCTTTCCACAAGGAATTACAAGATGTTTTCAAGTAATTTCATTTTCTACTAGTACAGGAAAATTAAACCCCCAGAGCTGTAAATACTTCCACGGATGAGATTGGACTTCTCATGTGAGCAGTATAATTCTCATGGATATCAATCTGCTTATCTCAGTACTAGGCAGCTAGAAAGTATATCAGAATAACAGCTGCTCTTTCTTACAGGGACCGAGAGGTGAGAAGGGCATGAGGGGTGAAATGGTAAGATGAAACAACTTTTGTGCTTTCCTTTGGCTGTGTAAAATCTATTCCTGTGTTACACTGAATGTACTCATGAGTGCTCTGAATGCCAGGCAGTTGTGTTGTGCTTGTGGAGCACACTGGCCAAGAAAGCTGGTAGCCTGTGTTAGAAATCTGAGCTTTTCTTGTTCAAGTTGACTTATGTAGATACGCCCAGTGGGTGTGAGATGCTGGGCTGTATGGCCCCTGGTCATACAGCAGTCACATACTCCAAATCTGTCCATGTTCAGATCTAAAAGGAAAATCTTGTGTCACATTTGTTGTCAAAGATGTAGTGCCTCACAGCATGCACATGTTCATAGATCAGTATCTTCTTGTCTAGAGAGGAACAAGCTCAGGAGAAGCCTAGACCTGCGGGTGGGTGCCCCTGAAATGTATTCCAACCACAGGAACCATAGGCAGCACTGATAAGTTATGGATTTGCTGTCTTTCATTTTTCAGCAAGAGTTATTGTACATTCATGAATGCTGGATTTAATTTTAAATTTGTGTTAGAGCCAGTAAAGTCTCAAATTCATTATGGCTATGTGAAAAGTCATTAAGTTATCATATTTACAGCAAACATGAGCACAAAGTTGATAACAATGATATTACCTTCCATGACAGACGTATTAGCTCCTTTTCCAGTAATTAGAAGATGTGATCTTGTTCCTGTTTCTCTCTACCCTGCCATCACACTTAAAATTAATCAGTTTCACTTATTGTATTTTGCTTTTAGCCGCCACCTCCAAAAAATTCAATCAAACTGCCTTTTAAAAGTTTTGAAAAATCTGAAATATTCAAAACATCTTAAAGAATTAAAGCTTGGAACGAAGCTTCTTGTCTGTGTCTTGGAGAACGCTCCTCTTTGATTTCAATGCTCTTGAGGCAATTGCTGTCTCAGAATAAGAGGAAAACTGGTTCCTCAATTTGTGCTGCTGTTATCCATCTTAGCTGTCTTTTTCTACTGTTTGTTCATAAGAATTGTTATGACAGCATAGAGCTAAAAATGCTGACACTTAAAAAAAATCCAAAAATAATCCTTAAAAAACATCCAAAATGGTGAAAAAGAAACATCTGTTTCCATTATTGGTGCTGATGTTTAAGAAGTTATTTCCTAAAAAAGTTATTGAATTCATCGAGATGAATTAATCTAGTAAGGCTGCCTTCAGAAGAATGTTTAATTTTAAATCATATACAGAGGCATTACTTTCCTCCAAGAAAGGGATTTCTTTCTAACTACTTTCACACACAAAGGAGACCAAATTTTTTTTCATCCAACTGTGTATTCTGAGCTTTAATTTATACCTTTAAGATTTATATTGGCATTCTTCCTAGAATCACATAGATTTTAACCTTTTTGTAGTATATTTAGTTATATTTTTTAGTCTGTCAGGGTTACAGAGTTCATTACTAGAAAGAAATGTCCTTTTATCCCCAGAAAAACATGGCATGTAAAATCATGTCTTCTTATTGAGGTCAATGGTGAAGCACACATTCTTTCTTTGTTAAAATACTGTCTTCAAGAATTTAAAAAGTCTTGGAAAATACTAGTGTCCTTGGGATTGCTTATGCTTTCAAAGTTGAGCCTATGTACTATTGTATGTAAAATCAGGGCCTCTCAGCATTAGAAAAAGATTGGGATTTCGGCCTTTGAACTTCTGTTCAATCAAATGAAGTGATTAAAGAATTAAAGAACACACTGAAACTAACTGGTTTAGTATCTGCTTTTGTTTTTATGAACTGGAATTACACTTTTCTCACTTAAATTCTAATGCGCTCAAAGGTTAAATTAAGTAGATTTGTAAAAGTAATCCAGAACATTCCAGTAAAACATTTAGCAATTAACTTAGTCCATGAAAAGTGTAACTTAGCCTTATTTTTCTGCTCTGCAGCAAAAAGAAAGAACATTGGTAAAAGCCCTACTCTGTGCAGTATCATTATGTTTTTAAGATTTGTAAAGATAATTGCTATAGCTCTCTGAAGTTTTGGTGCAATTAAGAAATGTGATATTCTGCAAAGTAGTTCACTATAGTTAAAAAATAGCATTCAGTATTTACCTTTTTTTTCCCCCATGGGTTTTACTGGCAAGGAGACAGTGGATTGAGACAAATGACATTCCTCTTTTGCAAAATACCTTAAACTCATTGGAACAGTGCAGGTTTTTATTTTTAAAACATTCAGTTCTATCTCAAAAACCACTATAAATTTGAACTGCTCTTGTCCCAAGACTTTTTGAGTCTTAAAATGGTGACACATGCCAAGAACACAGAACATTAACTGAAGCATTCGGTCATCTGAAAAATACACTGGAATGTCTAAATCTCAGCATTCAGAACAAGGACATTTATTCATCCAAGAGCAGTGGTTACCTAGGGACAAACTGTTGAAGACTTTGTACCTTTCCTTGACTTGGTATTTGCATAATCAAGCCCTGAACCAAGATAAACAAATACATCCTTACAATGTAAAATTTGTTTCTCAAGATTCTTTTTCACACTTTCTCTTTCATTTTATACTAAACCTACTTGGCCAAGCATGATCAGACAGGCCAGTAAGATATTCACATGTGACTGAAGGTATCCTGGAGCAGTCTAACAGTACCTGAGCATGTGATCTGATAAATTAAATGTGGAGTCAGCCTTCCCAGCTGGCATACAACAGTATGGGTCTCTGAAACCCAATCGATTTGCAACAGCTGAAGAACTACACCAAAATAGTGAATATAATCTTTGTAAACTCAAATCAGTTTTGTAATACTGAATAACAACAATATTTTATGCATATTTAATAGTAATAGGATTTAAAAGAAAATTTCCAGCTGGGCAATAATCAAACTCAGAAGAGTAAAAGAAAGCTAAATACTTGACACATCCTACAGGGATTTCCATACTATTTGTACTACATATGCTAAAATTACTTGTTCTTTTATTTCCATTTTCCAACATTAATGATTAACATGTTTTATAAAGATGTTAATCATTAAATTTTTACCTGAAAGATGGCTTCCAGTCCCTTCTATAGGTGTAAGTGGATGAAACATAAATAAGGTCAGGATGTATCAGTTGAAAAGCTGACAATATTTACAATCCATAGGCCTTATCTTATTAAGGTCTTCTTGGTTAAGTATCAGAAAATCATCTATCTAAACACCCAGAAGTTGCTTCAGTTTTGAATTTCCTCTATTCTCCAAAGAACACCTACAAGCCATTTACAGTCCATCAACAGAGCCTTGTATAGAGCTGGTGCTTGGAACTAAAAGATGGCCCCCACTTTTCACACCCTTCAGAATCCAGCACCTGAGCCCCTCTGGCATGGCCAGGGCAGGTGACATATAAACAAACTTCACGTGTGCAGCTGTCATTGTGACCCCTGGCAGATGCATTCCCTGGTACTACCACATGCTCTGCCTTAAGAGTAGGTCTGAGACTGTCTAGAGAGAGTAAGAAATGCAGATTATATTCTCCTAAGAAGTGAAAATTTGCAGCCTCGTGACTTAGGTACATTGCTTCTATCTTGTTTGAGATCCTTTTCTTAAAAAATATGAATGAGTTCATGTTAGATTGAATCTGGCCTTTCTTTAACAATTTCTAGCTGCCCTTGCTTTTGGCAGCTTGAGCACAGCCTGAGTTCAGCAGTTGTAGCATGAAGTGACACACAGATCTTGCTTGCTTGCTTGCTTGCTGTGAAATCTCACAACAGAAACATTTCTTATTACTAAATCAAGTGATTTACAACTTAATTCCTATTTGACTAGATCAGTTTCACAGTATTTGTCAGCATGACCACGTCACATCAGATCATTTCTCTTTTGGCAGAGATTTAGTACTAGCGTGACCACACTGATGTATGAGGGCTTTTGCTGGAACAGCTTATTGTGCTCAAGTAATTGGTAGAAGCAGCACTGACAAAGGAATGTTCTGCTTAAATTGACTTAATTGTGTTGAAAGGTTTTTACTAATTTAAGGTGCAGATCTAGCCCATGCCTTTCATTCCTTCTCTTTTTCTCAAGGCGCTGCCACCTATTCTTTTCCTTGCCATCATTTGTGCCACTGTTTACGTTACAACAGCTCCTAGAAACTTTGAGTATATAGAGCTTGAAGATAAGAATCTAACAGAGATACAAATGTCATTGCATGTTATTAAATATTCACAACCATTCCATCTTAATGGGAATAGTTGATTAAAGAAAAAATAACCCAGATGGGTTTATTGTATTGGAAAGGTCCATGTTCAATCCTAAGGCAGCCTAAAACTCAGATTTAAGGCTACGTGCATTGTAGGCACTGTAAGCTAAGGAAAAGCAGCTGTTCCTTCTCTTCCTCTCCACTGCAATCATCCTGCACACTAAAATGATGCCACTTAACAATGAGAAAATAAGGGCATAACTTCTTGAATAAAAAGGAAGCCTGCCACATCACTGTAAAACAATGAACATAACATGCTCTGGCTGAAAATTGACACTGCTAATGAATTAAACTGATAAATGCCTGGCACATGCTCATGGATTAAAGTGGAGCAGTTAGTTTTTTGCAACTACTGATATTATTTACAATGTTTTTGTGATTACTTACCCCTTCTAGTACTTATATTGTCAACACACATATAACACTGGCATAATGTATAGTGTATTATATATTAATACTTTCTATGACTTTTAATGTTCCCTTAATACCAGAAGTAATTGGAGAAACAAGTAACCAGACAACACAGCAATTCCAACATGAATATTCATATGTTAACAAAGCAGGGTGCATTAACAATAGTAACTAATAATCTACTGCTTTACCACAGCTGGTATCACACCTTCTTCCTTATACACATTGGGCATTTTGTGATTTAATAAATACATAAATGTAAAACCAGAGATTTTAATGTGTAACTGTTGCATTCTATCTCCATTTCTTCTAGGGGCTTCAGGGACGGCAGGGCCAGCCTGGGCCACCTGTAAGTGCATAAAAAACTGTGCCTGTGTTTTTCCATTTTGACTGCACTATATAAAGATGTAAAGTACCTAATATCTGTTTTTTCCCATTTTCCAGGGACCACCTGGACCACCAGGACCAAGGGTAAATTCTGTAACAACCTTTACCTACAACACAGTGCTTTATCGAAAGTGAAAATAACAGGATCCTCTTCAAATGTACTACTTGTGCCAGTGCTCAAAGAATTTACCACCTGCATTTTTGTATATTCTTATTCATGTTTTTATATTCTGAAATACCTGTTTTTTAGAAGCAAGTGGATCTCAATGCTGCTGTTCAAGCTTTGTTTGAGTCAAATGCTGCCTTGCAGATGGAGGTATATATTTAAATGTATTTGTAGTATCATACAGGGTATGCTATTATAACTTTATTTTTTGAGGACATAACAGGGTTTCCTTTCAAAGACTTAGTTTAGAACGAATAATAGATAACGATTGTAGAATGCAATGAAACATGCTAGGATTTACAGGACATAGCAGAAATGAAATTAAGAGAAACAGCAAGACTTCTACCTTTCATCATGATTGGTAGTAATGAACATCTACTGCCTATCACACATAGTGGACTGTATCTGTTCAGACAGATAATTATAGTGGCATTTAGGGTTTGATCAAAAAAAAAATCAACATATATGTGTCTGGCCGCACTGGTTGCAAGAAAATCCCTTACATGGGTGAAGTCAAATAAAGTTGCACATTATTTCTAGGTTAAGCCTCAGAGTAGATTTCAGTATTCAAAATCTGAAACCTCTAAGTTTACTTTAAAAATGCGTCTTTTTTTTCTTTTCTTCCCCTGTATCCATATTTTTATGTTAATGTGTCATAATGACAAATGTGCATACCTAAACCTGCCTTAACATCACTGCTCTGACAATTTTAATAAAATGTACTAATTTGTTTACTGGGATATGTTATCTTTACGTTGTTTTACATGGCTGATTGCATTCATATAAACACTTTGATTGTGTCTGGCTATTCAATGGCCATTTGACTCTTACTGCATTTACTGTTGTTGTGACACTTCTTTGTGGTAACACATTTGCTAATGGCCCTTGGCAGAAATACCAGAATACTGAAGTAACTTTACTAGATCACAGTACAGAGATATTCAAAACGCTCCACTACCTTAGCAATTTACTGCACAGCATCAAGAACCCTCTTGGCACACGGGATAACCCAGCACGTATCTGCAGGGATTTGCTTAATTGTGAACGTAAAGTGTCAGATGGTAAGTGTCCACTTTCACTAAAGCTTGAACACAAGTACCTTTGAAAGGTGTTGCTTCCAAATGCTGCTTTCTACATTAAAATTCTGATGTGCTATATTTAATGGTTTTATTCTTTTTTATTGTATTCTCTTGCAGTACGCCTGTCACAACTATCTATATATCATCTTTAAGATAAAATTTCTGAATTTTAAATGTGAAAGTATATAGATAACTAGTATTATATAAATATTAGACAGATTCTATCTGTCAGTAAACAGATGTATCCAGAAAATTTGAAACTGACTGCAATTTTGTGATTCGAAGTTTTCCAAGAATTTATAGCTAATCTTGCAATGAATTTTGTGTGGACCAGATTCTAGATTCCTAATGAGAAAATTATATACAATACATTACCACAGTCAGATACACTGACAGTCATTTTATCTCAGAAGTTCCCGAATCAATATTTCAAATAAAATCCCCATCCTATTTAAACATGTAATGCCATTCTAACTGTAATCAGAAGTGGTTTATTACGGTCATTTTTCTCAGTATCTGTTATTAGTATAATTTTAATAGTGAAAATATTTTCATGTTCCTTTTCTTTCATTTCCTTGTGAAGGTATGGTGATAACATATGTAATGTTTGCCAAGAAGTATGAATATTTTAGCAAATTATTTAGTAGTAATTATATTTAGGTTTTATTTTTTGTCTGAAATTATATACTAACAGGAAAATACTGGATTGACCCAAATATTGGATGTCCTTCTGATGCCATTGAAGTTTTTTGCAACTTCACTGCAGGTGGTCAGACATGTTTAACACCATTGTCTGTGACAAAGGTATGCATTGCTTCTAGAGACACTGTGTCTGTGCTTGAACTCTAAACAAATGCATGTTTACTTACTTAACTCATGGAAAGGTGTTAGATTTCGGGGGGTTGTTGTGCATCTTTGTGGAAGGACATGTTATATATTCTGGTACAGAAGTTACAGTTTTTCTGGAGACTATATATGTTAGTAATTCTCACTATGCCAACAAAATTATTTTGTTTTGCTTTATACTTTCTTATACAAGGCATAAAAATAAGCCTGAAATACTTCTAAGCTACATTAGTATCTCATCACTCAGGGCACCTAAGCATAGAGATGCTAAGGTTGTTACAATAGAAAGGATGAAATTATTACTGCTTTCCAACACTTAGGTACTTTTAAATGCTGTTAAGGAGGGACTCGTTTCCTTTACATCATTAGTTCATGTTCCTCCTTACATGTAGTTCTTGAACTCTTGGGAGCAGAAATTTTCTGTTTGTGAAGTTCTGTATATATACTGTAGTCACTGAAGAGCTTCAAAAATACTGTGAAGTTCACATATGCATTCCTACATGTGGAAGAACCCTGAATATGAAATGGTCTTGGAGAAATTCTTCTTGAGTAATGAGTTACTGTATTTTCTGTCTAAAATCAAAATATACGTATGAACTTTTGCATCTGTAATGGGCTATCAGTATTGCTGGAACCTGTGGTCTAAGAAGACTAAACAGCAGTGTGATGTGGCTTCAGTTAAAACACTGCTGCTGCTAATATCTTTGTTTGAATCACAGAAGCATTTGTTTCAGTTTCCTTATTTAAAAATAGTGTTTTCTGGCCAGCTGTGCTTCAGCAATGTTGTAAGCACTAGCAAATGTTTATGTTTAAGCTTTGAAAATGTCCTATGAAAGCTTCTGTTTACAGTAATCACTGTAAGAGAACATAACATCTCTGCTGAGGAATGCAAATCATGCTCTTTGGCATTGACCCCAATGTATATAAACATGTATACATGCTCCAATGCCTGAACACCACACTTACATGTTCATGGCACTTTGTGTCGCTGTGGCCAGTCAGCACAGTCCAGCTGTAAGTCTGACAATGCTTTTCTCTCGGTATTTAGCTGGAGTTTGGTGTTGGAAAAGTGCAGATGAACTTCCTTCATTTACTGAGCTCAGAAGCAACCCACAGCATCACAGTCCATTGTCTGAACACACCGATGTGGGGAATAAATAAAGCAGGTGGCCGGAAGACATCGGTTACCTTCAAAGGATGGAACGGTCAAATATTTAAAGCAAATACGCTACTTGAACCTAAAGTGCTTCTGGATGAATGCATGGTAAATACTTTTAGCAGCAGCGTTAATTATGATGGAGGTACTGTTTAGATGTTACTAACCTTCTGCAAATAAATAACAATTATTTAGATTCCCATACCTTATAGCTTGCTTCTTTGCATAGCTCTGCATATGCCAGCCTTTAGATACTGAATTCAGCATCTCTTCAAGGGTAAAAGCAATTGCAGTGATACAGGGTATCTGTACTTGCTGTTTGCATTATGTCTCATGCATTTTGAGACTGTATGAAGACATCAGCACAGAAATAGGGAGGTCCTCCAGGAAAATTCAGAAACAGTTACGCTCAGAATGAAAATTCAGGCTTTAGAAATGGCACTTGTTAAATTACACAGTTTCTTTAGGAACTGATGAGAGAAGAAATGTTTCTGTGCACTACTTCTCTTTCGCTCTGTAAGCACAATTTTCATTTGTGTTTTGAAGCTC
Organism: Coloeus monedula; assembly: GCF_965178545.1. Taxonomy (NCBI): domain Eukaryota; kingdom Metazoa; phylum Chordata; class Aves; order Passeriformes; family Corvidae; genus Coloeus; species Coloeus monedula. The sequence goes on from NC_138789.1 coordinate 17,522,207, forward strand.
ATCTTTTATGTGACTCTAATATGCTTCTCCTGTGTGTTTCAGATTGAAGATGGCAGCTGGCGTAAGACACAGTTCTTTTTTCACACTCAGGACACAAATCAGCTTCCAGTTGTTCAAGTTAATGCACTTCCTCATCTCAAACCAGGACAGCAGCACTTCATAGAAAGTGGCTCAGTATGCTTCCTTTAGGATTTCTGTCCTAGGTTTCTTTTTGCATCAGCATGGAGTTTCTGAACAGATTGAATACAAAAGTAATGATCCGTTACAGGCAAAATTACTAGGAAACTGAAGAATCATTTCAAGTGTTGTTGGTTAAAGAATCTCAGGAAGAAAAAGACTTCCTCCTAAGGAGAAATGGCATTAAAAATAAAAGAAAGAAAGAAAAGACTAAGGCAATTTTCTTAAAGTATTTAAAAATAAATTTCTCGGTGCTTCCTTGCATAATTTTCTGGAATGGATTATCTGAACATGGAGTTTTTCAGGACATCAAGTGTTCTTAGCGATTTTTTTAACAGCACTGCACAAAAACCATCCTGAGGAGAGCTGGAGACATATGATACTAAGGAGCAATACCTGCTAATGCTCCTAAATGTGCAATAGCTTTTATTTGAAAAGTGAACCATCCCACAGTACAGTACAATACGTCTTCTTTTCTTAAACGTTGTTTTATTCTAGTCCCTTGTGGACACACACATCTGAACAGATGGCACACTACCTCTTTTGTGTTCCCTGTCTGTGTTGCCTTGGTGCTCTTCATAACACAGGGTGCTTGTGGCCTTAACAGATTATTTGAGTCCCTTTTTATCTTTCAGACTGTATGTGCTGGCTACATCAGGATATGTTTCTGTTGTAAAGGTACTTGTTTTAAACCGTTGGTCACATACTTCACATAATGAAAACATTATTTATGTGGATTTTGTGTTTAAAATATTTTTGTGTACTATTTTGGAAATGGTGTATAAGACAGCATATTGTATAGGGCGCATATAGTCAGAACAGTTTGCATTACAGCCATTGTAAAAATTGTTGTAGAAGAGCTGCATAAAGTAGTTTTAACTTTTAAATTCTGTATTTCAGTTAACACTGTTAATGCCAAAGCGATCTTAAGATGATATATTCTGTATATATTTTGTAACTTCTGAAAAAACCTACCATAGCGTGTCTTCTGAATGGCTGCTGTTAAATGATAATCAGCATTTCATCCTCTTAGAAATTCCTTTTTTTTTGGCAAAATTTATTAGATCATTTTGAGTTTTTAAAACTAAGATTAAAATGTTCAATGAACTTTTTTTTTAGTAAAAAAGAACAGTTTTACCATTAGGAAAAGCACTCTTTACATTGATATGCCTCTATCTATTATCAATTCAAAGTGTGCTCAGGAGTACACAGCAAGGTGATACCAGACTGTATTTGGGGGAGCCCGGGAGTGTTCAAACAACCTGTCTGTCTTGATCTGCAGGAAACCACACCACCAAAGTACAATAAAGTAAGCTTCCAAGCTATCTGTTTGTCTTTTACTATTCTGTTTCATACTGTATAGGTCATTCTTAGAAATGATGAAAATCTTCTAGAAGGGCACTTTTGTTAGGTGGCAGTGCTTCTCTTCCCTAGGGAAGGTGTGCTCTGTGTCGTGGAATACTGCCAGAGGGACAATGTTTGCTTTTGCAAAGTAAGGTACATGCACATCCCACCTTACATTTTGTATCAAAGCATCATTTTTGACCACTTCGAGAAAAATCTGATAAAACAAAAGATCAAACCATACTACAAAAAGATGAGAAAATGTCTCACGTTTTTGCATTTTCAATATCAATGCACTGACATTATGATTTGACATTTGCCCTTAGTTTGGCTTTGGAGGTGATGTTTTGACAAGTGTTTGGGGGTATTTTGTAAGATCATAATTTTTTTAGAAGATGTGTGCTTCATGTATATTTTTATTAATCTCGCCCTATTTTTGGGAGTTGTTCATCTCAGAAATTACCTATTTTAAAAACGAGGAACTTAAATTCTTATAAGGCTGCTCGGATGTGCATTTCCTTAGTTGAGGCAAAGCCGCACATCCCACGCAGACAGCGGGGCCGATGGAGCGGGGCAGCGGGGCACCGCCAGGTAAGAGCGATGTCCCGTGTCACCTGGATGGGGAGTGTCGCGCCGCGGGGCGGAAGCACCCGTTTGGCAGCGTGCTGGTGTGCGGCGCGGGACGCGTTTTGGGAAGCCTCCTCGGAGCCTTGGGAACCCTCCCTGGCTGGGCCACCAGCCCCGGACTCCCGCAGGTCCCGGAGCGCCGGGTCCGGGATCGCCTCGCGCGGCTGCGCTGTGGCTCGCGGCCGCCAGGCGGCGCCGCCTCGCAGCAGAGGCCGCGCGTGCCCCGCGCCGCCCCGTGAGGCCCCGCGGCGCGGCCATGGCGGAGCGGGACGGGCTCGGCGGCGCCGGGCGGGCGGCGGGCGGCGGGAAGATGGCCCTGCACAGGTACGGCGGGGCAGCGGCCGCACGGGCTTCGGGAGCGCCGTCCCCGGGGCTGCTGGAGGCGAGGGCGGCGCGGGCCCGCCCCGGGGGCCCGGCGAGCGGCCCTGTGCCCTGCAGCCCCCGCGCTGCTCCCCCGCGGTTCGGCCCGACCGAGCGAGGGGCCGCTGGGCAGAGCCTCGCTGGAGCGGTGACGGGCAGCGGGCACTGCGGAGATCCTGCAGAGCACGGAGAAGGAATCCCTGTTCAGAGTAACTCCCCGCTTCTGGTCTGCAGTGTTTGAAACCCTTTTTTCTGGTTTTTGGAGTGGCTTCGTGCTGCTAATACACAGAGCTCGTCAGGAGATGGTATTGCTGAACTTGTTCTTCAGGCCCTCGCTACCAGCAAGCAGCGAGCACGTGGTGGGGAGAGGAAGAGAAATGGGTTAGGGCTGACATTTATCCCCTAATGGTTGAAAATGGTGGCTTTGTACTATTCTTGAAAACTTGACTGATATGTGAGAAATGTTATTTCTCGTTTTTATTTGTCAGATTTAAAATAAGAAGGATGATTATTTCAGTTGACATATCAAGAACTTTTTCCTAAGAGTGGCAGAAACATCTTTTTTAATAGCCTCGTTAAAAACACATGATCATATTTGTAGAGGAACTCAATTTTTCATTGATATTTGTTTGTTATACTGGTAAGGCTTACACATTTGTGCCTGAAAGGTTCCCTTACTTTGGAGTTTGCACAGCTGACAGCCAGAAGCTGTTTGGCTGACCATGTTGTCATGGTCTTTTTGTTTCAGTGAAAAAATGGGTTGCATTGTTCAGGCTTTGGTGTGAATCCTTGAAATTTACTTTCCATCTGCCTAAAACTGGGAATATTATAAGCCAGCATGGTACAGTGCACATTACAGGTGAGGCAAAAGGAGAAAAGCACTGATACAACCAGGCCACAAAGCATAAACTGATAAAGGCTTGTTATGCTTCCAATTCTGGAATTAGCACGTGGTTTGTTTTTTTTCTTTCAAGCATCTACTGTATTTTAATATGTATGTGTTTGGAGATACTCCACATAGCTTATGTTTTGTCTGCCACCTTTCCTAATCCAGGGCATTTGTATTTTCTCTTTTTCCTTTCAAGGTGCACATAGCTTTTCCTAAAAATGCTGATGGATGGCCTAGTGCCTGGTTGTTGAGCAGGCATTTTTATAGGCCAGTCAGGTGCAAAAATGCTGCATTATTGAGAAGTGTTTTTTGCTTCTTTCAGGTGTGAAACCTGCAGCAAAGAAGAAGCTAAGTACAGATGTCCACGATGCATGAAATATTCGTGCAGGTATCTATTATCTGAACTAAATAGTTTCGATTATTTTTCCCATTCTCATGCTGAACATGTTAATGTTTTGGGGTTTTTTTTTTTGTCATTTCAGCCTATTGTGTGTAAAGAAACATAAGCTTGCATTGAGCTGCAACGGAGTCAGGGATAAAACAGCATTTATCTCAGTAAATGAATTTACTGACTTGAACCTTTTGAGTGGTAAGAACATACCTTGTGTGTTCTAAAACTCTCTGGTTTTACTAGGTTGGCGCTACATTTTTCTTTGTTTTTTTAAACCTTCAGATTATCGTTTCCTGGAAGATGTAGGAAGGACAGCTGATGCTGCTGCTCGACATTGTATGGTGCATAGTCCAGCAACAAAAAGACTTGTAAGTTTTTGATTATCCTCTTGCTGTGTTGGAGTTAGGGTAGGCTACCTTTGAATTCCCACTGAGGCAGTCCCAATCCAGACTCCAGAGCTGGTGCCTCTCTTATGAAGGTATGAATGACCCTGAATTTTAGAGACAGAAATCAAAAGAAGTCATTAGGTTTATGCAGTAATAGATGGCTACATCCAGTTGCTTGGAAGAATAGATTGCTAACTATATGCATTCTTAAAATTTATGCATGACCACTGTTGCTGCTGAATGATAGACGTGAGTTAAGAAATTCTGAATGTTTCCTGACACCTCCACAACTTTTGAATTTTTAAGTACACACTTCCCAGATAAACAGTGGATTTATTAATTGCCTAAAAATTTTTACATGCTTCCCTACATACCAAATGAAGGCAGCTAGAGCTCCTCAAAGAATAAATCTAAGCAACAGTGATATAAAAGCCAGCCTTCTAAGGGAGAGGGGGTTTTTGCTGAGGCTCTTTCAGCAACTAAACACACTCCCCAAACTAAAAACAGTGAGCAAACAAATGAAACAAAAAAGCCCAACCAAGTCTACTCCGAAGTACTTAGACTCATTGATAAGTCACAAAAAGGCATCAGGGCCATTTTATTTTCCAGTCTTGTGAAGATATCTTTAAATACAGCACTGAACTCAGAATTTACATTGATAACAGAATAAATTCAGAAGACTCCAGCTTCCTCTCTGGCTGGAGTCATTACTCTGTGTGTGTGTGTATTTAGCACCATGATGTCCTGAAAATTTGTGCTGAAGATGGTGAGACTGCATGGGTAGCAGGTTTAGGGGTGTGATACTGGGCATGTTAATGGGATGATGCCCTTAGTGCTACCTTCAAATCAGAATTTGTCAGTGGCTGGGATGGTGCTTGTGCATCCCTTCTGCCAGCAGGGTTGTAACCCAAAAAGCATCGTTGTGGTGGTATTGCACCCACAGTGGTCACACTGTGACCTTCATGGTATGTTAAAGAACTTTTACTATGAGGAGATAATTGGCATGTTCTTTTTTAATAATAAAAAAACTTATGAAAATGTTTCAGAGAGTTTCTAGGCTTACTTCATTTTTTTTTTTCCATTCAGGTTGGTTTTTTAAAAATTCAGAGTATTTAATTAAATATGGCCTTTTCTACAGCTTTTTATTGTTCAATTTTCATGGGTTTAATATTTTCATATTTTAAAAAAAAATGGTATTTTTTTTTTGCCAGTTGTACTGCTTGAGGAACAAAGCTCGAGGGTGTAATATTGAGCTAAAGACACTGCCTGTTGGATTTACAAAAAGAAGAGAAAATTCCACCACCTTCAATTTCATGTGAGTCTTCAGTTGGTTACAGTCAGCAATATTTTATTTTTACTGAGCATATAATGATGAGAATTTGAGTTCATACCAATATGCTTGCTTTAAAATCTGTTAGATGCACTTTTTTTTTTTTTCAAAAACTATTTAATATTTTATGCTTCAGGTTTTCTGTTTTTTTAAGGTTGGTTGAGCTCAGTTTAAAGGCTTACATAATTCGTGCTGTATTTTGAAAAATGCTAACACTGAGTAACAATAGGAAGAATCAGTGCTGTGGTGCTTTTTTTCCTTTTAATTAACACTTAGTTTTTCTGCTGGAAGAAGAAAATGCTTCTTTAGAGGTTTATGCTAAGGGATTGATGTAGAAAGCTCGCACAAGTCCCTGTCTTTGAAAAGGCTGACTTCAGATCTGAGGAGGTGCTTCAGTACCTGTGTTGTATTCTGTGACGGGAGTTGCTGTGCTGGAGAGCGTGTTTGATACAGCACAGCTTAGAGAGACAAGTACAGACAGATGCGAATTCAGGAAGAAGGCTAAGGAAAATTTAAATGTTTTTTCCTTTATCCACTCTGTGGTTTTTCTCTTATATTCAGAATTTGTGTTTCAAAGTATTTTCACAGTAAAAATAAAAGAAATGACAAAGTATTTCGTTGTGACAGAAATCAGGTCTACAGTTCAACTCAGTGATGTACTGAGGTGAAATATAAATGCCTTCTGAGCTTCTCACACCAGGGAGATCCCTGATGACTCACATCCCCCTGATGGCTCCTTTACTTGTATTGTTCATGGTCTCAGTTTTGGTGGCAAGCTGTGTTTTCAGGATGCATTTTCCCTGTGTTCTCGGAGCTGTGCACTCTACAGTGTCAGTCTCTGGCTGGCCACCAGAGGTCTGTCTCTGACAGAGTAATAACCCACCTGGAAACTGCTCCATACACACACCTGGATCGTTTAGGCAGTTCTGGAGAAAAGCATAGGGGGCTTTGGTTTTGCACATAAAGTAGTTTTTAGCAGAACGTAAGCATCAAATAGATGTAGAGGTGTAACCTTTTAAAGTTACATATTTATCAGTTCTGTTAAAGAAAACCCAGGGTGAACCAATGGAAAGAAAGGAAATCTGAGGTATTTTCTCGTCTCTCTGCCCCAGATTTATAGGTCTCCCCTCAGAACAGACCAGGTCTACCCCAGACCTTGCAGAGGTTACCTCCCTCTTTACTGACTTCCCTGTCTTTGGCTGCATATTCTGCCTTTTACAGATCCTTTTTACTAGCCTCATGCTGGAAAAAGTATCTCAGGCTTAGAGTTGAATTTCACTTTAACAGGGAAGTTCCTTAATGTTTTGAATAAAACAATAAAGACACTTAACAGGTTTAGGCTAAGGAGTAGCCTTCAAGAGCAAGTGCAGGAAGCCCAGGAATGCTGGGGTCAGTAGCTAAGAGGACAGAAGAACAGAAAGGGGGCAGACACAGGGAGGTTTGACGCTGTTGGGAAGATCCTGGGCATGGTACATAGTTGTGCTGACAGACATTTGCCTTCATGTACCGTGTTCTTTTTCCTCTAGAAAGCCTTTTTAGGTACACACTGAAGCATAGCTTGCATTGGGGACAAATTAAACTTTGAGCAAATTACACGTTCATGTGTATTGTGTAATTTTTGTTGGTTTTGTAGAAGCAGATTTAAAAACTAAGAGAATGGGGCAAAGAAGGTGACTTCTTGGCAAATAGGCATGGAATTATTTCACAGGCTGTTCAAATTCAGTGATGCATGTTAAAAATTAACATCTGTTTTTTGGGCAGGTTTCTTTTGGTTTTTGGTTGTTGGGTTTGTTTTTTTAATTGGCATGTACTGCTTACTCTCTTTAAATGGATTCTAAGGAATCCAGTTTGATCAAACCAGTGAATATCAGGCATTTAGCACCTATCTCATGGGACTTCATGACACCCATAACATTTTGTTAAATCTCACATTGGAATGAGGTAAAGCTGCACAAATAGTCATATATCTATTATATGAGCTTAGCACCTGACAGTGCTTAGGGTCTGGTGTGTCCCTCTCCTGTAGATGTGAGCCCCTTCTCATGCTATTTGTTAGTCAAGATTTATAGACTGATTGCTCCAGAGGGTGGAGGCTGGAAGCTGCTCAACATCTGTGCGTGGAAAACTGAGAACAGGCTTCTCCCATGTCCTCTTCACACTCTCCCTGTGAGCCAAGCTGTTGGGCAGTACAAGGCAGGAATGAGAGTAGTCCAAAACTAGGAAGTACAAGATGTGTTCTTGTGTCATCTCCTGCCTGTGCCAGCGCTGGAGGACTGATCTGTGTCGTTTCAATGTGTTAACCAGACTCTTCATTTCCTGGATTCCATGAGTTTGTTTGCTAAATCCGATGTTGTGGAAGCATACGTGCCAATGCTGGGCAACACAGGGATTAGACTAATGTGTAATATTGAATATCTAGGTAATGGAGGGTCATTAGAAAGTAGAGTCTGAGTCCACAGTGTTAACTCATGGTACATCTGACTTTTTATTCATGAATTATTTTTAATGTACTGCTTCACCCTACATTTCCTGTGGTGCCCTTATTTTCAATACAACTGAGAGTTCCCGACTGGATATGTTCTGCCATGGAGTTGGTGGGGTGAATTGCTGGGATAGGAAGCCTCTGGGAAAGGGGTGAAGGATGAGGCCAGGCTGAAACCAACAGCAGGAGCATCAGCTGGGAAGCTCCAGCCAGCAGGTCAAATGGGAAGTGGGGAATGAGCTTGCAAGTCCATGGCTCCTGGTACGCTGGCAGGAGATGATGTAGTGATACTGAAATGGGACAGTGCAGTTCCCTGAGCTCTGCAGCTTGTGCTGCCTTGCTCCAGCCCATGGCAGCAGAGTGGCATGGAATGCTTCATGGAGTGAGCTTACTTAAGTGCAGATGACTTACGCAATTAGGCATTTTCATTTAGAAAATGAACATAGTACATGTCTGTTGTATTTGAAGGAAATACTACCCCAGTGAGCCATAATGGAAAATGAAGTCAGTGAGATCTGGAGCCAGGATATCTAACTTTAATCAGAACTTGCTGTGAAGCAGCTTTGATAGCATCTACAGTTGACATCAAGTTCTCTGGGCACAGATCAGTGATGGTGAGGGATGCTTCACTTCAACAGGCACCCAGCAGGCTGTTTTTCAAGACTTCATTGTACAGTGAAGAGTATGAGGCTATCCTGTTCCAGGCTTCTTTTTCCTCTTTCTTACTTTTATCCTGTTTTTAATCTGTCTTGCCTCTTTCTGCTTGCCATTTACTTCCAGGCAAGAGTACTTTGAAGAGAGATGAAGTCATTAATTGCAGTTTTGGTATTCGTTTGCTGAGAAAGAAATCAAACATTTTGTTTTTCATAGTGGAACTTCTTGACAAGAAATGAACTTTTTTAACTTCAGCTTCACAGCACTTTCTGTGCACTATTCCATAGACTAGATTGTGCCTGGAAGGGGGAGGGGGGGCAGATGTCTGAGAAGAACCCTCTTAAGCTGATTTTTCAGCTGCGATGATGAACTGAGTCTGCCTCAGTGAGCCCACAGGGAACCAGTCTTGCATGTGAAATGAGCATGTGCTGTGTGACAACCGTTTGTACAGACACGTGAAGAGTGTTCCTAGCAACAGATAGCAGATAGCTAAAGTACTTTTCTGGAGCATTTGTTTTTCAAGTGCCTGTATTAGAGACAGTCCTCTGGGCCACATGCATGTTTCTGTGAGCTGTGTCATGGTTTGTCTTGTCACATTGATTTGGCTGTCTTGATTTAAAGATCAAAGTATCACAGAAAGGGTTATATCTTCAAATATTTAGAATAGGTAAACATGGCCTGTTTGAAAAAATTGTGGAAGATGGTGAGTTAAAGGAAAAAATGCTAGCAAGCCTCATGTTAGTTAATAATGTAGAACAAAACCCTCATCTGAACAGTCCTTATAAACATTTTAATAAATGTGCCTATCATTAGTGTTTCCTTCAGCTAATGGTGGTGACCCTAGTTCTGTGTCTAAAGCTTTCTAAATTTTACTAAGGTCTCCCTGGGAAAGTGCTTTGAAATAATACCATTCCATGTTAAATGGCAGATATTAATGTGTCTGAGAGGAATCACAAGCTTGTTAATTGCAAGGGAACTGAACTGGTTACATAACCCTATTGATATTCCAGTTTACTCTGTGTGTATGGTATCACTGGTGCTTCCTTCAGCTGTCAAGGTAAGAATTGCAAAACCTTGTTTCCCTGACCTTGCAAAAAAGTCCCAAAATTCCACTCAATGATTTTGAGTTATTTAAAAACATTTTGCAATTTGGTAATTCTAGACTATCATACCAATATGCAAAACAGGATAAAAATCATGGGTCCAAATACTATGCCAGCTTCTGATTTTATATATATGCTGTATGATTAATAATGTTTTCTGTGTTATCCTCCAGCTCTGGTCTTCTTACCTCTTTCAGACCTGATGATCTCTAATTTCACCTTGTCATTCAAGGAAGGCATTCTCATTCTCCACTTTAGCAAACATGAGCAGAGAGAAAGGAGGAATCACAAGGCATGCTGCACAACTCTGCTGAGGCACACATTGTTTTGGGGACCCTGGGCTTCATTAATTCTTTTTATTCTAATTACTACCTTCTTGGGAAGGGGGTTCCTGCTTGCTCTTTTCTTGGTAAATACTAATATGTCTGATTTTACTTGTACTCCAGAAAGTATAGTTCAGCTGTAAAACTCAGTTTTCTCCTAGGAACAACTAGGTAAGGGAATTATTTATTTGATAATCTCACTTTATAAAAAGTGCTTGCATTTAAAAATTGCTGTAAGAGTTAATTGATCACAGCACCTAAGTTTACTATTTTGCTGGTGGATGCACGTACACTCATCTCTGCAGCCAGCTAGAACCTGCTGGATGATGTTTCATCTGCCTGATAAACAAATTAAACAACATGTTGGAACAACACTGTGTTTACTTTTTATTGTAGACCAGAATTTTTGCATAACTGAGGGTGATTATCCTGGATACAATGAATCATTGGCCTTAAATAATGTTTAAAAAAGTAGTTAAAAAAGAGACACCATTAGATGTCCCTGTCCTTCACAGGTGTTTGAGCTCTGATTTCTAAATCTTTGCTGTTTGTCATGAGTGTGAATTTCTAAACCAGAGCAAAAGGCCAGGAACCTATCTTTTAGGTTGTGCTTTCTCGTAGGGGAATCTTTTAGAAAGGTTTCTGCAGATTTTCTGCAAATGAGCAAAAAGGCCAATATAGACTGCCTGATGTAGCAAAGTACTCTCTACCTAATACTGCCTTTCTTAAGGTGATACTAGTCTCGAACTATGCTTCAGGAGCTTCTTTTCTCAGGTATTCATTGCGCTAGCTGGAAAGGGAAGATGCCTCATAAAAATAACAGCTAACATACAGAAGAAGGGAATGTGACATCATTTCGTCTGTACCAAAAGTTTTACGATCTTGCTGTAAAATGTTTGTTCTTTCTGACTTCTCTTGTCCATATTATGCCAGAAGGCAACTTCCCTCCCTGGCCACGACACATTTGAGGCCATCATTGCTGGGAAAAGATGAGTCCCCTGTGTTCTGTAGGACCTGGCCTCAGCTGGAGCTCTGGCTATTATTGTTGCAGAGGTTTGGTAATCTGTCCTGGGTGATATGCCAAAAAGCAGTTTCCTTTTCTGAAATTAAAGGGCAGCTGGAATATTCTCCCTTTTAAAATGTGAAATACCGTTGATCAGTTAATGGGTGATATCTTACTATATTTGTAAGGAACAGATTTTCATCCCATGAGGACTTGAAATTCAGCAGGATGTGGGAGCATTACATCTTTCAAAGAACATCTCAGCTTCTCTGCACACCCCTTTTACTATTTGAAGCCATTCAAAATCTTAACTCTGTATTTTCTTCTGCACCCATGCTGTCGGCTACCAAGCTTTATCATAGAAAAAATAAATAGTAGTTGTTACCAACTAACACTAAGAATATGCATTTCTTTTTCTTTTCAGGGAGAACAAGTTCTACTGGCATTTGAAGCTCGTATTTCCTCACTGTCATGCTGAATACACTTTAAAAGGGTACAGAGCTTTAAAAAAGATTTTTATAAGGTTTAAATTAATCTGCTGAAGTTAAACTGCAAAATATTTTGATCAGTTCTTACTGAGTTCTGTTATACAAGGTAAACTCAGGTATTAATTTTAGTCTTAATTAAAAGGGCATTTCAATTTAAAAAATATTGAAAGTTGTTTAGTCTTTTCCTCTTTGAAAGCTAGCAGACTTTTCAAATCAGGCAAAATGTTTGGTTGTTAGTCCTTTTATTTATGTAAATAGAGAGGTTGTATATTCACGATAGCAGTACCCCTACACCTAACGTATTCTGTTCTCATGGAGCAGATGTTCAGCAAGATTTGCCACCTCTCCTCACCTGCACTGTGGAGCTGACCTTCATACAGGGTGAAATGGTTGCATTGTTTGCTTTGTAGGAAAGTCCACAAACATGTTTCGAAAAGGCAAAAAACTAAGCTTTTATTGACAGATGTTTCTCCTTTTTTCCTAGCCTGAAGGGAGGTGAGAAGTATGCCCTTGTCTGCTTCTAGGGCTGCAGGAACAGCGTGTTTCTTTTGCAGGGTTAGAAACTAGAGATATGCATCTGTTTACTCCTCATACGTGCCTGTGAAATCCCAGTGCTGAAATGGAGATAAAGCTGCCCATATCTGTGCAGTATTGATACACATTTATGATCCTCCCATAAACTACTCAACTGTGCCACTATAACATGCTAATATACAGCTTCCTCCAAGTGACTCATAATAGTTATTTGTGTATATGATGATCAATGTCTCACATGCTTGATTTTTATCTTTGGTGAAAGGGTGCCTGATGATAAAACACTTGCTGATATCCTCAAGCCATACATTGATCCAGTGGAGTCAGATCCTGTAGTTTGTCAAAGGTGTGTATTGAATAACTTTTCTGCCTAGTTGATATAATGCACTAATAAAAGAAGGGAATGGTTCTGAATAAATGGCTTAAATTAGCTGCATTATCAGCTTGCAGAGCTGAGTTCCCAGTCAGCAGTACATCTTTAATTCCTGTGGTGAAAACCATCCTAACATTCACCAACCAACTAACCCTGGGGTATAGCCACCAAATTTAAACCAGCAAAACATTAAGAAACTGACTCACGGCTTAAAGACCAAGTAAAGCAATTATAATTCTGAAAAATGTAACCATAATTAACCTCAGTGGAGGTGAGGATTTACATCTTCAAAATAATTAGAAAAACATGCTAATAATTATAACCCTCATTTATAGGAAACAATATGTGACAAATTATTGTTTTCATGAAAAAAATACATTGTTTTGGCAGTTGACATGCATATCTTATGGATGACAGGAAGAAAAGTCATTGTACATCATTTCTGCATCTTCGCTGCCTTTTTTTTTTTTCAGATTAAAAATCTATACAGCATCTCCTCAGTCAGATCTACGAATTTTAATGAAAATAGAAAACAGGAGCCGAAACTCTATCAGGTGAGGTGGTTCTTCAGTTTGTGTGCTTACTAATTAAAAATAACAAAAGGATTTAACATGTTTCTTAGTCTTTAATTTTACAGTTGGAGATTACATAATCTCATGGATTAAACTTCAGTCAGTAATTACAAATGGTCTTAAAAATGATTTGGCAAAAATGCTGATTCTTTGTCTTTTAATATGTCAACATTGACATTTCGGTGCTATTATTGAGTAAGCAAGCCCCTACCTAAACTGCTTCAGCAGAAGTCCGTGCCAGTGTAACAGAACACAGGTTTGTGTTAAAATGCTAAAGAACTGTATTGATCCATAGATCTTCCTGTCTGGAAGTTCCTCTCTGGATATGTTAACCTCCCTCAGGGAGTTGAAGTGATAGTCAAGGAGAGTTATCTTTTTAAATCACTGCAGCAAAAATTATGTGTTTATCACAACCCAGTCACTGCATTTAAAATTACACATTTTTCTCAAAGTTACTTGCTCATCGCTCTTCATGTTACCTTATTTCTGGGTGTGGGCTTTTATGTCTTCAGAATTCAGACTTGTGCAGAATTGTTTTCTTTGTTTCCAGAACAGACAATAATCTTGAACTTCAAAATCAAACTTTAAATAAATACTTTTTGCTAATATAAATACCGTTCTGAACACTCCATCCTGTTGTCATTGCTGCTGAAAAGGATATATATCAGCATAGTATCATAACTTACTGTGGTTCACAAGTGATTCCTAGTTAGGCATCTGAAAGTACATTCTGGTCTTCAGATGTAACAAATGTAAATAGTATGCTTCCCTAAAATATGATACATTATTTCCAAGGGGGGAATAAAGGTATATTATAAGAATTTTAGCTGTAACTTAGCTTCCAGTTTATGCTGGGTTTTTTTCCCAGTAATATTAAAAAATGCGTAATGTGCTTTTCAGTTCAAGTTCAAGTGCAAGCTCTTAATGATGTTGATTGATTTTTTCTCTTTGCAATCATTATTTGAAATATGGTTGTAACATTTGCCATCAGAATTGCCAGCTAGAAATCTGTTGGTTGTAAGTGAATTTGAAGATAGAGAGCCATGGTTCTTATAAGCAGGGGGAAAACATGAAAGGCTTTGGACTGACCAGTACCCCGTGTCTGAGTGTTATAAGTGTGGGAATAGTGAGTTCTCATTTGTGGAACACTGAAATTGTAAGGGACCAGCTGTTTCAGCTGAGTGTTCAGAAGTCCATGGAGCCTGATGGGTTTCATCCTAGAGTACTGAAAGAGGTATTGGATGTTACAGCAAGACCTCTCTTGATCATGTATTAAAGGCCTTGGGATCTGAGGAGGTCCCTGCTGACTGGATGTCATGTTTTAACCTAACAGGCAGCTAAACACAGCTCAGGCACTCACACAACACCCCACATCCCCAGTGGGATGAGGAAGAGAATCAGGAAGAAAAAATTAAAATTCTTGTGTTGTGATAGTTTATTAGCACAAAAAAGGAAAGGGTGATAATGATAAAAGAATTAGAATATACAAAACAAGTGATGCCCAGTGAAGTTGCTCACCATCCACTGGCCAGTGTCCAGCCAGTTCCCAAGCAGCAGCCCCTGGCCAGCTTTGCCCTTAATTTATGTGCTGACCATGTGTGATACGGTATGGAATATCCCTTTGGCCAGTTGGGATCAGCTGTCCTTGCTGTGTCTTCTCCCAGCTTCTTGTGCCTTCCAGCCTACTTGCTGGTGGGGTGGTGTGAGGAGCTGAAAAGACCTTTATACTACAGTATCAGCAGTGGTCTTTCACATTTCCTTTTTTAGGAAAGAAGGAAAAGTTGGTTTTGTAATAGTAGATAAAATCCACATTTTAATCTTTTCAAGTGTAGTATTTAAGCTGTTTGGAAGTGAAGTATGTAAGGTTTGGAAAGAAACCAGTTTAATACAGAAGTTGACTATCTCTTGTGCTCTTTAGGTTTTTTTTGTTACTTAACCATTTGCCTCTTCTGAAGTATTTATAATATTTCCTTACGTCGCAGATTTGAGCAAGAATTCTTTTTTATTAAATTAAATTAACTTAAATATTCTTAAGTCTGAGACTCATCTGTATTCCCAGAATCAGCCTGTTTGTTGATGATGAGGTTGGAGTAATTGGTATTTATCCCACTTAGTGAATGTAAAGTTGGAAGTACAGGAACACCAGTAGAAAGTTAAAATAGAAGTGTATTTTGACTTGAGGACAGCACTTCTGCAGTTGGAAATTACATGAATCTCTTCATATAAGTTGGTGGAGCAGGCCCAGCTGGGGCAGTGCAGACAGGTCAAAGAAACAGCATACTGAAGAAAAATTCCTCCTCTGAAAGGAAAGAACAAAGTTTGTTTGAAATGATGGGACTGCTATGTCAGCATAAAGTCACTTCTGTCGACATAAGCTGTGTCTGTGCCAGCAGGCACTCTCAACGCTGTTGTTGTGACAAAGGCTCTGTGAGGGAATTCAGAGTTTTATTGTAGTTGCATTACAGTTAAGTAAGAGGGAATTTGTTTTGATTTCTTCTCCTTTTTGTTCCTCGCCCCTAAGTTAATTGGAGAATATTGGCTCTTACTCTATGAATCAATATGTGGAATTGCAGTGGAAGTAGTTGTGATGTAACATAACCAGCTTGCTGCTTAGTGGTGTTCCCTATGGAACAAAAACTGAGTGGAGACAGAGCTCCCTTACCTTTCTTTATGTTTCTTTAACAGTGGGAAGCATTAACTGCTGGTTTGTGTAGCCTTGAGTGCCACTGTCAGCTCAGTGTAATTTCTCATCCTGTGCCTCCTCATTCTGCATGATTTTAGGCTGTATATTTCTGTACGGAAAAAAGATCTTCCATCACTCGGTGGGCAGACTGAAGGAATAGGATTGGTGTAGGCTACTCATACATGTAAGTGTACATGAATGCTGTATTATCTACAACTTCTGTGCCCACCAGAAAAATTTCTTCTCCACAAGCACTAGATGATAGAAAAGTTGTAAACACACGTTGTTATGTCAGATGTTGGTTTTAGGCTTAGCAGAACCTTTTGGAAAAAAGTCCTTTTCGTATTTACAATTGTGTATTATTGAGGAAGTGCAGTGGTGTTTTGGAGAGAATCTAAGCAGGATTATTATGGGTTATAAAATGTTAGTCTTCTAGTTTTAAGGTAGGTATGCTACAGAAGGAGTTTAGTATTTCCTGTAATTGTTTATGAAACAGGAGTTTGTGGTTTAGTTTGGCTGGTTTTTGTGTTTCACAGCAAATCACCCTTTTAGTTTGAAGGTCCTTTGTAGAATGCTTTAAATTTTTGGGGTTTTATTTTTTTCTTTCTTCAGAAATAGAAATTAGCCATGAAGTACTGATTTCTGTTTTCTCACAGGAATTTTGCAGAACTGCAGAAAGCCACTGGTGTGCAGGTATTGTGGATAGCTGCCAAATACAGTGCTTGCTTTCTTCTTGCTGTGTGTCTTTTACCATCAGTGGTGACAGTTCCTAGGGAACTTTGCGATAAGTTATTATTTCTGTCTTCCCTAAAACCAGCCTGTAAGAATTGCTTTCAGTATTAATTGGTAGCACTCCACAGTTAATTGGGGTAACCTAAAGCATAATTTCTCCTCATGTCTTCTTGGTCCTACCTGTCATCTCATGCTCTATAACTCTCAGTTACACTTGGTTGTCTTCTCATTAGCTACACTTACTTTATGAGGAATCTTGCAAAGGAGGGTTTCAAAAAACAAGCGTTACATAACTGTCTTCTTCACTTAAAACCTTTTGCTTTTAAAGTAAGTTTGGAAAAAATCTGCATTTGAGTGGGTCAGAATAGTTTTCCATTTGGTACTGCTTGCTTCGATCACCTGTTATGCAATATTTAGTTAGTGGCTGGTGTCCATTCTCTCCTTGGCTGTAGCTATTCCAAGAAAGGTTTAACTTCTGCCTCTTGGATGATTTTTATAGTCTACATTCTTTTATAAAGTAGTATTTTCTTTCTTCAGGATAAATTAGTGTCCTGACTATCTTCAGACCTTTATTTGGGATGCCTTCAAAGTGACTTCATATGGTAAGAGTATTGCTTTTTCCAGTAAGGAAAGGAAAGGTGCAACAGCCAAATTACACAGTGTGGTTTGGGAAATACACCTTCTCATTTTCCTGAGAATAGCCTTATCAAGCTTCATGTAACAAAAAAACTAAACCAAAACAGCAACCAGCCCTTCCCAAAAAGAATTCCTTAATCAAACAGATCGTTGGTCTTTTTTATTAGTAAGTTAATAGTCAGAGTTAGGTTGTTTTGTAACTACGGATACCTCATGAGAAATTCATTTACTCAGCCTTATCATATAAGGTGATCCTATTTCTAGAAGAGAAATAACTGCAACTTAAACTTAATTTTAAAAATTAAGTATAATTTAATTAAGTACTGATACTTTCAGAGACAAATCTAAATAAGGTTAAACCCCACAAATTAAATACCTCTCTTACTGGGCTCGGTAACATCTTGCGTGAATCTAGTTTAGGTAGTTGACACTTTAATTCCATGCATTTGGTTTAATAGAATTAAAAAATAATGCTTTCTTAAACATCAGTGTTAGGTCTTTTGTATAGTAATGTTCTTTTTTCGCCTATTCAGAATACCACATGAGCGTTATTTCAAAATCAGTTGGTGCAGAAAACTTTGAGGATGTGAAGGTAGGAGTAGGCCCTGACAGAATATTTAGGTGCCTGGAAAATACAGTCTGGTTGGCTTTAAAAGCTTTGCAAAGTCCACTGCTTCGAGTAGACCCACATCCGTGAAGGAGCTGGAGTACAGAGCTGTACCAGACTGTATCCTGTTGCTTTCCTGTTGTAAAACTGCCACATCATACAGGGATGGATACAGAATCAGTTGTAGAATTGTATTCTGTATCAGTAGGTGCTGGTGTAGCTCATTCTCCAGTTACTCAGAAAGCAAAAAATACCAAAAGGATTTTTGTGCCAGTTCCAACATCAAGGAGCTTCTTAACTGTCTGTGGCGGCACTGGCTGGGGCACATGAGAATAATGGCATGTTTGCCACTTAATTCTTGTGGACCACAGGGAAGAAAATCTACTCAACAAGTATCAGAGGTTCTCCTCTACTAAGTGCCATTGTTTTATGGTGGTGAACACTTACTTTGCTTTAACTGATTTAATTCAGTTGCTTTCCAGAAGGCTGGATGATGTTAGTAATTTTGGATCACTGCCCTGTCTCAAGATCAGCTGGCAGAAATGAGAGTTATTTCCTTGGATGACTGAGCTCTGTGCTCAAAGAGAATTTTCTTTTGTAGTCTATTGTTTTTAAATAACTAAGGGTTAGATCACATCAGTAGGTTGCAGTAGTCACAGTAATAGATTTAGGAAGGTGAAGCTTTTTGTCTTACTATGTGCAAATAAGCCAACACACTTTTGGAAAATCATCTTGGAATTCAAAAAGTAGTAGAAATGTAATGGAACCAAATACTTTTTAATGTAGTATGTAGATTATTTATTTTCTTATCTTTAAAAATGTCTGTTAGAACTTGTTTCATGAGTTACTTCAGGATTATTTTTAAAACCCTGTTATATTAAAATACATTGAAGGTAGCCTCAAGTACTGATCTGTTAATGTTTTCCTTAATTTTTCATACTGTCTTCCTCAGGCACTTCTTCTGCATTGTCATTTGTGAATAACTTCATGTAAAACCAAGAGCGCTTATAGTCTTTGCTTCCTGCTTTTCATACATAACTGAGTTTCTTTAAAAAGTCACTGCTGTTAATGTGGTTCAGGAATCAGTTCTTTTTATTATCATATTATGACCTCATTTCAAAAATACTGCTTCATCTTGCAAAACAAGTGTGCTAGAATTAACACGTTTCAAGCATTATTTCCTCCTTTGCATTTTCTGCAAATGTTGAAAAGTGGTGTGCTTTATTTATGATTCTCTAGTCTTACTTAGGAAGCAATTTCTTTTCACATTTGTGTAGTACACAATATACATGAGACAGGAATTAAGAATACAAATCCTTGGCTGAACTGCTGGCCTTGGCATGAGTTGGAACAGACCCCAAGCTGGCTTTAACCTATGCCAGAAGATTGACAGTAGAATTCATTACTCCTCTGTAGCTTGCAGCAGCTGGCACAAAAGCAGCTCTGCCAGCTTTACAAAAGCAGGGAACCAGCTTACAATAGTCATTCTTCACTGCACAACTGTAGTCAGGCACTGGTGACTTCGTGCTGTTCAAGGGGAAGTAGAATTTGGCCTGTAGTCTGTTTCTTAAACACAGCGCTCCTATGTATTAATACTTGCTGCTGTTTTTTCCCAGAGTGTTGGATTTTAGTTGGTGGGGTTTTTCTAATTGAAACTTCTTGCTTTTCTTACTGAATACTTATGTTTTCCTGCAGGTCATTTCAGGCTTCCTGGTTTGTTACTGCAGCCATTTCAGTGTATTTCTCACATGCTCCATCTCTATCTGAATATCAGTCTCTCTGCTGACAAAAGCGATGCAGAGCAGTGGATGCCAGGTTACACAGCTTTTACTGTAAAAAGCAGTCACTTTCCTTCCTAGCTGCTTACATTCTTCATTGAAATCCTGTATTACACAACAGAGATGGAAAGCAGAAAACTACTCATTGCTGAGTATAATAAGTGTGTAGGGTCTGAATCTGTAGCATGCATAGCTAAATGTTTGTGATGTCTGACTACAATTACTTGACCTTTCAAAAGATTTTTGGGATGATTTCAAAAAAACCCAGAGTTTGTCCATCTTACTATCTTGTGCAATCATTTTTTTCTTGAAAGGGATTCCTTTATGAACCAGTAGACGCCTGGTTTTTTTTAAAGTAACAATCCAGTGTTTTGTAATCCATGCTGAATTCTTTTGGATGAACTGTTTTACAATTAATGGTATTGCATTAGGGTTTCTAGAGTGTCCCAGCTAGAGAGTTGCTGACTGAGACATTTATTGCGCAAAGATTTATTTGAAATCATAAGGTCCACTCCAAAATTCTGCTATCTGTGTTGCAGCAAGTTAAATCCAGACAACTTGTAGAGGAGGAATGTGTAAGTATAGAGGTGGAGGATGAGAGAACAGTAAGTGCTAAGTTGGCTTCAGCCGGTAGTTTGACCTGTCCAGTCATGTTGTGGTGTTCATAAGCACCACAGGCAGATCTGAAGACCTTCAGATACTTCATGTTTGCAGAGCAGGTAGGCAGACCCCAAATTCTAAACCAGAAAAACTGTACACAGTATCCTCTTTTCTCATCGTATCTGGGCTTAAAGCATGGGAACAGCCTACCCAGCACATGCACAGGCAGATTTTCTGTCCTCTCTTAGAATGTGCAGCTGGAAAAGGCTGTTTCAAGAACAGATCTTGTGGTTTGCTCCAGCCCGACATTTCTACTGGAGAGCAGAGGGCACCGCCCATGTATGTATGTAACTATGTAACATATGTATGGTATGGAAAAAGTCTTCATGGAAGTTCATCTGCTGTGTAGCATGCACATATAAGGCAGACTTGAAGGCAGGAAAACAGGCTATGAAATTCAAGAAAATACTATAGTTGGAAAAACCCTGTTGAATAATCTGTAGCCCGTTGGCTGAGGGAAGGAGCTGGTAAAAATGAGCTGTAGAGCCAAAGTGAGGTTCAAACTATTTGTCCTCTTCCACTGTAGATTAGGTGTTGTGACATGTATTGACGGGCTTAATTCAACTCTGTGGGTTGCTGTTAAAATATTTTTATGAAGGAAAAAGAGGATTTTCTGCTGGTTTCTTGGAAGAAAAAGACAATGAGATGCTGATTTAAAGTGAGCATAGTTCCTTAATTTCAGGGACTGGGAGCATGGGAAGGCTGAAAAGGCTTCTAGAAGCAAAGATACAAACTCTGCCCTGGACAGTTGAAGTGATAGGCTGAGTGTGGAATCTGCAGCACTGTGAAACACGGCAGCATAGCCATCAGTGTTTTTACAGAGACAGAGGAGAGGAGAACTTTTACATGTTCTTGTCAGGAAGGAGAAAACCTGTTATTTCCTCCTGATCCCGCCAAAAGGGAATCCCTCTGTTTTTTCTCTTTCTTGACGGAAGTGTGCTAGGACTGATTGTTTCAACATTGCCAAGTAGGGAATTGACCTTCCTGCTTGTTACCCAAGAGAATAATTTGTTTTCTTTATTTCATAATTTTTCCTTTTCATTGTAAAGCATTGGCAACCTGTACCTTAATGGTATGGTTATGGTACTGATTCCCATGAAAATAAGTATAAATTTGTGAATATGTTTCCACCATTCAGTACAGAGCATTAAAGACATTTAGACTTTCTCCATATGAGCCAAATTTGGAAGTTAATAGTTGCTATTTGGGGATTCGAAATTAGAGAAATATCAATTCTTCTTAAAGTGGAGGTTCATTAGATTAACCCAAGCATAATGACAAAAGTATTGCAAATTTACAGTGACTGATTTCTCATCAGTTTTATATTTGTTTAGTTTAGCAGTGTACTGCTTATGTTAATTTGTCAAATGAAATTTGACGTATTAGTTTTCTGAACTTGATGTATTAATAGTTTCTAATTGCATCCTTTGATACTCCTTGGTACAACTTATACCTCAAATTATTTACAGTTAGGTTTCATGGGGCTGTGTATCAGAATGCTGTCATTAAAGTAGACTTATGACTGACTTTTTCCCTGTGATCATGCCAGTATTGTATTAGTCATACAAGTTTCATATTTTGACCTCTTCATATTTTTGGGGAACAATGCACAGCTTTTACTTGTACTAAATATGCCACTGATACCTTTTCAGTTTTTGAAACTTAAGACATTCATCTGCAGTAGCCACCTCACTAGTCTTACTAATCAGAACTTTTCCCTTGTGAAATTTCACATTCACATTAAGTCTTCTGGCTTGTGGTAACTCAGGCTGTTTTGTTTCTTTATCTTGAGTCATATAGTGGCCTTACATGATTGTGGTTTACACTTTTTTCATATGTCAGCTCTATAATATTTAAAGAGTTGTACACCTTGAGCTTTTGAGCACTTTGTGAAGCTGCCCGGCTTCACAAAGTAAGTAAATTCCCATGTGTGTAAAGAACTATTGCTGTGATGCACTTGACTTACAGCATCTTTACTTGAAGCTGGATTTTTGTTCTTTTTTTTCATTATGTCTTATGACATGGGGAAAGTATTTGCATTCTTGAAATTCAGTATCACTATTTCTGTATTCTTTGCCCCAAATTCTGCCAAATGCAAGAAACTGACATTTGCTGGTTTCACATTTTCCTTTTGTTTTGTTGTAATTTGTTTTGTAACTCAAAGATGCAGAATGTTCTGTACTTCAATTACTCTTTGGATCATTGTTGTGATCCTGAATCCTTTTACCTCATTACTCTTACAGCTCAGTCCACTAAATTGTTGAAGCAGTTGCCTTATCTGCTTTATGGGTTTTGCCATCAATTGATATATTTTTCCATTATTGTCATTAAACAACTTTTACTATGCTTTTTTCCTTTGTGCAATTGCCTCATTCTCAAGAGGCTTAAACAAGGACAGCCT
Organism: Coloeus monedula; assembly: GCF_965178545.1. Lineage (NCBI taxonomy): Eukaryota > Metazoa > Chordata > Aves > Passeriformes > Corvidae > Coloeus > Coloeus monedula. Next base: position 17,544,740 of record NC_138789.1, read on the forward strand.
TTGTGCTTCTGTGGGGACATACTTGTAGTCTTACTTTGCTTCTCTCTCCTTTCCATTAACTGTTTTGTGTGTTTTCTAGGGTAGAAGTGAACAAACCAATGAATCTTTTTGGACATCTACTATTTTGTCAAATAATTTAGGCGTTCCTGCTATCTTCACTTGAGTATTACTTTTTTTTCTTCCAGGATGTTACAAGAGGGGTTTGTGAGTTCAGTTTTTCTTTTCCCCATTTTACACCTGAATTTTCAACAGTTCTTGAGTTTCTCTAGTGGCAGAGCCTCTTAGAGCCCATGAAAGAGAGGAGTTGTTACAAATTGTTACAATTTGTCTTAATATGGTCATTGTGTGAGGATGACCTATGGCTGAAATACGGCAAGGAAAAGGAACAGCTTCATGGTTTTCTCATTAATTGGATGTGCCTTTATGTACTCTGTGAATGTAGGTGTAGTTGGGAGATGGTGATGATGTCCAAGATACTTCCCTGGTATGCTGGCAGCTTTTTCTCTTGTACTTTTTCAGTTGGTTCCTAGCAGGGTTTGTGGTCCAAATGGTTGATAAAAAGAAGGTTTCTTGATCTATTTTTTTTTTCCCCAGAAAAAGCACGTTTTTGATGGAAGTGTTACTTAAGATAGGGATTTGACTTGAAAGGGATTTGGCCAGGGATCTGGTCTGTACTGGTCTTGATTAAGTTATGCAGGTATCAGTAGTAAGGAGGAGAGGTTAGTGAACGTCTGTTGAGGCAAATTATGGAGGTCCTAGACCAGGAGAAGAAAAATAACCAAGAGTGGAAGGAGGACCTATCAGGTTTTAAATACTTCTGTAAACTGTAGTATGTATTTTTTTCATATAAAAATATCAACTTGAGCTAGGTTCCCATTCTCTTTTCTTAAAAGAGTGTTCGGCAAAGTATTCCTTAATATTGTTCTGCTGTTGATAAGAGTTAGTTATAAAGGAAGTGTTATGGCAAGTCTTTTTTGTTTGTTTCTAAGATTTCTGCTGTTTTGCTCATTGAGTTTTCTAATTTTGTCATGTATCTGGACTAATAAAATTCACTGGTTTAAGTTTTTTAGAATGTCAGCATTCTAGTGACGAAGTTAAATATAAATACTGTGCATTATTTCAATACATTGTATTTGCTGCCATACAACTTTCCTGTCATACCTAATTCAAGAGAGCATTTCCCTGCTTCCATGTTCACCAAATCATAACCACACGAAGAGGTTATTCACCACTTAGGAATGAAAGTCCATCTGTTAGTTATTATCTTTGCTGTACTGCAGCACTTCAGAATGAGTGCTTGGGAGAGACTTTAAGTGCTGTACCCAGTCTTTGCCTCCTTCTAGGCATATGCAGATACCTAGGAAATGCCACCCTCTTTGGTCTGGTGAAAAAGAGTCCTTCTTTCTTCCCATATGTTAGCATAGGTTTGGTTATGGATTTTTAGGACTAGGCCCAAAACAGATAGCGTGATTTATTGTATCCGAGTTATGCCAAGTAAATACCTCGATGTTTCCACTCAGTTCTAGGAAGAAAAGTCATCTTTGTGTAAAATACGTGCAAGCAGTTTAGTTGATCTCTCTCACAGGGAATCATGAATGTCATTATACAAATCCACGTTTTGGTAATATATACAATTGTTTAGATGGCAAAAACTTGTTTGTTCTCTCTTCAGTGTCTAGAAGACTAAACTAAAGAAATAATCTGGCTACAATTTATCTTTAATTCCAGATTGCAGATTTTTTTATTATTATTAAAATTGAAGTTCCTGTAGATGACATTCAGGAAAACCTGATCAGCAGGGAATTTCCTGCTGTCTGAATTCATGGAGACAAGTTACGCCACTGCGATGATAGCCACAGGCTCCATTTGAGGGGAACTTGTTCTGATGCAGTGACCTAATGTGGCATTCCTGCCTGTGGGAGACAGATTAGGAGACTGAATTGTTGAATTCCTGGAAGGTGGTGGAATAACTATAGATAGTGAAACTAGCCTTTGCAGAAACTCACAGATGCTATCAGAAGTGCAGAGCCATTAATTTCAGTATTTTGTGAAAGGTAACAGAACTGTTCATAGAGCAAATACAACAGCTTATGTGGGAACTGATCTGGGATTGCTGAATCTTGCTAAATTTTCTCAATTGTCACAATTTTTGTAGGCTTTTAAACTGCCTGCTAGCAGGCAAATTCTGTTTAATTTTGGTTCTTCAAAAAGTAGTTATTGTTATTTCATTCCAGCTAAAATCAAAAGCTGTTGTCTGCTAAGATCATCTCTTTGTGGTCCTTATAAATGGAGTCATTTCTTATTAAGAAAAAATCCAGGCCTATTTTTTGCTTTGCGACATGGGCATGAAGCTTTGCTTGGAGCAAGAAAATAATCAGGAAAAGTGTATTATTAGATGGTGGGTGTTGTTCAGGGAGGCTGAGGGAACGTAAGGAAGGGAAAGAGAAACTATGTGGAAAGTAAATACCAGGGAAGAAAGGAGATTGAGAGGGAAGATGCGAAGAGAAGTCCTGCTGAATACAGGGATTGGGAAGCCATAGTGCAGATGATTAGTATGAATGGGACAGTGGGAGAAAAGAGAAAGCAGGGAAAGGGTTTAAAAGAAAGATGTGAAGATGGGTATTAAGGCAATGGTTTTGTTGGTATGGTCAGTTAGTTTGGAGCCAGGCTTATCTCAAATCCATCCTGGCATGAAGGGCTGAAGGAGCTTGCTTAGGATGACAGCCTCAGTTAAGCTGGTTCCTACAGCTGGTCCTGAATCTTGAGAGTCCAAGTGAAAGGATAGACTTAGACTGGTTGTTCATTTTACTGGGTTGTCAGTTGAAATGCACAGTGAAGGATGGGTTTGGAGAAGGTTACAGCTCCTTATGGGTTCTTCCTAAGCAGGCTATGTAGTCCCAGAGATAGAAAACTAGTAGGTAAAAGTGGTGATGAAAGGGTATCTGGTAATATCTGCTTGTGAGGTTCTCCCTGTTCTATCTCCTGCTTGTGGTGAGACCAATTTGCTGCACATACATGGAAGGGTCTACTATTCCAGTGTTACCCTACATCCTCAGCTCATCCTGGTGAATAATCACTACAGGAAGTTACAAATGCCATTTCATTTCATTTTTCTCCAAAGAGGTCTAGCCTTTTCATAAGTAAAAATTGAAAGTGTGTGTGTGTGTAGGTTTCTGGTTAAACCCTACAGAGCAGTTTTCTCTTGCCCTTAGGTATCTGTTGTTCACCCTCTGATGTGTGACGTTGTTCTAGTTCTGGGATGAAATTGTGAAGATTTTTATCATGAAGTGGTCTTGCAGAGATAACCTGAAAAATCGGTCTTGCTCAGGAGCTGTTCCTTACTAGACTTTGGAATTGATGTGACAAATAATAGTTTTCTTTTGAGATGTCTTAAGCATGCACAGTCAAGGAAGAGCCTGACAGGTGGATTAGCAGAAAACCTCAACTTGCACTTGTGTATGAAGTAGAGAATGTGGTAGACTGAGGTCTTTTGGATAGCATATACAGTAACAGACAAGTTTAAATAAGAGAAGCATTAAGTTCCTTTGTTATATTCTTCCTGAAGTTTACAGCTCACATTATGCACTAAAAATTTAAATGTTTTCTCTATCACTGTCAACCAATAAAATTTACTTTAACAAAAAAAGATAAAGCTCTGACTCAGTGATCTAACACTTCAGTAATTTACTATCATAAAATAGTTTTAAGTACAAATGTTTTATCTTATGCCAAGCTGGACGCTAAAGATGTTTTGTCTAAAATATGAGATAATGGAAAGTGTATTGTGGCATGTGAATTACTTTGGCCTCTTGGTGGTAAATGTTTGCTTAACCAGAAAGGAATGTGTTCGGGTTCTTGCCAAAGGAAAGGTATTGCTGTACTTTGCATTTAGAGTACTGTAAATAAAGCAGTAAATATGTTTCTGTTCACGTGTGTTAATCCACAGGTTATGAATGCATTCATTCAATAAGAAATGTAATACACTGTTATCCCTTTTAAAGGGTTTCAGTAAGAAGAGGTCGTAATTACTTTGGCTTGAGAGAAACATGAAACCAAATATTTTCATGATGATTTGAAGTTGAATATGACAGAATTTTTGCTCAAACTAAGTCTCCCTTAAATCCCAGGAACTCAGTTCTTGGTTTACCTCCAATATTCTTCTTGTGTGCTGACTCCCAGTGTACTGCTTTTAATCACACATTATTGTAAATAGTAAAGTATATAATTTCCTTCACCTATCCCATGTTGGTTTTGGCAAAAGAAAACACAACTGCATAATGTTAATGATCACAGGAGATAGAGTAGCTATGGGTAATACTCCACGTACTGCCTACAGTGTATTTTGGTTTTGAACTTCATTTGCCCTTAGCTGATACAACAGTTTAGTGGTAATTTAATAATGCTGCTTACAGAAAGAATTGCATCACTCAGATTGCAGCGTAAAAGTATCAGAGCATCCTTTGGATGCCGCAGTGACAGCAAGTGAAAGCAACAAGGTCCCTCTTTCAGAAGCCTTTGAAATACTCCTTCCTTTCCCCAAAATCCCACATCCAAGTTTCTAGTTAGACAGTTGGGAGAGAACGTTACAGTTTGAGAGAGTAATTGTGGAGAGGGTGCTGAATTTACATTTCATTACTGTGGTATCATTTGTTATGTACCTGGTTTCACCCTCCGGGGTGAAGAGGAGCCCTTTCCTGGGAAAAGACCGCACATCCAAGTCCTGTGCCTCTGGAGCACCCACGTACATGGGGATTTCTGCAGGGAGCTTGGCTCTGATGATGCTGTAAGCAGAGATTTGCTCTGGCATAACAGGGGTGTTGTACCATCTTTTAGAAATTATTGCTGCAATGCTCCTGTATCAGAACAAGGGTGTCTCTCCTACAAAAACAGAGCTCTAAGTGCTTCCAGTATACCCGTGCTTTAATAGTTGTTCAGATAAGCTTTTTATTTCATCTTCCTAGGGCTTCACTAGGTAATTCACAAACGTGATAAATAAGGTACACTAGTAATCATGTAAATTAAACCTGTAGTGTTAAAACCCGTAAGTAGAATATTAAGTGTTATTTAATTTAGAATCAGATTTTGATAATGTATCCATTTTGATAGCCCTATGTCCATATCTCATTTGCTGAAGATATTCATTAAGACATAATAAAACATTTCAAACCTCAGAGAAATTTGTCTTTCATTCTCCCTTTGTTCTTTATGTGTTAGGAGGGTTTAAAAAAATTGTGCAGTTGGAGAATAAGACTGGATATGTAATTTGAATTATAAGATAGTTCTTCTGGACATGGTATCACATGAAAATCATGTGAAATGACAGAAAGCCTTTTACTTTTGTTTTTCCCCAGCAAATGTACATTATGTCCTTGCTAGTATTAAAATCCAAAGTAAACTTCCTGTTATTTTTAAGGTACAATGAACTGGATGCCAGTAGAAGCCTTCTAGACAATCTGAAAGGCAAAGTAATAATTGAGTATCCAACATTATTTGTGGTCTTGAAAACATTGAAGAATGACATGGTGGTCCTTGGCCAAGGTGAGCATATATTTATTTCCTGTTACATTATACTTGGATATTTTTGTTATATCATTTTGTTATATATATTTTGTTATATATATATATTATATATATATATATATATATATTACATATGCATATATTTTGTTATATAACAGTAGTTAAGGATATACCTACTAATATTTCCAGGAATGAGCAATATGTTTTGTATTTCCTTCTGAAGCTATAAGATTGCTGTAAAAAAAGCTGTTATGAATGCTCTTGTCTTAAAACTGCTGGCTGATGGCATACATCCATGAACTGTACTGGAGGTGTTTTGTCTAACTTTGTTTACTGGTGCTTCACTGGGGGTTTTAATATATTTTTAGCCACTAAGGTAAAACAACTATTCAGACTTGTGCTAGTTTTTTTTATGTAGCAAAGTGTGACAGAGTTGATTATTTCTGAAGAGTCAGGCTGTCTAAGGAAGATGAGTTTTAAGTAATCCTCCTAGTCATGCAAAGGAATCATCCTCCTTTATTTTCTAGCATAGCTTCTAACATTGGACAAATAATTCTGAATTGTGGGATAGTTATTGGAAATTATAATGGCAAAGTCACTTTTAAGGTGGGTTAAAAACACAGTGTTGTCTTTTAAAAAATACTTTGTTGAGAGAAAGCTTTCATCTTGGAGTTAATTTGGAAGAGAATCCAGATATAGCAGGAATTCGCTTTTAGTTTTTAAGTTAATTTCCATTTTTCTCCCCAGTATAAAGGCTTCATCTCTTTCTGAAGCTAAAAGATTGCTAAAAGATATTTCAGCTGCTGTAACAGGGAATCCATTCTCATCTCCTAGTCCCCTTCCTGGTCACCTTAGTTATCATATCCCATAATTTTCAGTGATGGGCCAGTCTCTCATTCTTACAGATTTTTACAGAAAAGCTTTGAGATGTATTTGCAATTACTATTTCCCTGCAGCTGTTCAGTCATGGCTCTAATGTATATAATTTGACTGATTAAATACGGAACTGAGAATATTGTACCAGTGATACTGGACCTTCATGGATCTTGGCTGCTCTAGCTAGATTACACCAAGTGATCCCCTAAGTGAGAGCAATCTGCAGCCAAAGATATGGCACAAAAATTCCTTGTGCTATGTACTGCAAGGGCTTCTGAGAGGGAAACAGCACACCAGGTGGTAAGGTAGGAGTCAGGTCTGAGTAACTGGGCCCTGTGATACATACCCTGGAAGTGCACATACAGACACTGGAGTACATGAAGCTGGGTGCTTCTGAGTTTATCCATTATTTCTTGGTCTAGGACCCTGGCTTTTCAGTAGTCAGCTGTACCCCTATGGTTTAGAGGTCAGGAGCAAATTACAATTGATTGAGTCATATACTTAATCTGTATAGGGTTGTCATTGTCTCCTGAGCTAATAGGGAGGTTGTCCTTTTAAGGTTATAGATTCAAGTAAGTGCTGATTGAACAACGGTATTTTGAGGTCATGCTGCTGCAGCACCTACCTGATTCTGTAGAAGTCAGAGGAGAAGGGGAAGAGAGGAGCCAGTAATAGCTGGGAAGTGCCGACAGCTCTATCATAGGGCAGTGCAAGTGTGTGTCTTAAGGACAGTAACCTTCCTGTGCTGCAGGAATCATTTGATTGCTAGTCATCCTTGCAGGGATTCTGAGAACACTAACAGCCATTTCAGGTTTTGAGAAGCATTGATTTTTGTTGTTGTTTTTTAAGTGTTTCTATAGAGCCCATAAAAATTAACTTAATAGCTCCCTGTTAAGGTGTCTTGGGTATAGCATAGCAAAAGTTACAGCTAATGGCAAAAATGTCATGATTTTCACAACTTTTATCATAACTTACTGCAATCTTCTTGGTTAAGATAATAATAATCAACTTTGGCCTTGAGTTAGGTTTGGACCCTCTGTTCTTGGTATTTTTTTCTGTTAAGAGTGGAAATCTGTGACAGTAATTATAGATTCTTGGAGGAAAAGCATGTTCACAACATGAACATGAAAGTTGGAGGACTTTTTTGTTGCTGTTATTCTGTCTGAAGACGAAGTATCACTTCAGACTGTGTCACAATCATTGTGCTCTTCTTTTGTACGTCATCTTTACAGAACATAGGAGAAAAAAAACAGTTTTCAGTTTGCTTTAGCAGTTGCATTCACAGATAATTGCTTAGAGTGCAAATCTTAGGTTAACCTCCAGACTGTCCAGGGAGAGGTCTGTTGTAATCAGAGAAGTATTTTAGCCCCTTCCCATCTCCCAAGAAGTGACCTTTCTGCTGCAGCATCTTCTGTGTTTCTTGCAGTCCAGTTTCTTTGCCATGTATGGCTTTTTGTATCAGTAGTCTGCTGCTCCCAATCCATCAATCCTGCTCTCACTTATCCTGTTGCCACCAATGCTGCCTTTCCTCTCTCCCTCCTGGCGTGCCCGGAGGGACACTTGTCCCACTCAGAGCCTGTCCGGCTGACCTCCCTTTGTATTCCAGGCAAACAGCTGCCGCACTGATGAGTGGACATGTGGCAGGGTGTGTGCTGAGCATGGGGGCTCAGGCTGCCATAACCCTGCTAACCCTGTTTGCATGGGACCCAGGCTAGAACAAGGAGAAAAGTCTTGCAGGAATTTAACTGCTAAAATACTGTTTCCTTCCTGAGCAATCTCAGATCTACCCCCTTTCCCAGGAAGAACAGAGTCAAGTTTTCATAACCACAGCAACAGGCATATGCTGGGGAAAGATCACCATTCTCCCTGAGATTCAAGTAGTAGCCCCCAAGGACTGGGGGATAGCTAGAGCTGAGCCCCTTCAAAGAGAAACTGCTAGGATTTAATGAGTATAAAGCCTATTTCTTCTATTCATCTTCTCAGAAATGGCTGAAGTATTTTGGCTGAAACTTTCAACTGCATAAGGAAAGTAAAGATTGAGGAAGGAAACTGCCACTGAAAAACCCAGTGTTTCAATTTTACATTTTAAGTAAACTGCAGACAGTTTTATGGTGAGAAGGATTGGGCAATCTTAATTTATAGGCAATGCTATCAGCACCATACAAATATCCTCTTTTTGAGTGAAGACAATCTATAATTCCTGTTAAATTTTACTGTAACAGACAAAAGTAAAATCTGACTGTGCAGCTTTGCTGTGAGTCAGAAGATTGCCACATTCTTTTATGTGATGTTTTGATGCTTGACTTGCTTAATAGCAAAAACTACAGGTGCTCTGATTTCAGCATAGAAGGTCAGTCATGGCTGAAGATAGTAGGGGATTATAGAAGCTTTCACAGGCCTTACTTTGTGCATTACTCAGTACATATCTGGCATATAAATGTTAATTGATTATACACTAGATTTAATATAGACAAAATGTGACCTCTGATGTTTCTGGGTGAAATGCTTCTATTTTCTTGAACAAATTCCGTGGAAAGTGTACAGGTGCACACTGCGTCCTATGTATTTTCCATGTTTGCCAGCTGTAGAATTTATCTTGACCAGACAGTAACCATACTTCATCAACTCCGTTTTGGTAACATTCTCTTAATGAAACCTCTGATAATAAATGCTCAAAAACATCTTTAAGTTCATAGATCAAATACTGAAAATAACAATGAGAGCAGAATATGAATCATGGGCCTGGTTTGCTGTAGTTTATTTTTGTGCTGCTTGAGTGTCACCAACCAGTGGCATTTGGTGACCTCACCACAAGGTGACCAGGGTCAGTGCCTGTTAAAGAAGGATCCATGGGCTGTGAGGTTGAAGACCAGTTTTGGAGATGAGAGTTTCACTATATGATCTCAGCAGAGCACAGTGGCCATGCCCTAAAGCACAAGTTACTGTGCGCCTTGACCCTCACCAGACTTAGCTTAGGGAGTTACACAGCTTATCACTATCTTTGGGGTGCTGGAATATGTGGAAGAAACACAAAGCTACATCATTTTCATTTTCCATTTCCATTTACAATTTCTCTGTAGTTCCACATCTTAACTGAAATGCTAAGAAAAGTGTAAATTATTTATAATTCATTACAGTTGTGATATATGTGTGTAGCGTCCCAGAAAACAACACATAAGCCGAAAGAATAATTTTAAATTGTTAGTAGATGCAGTTTTGTGGGGGATAAATACTCTGCTTTCCAACTTGGCTGAAAGACCAAGATTTAAAAGCTGAAAGGAATTCTCAGCATTGTCCTACCCAGGGCTTTATCACATGTCATGAGACTGGTTATGTCTTATGAAATAGCTGTCCTAAAGAAAAGTGCAGTTAAAAGGAAAAGAAGATACGAAACTGCTTTTGTTTGATGAGCAAACAACATTGCTGAAACTAATTGCTTGTTTGTTTTTTGTGTTCTATATCCTCAGATGGCAGTGAACCTGCAGAGAACTCGGACAGTGAAAGCTCATCCCTTTCATCTGTGGAAGAAGGGGAGATTCGGGACAATTCATGACAGTTCTTTGAGAGAAGAGGGTGCAATGAGCTTTTATTTTTTTAATTATTTAATTAAATTTTTTTTATGCTACTAAGCACCTAGAGGTTTGGCTTAACTTCCTTTACTACAGCTAGCATGCTCAAAGTGCTTGACTATTTTTGGATTTAATAATGCATATTTAGGGATGTAAATAAAAAAATGGGGAATTGTGCTTCCAGAAAAAAAATACTGTGTTCTAATTTAATTGCAGTCTTAAATTGCACCATTGTTTTTCCTTTTTCCCTAACCAGCTCAGTGCCAAATTTTTGGGTTTAAATATCTGATCATATATTTATATTTATATGTGGATTTGAGCCTTAATGCTTAAATTGACTGGATAAAAAAGCATGGTTGTTTCATTAGATCAATTCCCTTCTACAGTATTTCTGTGTAACACTGAGCTGCTGAAGATGCTCTTATGTTACTTTTGACTGTAATCATCTCTGGTGACATTTTGGGTGCTCGGTACAATACTTTTTTTTTTGTTCGTTACTCAGTTGCATCTTGTTTCATGTGTTAATGGTCAGGTCAGACTGTCTTTGCAGGGTGGCATGTTACTGTGTATATAGTCTTCTCTCCAGATCTTCTAAATTACCTTGGGTTTTAAAATCCATAGAAATGGATATGTAGACTGGCACTAATGCAAATAACGCTGGACTTCTAAAGAATGCTTGTGGTATGCGTCTCATATTCCTAGTACCTTCTGAAGTTAGGTATTGTAGATACTAACTGGCATATCAGCTAGATTTACCTACTTTAAAACGAATAAATAGTAAAAGAAAAAAGAATTCCTGTACGGTATTGTCTGCTGACAGTTGTTAGCTTCTTCAAAGATTCCTAGATCACAGAGCACTTACCCTGTATCCAAGTCCCCCGTGCCTGTGGGGTCTGTTGGAGGATGAGAACAGCAATGCCACAAGCAGTGCAAGCCACATGAGCCCCTCTCGCCACTGCACCAGGGCATTCTCAGGAACCAGCATCAGCCTTTGCCTTAGTTTTGCAAGGGTCTGGCTGAGCCAGCCTTTGTAAAGTCTTCAGGACATAATCTAAACAATTCTCAGAGGTTGTTGCTGCCTTTGTAGCTCCCCAGTCTCTGTCTCCTGCTTGAGATGAGCACCTTTGCGTGTTGGTGGCCTGGGGTGTGTGTGCTAAATTGCCGTGAAGGTGCTTTTTCAGTCGTGAGTGCTGATGATGTAGGTAGAAACACAACAGAAAGCAGTGAAGGAACCTGTGGAGGCAACAGGAGGCTGTGGGAGCAGTACAGGAGAGGGCTCAGGCTTCCAATCTCTCAGTCTGGGATTCAGGGCACCAGGCTGCTGGGTCCTCGCCAGTCGTGCTGCATGGAGAGGATTTTTGAGACATTCAGAGTTTTAGAAGGGGTTTTTTTCTGTTGTAAAGAAACTGTAGTTAAAAAGTTGTTTGCCATGACGTCTCACTACTGAAGTTTGGACAGAGTGTCAGTAGTCACATACTACTTTTTCTCCCAGTGGTATCATATGTCCTTTCTCTTGTGATTTTTGCAACCTCTGGTAAAACAGGAAAGTTTTTCTTCTTGCCTGGCAGTAGCCACCTGTGCTCTGTTTTCTTTCTTAGTCATTGTTGGTCCTCTGCCCACCCCTTGTTTGAGCATTTGTTTTTTTAACCCTTTTTAAAGGACCAGGATTCCTAGCTATAGGTGCTGCTTGCATATTTGCTGCACACTGACTTGGTAGCCACAAATTACTTTAGACCAGTCTTGAATTCATTCATAGTAATACCAGTAAAAGAGCAGAACAGCAAGACTGCCACAGTTCACTTGCCAGATAATGTTTCATCTGGAGTAAAAGCATGGCATTTCTGTTGGACTCACAGCACAGTGAAAATGAGAGTGCTGCAAGTAGTAGTGTTGATCTGCATGTGTGTGTGATTAGTCTTTGGCAGAGGAACACAGATTTGTGATTTGCATTACTTTCCTGTGCTCTTGGGGGTTTCATTAATTGTAGGAAAGGGTTTGCCTGTGGGGTTTTTTTTCTTATATAAATCTACGTTAAGCTTCCTTGTGAGTCAAACACAACATAATTTATTTTTAAATGAAGATGCTGTTAAATCTGTCCTTCAGATTTAAATCCTTCTCTACCTTAAAGAAGGCTTTAAAAAATTATTAAGGAGCATTCCTGTGGTGGTTACTAGAACTGAAATTTCCCAGATGAATTCTCAGATGAAGCTGAGAATCATCTTCAGAGTTCAGTCAAACTGAGATTAAAAGGCCTTGGTAGCATTTGCCATTCATTCCTAGGCTACTACTTACCTGTTTTTACAGTTACACTAGTTTGAACAGAGGTGATTCATCAAATACAAACCAAAATGCAATTCAAATATTTTATTCAAACTTTTTTCAATTTTTCTTTACAAGAAATCAAATTTCTTCATATTAGTGGTAATTCTTCATAATAATGAGTTTACTGGTTTAATCAAAGTTTATGCATTCTTTTGTTGAGCAGATGTTTTTAACACGTTCATAGGCAGTTAAGGAAAGTTCTTAATTTCTTTCTGAGTAACTTAAGCTGGAACAGGCACCTTGCAATAAACTGAAGAGGGAAAAAGCATCTTCTGTATTTCTAAATTTCTGGTCAAGCACTAGAAGTTTAAGACATGGAGCTGAGGCTGTCTAGAAGGCTTCAGTTCTGTCCATTTTGAAAACATACTATTGTAGTCATATTACACACAGATCCCTACAGGACTCTGCCTTGATTCAGAACAGATCATGTCTGTGAATGAAAACTGTGATGTTGTTTTAATCTTCATCATTCAACACCAGCTTGCGTTGAGTGCTTGATTTTAAGCCTACTATGCTTACTCGTTTATTTTCCTCTATAAACTGTTTGTCACAGAAGGAACAAGCTATTTCTGTGTAACGTCGTTACAGCATTTCTTTTAATGTTTAGACTTTCCAGCATGCTTGAGCTGTAGGACTATCAGCTTACAAAGAGTAAAGTCTCTTCTCTTGAATGAACACACTACTTAAAAAAATTAAAAGCTCAATTATGTCATCCCTTTCACAAACCTTAAAGGACAAAAATAGAGCATAGCTAAGCACGCAGCAATAGCTGGGAGGTAGGACTGAGTCAGCCATGGGAGAGAACTTGGTTCTTTTCCTTTTTTGTATAACTTCCTGGGGGTATGAGGCATAATTGAGTTGCCATGGGTAAACAACGTTCTACCCCCTGTCAGTGTAACAGCTCAGTTTTGAATGAACACATTTGAATTCTAAGTTTTGCTGCATTTATCTTGGCATTGGGGATTGTTGATCCGTAGAGGAAAAGAGGGTCATGCCACAGAATGTGTGGCTGGCACTGGTCCTTAGAGACATGCTGGACCAGTTTTTGTTACTCCAGTCAACAGTGCAGTTTTACTCTGCATTGGGGAAAACTCTTTGCGGTGCAGAACGTGGACTCTAGTCTGAAGCAGTACATGGATTCTAAGTTCATGGGAGTGCTGATAGCAAGTCCCAGCTACGTGTTGTGTATCAGCATAGCTGAGATTCAGTCCTTGCCCTGCCACATGCGGCTGTTCTCTGTTGACATCTGTAGGAGCTGAGAATGTATAACACCGTGCAAGAGCAGGCTTTCCAAGGGTAAATATACAGCTGTGATGATGTAACTTCAGCCCTGTTTAGTCACAAACATTTCATTCTGCTTGAAGTCCTACACTCTTTTCCTGAAAACATTTATTCTTCTGCCCTCCAAAGGAAAAAATATCTTGAATTGATGTTTATGTTGTTGCTATGACATTCAGTTAAACTGTATGCAGATGCAGGTTCTGTTAATAAGCGAAAAAGAAATGAACTGTGTACTTCAGTGAACAAAGATTACACTGTGTTTGTATTAAAATGTTGCTATGGTAGTGCATATGGTTTTATTTGCTGGAAATCTGTGGTGAAATGGAAAGAAGTCACATGTATGCAAGACAAGAAATGGCAGGAAAAGCAACTCAAAAGAAATACAGAAATTGAAAGGGAAGTAACAGATTACATGTAAAACCAGGTAAAAAGAGGGCTAGTTGTTTTGCTGTTTTTGATTTGATAACAGAAGTGTGTTCTCACTGTGCCCCAGCAGGTCTCAGAGACCGCTGGTACAGTGACTTTGCTCTAGTGGTGCTTTTGTTGTGAGAGGTTCCTTCCTTCAATGGCCCTGTGTAGCTTTTTCATTGTTGCTTTGGAAGCAAAGTTCCCCTGTCTTGGCCTGATTTCACCACTGCTAACTTTTCCTGCAGAAAAGCATTTTTAGGATATCTTGCTATAGTAGGCTTTTTGGCAGGAAAAATCAATAGGGTGATAACATATGGAAAGCCACTGGAGCTTTGCCTACCTTTGGGGTAAGGGAAGTCTTTGAGAATTCGTGATAGAAATGGTGGATTTAATTCCTTTTTATTTAACTGTCACAGTAGTCCTTGTGTTCATCTAATCCATTTGCATGAGACTTTTTTGCATCAGCTGCATCAGTACAGCTGTTCCTGTGGTTGCATGACAAATCAGAATGAGTTCAAAATAATCTGCTAGAGAATGAGGGATAGAAATGAGAAGGGAGAAGGGGGTCTTTTTTAGAGAATAAATGACTACACTAGGAGCTGGCTGGTTCCTGCATCATTCCAGCTGGTGGAAAAGCAAAAGTGTGTTTAACATGGTATTGCCACTTTCTTCCCATCATCCGTGTTCTGCCTCAAGGAGAAGGAGGAAACGACTGTGAAAGCAGCTTTTGCCTTCCCACTCCTTGCTTCCAGGTTCTCTACTGGGTCTGTACTGTAGCTCCAGAACTTGTCTGTTTTGCCAAGAGTGCCAATAGGGAGCAGAGCTGTGCTAAAGTGGGATAGAAATTAAGTTGGTGGATGAGGTATAGATACTAACAAAAAAGAATTTATGGGTGGTATTAAAAGCTTGCCAAGAAGTCCCCATCACTTTCACACAGCCAGCAGGGACAACCATGTCTTGGAGACATCAGGCTCAGCATTGCCAGCCGGGCAAGGGTGGGATTGTCCTGCTCTGCTCTGCACTGGGGCTGCCTCACCTCGTGTCCTGGGGGTGGTTTTGGGTGCCACAAGGTAACAAAGACATGAAGCTATTGCAGTGTCCAAAGGAGGGCAACAAAGGTGGTGAAGGGCCTTGAGGAGAAGCCGTGTGAGGAGCAGCTGAGGGCACTGGGTCTGTTCAGCCTGGAGGAGACTGAGGGGAGACCTCACTGCAGTTCCAGCTTCCTGAGGAGGGGAAGAGGAGGGGCAGGTACTGAACTCTTCACTTTCCTGACCAGTTGTTTGGGCAACATTCTTAGGCACATGGTGTGACTCTTGGGGTTTCCTCCTGCACAGGGCCCAGAGTTGGACTTGATCCTGTTGTGTCCCTTCCAACTTGTCATTTCTGTGATTCTGTTATCTAAATTCTCAGTGGTATCTCTTTGTTGACCTTTTTTCCCAGCCTCTACTTTCATCCATATTGATTTTAGTGGCATTGTTCCACTACAGCACAAATATCTGCCTCTGTAGAGAAAAATCCATTTTCTTGTTTCAAGTTCTTAATAGACTTGCTGGTTTTACATCCATGACATCTTGATGTCTGATTCTGTCAATGAACTAAATAGGATCTAATCTGGTTGGTTTGAGATGCTGAAGGAAATGAGTAGTTTCAGAGAAACTGGTGTCTTTGACTTGGCTGGTATACTGGGCTTCTTTTGATCTGATGTTCGGCAGTCTCAAAACACTGCTGGGCTACTGCTGATTGTTTCATTCATACTTAAATGCAGTCCCCTCATTCTGGTTGAAACTGCATTCGTCAGGAGGTGAAGTTGTTCATGTACATGTCCCAGCTGGATTCCCATCTGGGCAAATGTGTGCACCCTACCTTTTAATTTTTTCTGTCTAGTAAATGAAAACTTAGAAAAGGTTGTGTAATGTTTTCCTCCTGGATGGTTGCTGCATTCCATCCTGTAAGTGGTTGTACTTCAAGACAGATGAAGTTGCTTATGTGAGTGGTGCCTTGGGGTCTTTCAGGATCTTCTCCAGTATAAATTGTGTACATGGAAGTCATGGGGGGGGGGGGAAACCAAAGCATAGTGGATGCCATCTATTCAGTTTCTTGGTGTTTGGTCTTTACAGAATGAGAGACAGATGCTTACTGTATCATTTTGTTGGTTGGAGTAGTTTTTTGCAAGATTTACATTTTCTAGACACCAAGTCTCACTGCAGTTCAACACAGTTCAGTTGTCTGTGCGTTGGAGTGCATTTCTGGGTATCTCCAAAGCTAGTTTTGTGTTACTGCTTTCACTGTGACACCTCCATGTTTTTGTGTGCTGTTTTATTTGTGGCTATGTGATATGGAGGAAAAAACTGTGAAGGTGAAAACGGGGACATGTCTACATGAAAGAAACTGGCTTGAGGCAGAGCAGCTGGTAAAACTACACAGCCTTCACTTGCTGTGTGCTGAGCACTCAGAGCCCTGCATCGAAATAATTTCACTGATTAAACAAGGGAGCTAAATTGTGCACATGCATTTCTGCAGGATCAGCTCAGAAGGATAAGCATCTGGCAAGAGCAGGCCTCTGGTGTGGCACATTTAACTAACTGCTTCTTTGTAGGTAGGTAGGTTTGACTTCCAGCCGTGAATGACTGCCCACTGCAGACTTTTTTTGTTTCAGTCCTCAAGACCCATGAGGGATTCATGCAGGTTCAGTGGACTGGAAATCCTCCTGCAGCAATCCCAGTGATCTTAGGGTCACTGCCTGTTCCTGCGTAGCCCAGTGGCTGCCCACGAGTAGCAGGGAGATGGGCCTGCTCCCAGACACTGTCAGTGGGAGGGTCGGGCAGCCCGCGCGGCTGCTCTGCCATGGGCTGTGCCGTGGGCTCTGCAGTAATTCACATGTGGATACTGAGACTCTCACAGTTCCACTGTAGTAGCTCAGTTGTCCCACTGTCAGTACGGTATCAGCTTTTCCTCCACCTGCTGCTGCTTCGGGAGAGTGAGCTGGCAGCATCCCACAAGGAGTTGGTGTAGTCATGGAAGTCTGTCTGTGTTCCTGCTTTTGTTTTGTTTCCTGTCATGGAGCACTTACAGAAGCTGAAACTTTGTCTTCACTGTGTTGCCTTCAATAGTAGGGAAGATTTTATGCGTAACCTTGATATTATAGCACTTGCCACCATCAAGCCCTTGTAAATAAGCGCGCGGAATACAAGGCTGCGCATTCCTTCGATCCTAAACCTGTAGTGTGAGAAGCGCTCCTTGTGGCGGCAGCACCGGATTCGGCCGAGTGCCCCGTCCCGGTGCAGCGTGACAGTGCCAGCGGCTGGGAAGGGAGCAGCCGAAGGACCGGGGCACACGGGAGAGGGGACAGGGGGAATGACTGTAACAGGGCTGCTGCGGAGGGGACAGTGCTGGAACCTGCGCTGAAGGTGCCGCTCTCTCCCTCCCTCCGGGCTCCCGCGGTTCTGCCTGGCTCCAGGGAGAGCCATACGGTGCTGGTGGCTTTACTTCCAGGGTTTGAATTTGGTCCAAATGCACAGCTTCTTGTCGTGTACATGAGTCCCGAACTTCTCATCTCCTAGTATTACTCTGGATATTGATATTTTAGTTTTTGACAAGAAATAAAATGGTAGTTGTGCTCATTACTTTACCTGTAAACCCTGCTGCTGCACTTCATGGAACCTGAGTTTATAATCCTTTATATATGCACACCTGCTACTTAGGGGTCTTTTTATTCATCTGGAACAACAGAGGATATAAAGGTTTCAAAGCAAGTGCAAAGATGACACACAAAAAATGTCTGATTCCTTTTATAGTGTTGTAGAAGTAGTTTTGCCATGTAATTGTGAAATGCAAAATAGAAGAGAGGACTGTATGGATGATGATCGGTCTAACAGCCCAAATTTGGAAGACTTGCAGTTTTTTTTAGTAGGATTCATTTTACTGTCTTTATATCAGGATAATTTCACTTACTGTATTTTACTCGTACGTTTACCTGACTTGCCTCTGCAGCCCTTACTCTCCCAACAGTACATTTTTCCAGTGAGCAGAATACAGAAGCACCCCTTTATTTGGGAAAACATGGAAAAACCAAAGTGCAGGTTGTAAACCCCGGTGCCTGGCTAGAGCCACACTTCAAGCAGGAGTCAGCAGGGCCACTGTTTGTCCATGACGTGTGTGTTACAGGTACGGTGTGTGTGCACAGTACAGTTACACATACGTGTGGTTTTTGGGGAGCTGCTACTTACGTTGGTGTGAAGATGGATGTCATTCAAGTGTAGGTGACAGTGGCGATGGCGAGGAATGCGCCTGCAGCTGCTGCATGTCTGGGAGCAGTGTATCCCTCTTCTCTCCTAACTCAGCTTGTAAACCTGATGGTTTCTCAACGAGCTGCTGATATAGTGAAGTGTTCAGTGCTAGATCTACATAGATGCCAAACAAAAGTGCTTCCTAGCGTTTTACCCTTCTGCTGTCAACAAATACTGCACAGACAAGTTTAGGTACAGCTGAGACTGGGGGCCAGGTGGTGAATTCCAGAACAGCTCAACTTTTGAATGCCTTCAGGGAGAAAACTTGACTGAGCAGAAGAGGGAGGGCTGTAATTTCTCAGGCAAAGCATTAGCTGCCAGAGATAAGCTTCTGAGGTATTTGGCTATTTATTTTATTGAGATATTTATGTCTAATTACTAAAAAGTTGACCCTTAACTAATTCTGCTTTTACCTAATGACACTGGATGACACCCCTTCACAATTCTAAAACCTCGAAATCAGTTTTTTATGAGCAGTGTCTTTCTTAATAAAGATTGTGGGAGAATATTTTGACAGAGAAATACCTACACAAGGAGAAGAAAATAATACCCTGTTGCGGGTTTCCTTTCACTCTTCTCTGTAGCAGAGCTTTAGGCTAACCAGAAGGATACAATGTTGGATGCTTTCTCAGATCCTGCTCCAGTTCATTTCTTTAAATGTCTTTTTTTTTACTTCATGCCAGCTAGCTCCCTTGCTTAGCCAAATGTCATCTGTGTCCCACAGAGTAAAGTATAATTGCATATTTAAAAAGTGGGAAGTCAGGAAAAGAGTAGCTCCCTTGCTTTCTACTCTATTGGACAAGTACTTGAAATTCCTCACATTCTTCTCTTGTTAACAGTATGTTTACTTTTCATCACTGGGTTATTAGGATTAACAAAAGTCATTGCTTCAAGCTCATTTAATTTGAATTTAGTGAAAGCAAACTACCTCCTGCAGCCTGTAGGAAGCATTCCTCTGCCACAGAAATGTATTAATTTGCAAAAACCAGCCACCAAAAAACGTGAGACCTGACGACCACTTCCATCCCAATGTTCAACATCACTGTGCATGCACTGCATTCTATTGAAGTTCCTTATGTTGCAAATCCCAGGACAGTTTGAATAATCTGACAGTCTAATTAACATTTCAGTCTATCAAAGATTTGCATTCAGTGCCAAGAAGCTCTTTTTGTGTAAACTTTCTAGAGCAGGGGGTTGTAGACTGCAGACACCCCTTCAAAACATCATTTACCCAAAGAATTAGACTTGGCTTTTTAGTCCATTGCTGCATCTGCAGTAGAACTTGTTTTAACTTTCAGAGAATCTAAACTTTTCAGAATTCAAAGTTTTCACAGAAACCTCTTCCATTTGCTGTATTTAAGCCTGTTGCCTATCAGAATGCTCTACTAAGAGTACTTAGGTAAATATTTCTTTATTAAATGATTAATTCCATAAATAAATTCTTTTAATTCATTGAATATAAAATTAAAATCATTTACAACTTATTCCAGTATTACAGGGGCTGAAAGGGGTAAAAAAAACTCAGAGGAAACAAACAAACAAAAAGCTACAGTTCGATAAATAAAATACTCAGCTTTAAAACAACTGATTTCTGTTTGCCATTAAACTACAGTTGGTACATAATAGCTGCCACTGTGAACACCCCACAAGTGCCCACCTCAGGAAGGAATGTAACTTCCAACTTAGTTGGGAAAGGGTGGGAGAAGATTGAAGGGAGGGGGAGAAGCAGTGTTAAATTGAACAGGATAGAAAAGTTTTCATAACCGGAACAAAACATTTATCTGATCACTTACAAACAGAAAACAGTATATAATTAGATAAGGTGCTCCAAAAAGAAGCAGTAAAGTTGCTCCAGTATTATGAAGCTTTAAGTATGCTTAAATCTCTGTTGCATTAGTGTCCAGTTGCACAGTGCACTCCTGTAACATCTTGATGTTGCCCCCAAATGGGCAAGGCACCACTTCCATCAAAGGTCCTTTCTCCATGGCTGGGTACTTCAAAATTCTGTTTTGCATCCCACCCCCAACACAACTTAGTCCCTAAATTTATGAATGTCGTTGACTAGTCTGTAGTAGGGATAGGCTTCATTTGCATGTGGACAGTTGTAGTTGCAGCGGCAGGACTGGATCATCATGACACTCTTGGTGAAGGTTTCCCCGTCATCGCAGCGGAACCTGACCTTGACAGTCCTGGTCTGCTGGGGTGTGCAGCACCTGCCATCCACACAGGAGCCACAGTACTTGGGGCGGTACTTCTTCACACTGGAACATCCAGCATAAGTAAACTTCACGGGGGAGGGGGACTTCCTTGTCTTGGTACATTTTTTTCCCTTCTGTAAAGGAAAGGCAATAACATTATTAGCAGGAGATTCTTTTTCAGCCTTTAACTGCTACCTCAAGCAGCTTAGATAGAAAAGGAACACCAGAAGAGTCTGTATTTACCTTTAGGGAGGCATAGCTGGGCTGGCCACATGGCCTCACTTCACATATCCTGGTCTCTTTGATGAGCTTGCAGTCAGGATTGTCATTTGTCACCCTTGTGGAGATGCCAGTTCCACACGTCTTTGAGCACTGGGACCAAGAGGTTGTTTGCACGATGCATTTGGGATTCTCAAAAGCTCGGCTTTGTGGCTCGGATCCAAAAACTGGGAAAGAAGAGGAGGGGTTAGTCTAAATACATTCTCTCACTAGGTTTCTTTCTTTCCCTTGGGGTCTAAGGAGTTATATAGCCACCCTCTGGCCTCCTCCCCTTAACTGTCACCCAAATAAACCCACACTCACCAGGTAGCATTTTCAGGCCTCCCTTCACAATGGCAATTAGCTCATTGTTCCTGGTTAGTTCGCCTTCGGAATCATCCGGACCAAACTCTTTGCTGAAAAAGCCTTCCAGCTCCTCTAGCGCATCCTTGCTTTCGTCACAGACCCACTCCTCGCAGCACTGCCCGGGGACTTTGACCAGCCTGGGGCTGGAGCAGCCCAGGTTGGGAAGAGAGAGCTCCTGCGGGCAGAGCGGGATGCAGCCCACAGCTCCATCTATGCACGTACACTGGTGTTTACAGTTCGGCTGGAAGCTCTCGCCGTTCTGGTAGATTTTGGAGTTATATTCACACGGTCTTCCCTCGGACTGTGCTGCAGAGACCAACAGGAAGGGAAAGAAGGGAGTGAGCGGCGCGAATCGCTGGTTTAAGCACAGGTATTTGCTGGTCTGTTAAAAATGTACGGCGGAGCTCCCTACAACCCCCCGGGGACGCGGGGCCAGAACAATAACTTAGTCAGGAATCACTTTTCCTTATGTGCGTTTAGCGGAGCCCAGACATACTGAATCGCATTCCAGACTGCTGAAGTCATGTGCCTTTCTGCCAAGCTACCGACAACAAAGCATAACCATACATGGGCTCGAAATTACCGAACCCCGGCACCGCGGGGCGCGGGGTCCGTCCCGGGGGAGCGGGGTCGCCGCTTACCTCTGCAGATGCCCTTCAGGGCGGCGGGACTGGCCCCGAAGTTGCACTCCAGCCCCTTGGTGTGGTCGCAGGGCTGCGATCGGCTGCAGTCCTCGTTCAGCTGCTTGGCGCAGACCTTGCAGCAGCCGCAGCCGTCCGGCACCAGCCCCACGCCCGGGGCGCACTGCGGCGCGGCCGCCGGGCACTGGCACACGGCGGGGCAGGGCGAGCCCAGAGCCTGCGGAGCGGAGCGTCCGGTGAGCGCCGGGAGCCGAGCGGAGCCACCCGATCCGCCTCCTCTCCCTCCCTCTCCCGGACCGCGGGAAGAGCCGCGGCACTTACCAGGCGGGCCAGGCAGAGGAGAGCGGCCGCCAGAGCGGGACGGGTGCCCGCGGAACCCATGTCCAGCGCCGGTGCAGCGGGAGCCCGTGCGAGCGGAGCGGGAGCGCGACCGGCGCGGTCTGAGGCGGCGGCGGGCGCCACCGCCTTATATAGGGCGCGGGGCCGCCGCGTGCGCCGCGGCGCTGACGTCGCGCGTTCCGGGCCGCGGCCGCGTCCAGCGCTCGCGGCATCCCAGGAATGCGGCTGGCGCGCGCCGCGGCCGCCCCGCCCCGCCCCGTCTCCCGGCACCGCGGCCGCCGGCGCTACCGCGGGGGGTCCCGGCCCGGCCGGCAGCGCGGGGGGGCGCGGAGGCCTCTCCCCGGTACGCGGGGTCCGCGCCCCGTGCGCCGCGCACATGAGCGCGACGGTGTCACCGGGAGGGGCCGATCGCACCCGGGGCTGTGCCGGTGGCGCGCCGCGACCGGCCACCTGCGCCCGCCGTGAGCGCCCGCGGCTGCCCCGCGCTGTGACACTGCCCGCAGGGTCACCCGGCCGTGCCGGGGTTCGCTCCGTGCTGCTGCTGCTGTGCGCGCGAGCATCCAAACGATTCCTGGCGCGGCAGAGCCCGGGAGCCTGGCGATGCCCGGCCGCACCGAGGGGCCCGGATTCCAGGCCAGGAACGGGATGGCCGCGCAGCGAACAGCCCCCCGCCAGCCTGTGTATCCCCGGGTTCAGTGGCCCTCACGCAAGTGGGGCGCCCTTGAATTGTATTGCCTCGTTGAAGTTTAATGTTTGGGGATAGGAGGAGAGCTTTAGCTTCTGTTGTGGCGTCTTTTCTTTTCCTGCCTGTAAGTACTTCCAGATGGGATTTAGACCCCAGACGTAACAATATTTCCATATTTGGTATAGCAGTAGCCCGCATTTTTCACATTTTTCTGCTCTGTTATCCAACCACAAAGCATTCTTGACAGCTTCAGATGTTGTTAAATATAGCCTTAACTTCTGTTCCCAGGGCAGGAAATTCTTTGGAATTCCTGTTTTTCACGCAATCTGTCTATCATGATTTAGGAGAACTCTGCTGGAGGAGCCAACTGGCGTTCTGCTGCAGTTCGCTCCTTTATTGAAATAGCCCAGCAGTTGGGTCTGCTGCCCAAAGGCGTTACAATGAGTCCCCATTCCAGGGATTTTTCTTTGCAAATGAGATTACTGTTCCCAACACGAGTTTGGGGTTTCTCTTGTCGCCTTCAAGGCTGGAAGGTAGAGAAGCGGATTCAAAGGAGAGGCGAAAGCTTGCAAAAACCCCTCCAAAGGCCATGAAAAGTGGAGGGGGAGGGGGCGAGGGGGACAGCGGGGAGGGAAGGATGCGGAGAGGAGGGATGTGATTAACCTGCTTGCGGCATTCCCATACAGCGGGTGTCCCTGCGTGCCGCCCGCCCGGGACGGGCAGCCGGGGAGGGGAGGTAGCCGCAGCCCCGCCGCTCGGAGGAGCCCAGTCTGGTCGTCTCGTCGCCTGCCCGGTGCCGCGACAGAAAGGACGGTGCGCAGGGCTCCGGTAAGTGCCACTCCCGGGGCCGTGTGCTGTTCCCGGTGCATTCCCACACCAGCGGGAGTGATGAGGGACCTTTTGGGACCCTGCCGGGGCCGCAGGACGGGGGGACCTGTCCGGGGGGTCTCGCCTCGCCATCGCGCACCTGCGGCTGCCGGCCCAGCCCCGGCGGGCGCGGGGCCGTGAGGACAGCCCGGCTCTGGCCCCGGCCCGGCTCTGCCCCCGGCCCGGCTCTGTCCCCAGCCCGGCTCTGCCCCCGGCCCGGCTCTGTCCCCAGCCCCGCAGGGCTCCGCGGGCAGCACGGGGCCGGACCGGACTGGATGGGGTGGGCCAGGACGAGGCGGGGTGGGCGCTGTGGGATGGGGCAGCCTCTCCCGCAGAGGGATGCCGTAACGCCGGGGACGGGGCGGTGCGATGGGTGTCCCGCAGGGGACAGAGATGTCGCTGCCGCCCGGGCTGCGGAGCCCGGCCCCGAACTCCTCCTCCTCCTCGGGGGTGTCCCCGCGGCCCTGGCCGTGCCCGGCAGAGGGGATCGTGTCCTCAGCACTGCCGACCCTCCTCCCAGCGGTGGCCAGGCCCCTCCCAGGCCAGGCCTGATGGAGTTCCCATTGTAGGGTTTTTCCCTTCCTCAACTTCTTGTCTTCATGGTTTTCTTTTCATTCAAGTAAATTGGAGTGACTTTTTACTTTGTGGCGGTTTGGGGGTTTGGGAAAGGTGTTGGGATGAAAGCTCCAGGCACTCTTTGTCCAGAACTTGTGCTTCAGAAAGTGGCAGCGGTTTCATTCATTACTTGTATGCCTCAAAATTTGGCCAGAAATGACAATGGTTGAAAGGGAAAACCAGTTCTCAGTGATATGCAGCTGTCTCTGGAGACTGCCAGTATGTACCCTGTAATGCCATTTCTGATGACAGGAGTTATTTTTTGTGTCCATCAAGAATTGGAGAGAGACCACCAGCAAGCTTTGATGGCTGCCACTAATGGTAGTAAGGACTTTCCATCCCTACTGATTTAGCTGAGCCCCAGCTGGTGACAAGGAGGAGCAGGGCTCTGTGCCATTTCCAGACTCCAAGCTATCCACTAGGCTGGTCTTCCCTTGGTTTTACAGGTGTATGGGTTTTTCTGTGGTACTTTAGTTTTAAAAATCCAAAGTACTTTTTAGATGGGGAATCTGACTGGTACTTTTTTCCCAGGATGACTCTTCACAGAGCAGCATTATGATGAGGAGGAAAACATTTGTGATTGAACACCTTGATTAATGAAAATTTTCAAAAAATTTTAAAAATTTTGAAAAAGAAGAAGCTAACACACCACTGCATGTGTGAATTGGCCAGTTTTGCCTTTCAGGGATTTATGCAAACACTTGTTTGTTTAATTACATCTAATTTAAGGACATACACCAAGCATTTTGCTTTGATCTATGATTTTCACAACATTCAGCAAATGCCACAGGAAAAGTCAATGAATAGTGCCTTTTCTCACTTGATTTCGTGTCTTACCACACATTCACACAATTTTGATGGGAAACTAACTGAACCTACATTTGCTCAAGAAAAGGTCACTTCGAAAGCTTTGAAGAACCTTTTAACAAACCTGTCCTGAATTTCAAGTAGTTGACAACACTTGAGATACTTTGAGTTTCTTTGGTGTTCAGGTTAGACTGTGAGCCTTTCCCTGCACACACTTCCCTGTCTTAAACCATGACCCAGCATTTACACTCCAGGCTGTGCCTACATATCCTGGATGTAGATCAGGAAACAGGAAGAAGTTTGGTGTATCTTCCTTTTTTTAGATTTTGTTCAGTGTAATGTACTGTTCCAGAACTTTGTTGGCCTATGTGAACTGAGAAATAGCCCCTGCTTCATGTCATGAAGAGTATTCTACTGGTTTCTCACTTTTTGTGCTGTAGAGAATTGCTGGGACCTTGGCTAATGCAAAGCATTAATTTGACACTGTTGGCTTATGTAGCAGCTATTACAGATTTATTGAGTATATCCTGTCATTTTCACAGGCCTGTGTCTCTCCAGGGAAAGGGCTTTCCAGAGAAACAAGTCAAGAAAAAACAACTGGCTTGATTTCCCTCCAGCCAGCATCAGTTTTTCCCAGCTGTACATAGGGACCATGGAGCAGCATGAAGGGCAGTGTGGGACAGAGGCTCCCCCAGGTGCTGGTGCTCCCACTGACAGTAAGTATCCAGCACCAAACTGGAGCACACCAGAGGTTTACAACCATGTGGACTCTAGAGAAAGATCTTATTCAATCCAGCATCCAGCCCTTTTTTTGTACTGTGTTTAATTTCCTCTTTCTCATTCTCTTTTTCTGTTGCTGATCCATTGCTATGTGTTTCTTCCATCTCTCCTACTCTTTCTTCTCTTTTTTTCTGTTCTGATCTTTTCCCTGCATCCTTCCCTCTTCTGGTATGTCCTGGTTTCGGCTGGGATAAAGTTAATTTTCTTCCTAGTAGCTGGTACATTGCTATGTTTTGGATTTGGATGAGAAGAATGTTGACAGCACACTTGTTTCAGTTGTTGCTGAGCAGTGCTTGCACTAAGTTGAGGACTTTTCAGCTCCTCCCCCCACCCCACCAATGAGGCTGGGAAGCACAAGAAGCTGGGAGAAGACACAGCAGGGACAGCTGATCCCAACTGGCCAAAGGGACATTCTGTATGATATGACACACGGTCAGTGTATAAGCTAGGGGGAAGCTGGCCAGGGGCCAGTACTTGGGAATGGGCTGGACGCTGGTCGGGGTGGTGGGAAATTGCATTGGGCATCACTTGTTTTGTATGTTCCAATTCTTTTATCGTTATTATTATTATTATTCCATCCTTTTCTGTTCTATTAAACTGTCTATATCTAAACCCATGAATTGTACTGTTTTTCCCCATTCCCTCCCCCACCCTGCTGCAGTCTGTGAGCGGCTCCGTGGTGTTGAGCTGCCTGCCGGGTTAAACCACGACAGTGTTTACCTACCTTGGGCTGGGCCTCTCCCGCAGCCTCTGCCAGGCCGCTGGTTCCTGCTGCACTAAATCAGTCCTCCCAGAGTCAATGGCTCCTCTCAGTCACTCACAGGAGGTGCAAATCCAGTGGGGCAAATTAAGCATAGCAATGCACAGGCAGAGCAGCCAAGTAGCCAGGAGGCTTCGGCAGCTAAAATTCAAGTGGGTTCAGAATTTTTTCCTTGCTTTGATTTGCTCAGAGTTTATGCTAAATTCTTTTGAGTATGGCATTTCCTATTTGTTTTCTTCCTCTTCCCTACTGCCCTCCCTTCAGCTATGCTCATGCCTGTCAGTTTTTGTACAGTCTGTGCCTTGCTTGTGGTTTCTAATATGCAGGGGGTTTGCTTTGCAGTATTTGTGCACTGAGAGGCTTTGTGAGTGTGCTGCATTTTCCTCTGGTGGCTGTCAAGGTGTCGTGGAAGTTCCCATTGTGTGGAAGGGCAAGGAGGACTTGTGAGCCTCCTCATCCAGCAGGGAAGCAGAGAAGGAAAATTTGATGTCATATTCAGTTGTGCTTATTGCTGCTTTGGTGTGTGAGCTGCATGGCTGTACTTGCAGCTTACATGGACACAGGATACCTGCAACTTACGTGGACATAAGGGACACAGTAATGTGGCAGAGGCAGGAAGCATCCCTGCTGACAGTCACAGTTGGCAGGCTCCTGATGAACCCCTGACAAGCAGTGTGTCTGTACTGCATGGCTTCCTCACACCGGGCTGGATGCAGAAACATGCAGCAGTTACAGCCAGCTCCTGCTTAGTTCCTCCAATCACAGACTCAAAATGCCTTTGTCATGGTCATTCAAGGATGTGACATTAACTTTATTTTGGCATCAGGGACTACCATTACCTCAGTGAGATGGGTGAATTACTTAACACATGTTCACCTACTCTCGTGCAGGTGTATTTCAACACTAGGCTACATCCAGAAGATGCAGTTTGCATCGAGGACATCCCTATAGCTGAAGTTTGCAATGGTAAGACTATTGTGGGCTGTGTCTCTCCATTGCACAAAATAAAAACAATCAGGTGGTCCTAGCTAGCACCTGGCTGCATATGGATTTCTTAGTTATGTCTGTTGTTTTCATCCCATGCAGTTATGAAGCTTGCAGAAGGTAGCAATATAGCCTGTAATCTCTTTATAGATTCCAGAAAAGAATTCACAGCTGTGTCTCATGACTTTCATGAAGGAGGCTGAGGTGTCAGAGGCATACACAGGTTCTTTCCCAGCATCTGCTGAGATGAAAGTCTCAGACAGAGATCTCACCACAGAGAATTAATCATCCGAAGTGACCTCAGTAGAAACATCTTAACTTTAAACTTTGGTCTTCAGAGTGGAGGATTTCCCAGTGGAGCAATTCATGAGCACTGACATCTGCTAAGACAAAATAACCATGCTCAGAAGAAAGTTGCTCATGTTGGCAAGGAGTTACTGGAGCCAGCTGAACCTGAGATTGCTGTCAACTGGGCTGTGCCTGAGAAATCCTTCATCAAAGCACACTTCCAGGCTGTGATCCATAATGGTTGTCAGCTGCTGTCTGCCTTAGTCTACAGCTTAGCTGCACCTCAGAGACAACCAGCTCCTGCTTGTGTTTGTGTTGTGGGACTGTCTGCCCAGAACATGCTCTCCTTGGCAGGTTCAGGTTTGTTTGTTTTCTTTTTCTACATTTGAACTATATTGCAAACTCTTCTTTTCCTGCAGGTGCTTTATTTCATTATAATTAATAATCACAGCTACATTTCCTTTAGGTTAGTTTGTGTTAAAGGTACAGGAACCTTTTGCCGTCCTGCTGATGCTTTCCCTCCCTGCTGTTTATGACCTGATGGAATAATTTGCTGTCACTGATCTGTGGGCATTCAAAGGAGTTGCCTAACTTTTGATTTTAATAACAGGTTTTTGTAGCTGTTTTCTTGAAAAAATAAGAGAGTATTGATTAATTATTCTTTTCTTTGCACGCAAATGGGAGAAGAGGCGTGCTGTGGCAGGATGCTGAACGTGCTCTGCCACACAGTGCTATCTGTCACTTACTGCACTTTCCAGGCTTGCTGCTGGAAATGTCACAGGATTAATTTCAGAATCCCCTGAGGTGCCTGTCCTTTGGTTTTGTCCAAAATAATTACTCATTCTCTGCTACGTACTCGTTCTCTGTTACTAAAACATGGTGAGACCTTAGCTGTGTTTGCTGCATTACTGCTCATTTCTATTCTGCTCCATCTGAACTCCTACCCTTTGCCCACCAGTATGTTGTGTGAGCACCTTGCAGTGGCAGCTAGCTGTGTTCTTCTCTTGAGCATGCTTATTTTGCGAGCTAAATGATGCAGGGAAGCCAGCCACAACCTCCTCCAGGGATACTCCACTGCTGGAAATCAGTTGCTTCTGCCTCTTGCTTCTAGTCTATGATAGTGCAGTGGAAAAATCAATAGCAGACAGATAATTAGATACGATGTCATCCTTGCAGATAGGGAGGATTTTCAGGCAGCCAGCAGATCATGTATGTGCCTTAGGAATGCTTGTGGAGATGGAGTTATGATCCAAGAATGTGCAAATAGCTGCCCATCCCTGTGTTACATGCCTGTGATCAGGAACAAGTGCTAAACCATCTCTACACTTGATTAGCATCAAACGCAAAAGATTTGTCTTGTTATGGGGAGCTGGTTGGGGTGATTTTTCTAGGTGAGCAAAGAAGACGCTACATGAACGGAATCTTTTGTTTACCTTTTCTCTGCTGGGGACTAAAGTAAAACTGGAGGGAGCCAGCTGGTCAGAGCTGGTGGGCTGCTCTGAGGAGGGGTCCACACATGGGCTCCATCCAGCAGCTGTGTGCAGAGCCTCAGGGAGAAGGACACCTCTTGGAGCCAGCCAGGAAGCCTGTCTACTGCCCACTGTTTTCCCAGGGATCAATGTCCTCAGGAAGTAAAAGGTTAGCTGAGGCTGTCAGCAGACTACTTTGGTGCAGAGACTTTTTTATGATTGCATTAACATCACTTTTCCTGTTGTTGTACATAAATTATGGCTCCTACTATCAGTGTTGAGATGAAAGCGAAGCTCTTCTGCATGGAGCAAGCATTAAAAGCTAGCTGATACATTATTTGTAAAAGAAAATTAGTGCTGGCCACCACCTATTTACTTTCAGAGAAGTTTTCTTTTGCATTTTAATTCTTTTAACACTTTGCATCCATCTCTATTCTTTTGTACACAGTCAGCTATGTGTTTGCCACTGTCCTCTCTCACTGACTAACCTGGAGTCTGCTTCTGAAACCCCCCATGAGCTCAGATTTCAGACTTACAGGATAATTTAGGATCAGAGCAGAAAAATGGTGGATAGGATGGGTCTTTCAGGTGAGCAGTTTGTGATAACACGATAATGTTTGTAACTGGTTGTGAGAGGAGAGTCTCTGCTTTCACAGATGTACCCATGCAGCCTTCAACAGTGCCATGTCAAAATAAAAATCATTGATTAAAAGTGTGCCTTGCTTGTGCTGCTAAAAACACTTCTAGATTATCCACACTGAAAACAGTAAATATTTAATGTACAGGTTTACTTTTCCTGGTTTATAGACAGCTCAGTGGGCCTGACAGAGCAGCTAGACAGATGTGTTTATAGCGCGCTCCCCGGGCAGGCACAATGCTGCAGTGTTTGGCCTGCAAGCGCTGCAGGGACATGCTTAAAAAAATAAAAGTGTTCCATTTACATTGGGGGGAAAAAAATCCTGAGAATGTTTCTATTGATATTAGCTGGTGTAAAATCCCAAATTCTATATTTCAGGCCTTACATACTTCAAAAATAGAGGACTGGGTGGTGGAGATGTGGGGTAAGAAGCGTTTCCTCATTTATGTAGCCAGGGAAAGGGACAGTCACGGTGGCAGCTGACATCTTCTGGCAGGAGAAGATGGTTGTTGCTGAAATGGCCCTGATGAAGGTGGGGTGTGAAATGAAGAGTTCAGGAGTGAGCAGAGCAGGGCAGCAAGCCCTGTGCACAGGGAAGCGTGGGGAGGTGGGGACACAGGCCAGCATGCAGTGCTTGTGGTTTTCCGTGGACAAGGAGCTGGTGCTCAGGACCACAGCTGAGATCCTGGATGTTTATCAGGAGGCATGTTTCTAAAAGCTGAGAGGAACCAGATGCTGTGGGGAAAGCAAAATGTGCAGAGCCCTCCCCACCTAATAATATGGACACACATGAGAAGGTGACAGGAATGGTCACAAACCCACTTCCACATTCAGGGAGATTTTTTATATGTTCGTTTTGACATTGGTTGAGGTCTTTTCTGAGGACTAGCTTCTCTTTAATTATTCTGACACTAAGGCTGACATATCTGGTCAAAATTAATGGCATCAATTAATTAGCACACGTTAATTAACTGAAACAACTGACATTTGAGATTTTGGAAAGTTCCCAAGGCATGGGTGGCTGCATCTGTCTCTCTCTGATTTCCTCAGAAGTTATCCTTGGTTGAGGAGTGAGTTTATTTCAATAATCTGATTAAATAGCTGGCACCTCTTGAAGAAAAAAAACACCTTAACTTTTAAAAGGGGATCTTGGGCTGATTAACTTCTCGGAAAGGTTTTCTGTTGAAGAAAAGTAGAGTTAGGAAGCAGAAGTTTGTCTTAGGGTTAGCTGAGCACTTTATGAATAAATATATATATGCATGTATAAAAAAATTTAATAGTCATCTTAGGTGTGTGTGAATGCCAGGAGTCTTGGTGAGATGGTTTTGCTTTTTCCCCAGCTTCACCTGCCAAGGACATCTTTCCTGACTGCAGGTGACCTGCCATCCTGGTGGCACATGGGGACAGGGCCATCCCATGGGTACCTGTTCAGTGCAGGACAGCATCATCCTGGTGAAAGCAGCTCGGCACCTCTCCTTGCTGGGGCCTTCCAGCACAGGGGTGAGGGGGATGCCTTTACCTTCGAGCCCTGGCTGCAGCTCCCTTGCCTGCCAGCTCCTTTTGGGACAAGTACGATGTACAGAGCACCTCATTGCCCGGGGAGCATCAGGACAGGAGGGTGCCAAGGGAAGGGGGATCCTATGCTGACACTGACACTGCCACAGCAGCACTCGGGGCCACTGCACAACCAGGAGAAGGGGTGGAGTAGCACAACCTTTTCTTTGCAAGCTGAACCACAGCCCATTTTTCATTACAGCCCTCTTGCCCCTCTTGGCTGCGCATCAGTTGTGAGCACTGACTCCAGCAAACCCGTCCTGGGCCCAGACTGAGACTTGCTGATTCCAGCAGTCCTGCTGGCCTGAGGCACCCTGCTGGCTGCTCCCTGCAGCCACATTCCCTGCATTTATGACCCCCCCACATCCCTTGATGCTGGAGTGGCACACAGGGCTGCAGTAAAGCAAAGGCTCCCGCCTGGGCCCCCCAGGGGTAGCAAACAGCACATTAACCCCCTGTGCGACCTGGCAAGGCCTGCTGACTCTCAATGGGTTTTACGGATACTCTTGCCCAAGTACCACATGTTTAGGAGGCTACACAGTTGATGCACAGTCAGCTCCTGAAGGGCAGCTGGCACGGGGACAGTAGCCTTAGAAAATGAACTAATTGTCAGCTCCAGTCTGGATGTCACCATCATTTTAATGCGAATGGACTTTTTCCTCAGCCAGCCTCCTGTCTGAATGGGGAGCACAGAAACATCCCAATATTTATGGGATTTTAACTAGATTAGTTACAAACCTATAAAGCAAAGAAAGAGACAGTTCATCCAGTATTGGGGAGGGGAGTGTTAAAAATGCCACCTCAGATAAAATATTATGGGAGTTGAGTAACTGTAAATAAGAACTTCGCCTATGAAATAGCTTCTTATGTGAGCTTGGGATGAGGGCCAAGAGAATGTCTAGGGCTCAGGGAAATTTATTAGCCCAGATCAATGGGATTTCTGCGACTCAGGAGATTGGATGGCAAAGAATTTGCCTGTTGGAGTCTGCACTTCCTCCATTCATGCCTGCAGCAGGAGTTTCACTTACAAAATTTTCAAGATGGTTCATTTGCATTTTTTAAATTTTGTTGCTTCTCATTAGCAGCTGCAGTTCTGACCTGGAACTTGGGAGAGCTGGGTTCAAGCTCTGGGTTGCCAGAGTCTGCCAGCATGGTCTTGGACAAGTCATTCATCTCCCTGTGCTTCAATGTCTCTCTGTAGAGAGGAGATAAATGTTATTTCCTGACTCCTGGGGGTCAGGAGGGTGTGCTAAGGACAAGGTACCTGGAGCAGAATTGAGAATACTATGGGTGCTTGTGAATGATAGGAGCATATGCAGAGTGGCTATAATGCGCAGGTTGACCCCTCTCAAGAGGAGGAATGGTATTTTTGTGGGGAGCAATGGGTCTTCCCTTTGATCCCAGTAATTTTAGTCAATGTCATGGTTTTTTCTAGTCAGGCACCTTTATTTTGTACCCTCTGCCAGAGCAAGCTGGCTGCCCTGATAGGATCAATGGTATCCTGGTAGTATCAGGGTCATCTTGCTATGGATTTACATTTAAAAAGGGCACATGTAAATCAATAGCACACAATTTGGGAACCCACCACCTTTTATCCCCCGATTTTTCATCTCTGTTTCCCATTTACATCTTTCTGCTATTTTTAACCTGTATCCAGCTTTCTGTCTGGGTTCTTCTAGCTGTGTCTTCCCTTCTGTCTTCTCTTTGGTATTTCTGCTTCCACCTCTACCCTCAGTTCCATATTTTGTCTGTGTTTTATTTTTCTTATCTTCTTCTTGGAACCCATCCTTAGCCTCTCCTATGTATTTCCCTTTTCCTCCCTCTAGAGCCAAGAGCTTTTCAGTAAACAGCATCCCTCTCCCTTCTAACTCATTGCCCACTGACAGTGGAAAAATTTCATCATGAAAGTGATGTAAAAATCTCCCAGTTTAGAGTGCAGGGTAGGTTAGGATGACCTTGCTCTGCCTGTCAAGTGAAGAGCCACAGAGTCTAATTCCTCAGCCAATGCTTATTTGCCAGAGAATCTCGCATTCAGTGGTTCTTTGCTCCCACACCAGTATGAGTAACTCCAAGTGTTGTGGGGATGCTGCACCATGCCCTGGATCCCCCCGCTCCCATACAGTGGCTGTTGGGAATGTACTTAGCCAAAGTGTGGGAAAACTCTCAGACTTGAACTTCGCTTTGTATTTCAATGCCATATGAAACTCATTGAGCATTTGTCCGGCCCTTCACATGGCTGCTGCTCTTGGATTGCACTGACATATGTGAAATCTATTTGGTCTTCTTTTTAATATGCTGCTTACTGTATAAATACAAAAGCAGGCAGTGCTTCTGAAGAGAAATAAATATAATTGTGGTTGTGGTTGTTGTTATAAATAGTGCAAAGGATTTAGAAGCTATTTAGTCTTTTGGGTAGGATCCACAAGTGTTCTGTGTATTATAACCTTAAAGCTCTTGTATTTAGCTATCAAAGTCTTCCCAGTTGTGATTGGTCTAGTTCAGTCATTACTGTTTGGCTCCAGTGCAGGGTGAGGATGCTCTGCTCTTCATGGGAGCAAGGCTTGGTCTCCAAACCTTGGTGCTCTAGATCATGTCTGACCTGTACATGCATATAGTACCTTAATCATGCATTTGCATGTGCAGACGGTCTATTTGCATAAAGAACCATGGTATTTCCACACAGGGATTTTTGAGGTTGGTTCCCAAATTAGTGCTGCATTTTTCCTCTGCTGGAGTGAAATGCAAATATTTATTTATTGACAGAGCTGGAGCTGATTGTTTTCCCTGTCCAGGTCTGAGATGTCTGTTCTGTCAGATGGAAACAAGTAGTATTCTGATTTATTTTTAAAATGCATTTGTTCATAACTGCATTTAAAACAATTAGTGACTGCACTCTGCCAGTCCCAGTAGAGTGCTATATATATGTGTGTGTGTATGTATATCAAAAGGGGCTGAACGCCCAGAAATTCTCTTGGCAGCCCTGCTGTCTGGTTAGAAAAGGAAGTGAGCTACAAAATTTGAACATTCAGTTCTGAGGCTTGAAAGCTTTCTGGATTTTATTACTGACTCAACAGGGTTTTCATTATGTATGTGGCCAAGAGGAGAGGTTTACGCAAGAGGAACCTATTGTAGTTGAATATGTTTGTAATTTTACACATTGTTAAATAATTGAGATAACTAGATGTCTCCTAAATGGACAAAATAAATTAGGTGTTGGTGGCAGTGTCACTGTGCACAGACAAGTCAATACGAAAGAGTGGCCAGCCCAATCCGAAAGCTGATTTCCAGTGCAGAGGGAGCCTGATTCAACTGCTGAGTGATGTTTTGCTGTTGATGGGAAGGAGAGCCATCTTTCGCTCAGCTTGTCTGGAAGCCTCTTGCTGACTATCAGTCTATTCTCTTCTACTCCAGATGATAGCATCTTCAGCTTGTGGGGTTTTTTTTACTTTTAGTAACCCAGGGCTGTTCAAACAGCAGGCTGAGGCTATGTTTCTTCTGCTCTCGTTTTCATGTTAGTTTTAGGAAGAAAAATATTGTGGGAAGCAGATTATCACGCAAAGAGAGAAGGTGTGGGATGCATGGAGCGAGCTGTAAATACAGACCAAGGCCATGTCCTGCTGTCCTGGTCATCTTCTGCAGCAGGGGATGTGCTGTTGGATCACACCCTGTGGCCAGTCAGCTCTGCCACAAACCGGCTTGACAGCAAAGTGAATTCCTGTCCCACAGTCAACACAGTTCCAGCTAATTTTGCACTTGTTCATGTGACGGGTATTTATTCTTCATTGTCTTAAAAAGGTGTTTATTTTTAAACCTCTGTGGCCCCTGGTGCCATACAGTCTTAGTACATGTGTTCTCCTGTGAGTGGGAAAAGCTATCTATATGTGCCTCTACACGTGGGAAGCCAAGCCATAGGGAGAATAGAAGATCACTGGATAATTCAGGCTGGAATTCTGAACCCAGTCTGAACCTCTCTCATTCCTGTTTATGCCTAGCGTATCTCTTGTGTGCACCGCTGTGATCAGTCTGGCCCTGCCTTATGGATAACACTCCAGAGGTGCCAGGGCCACTCTGGGGGCCTTTGCTTCTCCGTGGCGACGAGCAGCCTTGCCTCAGCCCGGCCACCTTTGCTGCTGGCTCCTGCCCGCTGTGCCTGCAGGGCGCCGTGCCTGCATCGCTCCCCGCCCCTGCTGCAGCCCCGCTGCGGGGGCAGTCGCTGGTCCCCTCCTGTGGGCACCGTGACGCTGTGCTGTGGCTGCGCCGTGCTCCTGCCTTTGACAGCAAACTCCATGGCCACTAGAACGTGCCTGACCTCATTTTTGGTCTATTTTAAAAACTATATAGCTTTGGGCACATGACACCTCCAACATTGTAAATAGAGCTGGGTAACCTTTCGTTTCTGCATCTGATCTGTTCCGTTTATTTTGTCATGTATCTTCACAGTGAAATATTAGTCTCTCTGCCCTTGCAAGAGATGAATGTGAAGCAGTGTTTAGTGCAACAACAGTGAGACAGTGGCACTGAACCATGTGCAGGTCAGCAAAGCTCAGTGTTTCCTTGCTGGCACTACATAATTAGTTTCACTGAGGGTAAGCACCATATGCAAAACAGATCCACTTTTAATGTGGGAAATGCAGCGTGTGCCTGCCCAGCTGTATGTACCAAACAGATGAGTTTACCAGCCTTTTTCCACTCACCCCTGTGTTGTTGTGCTGGGTGACCTGTGGCAGGACTGTGCAGTGGTTGGGATGCTCGCTGATCCTCACACCCACAGCAGGAGGTGGAACAGCAGGGACCGCAGTGCTGAACTTTCCAGGGATGCAGGGGGAGCTTGGGAAGGGAACAGTGCTGATGTCCAGGGAGGTAACTGGGAGCCATCATCATGACTCTCTCCCTCACTGCCCTGAGCGCCAGGGGTGTGTGGTACATGCCCAGCATCTCCTGGCCCTGAGAAAGTTTTCATTTGTGGCTTCTAGACTCAAGGATGTGGGCTGCTCCTGCTTTATATTTAATGTTTATGTAAGGTTGTTATGCTGGCTTTCGTACTATAGGCATTTTTGTTAGTCACTTCTGCCTGCTAGTTTGCCCTCTATTTTTGAGTCCACTGGATCTATTTCAGCCAACCATGCAATGAAAGTATTTGTTTCTGAGAGATTAAGCCAGAGGCAGAGCCCAGGAAGGGAAGGTGAGGAGCTGGGAGAAGAGGGTGTTGTCGATGCCCTGGGAGAGCTCATGGCCTGAGCCCAGCTCCAGTTAGAGGCTGGAGGAGGAATCCAAGGTGGAAATGCCGAGGAAGAGGCCATAAACATGCTGACCACAGAGAGTGTCTCCTTGGTGCTCATATGGTCTTCAGACACTGGAAAGTACAACCACAAGACACAAATCCATAGGAAGTGAAGTCTCATTAGTACTACTGCCCACAACTTGCTCACGGCTCCACCAGTGCTTCCAAGTGTTTGGTTTGGTAGAAGGGCTACTGAAAAATGGGCACATGTCTTCTCTGAGTCACCCTACCTTTCCACCTCCCCAGGGTCAGGGTGTTTCACAGGCCAGGGTGCTGCTAGAGAAGGCGATGTCCAGCTGTCCATCATCATACAGGCATCCAGCCTGCATCTGGTATGCTGGCACATTGCAAGCCATCCGGATCTTCATGTTTTTGCCAGAGATTTTACTAACCAGAAAAATGTGGCATTATAAGAAGGCTGTACCAGCTTGTTATTCATATCCTTTCCCTGGCAAGAGAGAGCCAGAAAGCATGTTTTAAATGCTCAGATGGTGTGGCGAGTGGCGGAAGGCTGGGATGGTCTGGCGCAAAAATAATTTCCCCTTTTAAAAGCACTGAGCAGTCCTTGTTCCTCCACACTCCAGCTGGTTAGCTTGGCCGTGCCACCCGGGCATGGAGACGTGGCTGGATCCACCCCCAATGCCTTCCAGCACCCCTGGGTGAGCCTTCACTGCTGCAGTTGAGGGAAGGCTCTGCCCTGCTTTTGGCTGCCAGAGGAGAGAGACTGGGGCAGGAGCCCAAAGGTGCCATTTCCTCTTCCCTTGCTGGCAGCTTCGCAGCTCATCTGTGATGCAGAGAAACTGTGGGCAATGTTAATGTCACGTGGGAGGGTGAGCATCCACACTGGGAATAGAGGCAGCAGGGCTCGGCAGGGAAGAGGGTCAGGGGTGCTGTGGGTGGTGGTGCTGCCTCTTGGGGTTGGGCTCCTGTTGGGACATTTCCTGCCACTCAGTCCTGCTCAGTAGAGTGATGGGAGGTAGTAGCACAGCACCTGGGAGATGCTGTGAGGCCAAAAAAAAGGGAAAAAAAATAGTCCTTCAGGAGTATTGCTTGGGAAAAACTACCTGAATGCTTGGGCAACCACTGTTCTGTCCGTGCTAACAGCAGCTCCGATTCTGTGGGGCTGAAAGCACTGCCAAGGTTTTTCCTCCCGCTTGTGTAAAGCTGCGCTTCCACCTCCCATCTCCCTGCTCCAGAAACACAACAGTTCTGTGACACAGAGTTTTCCAAAAGTGATACATTTCTCTCAAATTGTTTTCAAATGTTCCTAACAAGAAACTGTGCTACTCATTTTGCCCGTGGTCCCACATGGCCGCCAGCAGCGTGGGCGCAGAGCAAGGCTGTGGGTACAGCCCTGCCTTGGGCAGAGGGAGCTGCCAGCCAGCACAAACACTGCGTATCCGAAAGCTAGGTTATGGCTGGGGAGGTGCCACCAGTGCCCTCCTTGCACTGCCCGAGCTGTCCTCGCCTGCTGGCCACCTCGCTGCTGGTCTGAGTGCCTGTGCTGAAGCAGGCAGCCAGCAGCTCACGGCCAGCTGCAGCCCAGAAATGACACATCTGGACAGGGCGTGTGAGCGGCTCCTGGGGATGAACCCATGCACAACCCGGCCTGAGCCAGCTCACTCCTGCTTGCAGGAGGGGTCTCTGGGAGGGTTTAGGACGCAGGCAGGCAAAGATGACTGCAGTGGCTCCACAGAGCTAGGGAATTGTAGTGAAACGCTAATGCCATCCTCCGATGCTCCAGCCCTGTGACCTTCACTTCTGCCTCTGTAAATAGGCTCCTTCCTAAACAGGAGGGGAAGGCAGTGCTTCACTATCAAATCTAGTCCATTAAAAACAAAATGATGGAGAGATTTACCTCCTCTGAGCCCACCTGTCAGTATTTGCAGTTTTACTATCATATTTTCCAACATCTTCCCAGTGTTTTTCTCTTCTCTGTTGCTGTACACAGAGGCAGAGGAAACTTGCCTGTACAGAGGAAAAAGTGAACCAGGTTTTCTTAGATGTTCTAATAACAGCCTGAAAAAGCTTTACACATTGATCCCATGCCATTTTAGTCATCAGAGGCCTTATTTATAAATATAGATTCCTTAAAAAAACCCAAAGCAAAAGGACTGAAGACCTTCTGTAAGCAAGTACAGATCATGTGGCTGCTTGAACAAAAAATTTCCAAAGAAAATTTTAAGTAAGTTCAAAACAATATTGTTTGTCTGTTTTTAAAAACCCCCAAATGTGCATATTGTCTTTAGGAGAATATGGTACCATTAAAAAATGCTAAATGAGTGTTAGAGTACTAGTACCCTTTGTGGGTCTCCTGGTCTCGTTTCATGTTCATAAATACTTGAACACTTTGATGCATTACTCCTTTACAGCAAAGCTATTAGCCTGGAAGGGCTGCAGCCACCTGGAACCCCACAAGATAGTCTGATAGTTCACAGGTAGGGACTATAAGGAGTGAGATTTTTTTAATTTTTTTTTTTTTATTGCAAATGAGGATGAGTGGAGGATGGATGAGAAGGATGCACAGAAGGCAGTGGTGCCAGCAGGGCACTGTGGAGCTGCCTGTCTTTGGCAGGCCCTCGCAGGTGTCTCCAGCTGTCCTCATGAACTGCATCTGGAATTTCTCATTTTGTTTGCCTGTTTGAAGGCAAAAATTCGAAGAGTTTCACTGAGAGGACTGAGGAGGTGGATTCTGATAGCCACAATGGTGCAGCAGGGAGGGTTAAGCAGCCTCAGAGGGATTTGGAGCAGTGCTAAGACTGCTCTAAATTTTTCAAGCTATTAATAAATTGTAGCAGTTGTCATCCTGGAGTGCACTGGGATCCAGCCAAAATCTTCTTGTGTCCACTGAGTTGCTGGCAGGTTCTCTGCTTGGTGATGGCACAGGATCACATGCAATAGAGCATCACCCCAGTGTAGGCTAGAGACACAGATCATCTGTTTTGAACTGCCCCAAAACTCCCTGGTGCAGAGGATGACAAAGGTGTTTTTTGGAACAGTTTCATTTCAGTTAGAAGAAACAAAAAAGGTCACAAGGCAAAAAGGTGAAGTGATTACACCATGTGTATAATCAGCTGTCACACTGAAAAGAGCCAGCATGAGACTCTGGGTTCATCTGGAATAGAGAGCAGCAGAGTTATATGCAAATGTTTTACTTCATTAGGAAAATTAGCATCTAATCCATGTGGGAAATAGTAAACTTTGTTTCCACAGCAGTCCTGCTTTTTAAAATTTTTTGTTTGCCATAATACACTTTGTGTATTATGTTAAAGAGAAGTATTTAAGTCAAAGCAGATGTGATGCAGAAGATTCAGGGTGCCATTTGATAAACAATGGGCCACAAGTTGTCAAGAAAAAAAAAAAAAAGAGGCAAGTCTGGCACATGCTGAATCCATTCCTTTCTGTGCAGGAAAAAAAGTAACAATTTCTTTCCCATACAGCTGACCTGTTTCACAGTCTGCATTGCTCTAAGTTCAATACTGGTCAGCAGCAACAGGGCATGCGCCTGTAGGGATGCCCTTTGCAAGGAAAGGTAAATCCAGTGGACGCTGGCAGGCTCTCCAGTGGCTGATACAGGGGGTTAGGAGCAATATTGGCTGCATCTTGATACAGGGTTAATTAGTTTTCCCTGCCAAAAAGCAGTAGGCAGCATCTGAAACATGCTGAATGGTTTTCTCTTGGGGCCAGGTCTACTCACAGTGCCTGGTTTGGTCAAAGGTTGTTTAT
Organism: Coloeus monedula; assembly: GCF_965178545.1. Classification (NCBI taxonomy): domain Eukaryota; kingdom Metazoa; phylum Chordata; class Aves; order Passeriformes; family Corvidae; genus Coloeus; species Coloeus monedula. The sequence continues at coordinate 17,585,257 of NC_138789.1, forward strand.
GTGCCTCAGATGCCTAAAGTGATTTGTTTCACAGCATTACCAATTACTGACTCAAGATGGTGATACAAACAGTGCAAAGTTTGGATCTCATCTTTCTTGTGTTGGCTGACAAATTACTCTTAAAATAGCAATTATCTAATGGGGAAAATCCCACAGATCTAGGCAAGAAGACTATAAAAATATGCACCATTACTGGTAAAAGTCCCAAAGTAATTTTTGAACCATGCTGTGGCTAAGGGCTGTGAACATGTACCTGTTATCAAAAAAAAAAAAGGAGTGAAAGGCTGGCAAGAATTCCTTTTTAGTCTGCCTGGCATCAGTGAGTACCTGCAGGTCAGCAGAAGATGTATTTATAGTTTTAACCACATGAAGCGAGAAAGCCTTATGCTTGCCCTGTATTTTTCCATCAAAGAGGTGAAGTAATTCAGAGTTTGTGAATAGATCACTGTTCTTGGACCTTCCTTTTTGACCCTGAATCACTTTATATAACAGTCTTCTGTTCCTCCTGTGGATATGTTTTTATGCCGGGAAAGTTATTTTTGGAATGATGGTTTATAATTGATATTGAAGTATGCAGTAAGGCTTTATATATATTCTCTGTGCTCACACTTGTTTTATGTAATCACCAGCAAAATTCAACCCACTTGCTTTCAATTTTATTCTCATGTTTACATCTGCTTTTCTTTCCTTCCCATTATTAAGTTTTTTTCAAACACATTGTTGGACATCAAAGATTCAGTTCAAAGTCCGGAGCTGCAATTATGTCTGTTCTGTTTGTGCACAAATGTTGCTGCCTTAGTAAATTAATTGTCACATGATGCCATCTACCTGGGCTTTTTGTCTGGGGGAAAGCTAATGAACTATGTTAATGTGTTTATATGTACTCAAAAAGACAAGAGAACGAATCAGTGCATGTTCAGGACCTATTCTGCTTCTCCCTTAAACACCAGAAGGGAGGGTAGAGTGGGGAAAGAGAATTCTTTCTGCTCAGTTTGTGGAAATCTAAATATGTCCTTCTTACAAATAAAGACCAGAAATCCCAGTCTTAAAATCCTCATGTACAGAAACAGCTGAAATTTTTCTGGACAGTGACTTCATAGCACAAGGCCACACCAGTTTTATGTAAGAGCACTCTGGCCATCTGCATTTTTAGATACTGTCAAAATGCAGGAATGAAAATACATTCCAGCAGAGGGATGGAGACTGGAAGCTTTTGCTGGGAGGGTGTTGTTGAACAGAGGCATGTTTTCTTTGCTTCATTTCTCCACTTCTCTGGAAAAATCTAATAAACATGGCTAATTTTTCTGAGGGAACAGATACAAGGTCTTCTTGCAAAGGTTCTTTTTTATGGTAAACTGTATACAGACTGGGCTGCTTGCCAGTATTATTATGCTCCAAAAATCTTGCTTAGCCATACCATTGCATTGGCCTTGCCTTTTGGAAGTATTGAGTACGTAGGTTTCCCGAATTCAATATGGGCTTCAGAAGCTTTAAAAATCTTTAAAATTCTTCACTTCTGCTTAAATGCCTTAGGACCTGAGCCTGGAAACTAAATGTATGGAAGGAATGCTTCTTTTGAACAAAATCAGGTTCAATAACACACATTTGAAGAAGTCCTGGAAGTTACAACATCAGTGACTTGTCTTGGGGGGTGAATAATGCTGGGCCTCATACTGGTTTTCTTTAAAGAATATTTTTACCCTTGTTTTGTTTCCCGATTCAAAAGGGGTTTTTTTTTGTGAATGAGACAATCTGCTATTTTCAAAACTACAACTAAGTATTTTTTAGACTGTTGATTCCCAGATCTGAACAGATACTCTCCAACAGGTGGTAAAGTAATTTTGTCTCTAATGTGTATATAGATCACTACAGACTGCATCCCAGAGCAGGTGTTCGTGGATGGGGATGACCATTTTCCATCTGTTTGTTTTATTCCCTGTCTTATTTGTCACTATTAAATTATTACTGTAGTGACAGAACTCCCCAAGTATGCATTACTGAATTTCTATTTCAGCCTGGAAGCAAGATGATAGCCCTGTGGCATGCACACTGCCAAGGGAAGACAAATATGAACAAAGTGGGGCTTTCAGTTCCCATACCTCTGCAAGATCTTTTCTTTAAGCCTTACAGAGCTTTTCTAGTAATGAGGCTCTGCCAACGCAGGCTCAGCTGCAAAGCCATCAAGGGCAGAGGCAGAGCTGAGCAGAAAGCAGGGCAGGAGAGGGGTGGTCAGGAGAGCTCTGCAGGTGATGCTGTGCCCAGGGACTGGGCAGGGGGACAGATGGACACAAGCTGTGTCCAAGTGTGGGAGCTGCCTCCTGTGTGGCTGAGGCTCTCTCTGGCCAGTATGCCATGCTGCAAGGAGCAGCCAGCTCTGTGCCTGTGCTGAGGGAAGGGGGAGACTGGGATCCTTGTCCTAGGTCCAGATGAAGGCAGTGGGCACAAGCTCAAAGGACTGGTCAAGTTCACCCTAACATGTTAAGCTGGACTGATCAAGCAAAATTATATAACCCAGCACTATTTCTTTCTTGGTTACCAGTACTGTCAGTTAACAGCATAAGCTTAATTTATAAAGTGTATTTTTATTCCACTTCTCTGTTCCATTTGCCTATAAATATGCCGCAGTCTTAAATAAATGCCATCATAAACTGAAGTCCTTCTCTAAAAACATGGCATTATTAGGGACAAATCCTGATCCCTTGTCCCTAAAAGTGTCTGTTGCTCCCAGAGTGTACGTAAGACGCAAGTTACCAAACATGCATCAGATTTAAAGAGCAAGCGTTCAGTTTGCAGTGTGACACCTCACTGAAATGGCAGAGCTATGGGTTACAACAAGTCCAGACAGGCTAGTGCCCGGCTGGCAAAGTGCTCCAAGAGCCATGGGTCAGCTCTGCATCAGGGCCACGGGATCAAAGAGCACAGAGGTTGGCACCAGCTGCTCTTATTTTTAGGGTCCTGAGTCAGTGTGGCCTCGAACGACAAGGGCTGGTTGGTTTGCCATTGACAGCTGTAGGTTCCTGTTGGAAGAGCTGGCTTCTTCCCATGGAGAGGGGCTGCTCCCCCTGGGCAGAGGCTGTCCTGCCAGGGCTGCAGCTTGTTCAGTGTCCAGGGTAAAGCAGCTAAAAGAAGCATCAGCTCTCCTGCATCCCAGTACACCTCTGGTGCTTGGATTGCTGGTGCCGGTTTTGCAGAAGGGTGGTAACTGTTGGCTTCTGACACCCATCTACAACTCCCTGATGTATTTTTCCTTTCAGATGTGTATTTTTCATAATTACTAGATTTTTAGAAATGGCAGCATAAAGTTTGATTTCTATTCAGCAACCTTCTTGGTGACCCTATTCCTTACTCCATTGACCTTGAAAGCCAATTGACTTTCCCCACGGCAGATGCATGGGGCAGCAGGAGGGCTCTGGACCTGGGGGCCAGCAGCAGGAGTAGCCGTCCCCTACTGGCAGCCAGCAGACACCTCTGCCAGGACAGCAGAGAAAGGAAGGAGCTGTGTGCCCTGGCACGGCATGCATTAGAAATGAATGGCACTGAGGGAAAATTCCCTGGGGAAGGTGTTTGCACAGAACACCTAGAAGCCTTTCACGCATTTTTTGAGGTGGGGACAGGAGGGCATTGGGGAAAAAACCGTGGGTTGGAAATGTATTTCCAACTATTTTTAAAGTAAACAAATTCCTTTTGAAGTTGTGGGTTTGTTGCATAAATTGTGCATTTGACAGAGTAAGTGGTGGGATGTTATGGTAATTACTAATGTCCCTTGAATATTTGGTTAACCACTATATATAATCCCAAATGCAGTAGTCTTTCCAGGGAGAATTTAGATCTACCCTTTGGGCAGGATTAACTGTTACTCTCTTGTTTCAGCAACTTTTCAATTATTTGATTCTAGCACAAGGAGTTTTCCACTTTGAGAGGGAAAAGGTGTCCTTTTGACATCTGACTTTTAAAAACAAGGTCCATCCTGTACCTGTGTGTGGTGAACTGTGAGATGATTGCCTGGGTACTGGACAGGAGGGGGTGGGAAAACTGCCCCAACTAAAGACCCCCAGCTGTGTCGCAGAAATGGATTTGACTTCTTTCCTCCCTAGATCCAGACACAGAAAATGCGTTACTGCAATGCTGAGTTTTTGGGTCAGATTTTCACTGAGATACTAACACTTGAGAAGATACCCATCCCTAACCTGTTTCTCCTAATGGTAACCAAAACATACCCACCCTGTCTCAACAGTTTTTTCTCCACCTGTTATTTTATTCTCATCCTCCTTCTCAGTTTTTCCGAGAAAAGTCTCCCTTGAGTCAGCATCAGGGTGTGTAGGCTCGAGGCAGAAAGGTGATCTGCTCTTCCTAAGCTCAGTTTTCTCTGTGGGAAATGACATATGCTTGGGCTAGCACCCTTGCTTTGCAAATTTAAAATATTGCTTGAAGATACAAGCATATACACTTAGGTGATTGGCTAAATCAGAATTTTTCTTTGGTGTATTTAAAACACAGAGACCTATGCTTTCAGGAGAGTTTCTAGTCTGGGTCACTTGCCTAGGCTGGGTCTCTAAATGATACCAGTATCTCTCTGCTTAGCTTTACAGCATGCTTTTATAAATTTTTTGTATCCAGTTGCTGCTATTCATTTTCAGCCCGTTTGCTGCCTGGTTGGGATATTCATCTTGCCCTTCATTACTAAGGCAATAAATGTCTCTCAGTACGCAGGTCACAGCTACCCCATGGCGGAACTTGTGTGGACTCGGAGCACTCTTCCTGCATGGGCTCACTCATCTTCATTCACAGCCACTTCTCCCCTTGTTTTCCATCTTCATGACAGCTTGTCTCATAAATTCACTCAGGCATCACTGGCACATCTCTTCACTACCGCTCTAATACTAGAGGAGAAAACATGCCTGTGATGCCTTAATTTTCAGGACATTAATGGCAAATAAAATAGCACATTGCAACCACTTGCCAAGAGAAATCCTTATAAGCAAGTTAAAATAAGATCTTACTCATTGGAGTACAATTTGAAACTTAAGAAAATGTCATCCGTAAGGCTTTGCAATCTTCTGTATAAAATAAACCTGGGTCTAGTTTAAAAAAAAATTACTTTAAATACAAATTAAATACATATGTCACTAGGGATAGACCTTTTCATGATCTGCAGAGGCTACAGGCTCAAACCTTAAGAAGTTAAAATGTAGAAACGATGACAATAGCTCTGATGTCTTTTTGGATGTAGAAACAGGGAAACAGTACGGTGCGAGGAATTTCAACATTTAGATAGCTGCAATAGAAATCCAGTAGCCCAAATATTCTAAAATGTGGCTAATTTCTTGTTTCATTTTCCATCTTCACATGCTCACTTGAAGGCTTCCAGCATTGGCTTTTTAAATTGGTCTAAGAGGCAGTCAGCTGAAATGATACATAATTCTAATTACACTCAGCAAAATAAACTGGGCATAGGAATAGTGTCACTCCTAATCAGCACGAGTAAATATTTATCAAACTCTATAAAGAAATATTGCCAAATCAATTCATTTTCATATTATTTGGAAATAGAAATAGCCTTCCCTTTGCTAAATGGGCAGTGCCCAGAAATTTGCTAGGTGTTTTCAGAGAAATTCTCTTACCAGAGATAGCACAAGTTTCCTGGCCAGAGAGCTTAATACTGCAAATTTAAGCACGACCAAGAGCTGAGTTTTTCTGACAGAAGAGGGGATGAAGAGCCTGGGGATGGGGACCATGGTGGCCACTAACTGATATGGGCAGCTGGGAGAAGTGTTTGGTTCTTCCTCAGCCTTCCCCCGTGTTCAGGAACCTGTCCTGTCCCCTCACCTTGCTCCTTTGGCACCCCAGCAAGCAAGCACCCAGGGAAAGAGTTAAGTCATACTGCAATGTGACATAAAGCTGAAGCAAATCAGTGGGCATTACTGTGCTTGCATTGTGAGCAGGCTGGTGAGAGGGAGTTTGAGGAGGGATTTAAAAGACAAGATGTGATAAAGTAGCAGAATTAGCAAAACATTTCCATGTGGAGAGGTGGTACAGAAGAAAGAGAAGAGAACATCGGTCTGGATGAGCCTGGAAGGAGCACCAGGGATGTGTGTATATCAGAGATGGTATTAGAGTCTGATGAGGCCAGGGCTGGATTTTCAAAGGAGAAGCAAGAAGTAGATATGAAGATGATAAAAGCATTTATACTGAGGCCAGAGGGACCTAGGGCAGCTCCCATTGACCTTGGGCTTACTCTGAGAAGCCCAAACCTGATGAAGGTGGGATGAATCACGAGGAACTGTGGCTTTGAGGGACCCCAGACTTGGCCAATTTGAAAAGAAACATTACAAGCCAGTGGGGTGGCCCAGAGCCAGGGTGGCAAAAGTGATGCCATTCTGCAGGCACGACGAGGTCAGCCCAGACCTGTCAGTAGAGTTGTAGTGAAATATTGGAGCCTAGATATGTTTTAGGAGGACAAAAAGGGCAAGGAAATGGAGAAGTGGAAGTTACCCAAGTCAGAGAGCTTGAATGGAAGGGAGGTGGTGAGACTACTGGCATGAATGGAAGGGAAGAAGGGGCTTAGGAGGCAGGTGAGCCAGAATGCAGTACAAGGACCAGCTGCTTCCCACTCCTTGCATGAGCTTGGAGGACTTTGGTGTCTGTCTGCCATCCTTCAGTCTTTCATCAACCCCAATATATTTAAAATATATTATGGCTCTTGTATAAAGTAACTCTATGCTACTCTTCTATATATTTCTAACTCATTTTCATAAAAATAGCAGGTTTAATTGAGTACTGGCATTTAGGCACGTGTAAGGGAGTTGGTCTCCACTAAACAGGTGTACACAAAACCCAGCTGCAAAGGTGCTACGACATTTAGGACAGACATTGGTGCTATTTAACAGGAGACAATCCCATGCACACCCAGCCACCGTGCTCAAAGTATGCTGGATGCTCAAGTGTTATGATTACTCAGCAGAAAATAGCGCAACAATTTCTAAGCAGGTCTTGATTCTGGGTTGAGTGAAGGAAGTTAATTTGCAGTTAAATACCCTTAAGCCCCTGAAAAAGTTCGAGTTTTTCATTATCTTTAGAAAATAGCTTGTGCTTCTTTTCTAGGCCTCAAATCTTATTCTCTTATTTGCAACCAGCCCTTGTCGTTTCTCTTGAAGTCTTCTCATCCATGAGCTGGTCCTTTGCATGCCACTTCTTTCCTAAGCTGGCCACTGTAGACAGAAGTCCGCATGTTCTCAAGTTCAGCTGTGTCAGGCATTTCTGTAAACTTCTTCCCCAAGCCATGGTATGTGAAAAATATCGTAGGTTTTCCTAGACCTTTCCAAGACCACCTTCACTTGAAAACGTTTTCTTGGTTTGGTACTGCTTGTTGTAGACTGCAGAGCAACAGTTTATGGGTGGGGTGTTTATCCTGATGGGTCCTTTGTGATACCTCACTTAAAACCACTGCTTGCGTTTGCCAGGATGATTGTGTTAACAGGTTTTTATTTTGAAAAGCATGGCCAACCTTTAAAGTCCAAAGGCCATATTTATGAATGACTCAGCCTGCTCTCAGTGTGGCTGAAGATTACAGTATGCAAACAAAAGCCAAAGCATACTTCTCCCATGTAACTTTTTGAGAAAGCAGTATTTGCCTCTGGCATTCACCAAGGGAGCTTTCCCTTTGTGTGCAAGAGGAAAATTGGGCAGGCTACAATAAAAGGCATTGTTGGTCCCAGCATGCAAAGAATGATGATCCAAGAACTGAAATAATAGAAAAGTGTCGGGAGGGAATTTATTTCACAAACATGTCAAGATAGCTTCAGGCTTACTCAAGTTTTGATTCAAGCTTCTCATTCTTCTTAAATTCTTTCCAGGCCAAAATGGATTAAATAGTTGCTAATCTTCAATCATTCAGCATTTCCCTGGGATCAGGGTTTGAGGATGGCATTGGCATTCCAACATTTCAGCCTCTGGTTCCTTAATGACAGTAAACCCCAGGGAATCTCAGAGTATGTACTCTTGCACTATGATTAGGGTCTCTCTCCTCAAACTCCATTGTGAAGGTCTCTGCAGGAAGGGCCTTCTTGCTTTGTGTCCTGGAGAGTATTTGTCACAATAGTCAGCAAGTATGATCAATATTGCACCCAAAAGGTTCATAAGAGGTTATAAGCTATCATTTTTTATGGACCTGGTTTCCAGACCCAAATATTCCCTGACAGCAGTGCTTACAAATCATTGCAAATAGGAGAAGAAAACTGGTCTTGCTGTGACATATCTAGACAGATACTTCCAGCCCTAGACATTAAAAAAAGAAAAACAAAAAATTAAAAATTGTGTCCTTTGGCACGCTAGTCCTATTGGGATGTTGTCCAGTTGAACTGACAACAAAACAAGAATAGTAATAATAAAATATTGCTATATAGACATTATTAATTCTTTTTCCTAAACTTTTTTTTTAAGTAAAGTCTCCTAAAGAGTTCAGAATATGTCTTTTCCCCCCACCCTCTTCCTCCTCATCCCTGCTGGAAAATCCCTAGGAGCTAATGTCAGTTAAGAATTTGCAGTAGCAGCGAAACGTAAAAACTATGTAATTCATGTCCTGTGGCCCTATCAAATATAACTACAAACCATGTTCACAGCACTGCAAATTACACAGCACTTCACCAGTGTGAGAGATGGCACTTTGCCTATTGTGATAGATGATCCCACACCTAGAACTGACTGGCAGCTTTTATAAAATAGCAGGGCATCCCTTTGGTGCCTAACTGGCAGACAGATGGTCTTTTTCTCTTTCAAGGAGGATTCCTATCAGGCTTTATTTGCAATGGTTTATGTGCATGTGAATTATTTGTATTAAAAGAGAATTAGTATGGCATTTATTGGCAAACTATAACACATTGAGATGAAGTGAAATTTCTAACTACTTTTTGCATCAACAATGGTACTGACTGTTCAATATTTTTTTTTCTCTGATAGTGGAGACCATTTTTATTAGCTCTAAGGTACCCCCGTGTTTCTCTGGCAGTATAAATTCATTTATGCCTGCCTTTAAGACCTCTCTGCCCTTCCAGAGCAGTGCACCAGAGGCTGAGAATAAATGACAACCAAAATGCTATTAAAGGCACCAAAAAAAAGCATAACACAAGCTAATGCTTTTTAATGTTCACAATGGTCTTTTTAACCTTCCTCTTCCTAAGATGTAAATTAAAAGGTTATGGATGGCTCAAGGGGACTGATGGATTCCCTCTAGCCCTTTCTTTTCTCCCTTGATGTTTCCCATAACTTAGTTGTTATATGGTGGATATTGTTAACCCCATTCATCTAGTCTTATTTAATATAATCTAATCATTTTGTGCATAAACAAAGTGATTTATACAACAGAATGTTTTGGGCAATGTGGTCTGAAGCTGTTGGGCTGACTGGACTGCTATATTACGTTTGGGGTTTTAGAGCTTTTTAGACCCCTTGCATTTGGATCCATGGGTACTAAATAGGTTTTTCCAATTTAATTCATAATAAAATGTTAATCATTATGATAAAAAAAGAGGCCTAAGATTTAGTGTCTCTTTTCGTTAGCATATTTTGCACAGCTTCACTAATTGCATTAGATTCAGACCTGATTTATTGAAAACTTCTAGAAAAAATGCATATTTTGGTCAAGGATAATTAGGAGGAATTCCTGGAAACTGTTTGCACTGCTCAAACTCAGCTGTCCATTAGCTACTTTTATTTATACAGCTCCAAAAACATGCCAGGAAAATTAAAGTAATTATGAAATTCTATGAGAAATTTTTGCTATATTGTTCCTTACAAGTGAAGTAAAATCTGCTCTTTCCTCAGAATCCAGACCTGCCTCAGTTCACAAAGGATTGATGAACACTGTAATTACAAAATACGTAAAAGATTGGGCTTCATTTCCAAGAGAATCAGATCAAAATGATTTGGTCAAAATGCCACCAGTCTGCGCTGCCTTTCGCAGGCTCTCTGTGCTGCACGCAGCCAGCGCCGTGGGCAGCCGGTTACCTGCTCGTGCAGGTGAGCGACCACAGGCAGCCCCTGTGGGTGCCCTGCACGCACAGCCCTTGCACAGCCTGTTAGCACTGCACCTCGGACACAGCCCAAACGTGGCCAGCAATGCACATCCTCTGTGGGCAGGGCAACGGCTGGAAAGGATGTGGGGAAGCTCAGTGTGAGCAGAAGAAACAAATGGCCACGGAATGAGTATTCAGGAGGGCAGTGATTGAATGGGAAGTGCCCTGAGTAAGGGAGGGTGGGCTGGAAAATTCAATGGGAGGTGAAAAGCACTGAAAGTGGGGTGGATGAGGGAAAACACTGCCCGGAAGGGCCTTGTGAAAATCCCGTTGTGGCACAGGGGCTGGTGGCCACCACAGAGCATCTGCAGGGCTTTGGGAGGATGGCTCACTGGTGGGGCCCGGTGCAAGCAAGGATTTCTTTGGGGGTTTTGTGTTAAAATATACATCAGTGCTAGCAACAGCAGGAGGTCTGACTGTAATGAGCTTAATGAATGTGGCACAAGGGATATTTCAGGTAAAAGGAGAAATGTGGGATTTCTTGTTTGTGTAATTAGGACACTTGGCAGCTGGGTAAGCTTTAATTGCCATCCAAAGCTCCTGATCTTGCCAAAGAATGAAGAGTGTGAAGAGAGCTATTGATTTCCATCTGGACAAACAATTTACTTTTTAGTGCTCATCAGCCTGATGTGTATCTTCATTCCCTGTCACTGCTGTGTGCAAGCTAAAGCTGCTTTCATCGGCAGATTTCAGGTGGGATTTCAGCTAAATATGTGGTTAGAATTGCAAGGCACTAATGGTAAAAGCTGACTCACTTACCACACTGGCAGTGCACAATGTGCTGTTAGTTTTGAAAAATCTCCACCTATCTAGGTCCTTATATAAAACATCTATTTTCTGTGATGTCCAGTTGCCTCCCAAAAATAAAATTGGCACAGAAAGAGCCTTCTTCTCTCTCTGCTCAACAGGAGAAAGTTAATATTGATTTTATATTATACATGTTTGTTTATAAATGTGGTGTTACTGAGCAGAGGATTAGATCAAAGAAGTGGATTTTGCATTTCACTTTGAAGACACAGATGTCCATAGTCAACATGATCACTTTTGGGAGAGGCTTCCAAATTTAATGGGCTAAATGCCTCATTTTTTTCCTGTCCTCGACAGTTTCATTGTTCCAGGGGCATGTAGCTGGTGAAGGTCGTGATCTTGAAAGAGAGACACAAAGAGAAAGCTATTATGTAGGGACAAATGTTGTAATGTCACTAGGAAAAAAATAAATGGGATATTTTGGAAGGAAAGGTTGAGGAGAGAGAGAGGAGGTAGAATTATTTTTGCAAAGCAATCAAAAAACCCACACTTGCTGCAGTTTACAATATGCAAATAGCATCGTTAGGCACAAACATTTTTATACAACTACTCAATCTAACATCGTGTATGTAATGGAGATTCTGTGCCTGTGCAGGGTAGATGTGTGCACAGCTTCTTCCGATTTACCAGGAGAGAGCACCTCTCGCATGAAGACAGGCTGGGAGAACTGAGGTTGTTCAGCCTGCAGAAGAAAAGGCCCTGGGGAAACCTCACTGTGGCCTTCCAGTATTTAAAAGGGGCTTATAAAAAAGAGAGCAACTTTTTTACACAGGCAAGAAGGAATCGTTTTAAGCTAAAAGAAGGAGAGATTTAGATTAGATGTTTGGAAGAAATTCTTCACTGAAGGATGGTGAGTCCCTGAAACTGATCGTGCAGAGAAGTTGTGGATGCCCCATCCTTGGAAGTGTTTAAAGTTGGATGGGGCTTTGAGCAAGGTGTCCCTACCGAGGGCAGGAGAGTTGGAACTAGACGATTCTTAAGGTCTCTTCCAGCCGAGGACCTTCTAGGTCCCTTTCTATGAATCTGTGGAATGTCTACCATGGATTAATATGGTAATTGACTAGTCATATCTCGATTTTTTTTTTTTTTTTCTTTAAGAAAGATTTAACTTGATGTGTCAGGAAAAAAAGTCCAATTCAAATAGGCCCTATTGGAAAGAGTGATTTATTTCCTGTTGACTTTAGTAACTAATCCCATTAAAGTAGCCTGTAGCAGAAAGCAAGCCTTTTATGTGAACAAGAGAATAGAGATAAAAATGGTGAGTTTTAGATTAATATTTGCCAAACTTAAAATAGGAAAATGATGTATTTTTGGTTGGTTGGTTAGATCTTGAATTATGTCTTGCATATTAGAATATTGTAGAATCATGATGTTACTTTTGTGTGTGTTTATGTATCTCCCTTTCTAATCAGAAGGTGACAATATACACAGCAAAAGTAATCTGGTACCTCACATAGCTGTTAAAATACACCAGTTATTGATATATCCCCTTTGCTATTCAGAGCTGGGTTATAGTCTCATTTTATACACAGCAGTTCTAGTGTTGGTTACAAAATGCTTCCCACATGACATCGTCTTACCATCTTCACTGATTCTGGAGAGATTTTGAGAAATGACTCATGGTGTCGTATGTCCTACTTAGGATACTTCAGATGTTGCTTTTTCCAAGGTGCTTCCCCAAGCCTTTGGCTTTCAGGTCCTGAAAGAAGCCTACTCAGAAGTGGAAGCATCTGAAACCATTAATTGTCTTTAAAAATGTGTCTTTTTCCTGTGAAAAATAAATGAAAGAATACTTTTCCCTATGCTATTAAAAAGCTGTTTTATATTATTTGTAACTGAAAAGAATAAGTAAGTATAGAGTTCCATTCCTGCTGTCAATGCATCTGTAAAACTGAGCAGATAATCATATTTTAGATCTATCCATACTCTTAAACTATGATCATAATCATTAAATAATTACATTTTATCTAGGTGCACAATAAAATTTCTTCCATCCCCACTTATTACCATATGGTATTTCTTCCCTGATCCTGAAAGGAATAAGAATATGAGCATTTTGAGGCACTAGTCTATATATATTTATAGCAGTAAGGAGTAGAACTGCCAAACTGCATGAAATTTTCTGTTACAGCTTTCAGAGAAATCAGTGAGAGGTCTCTGCTTTCAGTGCTGATTTTGTCTTTGCAGTTATATTGTAAAAGGCATAACTGGTCCTCTTAATTTGATTTCACAAATACATTTCACACAGAACTGAATTTATGTGGTCAGCAAAGTTACTGGCAGACATTTCACTATGTGAACTGACTTCCCCTAGCAGTTTATTGAGACAACACTTATTCCTTTCCACTAATGTGGTTGGCAGCATTTTTATGTCTACCTAAAATTAAAGTAGTTGGATTTCCACAAAATATTAAGTTGCTACCAAATGTTGAAGGACAGAGAAATCTAAATATCAACATATCAGACAGAAGTGTGTGTGTCAGTGCAGAACACCTGCAGCACATAGCAAACCGATTTACAGGTCATCACAAGTCCTCAGCATTTCAGGGGAAAAAAAGACTTGTAGCCATCAGTTTCAAGACAGCACAAGAAAAGGTGTTGAGATCTTCTACTGGTATAACTCGACATAGGTCCCTGGAGCTGAATACAGGCGTACTTCCGTGGAACTAAGAGGAAGGAGCTGATTTGGGGTAGAATTATTCCTAACCAAGTGAAAGGATAGGAGGGTTCATATTATATATAGAAGGTTGACGTTGATTTTAGCAGCAGTAAATCAGTTTAATCTACATTTTTCTCTTTGTGGTTTGAATATGTTGAGGTGGAAACCTTCATTTTGAGTTGTGCTGATTGGTGGGAGAATTCAGATGGACCCTGTGAAACCTGAGCACTGGGCTAACAGCAACTTCATGAAGGTCAACAAGGAGAACTGCAAAGATTTGCAAATGGATAGATCTGTACACAACAGGAACGAACCAGGACCCCTGCAGAAAAGGATTTGAGGGTTACTGTGGGATCCGGGTTCAAAACCTGCAAATATGCAAATAGTGTATTGGGCTGCACCAGGATGATCATGGCCAGTAAACTGGGAGAAATTATTATCCCCCTCTACTTGATACTGGTGAGATCATATCTGCACTACTGTGTCCAGTCTGGGGCTGCCCTGTGAAGAGAGAGATTGAGAAACTGGCAATTGCCCTGCAGGAGACTACCATAATAATTAGGGGTCTGAAACAGGTGGCAGGGAAAGAGATTAAGGGAACTGGACTTGGTTGGGTAATGAGAAGGCTAAAAAAGGAACTAGAAGCAACCTATGGGGTACTTGAAAGACAGTTAAAAACACAATGGACACAAATACTTCTCAATAGATATAGAGGGTGAATCAGGCAGAAGTTGTGCCTTGAGAGGTTCCAATTGGACATCATAAAAAAAGCTTTTGCACTACAAGGATACATTATTCTAATACCAAATACACAGAGATAGACTTTGGTCTTTTTACTGACATTTGGAAAACAGACCTTAAAGCCCACAGATGCTTCAGCTCAGCATCCCCTCAGAATTAAACGTTAGGTGGTATCAAGAGTACAGGTTTATCTGCTGCAGATTTATCTGCTGCAGGCAGTGTCCTCTGTGCTGCTTCTGATCTGTGTCGTGTGCGGTGGCACTACTTGTCAGTGAAATTGTGGGGAGTAGTTTTGCTCCTTTCTGAACTGCACCTCAAGTGCACCATTTCTCCATTCTATTTCAGCTGGTGAGTTTGAGGTACTCAGAAACCTCTTGGTTAATTGGTAAGGAACAGCAGTTCAAATGAAACAAGCTGATCACTGATCACCCATTGCCTCTTCAAGCCTTCCAACTGGTGTCACTCCTTGCATACTACCTACTTCCTACGGAAGCACCTACCCATTGCGCCCCCATGGTAGGGCAAACAGCTATTAAACATTCCCCTTTGAAGAAGACAAGATCATTTCATGCCTGTTCTGTGATGAATTATGGCAAGAGTTATTGCCACCCGGATACACTAACACTGTAGCTGATCCGTGTATCCTTCATTGTTCTACAACTTCTTAACTCTGACACTTAGGACAGCACATTAATAAATTTGTAGAAAAGCCTATTGGAAATCTTTAACTTTCTTAGCTTGAGTTGTGATGTATTAATCTGCTTGTTTGTCTCTAGCACTTATTTCGGTGCTAAGGAAGCTGGCAAAAGAACTCCTTGCCCTTTTCAGGAATACAAAGAAAACCACAAAGTTGTTGGCTCATGTGCATACATATACATATATAAATATGTGTGTATATATATATATATATATATGCACACATATATCCTGTTTCATGTGGCTGTAAAAGCTAATTCCACTTTAACAAGTTTCAGGTAAATATAAAGCTTCATAGTTGCATAGTTGCAAGTTACTGACCAAGTCAACACAGAAACTGTACAAAGCTTGTATAAAACAAGGCAAAAGATGCCTAACTGATAAGAAAGGCCGTGAATTAATTCTCAGGCAGCTGGCTCCTGGAAGGAATGAGAAATGCAAACCATGAAAAGCAAAAAGTGCTACAGCCAAATGTCACTGCTTCTTACTGCTGAGCTTGTGAGGGCTTTTCAGGCAATTCGAGAGAAGGACAGCTTGCCACACCTGCAGGGTGCTGCCAGCTGATCCACGTGCTGTACAACAGGGAAGTGGAGACTTAGGATAAACATTAAAAGGCAACTCAAGTTACATTGCAAAGGACTCAGGTCCTTTCAAAAATACTAACATGCATCTACCATCAGCATTTCTAAGCTTTTGCTTTTTTAGGCAATCAAACATAGTTTTGATGGTAGATATGAAGAGAAGGAAAGAACACAGCATATGCATTTTTCCTCTTGTATCAATACAGCCCAGTTTAGCAGCCGTGATTTACCAAAGGCTTTATCCCACTCTTCCCTCAGGAAGCCCCACAGTGGGCACCTACAGCACCTCACAGCAGCTGGTTTTGGATTCATGAGACCCATTGAACAGTAGCTGCATAAGTGTGAATGGCATGAACCATTCCCCCTTCTACTGCTAGAGCTGATGCTTTCTTGCCAAGCTTAAAAAATAGAATGCTTTATTTAAAATGCTATCTGATAGCAGAAATAGTTTTATTGTTGTTTT
The DNA here is from genome assembly GCF_965178545.1 of Coloeus monedula. Taxonomy (NCBI): domain Eukaryota; kingdom Metazoa; phylum Chordata; class Aves; order Passeriformes; family Corvidae; genus Coloeus; species Coloeus monedula. The sequence continues at coordinate 17,601,274 of NC_138789.1, forward strand.
GGAGTCACAAGAAGAACTATTTGCAAGGCACTTATCCTAGCTCTGTCTTCTCTTAGCTGGAGTAGCATTTCTGGCATATTTCTGGGAAGTCTGTCCATCAGGGACACAAATGGTGCATTTCTATCATTTTCTGTAAGAGGTATGTTAACTTCTGTAATTCAGCATAAACTTCCACAGGCTACTAATCTCATTTTTTCATCATAATCATACCTGTGGTACCTAACCTGCGCTTTTTAAAAAAAATTCAACAGTGACTTTTCTCCTGCATAGAAAGAAGGGTAAAACTGGCTATAAGGCATGGTGAAGGTGAGGAGATAGGAGAACAGAAGGTAAACAGTCAGAATCCCGCAGCACTTGCCTCAGTGATCTGTTTGCTCAGTCAAGTAAATCCAGAAGTTGATTCTGGTTGTACACAGTAACTGCAAGCAATTGTAACAAAACCTGTGGGAAGCCTGCAAATGTGAGGAATGCCCTTTGCCTCTGTGTGTTGTCCAGGCTGCTTGGTGCCATGTGTCACAGCAACTATGCTCCCAAGCTGACTTGCAAAGAATCACCCTTTGACAGCTTTGTCTCCCAACAACTGCACAGCTGCCAGTTCATGGGAATTCCTCCTTCTCTGCAGGATGCAAAATGCCAGCTGAGGAAACGCCCAGGTCATTGTCCCATAGCAGACAAAACAAATATTGTGTTTCCCCTGAACCAGCTATTTATGGAATTTATCTGACCCTGGTAAGACTCTGAGATAGCATGGGTTCAACTCAGGCAAGGGAAAGTGTTGGTCCCCAGAAGGACTTCTCTACAGGCTGGCACATGCCCCCTTGATTTATGCCACCCAGAAGCTGGTCTCTTCTTCCAGAAGTGATCTGTTATGTAAAGAATAGATGGTGAACAAATCTGTTCAGCATTTGGAAAATGTAAAAGCACTTGGGAGCTTGTCCATGCAGTGGGGTGAAGTGAAATGACTTGTTGCCTGCCCAATGTCTTCAGCTCCTCTAGATGAGGAGCCCAGACACTTAATTATTTAGTAGAAATACTGCCTCACTGAGTCACTGTGGTTTTTTACTCTACAGTATGTGAAAAACGAGGTTCACTCTCCTGTTAGAATTTAAAGAGTTTAATATAAAGACAATAAGAGACACATAAAATAAAGCAAAGGGATAACGGCCGGGTGCCTTGGCGCTCTGCCAAGAGCACACCTGATGCTCGAGGTGAGTCCTTTTTATACCATTTTTACTGTCTGTTCTCTATTCATATTAAAACTTTTCCAGGAACTGTTCTGCATGGCCACTCCTTGGGTCCGCCTTTTTAGAGCATGCGTAGTCTTCGGCCTTGCGGTTTTATTTCTTTTGATTCTTGGGGTTGGGCCCACTAGATAAGGGCTCGATGGTAGGGTGGATCTCTTAATTCTCCAGACAGTCAGGGCTGATTGCAGCTTTGGGCCTCTTTGCCCCCCGGGCAGAGCGGTGATAAGGGCTCGATGGTAGGGTGGATCTCTTAATTCTCCAGACAGTCAGGGCTGATTGCAGCTTTGGGCCTCTTTGCCCCCCGGGCAGAGCGGTGATAGCGGCTCTCGGACTCTCCAGGCCGCCCGTTCTCCGGGTGGAGCAGCCTTTGGGCCCTTTTGTTCTCTGGACAAAGTGTTGATCAGCAGCTCCTCGGGCCTCATCCTCTGCTCGCTTGGAGGTTATCTTACTTGCTCACACTCGCTAACATTCTTGCTAAAACGAGAGAAAACTACATCCACACAGCAAAAAGCATTTCTAACATTATATAATATCTACTTTAATACTTTGCGAGAAGCCAATACTATATGTTTATAACACCTTGAAGAGTGCAAAGGAGTGCGAGCAGGTGGACACGCTCTGCCAGTGAGTGCCCTGTAGAAAGCCATGACAAGAGATTCGGCTGGGCTTATTTCCTTCCGATTTGTGTTTGGAACTGCCCTTGTCATGGGATATTCTTCCTTTGGTCACCCAGATGAACCAGCTGGCCTTCAGGCGTGCCACCAGGGAAGGAGTAGGCAAAGGGCTCGCAGGTGCCCAAGCCAACGCACCCTCGAGCAGGAGGGTCATCAACCGTCCCCCTGCCCACCCCAGCTGGAATGGATGTAAGAATATGACTGGACTCGGCGGTTAGAACGCTGTCAGCGTACTTGTGCCGCTGCACAGAACGGCCGCAACCGGGCCGCGCAGCCCCGCCGCCCCTCAGGCCACGCCGCGGGGTTGGCGGGCCCGCCCGCACAGGTAAGCGGCGCCGCGCGGGGGGCGGCCAATGGCGCGGCCCGGCCGCCGCCGCCAGCCAATGGGGGCGCGCGCGGCGGCGGCCCCATGGAAATGTGCCTGGTGGGGAGCCAATGGGGCGCGGCCGGGCCGCGGGCGGCGCTTTCTCCGCCGGCAGCGCCGGGCGCGCGTCCCTCGCGTCCCCCTCCGCCGTCCGTGCCGCGCAGCATGGCCGGGCTGGGCGGCGGCCCCGCCGCCTTCGGGCGCTGCACGCACGCCGTGGTGCGGGCGCTGCCCGAGTCGCTGTGCCGGCAGGCGCTGCGCAGCGCGGCGGGCCCTGAGGTAGACTTCGCCCGCGCGGAGAGGGAGCATCAGCTGTATGTGGGTGTGCTGCGGGGCAAGCTGGGGCTGCAGGTGCTGGAGCTGCCGGCCGACGAGAGCCTCCCTGACTGTGTCTTCGTGGAGGATGTGGCCGTGGTCTGCGAGGAGACGGCGCTGCTCACCCGCCCGGGCGCGCCCAGCCGCAGGAAGGAGGTGAGGTGCTGTGCGGTGCGGAGCGGGGCGGGCCGGGGGGCGATGCCTGCGCAGGTGAGCTCGGGGTGGCCGCGCCGTCGGGCGTGTCCCCTGGCCCGCCCCAGCCCCCGGCGGGAGCGGCGGAGCGGGGATCGCGCTCCGAGCTGCAGCCCTGCTCGGCGGGACCGGCCCCGCGCAGCGGCTCCAGCCCGGCATCCCGCCGCCGGCACCCGAGCCCGCTGTGCGGCGGAGCCCGGCTGTGCTGGGCTTACTGGAGAGCGGTGCTCTGCTCCTGGAGACAAGTGGATGGACAGTGTAAACTATGACTCATCCATTCTGGGGCGTGCGGGCTCTCGCTCCGTGTTAGCTTGCCGAGCCCGTCTGGCGGGATGGGTCGCTGGCAGATTGTGCGGATTCGTGACCACGGTACAGCCCTGCTCGATCCACAAACCCCGTTTTCAGTACACGTTCAACCCGAGCTCAGCCCCAGGCAGTGCATCATTGGTACCTGCCATGATTGTATCTACTGGCTTGTGCACAAAAGCTCGTGCGTGTTTTGGTGTGCTTGGTGTCAGCCTTAATGCCCTTGAACCCGATGTCACTTCCCTCTGCAACCACTGCAGGCCCCCTGCATGTATGGGGGACGTAGGCCACCTCATAGAAGAGAAGTGTGAAGGATGCACACCCACAGGAGCCTTACTTTAGATCTTCTTAGTACTTTTTTAATGTCCTCAGCCCATTCATAAACTAGTTCATCAGGCAGTGCATGCACTGAAAGTGCCACCCAGTTATCTCCTCAATAAGCAGTGACAGCCTGCCTTCCTGTAAGCATCTTTTAGCATAACCCTCCCCATGTCTCTTTCAGTTCCCATCTTTGCTAGCCCAGTGCATCCTGAGTTCCACAGGCACATGCTGTTGTGCCTGTGGGACAGGCCACTAGCTCTAATACAGCAGTAGCTCCTCTTGGCCATTGAGAGCAATAGCTGAGTTGCTCCACTTGGTTTTGGTGTTTTTTACATAGTGCCCTTCTCTTATCAATTGCGAAGTTTTCTTGAATTCTGCCCAACGGTGTAGTGTAATATCTGAGATACTGTGTACACCTTGTACACATGCACTTCTTCTGCATAACCATGTTACTCTTTGTAACATACTTGAGTGCTTTTAGGGTGACAGCACCAGAGTAAAGCGTTTACCACATGCTACTCTCAGAAGCAGCTGTTTCTCAGCCAGAATCCAAGCGAGTTTTCACTGGTCCTTCCCATGACGCACTGGTATGTAGAGATGTGAGTCCTGCTGCCATTTGTACCATTTCCCCTTCAGGAGGATGGATTTACTTCTTTCCATGAGTGACTTGTCCAGGCAGAGTCATGAGCAAGAGGAGAGAAAGAGCTTTCAGGCATAATTTCAACATTATTAGTGTTTTTGGATGATGGAGTAATCACTCCCTTGAGTTTTCTGTGAAGTAAAAAAGAAAAAATAATTGAACAAATACCCTTTTAAAGCTATAGCAGTGCATGACATTGCAGTGTAGTGCTTGTCTGAACATTTAACTCTTATTTCCAACAATTTTTCCTCTTGGTAACATCATTACAGCAGTGTCTTGTGGAAGGGGGGAGAAGGTGCTCATTTCTGCAGTATGCTACGTGCCTGTTCCCTTTCCCCTCCAAAGTATCCTCCCCTTTCCAGCGTGGTGACTGTCAGCTGTGTTTAGCTGGTGTGTCTGTGTTGAGTAGTTAGTGACCAGGATGTCGTATTGAAAACAGTGAAATGGCAAAGGCTTTAGAAAGCAGGAATGTGCACATGCCTACCCGGAGCTCTGCATGCTGTGGTGGAGGGCTTGGTGTATGCCTTGGACATCTTGGCAAACATCTATGATAACATCACTTTCATAGAGCTCCCCAGAAAGAGCTGCATCTTGTAGCTGCATGAGATGCTGTTTCCTGTTGTACCCAAAGCTTCCCTGCTCTTATTGCCTCCAGCTTTGGCTCTGGAGGTACCAGCCACAGGGGCTCAGGAAGTCCAGGCACTGAGATATGTGGCCACCCTGTGCTGAGGGAGCCCAGCACCTGCTCCTGACCCTCTTGCTAACCCCAGTGAGCATCTGTTAGCAGCCTTTCAAGATACTTTTCTGAGGTTTATATCCAGTCTCTGAATTCCCCATTGAGATAGTTGCTGGAGTTGGGTGGCAGGTGATGTTGCTGCAGGGTCTCTCCTACCATCAAATGGTCTGCCCTGTCAAATACCTTTATTGATGACTTGGAGGAGATTGAGGCATCTTTATTGAGCTGTGAATGGCTCCAAACTGGAGCAAGAGTGAGAAGCAATGCCATGGAGGTCTAGGCTGTGCAGAGGGACCTCGCCAGGCTGGAGAAAGGGGCTGACCCATGGAGACCTCATGGTTGAACAGAGACAGGTGCAAAGTGCTGCCCCAGGAAAGGAAGGATCCTGCAGCAGTTGGCTTGGTCAGCCTGTTATGAAAGTGAACCAAGGCTGTTGTAGAGCATTGTCACTTGTACTGGGTGACAGGGAAAGAGGGTGGGTGCAGTCTACGTAAGCACCAGTTTCTCAAACTGTGATCTCTCATTCTTTTTATGTAACGTAAGTGCAAACCCATGAATATTTTAGCAGTACAGTTGGCGTATGTGTGGCTTAACCCAGTAAAGCCCAACTCCCGATCATGCACTCCTGACCTGAGACTCCCTATAAGGCAGGGCTCAGCTGGACTTGTCTTACTGGTCTCTTAACTGTTGGATGTATTTTTGTACAGAGCAAGCAGGAGCAGTGGAGGAAGGAAAGGATGAGGGAAACAGGGTTGTAGGGTACCATTTTTGCAAATAATTAATAGAGGGAAGGTTTGTGTCCAGGAAATCTGCCAAAGAGGCATGTGGTAGGCTGGGCTCTGAAGCCTGGTCAAACCAGTGAACATTGAAGAGCACAGGGAGTTGCTGAGGTGCATCCGAAAGAGAACGGCCTGGTTGCATACACAGCTGGAGCAGTGCTGTTTCAGGTGTGTTGTGCCTTGTGATAAACTGTCTGCCAGATGCATGAACTGAGCAGTAATGTCTTCATCTCCTCTGTTTCATGCTACTGAAAACCTATAATGCAGTATTTAAGAGGAATACAGCTTTTTCTTTCACTGACTAGACTCCTTATTAAGAAGGCTTGTCACCAATTACAGTAACGCCATGCAGTAGACAAAATTGTGCAGTAGTTCGTAATAGCATTGATTGAGCTTTCAGGCTTTATAGATATTATTGCTTATCCCCCCAGCAACATTGGATTCTTTACTGATTGTCTGTCTGGAGCAAAACAAAATAAAATCTAGGGTTATGTCTGTTCTTGCTCCAAGTTATTGTAAGGAGAAAAAAAGAATTGAATTAAATTTGGTCATGTTCAGGCAGTGCTGGGAAAGAGCCCAGTATTTTTTTAGTAAAGTAAAAAAATTAGTCATGCATTTAATGATTTGTTTGCAAGTCAGACTTATTTCAAGCCATTATGTTTCTGTGTTATCAGCCTCTGAACGTACTTTAAAATTCATAGTTTCTGTGGAGTTTTGAATTTGGCAGAAAGGTAAAGGCTTTTGAAGTAAGCCAGAGGTAGATTGCTAATATGTCTAAGTGTTTTGTTTAGCTGTGTGCAGTCACCAGTGTACTTGATGCTTAAGTTGAGTAAGTCCAGTGGAAATGTTGTGATCACTGATCAGATTGCCAGTTCCAGCACCTTTTGTTCCAGCAGTATGTTCTCAATTGTTTATTCCTCCAGTATAAACTCTCAACGTCACCTTCTGAATACAGCAGGGTTAGTTGCTGTGAAGAGCCCTCATCAGCACATTGCTCTTGCTGCCTAAGTTGTCTTAATGTGCTTGGGACAGCACAAAACAACATTTCCACCATTCCTGTGCTTATGCAGACAGATGGGAACCCAAAAGCTCAGCAGAATGCACCCACAGTGACCTGGCCTTTTCTCAGCTGCCACACGGGGAATGGAGAATTAGCTGGTGCTGGGAAAACTGCAGGAGCTGTCGCAGAAGAGCTCAGTGTGTTTCCTTCCCTGGTTAAGAGGAAACCTCTACCCAAGGCTTTTGTTATTCCCTACTCCCCCAAGACTGGGAACACTTGTGACTGCATTCATGTGGTGTAGGATAGCTGGTCTTTCAGCAGTGAGGGATAGGATGAGCAGCAAAGGACTGTGTTTGTCAAATCCTCTCAACAAGAATTGGAGAAACCACCTAATGGCTTTTTCAGCGTCTCTGGGTATCTCTTCCCAAATTTACTTGCTGTATGGCAAGATTTTGTCCACAGTAGTGCTTCTGCAGAGTTTACAGCTGTGCTGGGCCAGGTAACCTGCTCCTCAGTGCTGAACACCCTCAGCTGCCACCCTTTCCCACCCTGTACAGCTTCTGCAGGGCTGTGTAGCTGTGTATGAACCATAGCTTGCACCGTACACTGGCCTGTTGTCCCAGCTGCAGCTTACTGCTTTCAGGGATAGTTCTCAGGCCAGTAGGTGGAAGTTTCTTAAAAAACAGAAGGCAAAAAGAGTTTACTAAGTTATTTATCTATTGTATACACTGAGGTAATACTGCATAGCTGCTGCTAAATGCAAGACCTTTCTCCACTCTCTCTGTAGATATAGATGGTCCTGCAGGTTAATGACATCTATTGCAAAGTAATAGAAAAGCCAGGCTCAGGAGAAAGAGATTTAAGGCTCTGCTGGCTCCTGAACTTAATTAGGTTATGGGGGTTTTATTTTATAGTGTATACCAGTACAAGTGAGCCTGTAGTCAGAATCATAGAACCCTTTAGGTTTGAAAAGACCTTTAAGATTGTAGAGTCCAACTGTTAAGCCGGCACTGCTGAGTCCACCACTAAACCATGTCCCTGAGTGCCCCATCTGTGCATCCTTCTAATGTCTTCTGGGATGGTTATTTAGCTACTTCCCAGGCAGCCCAAAGCTTGACAACACTTTCAGTGAAGAAATTTTCCCTAATATCCAATCCAAACCTCCCCTGGTGCAAGCTGAGGGCCTTTCCCCTTGTCCTGTTGCTTGTGACCTGGGAGAAGAGACCAATTCCCACCTCACTATAACCCCCTTCCAGGTATTTGTAGAGTGATGAGGTCCCCTCTGAGCCTTCTTTCCTTCAGGCTGAGCACCCCCAGCTCCCTCAGCTGCTTCTCATAGGACATATGCTCCAGACCCTTCCCCAGCTCCACTGTCCTTCTCTGGGCTCACTCCAGCCCCTCACTGTCTTTCTTGTCATGAGGGGCCCAGAACTGGACACAGCACTTGAGCTGGGACCTCACCAGTGCTGAGCACAGAGGGGCAATCACTGCCCTGGTCCTGCTGGCGACACTATTGCTGATCCAAGCCAGGATGCCATTGGCCTTCTTGGCCACCTGGGCACACACTGGCTTGTGTTCATGTTCAGATGCTGTCAACCAGCATCCCCAGGTCCTTCTCTGCTGGGCAGCTTTCCAGCCACTCTTCGCCAAGGCTGTTGTGCTGCATGGGGTTGTTGTGACCCAAATGCAGGATCCAGCACTTGGTGTTGTTGAACCTCATAGAACTGGCCTTGGCTCATTGATCCAACCTCTCCAGATCCCTCTGGAAAGCCTTCCTACCCACAAGCAGTTCAGTACTGCCTCCCAAGGGACTCTATCAACCAGTCCCTTAAACAGGCCAATTTCTGCAATAATCAAAAACTTATTTCATGATTGCTGTGCCCAAGGTGGCCTTCAGCCACCAGATAACTCACCAGTCTTTCTCTTGAGGAGCAATCACCACATCCAGAGGGACCTAACACATCAGTAACCCTTTGCTGCCACATGGATCTCCATTCCCTGCTTCCACTGAGACATCAAATGGAAGGACCTCACTAGCACACCATGCCTCAAACAGTGGTGTGCTGCCCCCAGGCTTATCTCTAGTTAGCCTGGGTTTTAACTCTTCTTCTCTTCAAATTTAGTTTAAAGCTCTTTCAATGAGTCTTAACTCCTGTGCAAGGAGAGAGACAAGTGTCTCCAGCAGGCCTGCTGCTGTGTAAACCTACCCATTATCAAAACCCAAAAATTCTGCTGGTGGCACCAGGCTCAGAGCCAGGTATTGATATGCTGGCTCTCTCGTTTCTTCACTCATCACTCCCAGCAGTTACAAAGATAGAGGGGGATACTATTTGTGCTCCTGATCCCTTAACCAGTTGTCCCAAGGCCCTGAAGTCTGTTGGTTGCCCTCAGACTTGTTGCTGGAACTTCATTGCTGCACACCTGAAAAATCAAGAATGGATAATAATCTGAGGGCTGTATCAGGGGAGAAGCTTTCTTTTCCATTTAATCAGGGCCCCAGGGAGACAGCAGGCTTCCCTAAGAAGTGGGTGTGGTCTGCATAGGGGGCCTTCTGTTCCCTTCAGAAGGGAGTCTCTTCTGTCAGTGACCTGGTTTTTTTTTCTTTACGGAGGCGGTTTTGATGCTGGGCACAAGCTGACTGAGCCTCAGCAATGAACCAAGTAGAGGAGCTTCTGTACCTGGGCACCCCTTCCACAGGGATGCTCAGTGCTGCTGGCCAGCACTGGGGAAAGAGCAGGGCACTCGCTGTAGTCCAGCTCAGGGTGACAATGTGCTCCCACTGAGCTCTGTCTGGGAAGCGCAGTCGGTCATGTGGGTGCAGAGCTTAGCAAGGCTGTGGCTTTCTGCTGGGTGGGTACCACCCTGGTTGAGCTGGCACTGGCAGGGATCTAGCTCCTTTCCATGTCTGGTCACTAGAGAAGCAAGAGATTAAATGTTTTATTACCATTTAAAATAATTAATGGTTCTTTAAATTGTCACACAAATTGTGATGGTCTTTTATGTTTTCACTGACCCCTTTGCACATCCTTATTGTGCTTTACCCTTGATGACCCAGACCAGCTTTGGTGTTCTGCCAGGAAAACTTACGACAGAAAGCACAGATTGCCACAGTGTAATTGTTTAATACTTTAAACAGCAGGTAAGTAAACATGGGCAAACACTTTACATGAAGGCTGACAAAAATTAGAGATGGCACTAGGTACCTTTCCACCCTCTTGTTAGACTGGGTTTTTTAATACCTTTCCCATTCTATACTGAGCCATATACATATACTCCTTTAGCCTATCTTTTTCATCATGTTCTCAGTCTAACCTCAGAATTAAAGTGTGCAAGATATTGTCAGCATTTATTTTCTGTCATACTGAAAACAAGTTGAGAAGTACCAGCCAGACTTTGGATATGTATACATGAGTTTTAATATGGGATTTGGTTTTCCTTTGAGCCTATAATTGGCAAACCCAAATGTAATGATCTTCTACAAAGTTAGTGCCACTCGGAGACTTTCTCCAGGATGATGAGTGATGCCCATCCTGGGTTACAGAAGGCAATGAAGTAACTCTTTATCAGAATCTACTTCAGTGTTTTCTTTTATTATATCAATAGCTTTAATTTTCAGCATTTTTGTATTAGTATATAAATTAACTGAAAAGCATGCAGTAGAGGAGAAAAGTTTCTTAAACAGTACTGAGAAGTTTAAAAAACCCAGTCATTTAGGCAGCATCAGGTAGACCTTTATCAGGAGCCAATGTAATTATCAGTATACATAGAATAGGTGTTTTAGCCTCCTAAAGCAGACTATTTCAAAAATCATCTGCTTCACAGTTTAAGTGATGCCTTTTGGTTTGGGCAGGTGGTTCTTTGGTCTGAAAGTTCATTGCTGATGTAGCTCTGACCCTACATTAATAAGGCTAACTGGCCATGCCAAGAACTGTATTTTTTCATTTTCAATTTTGCTTCTGTGATCCCCGACTTAATGAAAATGTTAGGAAGTAGCTTGTAGTCAGATCAATGTAAGTGGACTGTGTTCATTATAATTGGTTTCTATTTATAGAACTGTAAAACAATCTTTAAGGACAGTCTAGGAGCAGCTTGGGTTTCATGTTTTTCTAGTAGAAGCCATATTTAGACCTTGTTATTGAATTGTGATGTCAGGATTCTCAGGAATATCCCAGTTGCTGACCAGAAGATTAAAAAAAGGCACAACCCAAATTAAATGCCTGTTTTTTAATCTCTTGTGGACACTTGATTATTATTGTGCAAGCCTGATGTCAGCTTCTGTACTTTGTTAATCACTGTTCCTTTGGCTGTGATGAATAGCCCTTGGTGAGCTTATGGTTCAGTGCAAATGCTAAGTGGTTAAAGGTTCCAAGTAACCATAAGCATTTCCACCAAGTGAAAAGATCCTTTGCTGCTGCATTGATTTATACATGTGGCTTGGAGCTACGCTGTTCCTTCCCCAAGAAATTTCTGCCTGGACTTTCAAATTGAACCTAAGTAGTTGTTGTTTTGTAGTTTTTTGTTTATTCTGGGTTGTTTTGGTTTTTTTTTTTTTTGGAACTGCCTTACTTAAAAGCATTGCAAAAACTATTTTTCCAGAGTCACTTCTGGAGTTTTGGTTTTGAGATTCAAAGGTGGGTTCGTAACATCCCCAGTGTAGTCTGTCTGATTGGTTTTGCCCTTAAACTTGCTGCCTTCAGTTGTCCCTCTTGGTAAGGTGACATGGGCATGCAGCTCTTCAGCAAGCATGGCTGATATTAGCACTGACATTTTTCATTAAAATAAACACATGCAGACTTTACTTTCTAGCACTATTACTGGTTATTCCAAAGCGGTTCTGGAGCAGGTACCCTGCCTCTGCTGCAGGCTCAGCATGACTCTGCTGAGGATGCTGTGGGAAGTGGCTGTATAGCCAGTTTTAACTTGCAATACTCCATTCATGCTGAATATTTTGTGAGCTTAGCAGCTCAGTCTGGGAATGCAGCATCTGTGCTTGTGTTGTTCAGTTTTTAGAGGACTTCTTGTCATTGTCAAAAGTCTCCTGGTAAATAGTGCTGGATCAAAAGTGTAGACCTGATTATTAAATGCTGACCTGAAACAAAGGTTACATATACAAAACAGTCTTCACTAATCATAAGTTACACTGGTCCATATAAACATCTGTGTAGAAGGCATTGTTTATGGCAGGCTTGCCAACCAGAAGTCGTGACTACAGAAAATACATTCCTACTAAGAAAGAAATTACTGTCAGTAATTACTGATCATTCATCCCATTGAAAAATAAACCATTCTGCTTTTTTTCTGTATTTATTATAGAAGCCTATCTCTAATCAAGTTTATGGTGTAAGAGAGCTTCACTCTTGGTGTCAGATCTGGTCAGTCACAGTTCTAGGGTGAAGATAAATGATGCACCCACAGCATCAGGTGACAATATCTTTTATGGCTGCCCCTTTTATAGCACTATTAGGAATTCTTCTTTCAGAAAAAAAAAAAATAAGTGAAATGTTTTATGGCTGAGATGTACCTGAGTCAGGTCCTGCGTTGATCCAAGGCCAGTGATCACCTACACCACACTGTAGTGTGCTATTTTTCTGTCACTTGGAGTCAATACTAAAACCAAGCAAGTATATAAAAATCAGCTCGTTGAAGACTTGCAGAACTCATTTTCATGTCAGGAGAGATTCAGTATTTGGCATCATCTTTAAAAAATGATTGTGATAATTTGTTTCTGGAGGGTTCATTATGTTTGTTAAAAGTAAAGGATCTGGCTATCCACGCCTGTCTCCGGATGCCAACTGAAGTTCTCTGGCGAGATGAAATCATCTATCTCAGCTCAGTCCCAGCTGGCCACTGAAGCAAACCAAAACAAAACTGCTACATAATTTGATGCTGTTGACAGTGTTGTGATTGATTTTGCATTTCTCTTTGCTTTTTCTGAGGCTTTTAATGTAAGAGCTGTCAGGAAGCTGAATCCTGTATCTCAGGGTGATCTTGCAGGATAAGAATCTTGCTTGTGCCTGTGTCTCTGCATTTCAGTGTGGTTGATGTCCTTTGAGCTGCAGGCCAGCAGCCATGGAGATGGTCATCTCCACGCAAACCCAGGCTAGAAAGACAAGTATTTTAGAGATAGAGCTAGTTTTTGGCCTGCTCTCCAGAAATAGCAAGCTATGTTTTTAAAAATAATTTAAATGTTTAGTAGTAAACTGAAGACTGTGCCTCTGTGTAGAAGTAGAGAGATTTAGCAGTCCTGTAGGAGTTAATTTTGCAAACAGTACAAGCACTTTGGGCCGCTTCACCTACCCGAGTACTGAGTGTGGCTGTCATCACTGTGCTTAAAATAGTGAAAGTGATGAATCTCATGTTCTTCCGACATTTTACAGAGGAGAGGTGGCATGGCTATTGCTAGTCACTAGGTATTCACTGAAGTTTAATGCACTAGTTCATGTCTCTGAACCTGTTAAAAGCCTCTGATAGAAGTACTTGTGCCTGTGCTAGCAAGAGCTGGAGTGAGCAGTGCTCTTGAGAGGCAAATACAAACTGATAGAAACAATAGATACTGATGGAGAATTATATGAATGGGATACATGTATTTTTCAGTAGAAAGGTCTGATTGAGGTCTTCTATGAAGTTTGCCAGGTTTTTTTGCAAGGTGGTTTGGGGTGACTCCTGTAGCCAGTGTATTCAGAAACAGAATTCTAACTGTGGTGCTTTTTGGAGTAGAGGGTGTTAGACAAGAAGGTGGCACAGGGTTGTCATACACCCTTTTCCACATTCCTTCTGGCTGCAGCAGCTTGAAATGTGTGCAGAGAACAGCTGGTTTTAGTATAGGTTTCTAAAAGAAATTAGGCAGACACTACACTGCTGTTGGCCTTACTGATATTTGTCCAGTAATTCTTGATCCCTTTGGTCTGAACTGGTTGCAAGGAAGGAAACTGAAAGTTAGCCCCACCACCTCCAGTGCAGGAAAAGTCAAGGCAGAAGTCAGTGTAGGAGAGACATTGTCAAAGAAAGGGGTGGGGAGTGACCTGTCTGTCTATATGGGAAAGCCCTTGTCAGCACTTTATGATCGTACAGGATGCCACATCTTCATTGATGCTGGCAAGTCCAACTGTGAAAATCCAATCCATGTGAAATGGAGCTTCTGTATTGCCATACAGAAATCTCTTATTTTTATGACCCTTAAAACAAATGTTTCTGTTAAACTTCATCTTATTCTGGAATGTGATCTTATTGTCACACAATAAACCAACCAGCTTGCCTTGACCACAGAGCTCTGGCTTAGGACAGATGAGCAGTGCATACCTCCAGTATTGCTGAAAGGCCATTTTCTTGACTTGGCTCACACTGTGTATTCATCTGGACCTGAAATGCTGTGTGAGGTTCTGGTTACCCATTTTGGAAATGCAGAATAAGCAGAAAAGGTGTGTGGACGAATGAGAGGACCTTGCTGCAGTGTAGGACTGTTCCTGGATGAAGCGACACTAATTAGATAAATGCCTTCAACTCAAAGTGGTTTTGAGTAGGGGAGGGGAGAAACAGGAGAGTTCTACACTATCTTAAATGGTACAGAACAAGTGAACTGGGACTGATAGTATGAAAATGACATCCAGAGAAATACCTGGGCAGCAAATTCCAGCAGAAGGAAGTACTTTGTCATGCAGTGCACAACTGAACTGTCAGAGTCCTTGCCAGGATGTTGCAAGGTTGGGGGGGGAGGGGGCAAAAGTACAGCTGGATGTCAGCTATGAAAGAGAGATCCATCAATAGCTGGTTTAACTCTTTGATCCAGATGCAGTAGCTGGCTTTGGAAATATGTGCACTGCCTTTTACAATAAGCTGGGGAAAATATACTGGAGACAGCAGCACTCTACACTTGTCCTCTTTGTTATTCTTTCCTTAAGCTGCCAGTACTGGCCGCTGTTGGAGTCAGGCTGCTGGGATATACAGGTCTCTGTGACCCACTTAAGCTGTTCATGTATTATGAATAAGCTGTAATACTGATAGCTGTTTAGCAGACTCATAATGAGTCACTTGCTGTGATCCTGAAGGTCACGAGTTGTTCCAAGCACTGGCTGTTTGGGAGGCAGATGCCCTGTCATAGCCTTGCACAGATCTTGCTGGTGTTTTCCTCTCACCTGGCAAGGGAAAACTTGTATTCAGGCTTAATCAGTGTCCAATGGCATAAGATGGGCCATCACTAGCAACAGCAATGGGTGCTCTGAGGTCACATGTTGATTTTTCTTCCCTGCCTCAGTATATCCATCCTAGAGCAGGTAGTAGAAAATGGAAGGATTCCACCATGAAGACAGACAGAGATATTTTATGTCAACAATATAAAAGAATTCTGCAGCCCCCCCAGCCCTTAGCAAGTCAGATTAACCCTAAGAAACAGTGCACACTTTGTAAAGCAGAGATTTCTCGTTGGGAAATGTTGTTTCTAGCTTTTCCACATCAGCTGTGAAAACATACTGCCATCCAAGCTTTACAAAATGATTCTTAGAAAGGCCTAGGAGTGAATGCTTGGCAAATAGAAGTTTAATATATTGAGAGTCAGGCTTAAAGGCTTAATGTTATGGAAGAGAGTGTCCTAGAAGAGCCTTTTCAGAAAGCTGCCAGGGGAGAACAGTCTCCCGTGGACTTTGGGGTGTATTTTGTTGTGGGACAGCTGATGGCAGCTGATAATCTGCCAATTTGTGCTGTGGAAATGATCAACAGGTTTTTCCTGAGTAGCATGATACAGATTAAATGGGCCTGAAAACACCAGCACTGGTAATAGGAAATAGGTATTTATTTTCCTAGTGCAAGGAGCCATTTGGAAAAGGTGCCACTCTTCTGACCTTATGCTCTGGCTTCACAGATAACCCAATCCCAAAAAATTTTAGACTAGAACTGCTGGTTTTTTTATGCCTGCGAACAGCAGTAGCAGAGCTGTTTCTAGGTGGGTTTGATGAATGGCAGGCTGCCAGGAGTGGCATCCATCTTGTATCTGCGATAATGCCATGAGCAGCCTGAAAGCCACGTCTGACAGGAGAGCATCAAACCAGCTGTGCATGGTGCAGGGCTGACTGGAGAGATTTTGCAGGAGCAGGACTAGAGCTGGTGTGGCCAGGGTTGGATGGTGAGCATTTTTCTGTGTTTTCAAAGTCTTCACAGACATCAGCCTGTTGTGTGGAAGCCTGGTGTAGACCAATGACATCAGTGATGCTCTGACAGCAAGCTGGAGTCATGAGAGCCTTGGTCCTTTAGATGTTACAGGGCAGGGAAGATGGGCTCTTGTGTTGCATCTGTGCTTTGGTGCCTGTCACTTAGCTCCAGTAACCCTCCCAATAGTTTTGCCTGACCCAGTAGCTGGAGCCGTGGCTCCCCTGCAGTCCACATTGCTGTGGCTCTGTGTCCTGGCCATTCAGGTTGACGGGGGAGTAGCAAAAGTAAATGCAGGGGAAGGTGAAACAAAGAAAGGGGACTGCTATCCAGGCTCTGATCTAAGGCAGTGAGGTTTGTGGTACTGGTGGGAAGATACTCCCATGACTGTCCCCTCTGCTAGCTGCAAGCCTGTCTCTGTCCCTCCCGGGGCTTACTGTTTCATGTCCTGACTTTGATATTTCCTGAGCATGACTTTATCCTTCTCATTTCTCCATCCTTAGGGGAACGAACTTTGGCACAGTTGTCAGCAGTCACCAGAAACTGCCAAAAGCTTTTGTGCAGTAAAAATATGCTCTGTCCACGCTTCATCTTAAGGACTAAAGTCACTGCTTGTAATTCTGCACCAGGCTTCTCTGAATTTAACCTAGTTTCCACTTTGCTTAGTTTCCTTACCCTCTCTACAAGGTTGCTGCACACAAACCAGAAGCCTAGTGGGAGCTTTAAACGGTCTGCTAGCCCTCTAACATGCAGTAGTAGTCCTAAAATTTCTTAAGAGATGGGTTCGCATTTCTCTGATGGAATGTAAACCAAGGGCTGCTAATAATACAGTGTGTAAGGTCTTATTCAGATTTATATAAACCCTGAAACCTTGTCTAAAAATAGTGCCTTGTTTTGCATTCTTGAAAGCGTTCACCACACACCTACATCTGCCACAAAGTGCTATGCTGGTAACAAACTGGACTTCTCAGGAGTTGTATGAAAAGTACTGAAAACCTATTTTAATTTTATTAGTCCTGCAAAATACACATGGACAGTCATATGAAATATGATAACACTTGGAATGGACTGCAGCTGTGGTACTAGCAGGAGGCATAGGGTGTGGGAGGCATCCTAGAGAGGTGTCCATCAGAGAAGTGCAAGCATTGATTGCCTGATCTGGAGTAGGAAGGAGTGTGGGGGAGCTGGATTTAGTGAATGCTTTCAGATCAGGATGGAGTGAAAGAATAAAAACAGGCAATTGGTGTGTATTCTATATGTTATGGTAGGTTTCAAGAGAAGGGACTTTTTCTTTTAACTGTAGGGCTTGTGCTTATGACGCAAGTGTGTAAGTGGATAGGGCTCAATCCTGTAAGGTGCCAGTGCTTAATGTAGAGCTTGTAATCAGTCTTATTAGTTTAAAGCACTTAAACTCCTTCCTCCCTTGTGTCTGCTTACCATCTCTCTGAGCTGGTCTCATGGTCATGTTTTTCACTAGTGGAAAGTCTGAGGTAATGTAACCTTTGAGATACGACTGTAGCTTTAAAGTGTTTCTTAGCTTTGAGTATTGACTAGGTGATTTTGGGCTGTAGTGTGGTGCCTGTTAAAGTGTGTGGTTAATAGCAGAATAGAACTCACATCCATAGTAGTCTTAAATAGAGCATGTAGCAATATTAAATATATCCTGCAATGAGTTTTAAGAACAAGCTAAATCCATGTGGAGTGTGGATCTTTAAAGAATGCATAATCTTTGCCCCTTGCTTTTTCATGCTCTCCAGGGCTGGGAAAGCTGTCACTTCATTGTTGATACATAAAGCATCTGACATGTCTCCTGGACGTGTTGACTGCTATAGTAATGAGATTTTCTGTGGGTTTGCCCCTTTATGCCTGGTAGAAAATGGATGCACTCATTTAGCTTTTTGGAAAGGTGCTCCAGAGGAGGTGAGGATGAGGAGGTGACTGCTTTCAACTTCAGCTTTCCTTGCCTTGCATTCCCTGTCTGGTGCAAGGCAGTAACAGACAAAGGCATAAGTGATAGCTCCTGTCGATGGCATCATCAACACAGTGGTTTTAAAGTGTTTTAACATGCCTGAATAACGGCTCACACGGGTCCTGTGACCCATGGCCAGAGCCCTGAATGGCAAGTACAGGCTCAGCACCTCTGAGAGTCAGGCTCTTTACTCTTGAGCCCTATGCAGAATTTAGGAGCCCAAACCAGCTATAAGCTCCCATATTGGGAAGTTTGGATTTCTGTTTCTAAACTCATCCTAAAAATGTGAGCTTCCTATATGCTAAGAGTAGCGTTTTCATTTTTCACAAAAAGTGTTCTTGCCCCCACGTCCCCTGCTTTTGCTGCTGTAAGAAAGCTAAGCATGAGTCAGAGGAGCATGGCACCACATGCTGGAGGTAGGAAGGGTGTTGGAAAGTATCTTGACTGCTGCTTGTATCAGCACGGTCTGTAAGAAGCTGCATTTTCAGTGAAAAACTAGAAGAATGTCTGAGGGTCACCCCTCTTGAAAGGAGCCTGGATGTTCCACAGTGTCCACTGTGGTCTTTACTTCATGCCAGCGGCATGGGCATACATCCAGATTCTATCTACTACAAAGTGAGGTCTGGGATGAGAAGAAGGGATTTGAGTGTATCTGTATGTGACCCAAATTCTGAATTTTCAGCAGGGCTTTTTCCCAAGCTGATCTGTCAGTGGGAATTATACTGGTCCAGCAGTGATCCCTTGAAAAATGCTCTCTGAAGTACAGGTGTGAGCTGTAGCAGCCTACAAGTGTCTGAAGTATTTAGTGTGAGACATTAGTCACACTGAGGAGTGGCCTTGTCCAGCTGAAGTGCAGGCTTGCATGTTAATTCAACAGAAGAGACCAGAAGATACGGAAACTCTGGCTGCCTTAGTTCATCATGAGTCGCACTTTGAGGAACATGCATGACAGATCTGTAGGTCTTGCCTGAGGCTCCTATGTAGTTTTCCCCAGCTGGGTCATCTTTATTGAAATGCTTACTGGAAGTATCCCAGGACTTGTGGAAAACCTAATTCAGTGTACTTGGAGGGTCAGTCATTTGTTCTTTCCGTAGTATTTGCTTCTCTGGAGCAAACTGCTCCACCGCCCTGCTGTGGTGGTGTCCCCAGCTGTTTTCTGGGAAGCAAATTTTTTGGTCATACCTTCACCACTGTAGTTTCCAAATTCAGTTAATCTCAGTGGAAGCAGTCTTTGAGCATGGAAGCCAACCAGACACCCACGGCAGCAGAGGGAAGAGCTATTTTAAAATTCTAAAAATTAAGAAGTGTTTTTTTCACTTGCATTCCTGGGTCTTGGCCTGAACAAGGAGTAGAGGTGCCAAAATACTGCGAGAGTGTCTGTTGTTGCAGTATGTCTGTCTGAACCAGAAGCAGGAAATTCTTGTGAGAGCCTGTCTCATCAGATTGCCAGCCAGCTCTGAGCTTTGCTGGTTGTGAGTGTGAGTTCGTGAAGTGGGAATGTGGTTGAGAGAAATATTCGAAGGTAGGTAAAATGGTTCACTGGAAGTGATAGCACAGTATGTAAGTGAAGCATGGTGGTGGTTTTCTGTTTTCAACATAAAAGCAAGATGTGAATATGTGAAGCAAACTTGCATCACCCTCCTTCTTCCAGTGGAGGAGGAAATAGGGAAAACTCCGTGTATAGTTTGAGTGCTTCTCTGCCAGAACTGGTCTGCCTCTGTGCTCTGCCTTTGGGTCTCCTCTGGCTTGAAGGGGGCCAGATTCAGCCCCCTAGTTCATAACTTCCTTAAAACTTGCAGGTCAGGAATTTTTTCTTACCTTAGGCTAGACTCTGCTCTAAAACTTTCCATGTTGTTGTGTGCAGAGCTGCCTTGGCAGGAGCAGGGATGCAGACGCTGCAGTAGGGGCCCCAGAGGTTAACCCCCCTGACCAGTAGGCTTATTCCACCTTGGCTCCATTTCAAGACTATTTAAAAGACCGTAGCCAGTCTGTGCTGCCGATTTCAGCATTACTGCTCCTAGTGGAGCTGTAACAGTGGGAGACTTTAAAGAAAAAGGACATAATGGAAACTGATTAGAAAAGTGAAGAAAGTCTTGGGATACAATAAAGCATTGCTTAAAGAAAGGCAGGAGGGTGGGTAAGGTGAGCCCTTAAAAGGCATGCATTCGATCACAGCAGGGCAGGAAATAGCTTTAGGAGAATTTTTTCTTTGGTCCATTCATAACCTGGTTTGTACCTCATTAACTTTCTGTTAGTGTTTTTTTTCTTCTGAAATCCAGGGTAGCTTATTTCCACTGAAGTCAATGTGAAGAGTCATTCAGCACCAAGCACATGAATCCTTCAGTGCAGATTAAACAAGAGAAGCTTGCAGTGTTGCTTTCATCCTAAAGGGATGAGAAGCACATTGAGGATGTGCTGATGATGCGTGCTTTATTTACTCCGTTTTGGTGGAGCTACAGTAAGCTTCCCAGAGGTGCCTTTTCCAGGGTGCTTGCACCATTTTTCTGTAATTTACTGGATGATCAAATGACAACCCCTGTGAAACCAGTTGCACTGTTGCCTGTAGTTGCATTTAGCCTGTTAGATTGTTAGAACCTCCTGTTAGGTTGTTAGAACCTCCTGGTTTATGAAGGAATTGCCATAAAAGCCGCATGGTTTAAAGTGTGCCTGATAGAAAAGTGTCCAAGATCTTAAACACTTTCTGCCATTCCCTGCTTACCTAACAAATGCTGGCTTTATGAACTGTTGTTCTGCAGTGCTAAAATTGGATTCCAGGTAGTTGAAACTGTGCTGCATATTATATCTTTTAAGAAAGACAGCTGGGGTTTTGTCTTGCTGATGAAGCCTAATTTGGATGACTTTCCTCATCAAGCCCATTTAATTAAAGATTCATTACATTCTGCATAGTGTAACAGTGAAGCACAGAATTGTCCTCTGGGCAACCAGCTGCCAAAACGAAGGGATTAGCTTTGTCTAAGATAGGGTAAGAAGTTGTGGGATTAAAATGCAGCAAACAAGATGGAGGTTTGAAGCTGGGGCAGAATGGGAGGGATAGTGAAGTGTCACTGTGTGTGTCTGGGGCCCTGGAGAGAGGGTTGGGTGTGCATCTATGGGATGCACTTACCCTGCTTGTGCATAAAGAGTAGACCTCTCGCTGTCTGCTGCTTTCTAAGAAGGTTTATTGTAGACAAAAGAAAGAGGATGGACTCTTGCAGCCTTTTGCAAAGCCTGTATGGTTTGCAATCCAGAAGATGGAGAATGGAAATCCATAAAATGATCCTCTGAGTTTGCAACAGGAGCACTGGTTGTACACCAGCTGCTTGGCTTAGTTTTTGTCCCTGTATCATAACAGTGTTTATGGATGGGGAGAAGAATGGTTTGTCAAGTAGCTGTTCAGCAACAAACACTTCCAAAGACACTGAAAACCTTTTGTGAGAGGATCCTTGGTGGAGGTTGGCTCTGCACTGGGGAAATGCTTCATACAATTCCCCTGGATGGTGCAGTGGTGCCACTGGAGCATCCATTCTTGCCAAGTTGTAGATCCATCTGCTGCCCCAGGCAGCAATGAACAGTTATGTGTTGTGTTTGGCAGCAGAGGGGGGTGGGTTAGGGATTTTTTTTTTTTTTTTTTTGCTTGAAAAAGAAGATTGGATGGTTCTTATTTGTATTTGAAAAGAGGAACAGATAACTTGGAGAAGAGAATTTTGGTATAAATCTCATGAGCCTGGAAAAAATTCAAGACTGCAATTAAAAAGCTTGTTCGTACATCTTTCTGAAGTGCCTGTTCATCTTGTTTGCTCTGATCAAGAAGGAAAATCTTATATTAACAAAAAAACCATCAGAAAGCCTTCCATTTCTGGTCAGAGCTGCCATTCTGTAAGGAGCCCACTGAGAACCAACACTTATTTCTTCTGGTCCCAATTCTTTCTCTGTTGAGGTTTTTTGTTTAATTAAGTAGCCTTCGATATTCAGAGCAACAAAACAGTGGGCACAGGTTCTTCTCTGACATGAGTTTTTTGGCTCTCACTTGGTTCCTTAGCATTTGAAGGTGCTTTGGTTCTCTGCCTGCATGAGCCACCAGTTGGTGGCCAGGCTTCCCCCTGCCAGCTCTCCTTAAGCAGAGCTGTGCACCTGTAGCTTCCCTTTGCTGAGTCAGCAGGGCAGGGATGCACCATTTTCTATCTATCTAGACGTCCCAAAATGACGACTCCTAAGCTGCAGAGCTGGGGAGGAATCATTAATTTCTGTAAGAGCATTTGAAAGCTGTTGTTTCATGTGCCAAGTGTTTGTTGATGTGACACTAGAGTTCGGCTGCAATTGGGAATGGAGAGACAGAGTTATATTTTGGTTAAGTAATCAGAGCCTTCCACAGCCAGTTTCTCTGGCTGAGCTGAGGGTGTTCACAGGTTCTTCAGGAGCCTTAGGATCTCTCGGGTTCTGGTAGGTGACAGTGTGCAGGGAGCTCCATGTTACTTTTAATGCTGTACCAGTCAGTATTTGGGGTCTGATTTGGTGTAGCGCTAGCCCCCAGTAATTTGGATTAGAGGGCAGAGCATGAGCTTGTCCAAAGACAGCGCCACTGGTTTTTTCAAGGAAAGTTCATGTAGCATTTCATAACCAACACTGAAAACCCTCTGTTGGAAAGGTTGACCTGTCATACATTTTTTCTGGGATTTTCTTTATTTTATTTTTAACCAGATGCATGGAGACTACCAGTGTCCCAGGCACAAGTGCTGCTCCAGGTGCCACTCCATGGAAGAGTGGGCAGTTGGAAAATTAGGTATCCGAAACTTTTCTGGGTGTGATCTGAACTTAGAGATTTCAGTCAGAGGTAAAGGAAACACAAAAATAGTGGTTTTCTGTTGGAGGCTCTGGCACAGTACAGTGACAATGGCATCTCTGCTAGCATGAGGTTATATCAGTTGTGCTCTGTCTTGGGCAGTTTCTTACAGACTGTTGTATGCAATGGGAAATTGCCGTTCCAGGTAATATTGAAAGTTATGTGACATCTCTTAGCTTGTGGAAGTTCACTTATCATTCCCATCCCCAACTGAAAGGATCTTGTACGTACATATATGTGTGTAGATGTTTATATGTATACAGAGTGTACATGATTACGTGTATGTATGGCTCTTTTCATTGCAAATGATACTGCAGGGGTTCCTCACTGCAGGGAACTGCTCATACATGCTACTGTCTGCTGACAGTTAAGCCTGTCCTTGAGAAGTATTTTTGCTCTTGATCTTAGGCAGGTCTTAAACCTGGGACTCAGGGGCAGGAAGAGGAGTGTGCTAAATGACGACTGGAGCTAATTCTCAGAAATAGTATGGTGTTCTTTCTGCTCACCTTTCTCTTTCATCCTTCTCCCTGACTCTATTCCAGGACGTCTTGTGGAAAAAGGAAAAGTCGCTTCCGTTAGAACTGGCTGTTTTTCTTCTTTCCGTAGATGTTTTTTCACCCCTCTACTCTCAAGTTAATGGGAAAACAAAGTATGCAGTATTTCTGCTGCAGAGTTAAATATTGATGAAGATTAAGGTGCTTTAAAAGACTGAGGAAATTCATGGCTCAGGAATAAAAATAAGCAAAACTCAGAAATTTGAAAAAATGTTCAAGTGTATGAATAGCTCTTTATCTTTCCACCTTCCAGCATTACTTCCAATAAAATGTTTCAGCATCTTGATGCAACCATTCCAGTTTCACCAAGCCGGGGACAAGAAAGTGCTGTACAGTAACAGTTATGGGGGGAAAATGTTCTGTGCTGTGTTGGTCTTGGACTTCCTCAGAGTATTTTTGTTCCAGATGTTAAACTGCAATTTTTTTCAGAAGCCTTGTTAAGTTGCCAGAACATTAGATTTTTTTGAAGGATTTTCCGAACCCCAGCTGATTATCACAACACACAAGAATCCAAACTTGGGCTTGGCTTTGCTGTGCTGCAGCAGCTGCAGAAAATCTGTGCGAAAGCACAGGTTTACAGCGCCATCATCGAATGCCCTTATAGGGTAAAACAGGGAGTGAGGGAATTCTGCTCTGCTGCCTCGTGCAACGCAGGATTTACGTCAGCCATTGAGAAACATCAAGTTCCCCAAAGCACAAATACCCTCACATACACACTGTGGCCAAGGTGGTAGCAGAGCTCCCAAAAGAGCTACAGCAGAGCAACTCTGGGATGGAAAAAATTATATCCCATCTGCCTCCATCCAGGCAAAGGATAATAGTCTGCTTGGAGCAGAGGCAAAATCAGCCCCCGGTGTACTTCTAGATATGACAGGACTTTTTCTAGCTGATGGGATGTGATGGTGCTGGTAGTACATGGCACAAATTGCACGTTGGTGCTTGATTGAAGTCAAAATGCCACCTGTGACTCCCTCCCTGACCAAGATGCCTGTGCCCCAGCTCCCCCTGGCCCTGTTGCTCACATTCTTTTCAGCCCTTTGATCTAATCCTTTATGGAAATAGATGGAAAAATCTCCTAAGCTCTGTTTTGTCTAGTCAGTGTTGTCAATAGGAAACTTCTCTTTAAAAAAGCAATAAATGGATAAGCACCTTCTATTTTGTACCTGCTTCTCTCCTTACCTGCCTAAATTTTGTCTTCGTGCATTTACAGAAACTCTCAGCTATGGTGTTTTTGCACTTAATGTGTCTTCCCAAAACTTGCAGTACCTCCCCTGCTGCCTTTGTTTTGCTTTGAAGGGTCATCAGCCCATATGAGCAGAAACCTGTGACTATTCTAGTATTAAAGACAGCATGGAGCTCAATGTGTTCAAATTCCTTTCCCTAACCACAACCCTCTTTTTAGAGGTGAATTCTGCCAACCAACTTGGGTGACACACTCTTCTGTGCCAAAGAAAGCTACTTACTTAGCCAAGCCTACCTGCTGTACCTGGAAAAGGGCTGCTTGAGGCTGCCAGAACAAGGCTCCTGCCTTTCCCAGGACAAATCCCCAGTCTGCTGGTGGCTGGGGCAACACAGGGCTGCCAGGGCACACTGCCGAAGTGGTGAGCAGATTTAGCACCCGGCAGTGTTTCATTGTCTTGGGTCTGCGCCCGGTCTGTGAGGACCATGGCATTCTTTCCTGGGAGCGGCATGGGGTCAGAGGGTCTCCCACTGAATGACACCAGGTTGTCCCCTGCCTCAAGAGAGAACTGTAGAACAAGACCTATTGAAAAAAATGGTAAAGAAAAGTGGCTAAGAAGTCTGTATTTTGAAATGGGATTTTGTTTGGTGGATGCCAAGAGAGTGGCAGCTTGAGGCAGTTAAAGTAGGAAGATCAGCAGTGTCAGCTCTCTTCTGCTGTCAGTATTGATATCTCAGGGAAGGGATGATGAAAAATAGAGTCCAAAATACGAGATACGAGCAGATGCAATGGCTAAATCACCATAAAATAGACTGAAAAGCTTTTCAGGTCACCAGAGCTGAAGTTTGTGCCAGAGATCCGAAGCACCCTTTCCTGTAACAGCATTAAGATGAGACTGGGATGCTGGGAGAGGGCTGTCCTCATCTCCTGGGACCAGGCACTGTTACTCACAAGGGGTTTCACTCTGGTGTCTGGTGTGCCACAGGAAAAGCTCTGCTCGTGATTCACGCTTGTAGCTGAAAGGGAAGAGTCAGTGACTTATCCTGTGTCACTCTGTGCCCTCTCTGTGTGGGCCTAATCCCAGCAGAGCTTTTCCAGTTTTGTTTATTTTTTCAATAGTATTTCGTAAAGGATTTGCTTGAGTCTGGTTTAGTGTAGGAAGATGGTCACATGGAGAGCATAGAGGAAACTCATCCAGAGGAAAATCTGAAGCTTGGAGTGAAAAACTGGTCAAAGAAGGCAGAAATTTGACTGTAGAAGTACAAACAATCTTGTCTGTGCTTTGGCAGCCTGATCCTCAGCTGGCCTTTGGAGGGCGATAAAGAGAGGATGGCAATGAGTCAGGATAGATATTTGCACTCTGTCAAGGTCCTTCCTGTTATTCCCCTCTGACTCAGGGATTGCACAGAGATCTCTAAATACTTTACATGCCAGTGGCCCCTGCAGCAGTAGGCGTGAGATCAAGCTCATTTTTTAATCAGTGTGACTCTGGGCAGACTACCCCCACTAGCATCCTCCAGACTCTTCCTATTTGAGAGCAACGGAAACAGAAGTCATCCCTTATTTACACAAACTGATGGATTTGAACAGTTCTTGAAAGGTACAATTATCCTAATTAAGTGAAAATAACCACCGAAAAGTCTTGATCATCTTAAAATCAAGATGTTGCAGTTCAATTGTATTTCCAGACTCGGGCAAGCTGCTGGAATGCATGCAGTTCAACTTTCCTCTATGATATAATAGTTTAAAAGAGATCAGGGTACATTTTACCATAGTGTCTAGCAATGTGAGTTTATTCAGACTTTTGGCAGGCAGTTCTGCACACTCTTGCTAAAACTGTGAATCATCCATTGTTGGCTGATTGCACTCTAGTTGCTAAGAGATCTGTCAAGTGCATACTAAGGCTTAATTCTACATTTGCTCTAAGAAGGGCTAAATGTATTAAATTGGAACATGTCACATCCTTCCTAAACAAGTAATTAAGGCACTGCTATGAGCCTGTCTGATGGAGAGAAAAGAAGGACCTAGGAACAGCTGGAAGATTTAACTTGTGTTGAGGTTGGTCTCTTCTGTCTGGGACTAGACTTATTGCATGTTGGATTTTCACAACCTGATGCATAGTGGAAATAGAAAGGGGAGGGAGACATTAAAAAAATAGAATTTGCAAAAGAACTTGTTTTTCAGTGTCCTTATATAAACCTCTTAAAATGATCTAATGCTTTTTCACAAAGTGTAATTTTTAGTAATGGAAAGACAATACGTCAGTGTTTCCCAAGCTGCCTTGCCCCTCACCCCCTCCCAAATGAACTCTACCACTCACACTGCTCCTCCCCAGTTATCCCATTGCTTGGATGTGTTGCAATATGTATTGCAGATGCTGTGTGCTTTCATTCAGGAGTGTACTTTAATACTCCTGTTTACTAAGTACACCAGCAGAAGTGGTGAGTAAGTGGTACTATAAGGTATCTTTAACCACCTTGTCTGTCCTAAATAGCCACAAGCTTTTCCAGGAGACCTTTTACTACCCGCAAGGAGAAAATGGATCCATTTGTCAGCAGTAAACAGAGCACGTCGTCTGTTTCTGTGAACGTACTCCTGCCTGTGAGAGGATGTGTGGCAGCAATTAAAAAAACAAAATTAAATTTTAAAAGTTCATTAGTCAAGATTTTTAGGCTCATCTGTTCCTAAAATTACATCATTTGCACTGACATTAGCCATGTCCAGAAAGTGCCTTATTTTCTCACCAGGCTCTGTATCTTCTACCCCTTCACCGAACAAGAAGAAAAAGTCATGAAGTTATGGTGTCTGCCAGTATTTTCTGGTATCCAGACTAGCAGTGAGCTCCCAGGTTCAGCATTTCACCTATCACCTCCCAGATCTGTGCTGTCATATTGGGGTTGGGCTATTTGCTGCCTATGGGTGGCCTCTGCTTGGGCTCCAAAGAAGGGAAAGAATTAAACACAATCCTTGCTTAGTTATCTAAATGATAAATTATCTTCCTTTTAAAAATAAAGACACTATCCCTGCATCAGCCATGGCTAATGGCTTGCTTATACAGTGCTTCTAGGTGCTGTATTTTGTCAGAGCTTGTTACTGAATTTCTCTTCCTTGCATAGGTCTTTGTAGACATGATTGAAGGCTTTTTAAATCCTCTCTTTGATCATCTTTGAAACAGATTGAGCTCTGTGAATGCTGTTTGATAGGGATTTTGGAAATGATGCATTCTTTCTGTCGGCTCCTCTCCAAGCTGCTTGTGGCTGTTGGATGTTCTGTGGGGCGTGCATGTGGTACTGGAGAGGAGCTGTGGCAGCAGAGGAGCTGTGGCAGGGGCCCGCATCGGGATGGTGGATCTGTCCCTACAGTGTTGCCCTGCTTGTCTGTCCAAAGACGTCTCTTTAGTTGTAGGGTAGTGGTTGGAGCCCACATGCAGACAATGATCCTCTGTGGTGGCTTGGCTTACAAAACTAAACAGATGGCCCATCCCCTGACTGTGGCCTGAGGCCCTCGTGCTAGCCAGGCAGCCTTCGCAGTGGCCATATGGCAGTGTGGGTTGGTCGCCTGTACCTCTTGTGCTGTCCCTGCCTGTGACCTGGTTTGCTCAGAGTTTAACGCTTCCTTGGTGGCTGGCCAAATGATGATTGTGTGCCCTCAGGCTATTTCTGTGAAACTTGAGTGACCTTGCACTGATGGGATTCTGTTTGAAATGCACCTATTCAGCAATGATTTTCATTCTCATCAGGTCTTGAGACATGTGAAAACATTCTGCTTGCATACCAGCAGCAGTGTCCACTTGTGTACAGCTGAACCTGGTACATCGGTGCTAGCAGTACTAGTTATGGTCACTGTTTCATCTGAAGCTCTTTTAAGCTAGATGAGATTGACTTGCTGTAAACACATGATGATTGGTAATAATTGGTTTTTTCTTCTATTCCTTATTACTCCCCTGTCAGTTATTTTGCAGATTTTTCTCTAGCGTTACCATTAGGCTGTAAGGATGATGAACACTACAGAACTCTTCCTTAGGTAGAAATCTTCCTCAGTTACTGTTTTGAAAGTGCTGGTTAATAACTGCTGTGTAATGTCTTCCTGTATTATGGATGGGATGAAAATTACTCTTTCTAATACTATCTGAATATTTAACTGCCTTTTTACCCATGCAGAGCAGAAATATTTCCCTTTTTGGTGTGAATATTGAAAGTTTCACCTTTTCCAGGTAGTCATGAATCAGCACCACTGTTGCTCTTCCTGTTACTCCTAAGGTGGGGAAATGAAGGAGGGAAAAAAAGGGTTTTCATGCATATTGATTCTGCTATCCAGAGATTTTTGCTAGGTCCTTTTGCTTTTATAAATTCTCCTAATTTCTGCTACATTGCACTAAAACTTGCCATAATTGTTTTGGGGTTTATATCTGATTTAATTTCATGTTTTTACCAATTAACTTAGACTTTATCTCTGATCCTTCATCTAATACAGCATGCTTTTTCACATGTGAGACTGGGTTTTCTGGACATTTAATGACATTTTCTTAAAGCTGCTCCTAGGTGTTATGTATTTTTAGCATGCAGATTAGCTGCTTAGTGATTTAGCTCAACTATTTAAGCTTTGTGAAAATAAGGCTTTTGAAAGTTAGTAAGTCTGTGTGTTATGTAACTGCTTTTACTTACTAGGAACATCCATTTTGTCTATTAAATCTGTCACTTGTTTGGTGTGTTTTTCACTTCATCACTTGGTCTGCAACTGAAAGGGCACAGAGTATCATCTGTATTGTGAACAAATTATCATGCCTTTATAATATATTATCCTCTGACCATGGGCTAGGTTTTTCAGGAGCATCTTCTTTCTGGTCATTGTAACAAGTGGTTTCTGAGGGAGTAGCTATATGTCTTCCAGGAGAGCCAACGGAGTATTGAGAACACTTGATGTGTTCCGGTATGTTGGAGACTTGCTTCCTACCTTTGCCCTTTTTTTCAACCTGTTACCTGCTGAAGTGGAAGCTGAACATGGAGCAGGCCAAACAAAATATGTTTGTTTTGCTCTGACCTCGCAGACTGTACTTTTTTCTTCAGCTTCTTGTCACTGTTGCATAACTAGTTAGAACTTTCTTTTCCTGGCCAAAACAGGTAGGAAAACAGGATTTCTATATTTTCCCTGAGCTCTTAAAACTTGTAGGACATGAAAAGCATTCAGCAGTAGGTAGAGACAAGTTTTAAGCAGTGGTAACATCAACAAGGAATACAGCAGTCATTATTTTCCCAGGTTTCCACCTCATTGCTTGACTTCCAGATCTGTAAGAGTGCACAGTGTGGAGTCACACTGGTCAGCAGAAGACCCTTCTTAATGAAGGTGCTAAAAACACTTGCTGTACAGCTTATGCTGTGGTCTCTGAAGTGTAACCCAGTGAGTGTAAGGAGTGAATGAGGAGCTCCTGAGCTGTCTTCCTTACCTGGGGCTGCATAAATAGCAAGTTTTAAAGCTATTTTAAAAAAATACTTGTTCTTCTCCAGTATGCTTGCAGGAGATGCACTGAGTGCTCAATGCCACAGTCAAAGGCAGCTGTCCACAGACCAGGTGCTCATGTTAATGTACCCTGTGCTTGCAACCTGGTGCAAGCATTGTTTCCCTCCTCCTAGGCTGGGTGACAGGGCATGTACACAACTGAGTCTCTTTGGTGGTGGGCTGGGGCTTGCCTGTCTGGGGCTGTGGTCCTCAGGGAGGCTCAGCCACCTTATTACAGCAGTGATATCTTCCCCAGTGGATCAAGGAGTCCCCAGTAGCCCAAACCAGAAACAGCTGCCTGGTGCTCCTAATGGCAGGAGTGCAATCAGTGGTTTTCATTTAACTTTTTCGTGAGTGACTGTTGTTCCAGCCCCAAGATCACCTTCTGTTTGCAGCAGGTCCTGAAGGTACCTGCAGGCTCTGGCATCGTCCTTGCCTGAGAATGCTACAATTACAAGCTGTCAGATTTTTTCCACACCTCTGATGGTGTTGATAACATCTGGTGAGGTAGTAGTTTCCATTTGGTTACAAATACAGAAATTTCAGTGTTTCCCTTTATTTCTGTATGGTGGCGAAGTTGTGTAGGACTGTGTGGGGAAAGGAAAAGCCATTAGACTGACTATAAAGTAATACTGGAGTCTGATGTATCATCAACTCTTGACTGTTATTCCAGCAGATGTGCTCCCTATTCGCATGTGAGTCTGGAAATGGGCTGATATCACCCTGCATCCGTCAGTCACGGCACTGCTGCCTGCTCTGTGCAGTGTGGGTTTGTGCCGAGCTCCCGCGTGGCAGGTATCACTCCAGACATGGGACCTGTGGGGAGGATCACGGTGTCACCATGTCCCCCAAAGCACAGCTGGCAGCAGGCAGGAGGGCAGAGCGTGGATGCTCCAGAGTGTAATCTAATCCCTTGGGATCATTGCTGCTGCTCAGCAAAGGGCACTGACTTGGGTGCAGCGAAACATGGGCATGTTCTACCTCAGATAGAGAAGGTGTAATTAGGAAATGCAGGTCATCAAAAGCAATTAGCACAGTGCAGTGTAGCTGGGAAGAGTTCTTACTGTATTTACCTCCTCCTTAGGGTAAGTAGCTCTTACTAAAGAATACTCTAAGTGAAACCCTCATTTCTAAGATGCACTTAAAAGCCTGCAGAGAGATACTTCCCTCCCAGAATAACTATTGGCAAAATGAAGTAGTCAGATACTGAAGAAGCTGTGTCCACAGTGCCCCAGGAGTGGGATTGGTGAGTGAGTGAAGGAGAGAGGGCTCAGTTTGCAGAAGCACATCTTTTTAAAGGAGCATCATTGTGTTAGGAGTCTCACATCTAGTGTCTTTCTACTACAAGAGCTTTAATGAAGTGGAATCTTTGAACAGTTGCTTTTTACTTACCTGTTACTTTTGCTTTTCCTCAGGTTTTTTTTCTGTCCCTTTGCGTTACAAACTTCCCTTTGTTTAAATCCACTTGTATTTTATGCATGAACAGTGGAAGATGTTTCTACAGTAGCAAAGTGCAGACTGAGTTGCAAACATGGCATGGAAATTTAGTTTTTTAAAATGTAACACTGTTTCCACCCCCGATTTCACTGTACCATGAAGCTGAATGCAATATTTTGCTTTATTGAAAGAATGTGGTCTCAGGATATGTGAAAGTGTGCAGCAGCTTGTTTGGCAGGGAGAGGAGCAAAACAATGAACCTCATTGCACCTGTTAGTGCTCTTAAAGTGCTTTCCTTACACCGTGCAGACATCTGTGTTCTTCACTTATTGTATAAAATGTAAAGGGACATCTTCAGTGGGGGGAAATTCATCCTCTTCTGTCTGCCTAGAGCTCAGGTCCTGTATTCAGGTTTGCCCCTCCTAATTCCCACCTGCAACTAAATGCTCTCCTGACAAATCTGTGTGGAATTGCAAGCATCATTAATGGAGACAATCAAAGCAACAGTGTCCTCTGAGAGTTGAAATGGCACTGACTTGAACTTACAATAAGCACCTAAGCAATTTCTTTTTTAAGAAGCAAAAAGGTATATTATAAACTAGGTTTTGGATTGAAACTTGCTCAGTACTCATCCATCATTGAGTATTAAAAGGATGTGTGCTGCATGTTTAAAAAATTGTTTCAAATTCTCTTCCCATGTGCCTATATTGCAGAAATTGGGCAAATTGTTTAAATGTCAGTGCTTTGAAACTCATGTAGACTTAGAGGTATTTAAATGCATGGAGGCCTTGAAGGAATTCCTTTGGCTTGTACTTCATTAATATTTATTGCATAGATCAGGGCTGTGTAGATCAGAGTTTGTGTGTGCCCCCCTTTTTGGCTGGGTGAAACATGAAGGGCAGGTGACTGTTTGCCTTTTCCAAGGATTTAGATGTTTGTCATAAATAAAATATATGCAGTTTTTCAGGACTGCTGCTGCTGTATCACTATGTCCAAAGTGGTGCTCGATCACAGGGCAGACATGTGCATTTCACAGCACTTGCAGTGGAAAGATTTTGGAGCGGCTTTGGGAAGGCTCCCGTGCTCCCTCCTCAGGGCTGAGGCCGTGGTTCCGTATCTGGTAGGTTGTTGTCCTCTCTTGGGCAGGAGGACTGAATGTTGTCACGTAGGAGGTTTAATCACCATAAACTCCGTGTTCTGTCACTCTCTGGTCCTGTAATTTTCCTGAGCAACAGTGTTGCAGGTCCCCTGAGACATTAGTGGGGGAAGAAGGGGAGGAGGGGTTTGAGCTGACTGGCTAAAAGTAGGAGTTGAGTTTTTTAAGTCCTGTGTTAATGCAATTAACACGTACGTTGCTGTGAAGGTAGTCTATGTACAGTTGTTGATGTTTTAAAATTAATTATTGCCTGTAGTTTCATGGCTTAAAAATGCAAAAGGTGAGGAAAAAGCATGTACTGCAATCCTTCTGGCTCCAGAGGCACAGGAGGGTGAGGGATGTCCTGGCAAAGCAGCCCAAGAGTTGGCATTGTCCCTCTCTGCATTTGCAGGGTGTCAGAAGCTTCTGGGAGCTAGAGGCTTTTCTCAGCCCAGTGCTGTAGGCTGGGCTGAACACGTGGTGAGACTGCAAGGAAAGGCAGGGCAATGCATTGATAAAAGTTTCTTTCTCTTAAAAGAGACGGCACCAGCTGCTGTATCTTGCACGTGCTCTTCATGTTTTACTGCTTGCTGCTTTATCCTTGTTCCCTCCTTAAGACTGTAAGCCTCAAATGGGAAGTTGGTGCCGAAGCAGTACTTGGAAAACTGGCTCTTTCTTTCCCATTGTCGCTGTGAGTTCAGGGAACAGTAGCCAGAGATGGGCAATTGCTTATGCTCACTGCATATTTTTCTTTAATAATTTATTAAAACTTGTCAGTATAGTATTTGGCTGCTAAAGGTTATTTTCAGGTTGAAATGTCCCACTGTGATGGTCAATTTGATTTCCAGTTTGAGTATTTATATTGAGATATATTACTGACAGTTTAAAATCATTGGTGTATCTTCAAGGATTTAACTCCATTTCATGCATACGAGCAAACTTCCATAATCCTCCTGGCATGACACTTTTCTTACCTGCCTGTGGAAACCTTACTAGAACTAGCTGGGAGATGGAAAAGGGTCAGAAGTTAAATTTTCTGCCATTATTGTTGTTATATATGTCTAGACACTTCAGGGCACTCTTGCAGGATGTGTTAGCATAGCTAAAATACAGCAGACAAGTCAACTTCTCTGAAAGCGTGAATGAAACCTATTATTAGAGGGGAAAAATGCTGGGTTAGTATAACCTCTGCCCGTGGGGCCCTTGTTATAAAATAACATGGGAGCAACTGGATGCTCCTGCATGAAAGGCTGCTTACTGAGTGAATTCAATGTGAAGAAAAATATACTTTGTTGCCTCTGATGATGGCCGATGCTCCTCGGGCTGAATTGGCTCCAGAGGGAGCCAGGACTGGCAGATGCCCTCTGGAGTAATTGCTTCTGCTCCCTGCTCATCCTTGGTCTGTGGCAGTGGAGACGTGGTGGCAACCACTGGGTCTTGTCTGGAGCTTCCCACCAGAGAGACTGAATGGGATCAGATCTTCATGATGATGATTCTTGGCCATTTGTGCAGCCAAAATCTGCAGGTTGGTTCCCGCATACCTCAGAGAGATGATAGGAAGAGTCAGAGCTAGTTGGTGATGATGCTTGCCTCCTGGGATGGAGCCAGTTGGGAGCTGCTTTTCAGTAGTGTTGGGTTAATCAATATAAAATTAAAGCTTTTAAATACCCTCTGAGAAGGACACTGATATGCTTTTCAGTGTAAAAAATTACAAAACTTGGAGCCTTCTTGGTACAAGGACATGTGCACACAGCAAGATTAGGAGACAATGGCAGACGTGCCAGCAGCTTGACAAGTAACTGCGAGGAATCTAACAAAATCCGTTTTAATGCCAAACAAATACTCTTGAAGTTTTTTCCTTAAGTTCTTTATATTTGATTGATAAAATTAAGATTTAGTGAAGGGAGGATGAAACTAGTTCCTGAACTGCAAACTTAAATGAAAATTCATACCAGACCAAGCTTGGCTGAGCACTAGGGAAGCTGGGAGGTGCTCGTACCATTTACCACTGTGTTCAAATTGTGGGCACCTTGTTCAAGAAGCTGCAAAGCCCCACGTTTCCCAGTTGAGGATATTTAATTATTTTTCATTTTTCCTTTGAAAAGAGTTCCCTACCTTAAAATAAGCAGAGTATCCTTGCCAAAGATCTTTCAGCCTCTTTAGAATAGGGCATTTAGATTACTGGGGACAAAGTGAGTGTCTTGAATGCTCTGTGTCAAGGCACGAACAAATGGCACAGAAACAGTAGTACAGTACAGAGTGAAACCTGACAACTTGGTGTTAAAGGAAAGGAATGCTACTGTATGGTTCGATTGTGATCAACTTATCTTCAAGTGGGTTTATTAGCAATTTAATGGAATATTGGTTATTCAAGAGCCATAATAGCCCTGGTTGAAATAACCCTTCTGCACGGTTTTCCCATACCCTGTGGAATGAGCAGAATGTGACAGTTGAGCTTTCAACAGGCTTCATGAATTTTAAATACTTTTCAGCTGTAAAATGGGGCACATGGCGTTTGGTCAACGATGGACAAGGAGCTGGCAGCCACTGAGGGTATTATGGGATATTGAGTGTCTGGGAGATAATGAATGCTTGGCTTATCCAGGTGCATTCTTGGCCTGCTGTGCATGTACAGACAGAATGGAATATATTTCGCTGTCCAACATTTAACAATTGATCATTTTGTAATTGTAAGCAGAAAGTATTTAGAACATTATTTTCTCAGCATGCCTGTGTACGACTTAAATTTCATGTCATCATCTTTATCTGGCAAAATCTTCTCTGTTTTTCAGTAACAATGCATTCATGCCACTCAAACTTTTCCACTAACCTGATTTTATGCTTAGTGGATCTTAGAGAGTCTATTCTTCTAGTGACTTTAAATCTCCATCTTTTTAAGCATCCTTTTTTTTCCCTGTGAATTTTTTAAACCTGACTGAAATTATTTCCACTTGCTGTGGGTTGAAATTTCAGCCCAGCATTTTTGTAGCAAGTGAGCTGGTTGCTGGCTTCTGCTTTATGGGAAATAGTGTCCTTGTATTTTAAAGGCTAAATGGCACAAGAGGGGAAGGGGAAACCCAGGCATGTTTTACTTCTGGTGAGCTGTGTACAGTGGTTCTTATGTGCTTCAGTTCTGCTTCAATGTTAAAGCACACCATGTTCAAAGGACAACCAGATTAATTGTCTTTTTTAACTGTATGTACCTG
Source organism: Coloeus monedula (assembly GCF_965178545.1). NCBI lineage: Eukaryota > Metazoa > Chordata > Aves > Passeriformes > Corvidae > Coloeus > Coloeus monedula. The sequence continues at coordinate 17,636,800 of NC_138789.1, forward strand.
GAAGAGGAGGTTGCTGCTTGAATTCCTGAGACCAGTCAGACTGGAGCTCCCCTCCTGCTTGGCCTAGAAGCTTTTCTAGGACAAGAAACCCTAGAGGCCACCTGCCTTATTCTGGTTTTCCTGCATGTGCCAGTCCCTCTCTCTGCTGCCCTGGTCCAGCTTTTTCCATGTTACCTCTCCCCTATGAATCCCTGGTGGTACTGTGCTCACCCCAGGCTCAGGTCACTCTCTTGCAGCAATGGACACTCCACACCAGGTACATCAGCACATCCCTTGAGACTGTTTCAGTAGTAGGGCAGTAAGTGGGTTTGGATCCATAATTAGCAGTGTGTGGGCAGTAACAAATGGGGTCATTATCTCTGCGGCCCTTTCTGACCTTTGTGGTTCATAAAACCCCAGAACTCTGCCAGAAACTGCACCTGCTTGGCGCAAGCTTTGGTTAAGCATGAAACTGTCTCAGAGCTGCAATCTAGAAGCATTAGTGTGGGATCTGTGTATCAGGAGAAACTAACAAGTTGTCTTCTCCTTGAGGATACAGCTTGGGAGTACCTTGTTGTTCTTTCTTGTCCCTCCTGTGGCCTTGTTTGATAAAAAATGGTTGAGCATTGAGGACAAACTGTGCTGGCTGTGTGCTGTTTGGTATTCTGGCACAGCCACTGAGCCACTAGAGCCTGATTGACGCTACTGTGCAACTGCCCCACCCTCTGGGAAAGGGCCTGACCTTGGACCTTCATGTTGGCAGAGTGGCAGGGTATGATCAGCTGAAACTCCAAACAACTTTTCCTGGGTGTTGTGATGTTCAGCCTGGTTTGGTGAAGTCATGCTCAGATTACTCAGAACTGAGCAGTCCGGATGTGATTTGTGTGGGTGTCTTGGGAACACCATATCCACCCATGTCATCCAGGAGCATGCTGCTGTGCAGCTGGCAATCCACTCTGGGACCGGGCTGCTGCTGGTGTCTACCTTTTCTCCCCTTCTCAAAAGAGGCAGTGGGATGGACACAAAGACCTTCTGGGGGGTGCAAAGGGAGATTGACTGCCAAAGCAAATCTGTCAGCTGGCAGAGGTGGGAATGGCAGGTACAGAATGTCCTTACCAGGGTGTGCTGGTAGCTGTTTGTAGGACAGAGGTAACCTTTTTTGTCTTGCACTTGACACACTCTTACTGCATGACCTTCATTGAGTAGCAGTGATGGAGTGTCTTGGTCTTCTGCTGTTTTCCTGATGACTTTTCAAGAGCCAGGGCCCTTTCTGGTATCAACACTGGAAACGTGAGTTAGAAACTCTACCACAACCCATATCCTACAAATTTCTGAGATCAGTATGCACAAGGGTGTGTATCTGACCTACTTAAAGCAAGAAGACAACCAGTAGTGGGTTTTTCTTCTCAAAACCCCTCAAAACTATTACAGCACTGCTTTATTTTCTTTGAAGCCTGTGCAAGTCCAGAAGGACAGTGCTTATCATCGAAAGGAGACAGACTTCCCTCATGTCCAAACGGAGCAGATTCAGGCAGGCAAGAACCTGGACAGTGACCAACACTGGTATCTGGTTTTGCAAAACTGAAGTCTACCCTTTCCTGGCCCCGGATTTGTCCATCTCTATTTATAGCCTTTACTCAGAACCTTGCTGAAAAATGTATTATATATTGACAGTGGCACTTTGTGAACTCAGAGCTAATGGCTCCAGAAATAATCACCTTTGAGATTATAGTCTAACTTTTGCATTTGTCAGGTCTGACATTTGCTTTGCACAGCTACGAGTGACTGTTAAAACACAATGAAGTAAAGTCTGAAATACGCAGTATTTGTGATTTAACAAGCTGGAGAAATAGGTGGTGGATGTAAACTTTCAGGAGACAGTGCAGTAGTATGTCTTGGACTGAGAGCCCTTTTTGTTAGAGCTGTGGTTGGTCTCTGGAGAGCAGAGCTGTGAGCATGTAGAGCTGGCTTAGAAACCTCATTTTGTCTCTGGGTCATTGGATGGTCTTGTGCCCTCCGAATCTCTCTGCATCCTTTCATTTAAGACAGGGCTGGAGGCATCTTCCCCCTTTCACCAAGAGCTTGGAGACAAAGGCAGATGGGTCATTGCAGTCATTAGAAGATGCCTGATTTGGTACCATCCACAGCTTCTGCCAAGCCCCAGCTGTGCCCTGCCCATGGGGCATTTTGGGAGCCTGAGTGGCGCCTCGCCCGTGGCTCCACCACCCAGCTCTGGCACCCCAGGGGAAAAGCTGCCCTGCTCTTGGCAGGTGTGAGATGGTGGCTTGCAAAATCATTTTCCTGTTTCCACTATCTTTAGGAAAGAGAATTTCTTTCTTACTGTCAATAACATAAATCCTGTAATATGGTTAGTGCACAGGAGACCAGTAAATAATTAAGGAAGCAGCCTATGTTTAGAGTGCATCAAGTACTAATATAGAGAAGGAAAAAATCCCTGCACATCAGTTACAGTAATTGGTGGAAGGCACCAGTCCAAAGGGTAATGAGCTCCATTTTTAAAGCACAAGGAAATTAGATTTTTATAAATGTCAAACGCAGTTATTGTCCTCCTTCCTTGAAACAGAGCTGAGCTGGCTGGAGCCCATTGTCTCTCAATCAGCTTTGCTATGGATTAGACACATCCTGTCTCACACCAGGAATGTGCTTATTAGAAAAATATCCCTGCACAAAGCATACAAGCTTTAACACTCAACCCATGTACTAATGGATACATGTACAATAAAACCCAGTATAGTGTTACAAACCTTAAGCTGACCTGAGATAATAAGATACAGAAATCTGAAAGGATACAGATGAGTGCTCTCTTTGTGTGCAACAATTTTGACTACCTGGGATTTTAGTTTTCAAATAAAGGAGATAAAGTGAGGGAAGATGACTTTTCCTCTTGGCTGCTTAATAAAAAAAGCAAGCAGTAAGTCTTCTTCAAAGTGACAATGCTTGTAATCAGGTTGTGTCCAAATATTTTGTGTATTTTACTGGTGTCTCCTGGGTAGCTGGGGTTTCACAGAGGACTTTGTTGACCCACTGTTTTTCAGTTCTTTCCTGGAAAAAAAAGCAAGAGGTGGTTATTTGTTTATACATCAAAGCTAGCTCTGTGAATTAGTCTTTCATTCATAATGAATGAAAATGTTGCCAATATGTGTTAAGACACCACACTTCAGAAAATGGCTATCAGTTATTTGGGGAGAGTAAAATGTGAGGAGAATAGAGGGCTTTGTAAAATAACCCCCTTTCCTACATCCCATTTTTAAACATCTTACTTGAGGATAACAATCACTTGTCCATCTTTAGCTAGAGATTGTATCTTTTTTCCTCTCTGTAGGAGAAAGTAGCACAATCCTTCATGATGTGGGAGGGTTTTAAGGATGGAGCCAAGCTTTAGATTCCCTCTTGCAATGATGAGATGCAGATCCAGGCTATTTGTGTGATCCATCCTAACCCAACTCTGAATGCTGCAACTGCTTTTTCCAAAGTGGTAGTGTGTCAAACACATTCCATGGACGTGCTGTGTTGGACACCCTGCTCAGGACTGCTGCAGGATGGCTTCAGAGATAGTACAGTGGGGATCATGCGAGTCTGTCCCCTGTCCCCTGTTTCCTCTAGGAAATGCAGCAGATGGGCTATTCAGTCCTAGTTTGTTTTTCTGGAATCTGTTATTTACAAGTGTGGTTCTTTATGGTTTTTTTCAGTTGCCTTTTTAATAATGTCAAGTTTTCCCTCCAGTCTTCTTCATCTCAGCTTATGCTTTTTTCATTTCTGCTTCAACTGATTGAAGCTTCTGGTGTTGCCTGTAGGGGAAAAAAAAAAGAGTAACTTGAGACTTCTATTTTACACAAGCAAGGGATATTGAAAGATATTCCTAGCATGCACGCATCAGCAGACATGTGAACAGCACTTCCCAATTAAAACTATAAGAATTTCTACTGGTTCTTAAAGTCCTTGCTAAACAGTGGTCCATAGCTTGAATCCATTAACACCCATCATGGAAAAGTGATCCAGCTATTTATATGGCAGTCATTTTATTTATTTAAATTTGGTTTTGTAAGCTAAAATGAACCCAACTGTTGGAGGAAAACAACGTGAGGATCTTACAAATATCTTTAAAGCCTCGGACACAATGAAGCAAATTAAACTAGTTTTCTGTGACTTTGGACAACTTTTAGTTCTGATAATTTTCCTTAATGTCTGTGCTACAGCTGCATCAACCCCTGTAAATTAAATAAAGAAACAATTCAAGGCATCTCTGATGTAGCCTGGTAGTTAAATGGTAATCAGCAGCTGGTGATTAAAACATCCATATGACTCAAATCACAAATCCAAAGTCAGCATTTACATTCCACTAGCCTCATTAGCTAGGCACTTTAGTTAATTGGTTCTCCAGTGCAAGTGTTACTAGTTGGCCATTCTGGCCCAGGGATGTGAAGTGCTGCTGCCTCCCTGCCTGCCCTTCCCTGGGGAGCTCGTGCTGCCCTTGCTTGCTGCAGTGGTGTCTCTTCTCAGCCTGGTTTGCAATGCTCAGGTGAAAGCAGGTTTCCCACTTGCTAAAGGGAGCTCACACCCACATTGGTGACTGGTGTGTGTTTCATCACAGCAATTGCTGCCCATTCCTGGTCCCTTTAGGTCTTCAGGAAGCCTTGGGGCTTGAGCCTGCCTTGAGCCTTCACATGAGGCACCTTCATGTAGTGTCTGCAGGCTGCCCAGGTTTTACACCTCTTTTCTCTTTCAGATGTTTTTCTGTGGTCCAGAGAAGCTTTTGTGTCTCCCCACAGAATGTGGGTATGGTAGTCCTCTGCCACAGTAACATCCACAGCTCTGCTGATGCTTCTACTTCTGGAGACGTGGTCAGGGAGGAGGGCAGGAGTGGTCTGGGGAGCAGGTGCATGGCAGGGACAGCCACTGGCTTGATTTCTGCTGTAAGCCCAGAAAACTTGTGTTGGGAGCACCTGCTCAGCAGCACATCTCCTAAAAGGGCTTTCTCTTCTTGATATTTTGGCTTTGGAAGCTGCTGGAGGTCACAGATTAACTGGAGATAGGTGACCATGCAACAGGCTGGGTGAACCTGGTTTTTCTTGCCACTTGGCTTTCTGCCTTAATCCCATGTGATGGTTTTATTTATTTATTCTAACTGCCTGTGACCAGTGTCCCAATTGTGAGTTTGCTTGTCCGCCTCATGTTGGCACAAAAGAGTGAATCTGTGTGTTCTTGGAGTGGAACCCTGCTTTTATAATGCTGCATCTCCATTACTCCATATTAAACAATTGTTTTCTTCTTTGGAGTCTGTTGACTTTTACGTGTGTACCACCTGCACAGTAAAACCCACTGGGCTTCACAGACAAAAGAAATCATTCTGCTATAAGCATACAGATGTTATAAAATGTTGTCATGTTTGTGCAACAGCACTTTTCCAATATTACCTCAGCTGTTCCCCATTTATTTTAAAACACCACATGGGTCCAATCCTCATTATAAACCTAATTTTAAAGAGTGCTGGAGATACAGCAACAAGACTAAGAAAGATGAAGCCTTTCTACTAAGCCTGGAGACTCTCGAGTGCCAGGTTTCTGCCTGAAGTCATTTTAGCATCAGGTGAAAGAGGAGCAAAAAAGAAGTGTTAATTGTAAAAGGCATGCTGCAGGCTCATTCCAGGCTGCATGCCAAAGCCTTAGATGGTCTTTTGTGTGGAGAGGATGAATCCCTTGGTATCAGAAACCCCTGGATACAGTTCTGAGTTGCAGTATAACCCATCAGAGTTCTTCAGGTGGCACAAAGAGCTGCCTTTGTCCTTCACAGGTCTAAACTGAGGCACCTACTTTTAACAGTGTGCTTGTTCAGGGTTTTTTCTCTCAAGTGTCTGCAGAGTGAGAAGATGCTAGAGAAGAAAAACTTCCAGAGAGCAGATCAGGCTTGGATAAGGTGCTGCTCCCAGTGTATTCCATGCGGACGTACATCACCTGTCCTGACAGCCCATGGGGACCTGCTCTTGCCTTTTGAGCCTGGGCTTCAGGATTAATGGGATCACTCACAAATGCCACATTGCTGAGTCATGGAAAATGGGCAGGAAAAAGCAGCTTAGGTGGATCATGTCTGTCCCCTTCTTTATTCCCTAAAGCAGCACTACTTTTAGAAAGGTATGTCAGCCAAACTGTGTGCTGTTATTGCTCTGAGGCTGCCACAGCAAGTGTGAAGGACTAGTCACCATCATATGTCCTTCCTCTGCTGTGGCAGGCGTAGTTTGGCAGAGCTGAGGAGTAGGGCTGCTAGAATTGCTTCTGTTGTTGTATAGTGCTGTAAGTGTAGTGCTCACTAGTATTGTGTCACCTGTTTTAACTTCCTGTGTTTTTTCTAGAAGTGCTTAATTTAGCACTTTAAATAAATAAGTGACCTGTGGGATATGCAAAAATCTAACAGGAGTTCGCTGTGTTTTCCATGTTCATTAATGCTTTCTGGGCACCTCTAGTTAACCATGATGAGGAAGTTTCACTGAATGTGAAGATGCTGCTTGTGTGGGATCAAGTTCACAGGTTTCTGTGGATGAGCTCTTACTTTTATTGACATTCTGCAAGTTACAGGTTCACGCATTTGGTGCGTGGTTGGTTGTGTGTAGGTGCTTCTTTTGGCTTACAAGGGATGACAGTGATGTTGTTTGAACATAGAGAGTGTTGGCCCCTGTTCTGGATGGCCAGTGATGGGAGCCTCTACAGAAACAGATTCTGCTTTAGGCATCCTCAGCAGCCCTTACTGGGAAAGAAGGAACCTACTGTAGCTGCATTCCCTGCTCCTAATACAAGCCTCTTTCAGCAGGAAACAGGCTCTGACTTCCAGCCGTGTGTGTGGCTCTCTACAGCAAGCAGTAAGCCCCACAATGCATAGGCATGAAATGTCTTGTACTTCTGAAGCAAGGTAGCTCGAGCATGCAAGGAGAGCTAGTGCCTAGTAAAATTGCAAAGCCATAAGGAATCTGAATGTTTACTGGCTAGGAGATTTTTTTTTTTCCCTGCTGACTGAAGATGGGCTCGTGGTAGAACTGCAACCTCCATGTCTGGCAGAACCACCTCTTGTGTCTGAGCACAGTGAAAGGAATGAACCTCACTCCTCTGCTGGTGCTTTTTCTGGCCCAAATCCAAGGGACAGGATTTAGAAGAGGATATTGCTGTGCAGAGGGACTGGACTTAATTTGTGCTTTGGGCCCCTCATCTGTCACCCCGAATGCTGTGTGGCTCCTGTGCAAAGATAAGAGCCTAATCTCTGCCACTTGCCAAGCCATCACCTCCAGACCACAGAGGCCTCTGAAGAGAGGTGGGGAACTGTGATGGGCAGGGCCACAAAGGACCCTGCCATTGATCTTGCAAAAGGTACATCAAAAGGCTTCAATTCTTACTAATTATATGTATTTCTGGCAGGTTTTTAAATTTTTTTTCAACAGTACAATATGTCCTTAATAACTTTCTTTTAAACAGGTTGAAGCCATGAAGAGAGTTCTAGAAAGTCTCAACCTTAATATAGTTGAGATGGTGGATGAAAACGCAACCTTGGATGGTGGAGACGTCTTATTTACAGGTATAAATGGTAGTGAATTTGGTGTTTACATGTTCTGACTGCCTTAAAGGCTGTATGTCATTTGATACCAGCATAATAAAATGTCGTTCCTGTGGTTTGTCGAATCGGTTGTTTACTAAATGTCACAAAGGCAGCTGAGAGATGAGTTCTCAGTGCAACCCTCAATGTGCTGCCTAATACCTGAATAAATGGAGCAGCAGTACACACACTACAAAGAACAGCACTGTGCATACATATTTTATTTTAGCTTGTAAAGTGCCAATAACAAAAATGCTTTCAATAGTCAGCTGTCTGGGGCTGTTTCATATTTCTTATTACAAGCAGCTAACATTCACCAGACTCGTTTTCAGGACTTGTAAAAGCTTGATGGAGACAATTGTCACTAGATCAAGGACTTAAATGCAAAAAAATGCATTTTTAGTTTATCAATAAAGTGGTGAAGTTGCCTGTCATATGTCATGAGCCAGACACCTGACATGCATGGTTGACTTCAAAGATGAAGATACTGCCTGTGTTTTTTGTGTCATTAAACCCATTAGGCATTTTCTCACATCGGCTGCACACAGCATCGCTCCCTGCCTGTGCTGAATGAGCCTGTTTGTTTTGATCAGCATCACAGTAGCCTGGCTGCTTGCCTTAGCTCACCACAGGGAAAGAGGCAGACCAGGAAGGAAGGCCTTTCTAAGGCAGTGCAGATCCGGCACTGATTTTCTCTGGTGCTGGAGGATGCCGGTGATTGCAGATCTGCCTTGAGACCAGAGGAGATCTCAGAGGGAGAGTGAAATGGTCAATCAGTGGTATACTAATCCAGCCCAGCTGTTGTCTTTCCTGACCCAATGACCACTGCAGAGATTTAGAAGAGGAAGCTATTTATGCTTCTGCTGAAATGTGTCTTCTGGAAAAAGATTAATTGCTTTAGATTATCAGCTCACAATTGCAGGTTGCATTCTTTTATGTTGAATTTTCAGTTTAACTACTCATCTTGAGAAAAGAAATGTAGAAGATGAAAATACATGAAAGATTGCTTCAGAATGTCTCTAAAGCTGGTCTGCTTTTTTCATTCCAGGCAGAGAATTTTTCGTAGGTCTTTCCAGGCGGACAAATCAACGCGGTGCAGAAATTCTGGCTGACACATTTAAGGTTTGTAGATTCATTCATGCCACAGGAAATACAAGCTGTCATTCACTGCACTAATTTAGTAATTGTAGTGGCCAAGATGTTTGTCATACTCATGTACTTTATTTAAGACCTGATTAAAAAAAGCCCCAAAGGTACAAGTTTCTGAAAAGGTTTGAGCATCTTGTAAAGTAGTAGATACCGAAGTTGAATCTGAAATGTGAGATTGCTGCATAAAAATCAGTTGGATAGTGGGAGGCTGTTATTTTTTGAGAGCACATAAACACATTCTTCATATTCTCATCTATCAGCCCGGTGTACTTTCTGCTGGTCCCTGGAGAGGTTTTAGGTACAAACTGTTTAATTAAGCTTTTTAATGTATTTCTTTATAGTCACAACAATAGTAGTATTTGAAACATGTTCTGGATTTTATGCCAGTCTCCAGACAAGACAAGCTGGTCCAGAGGAGAGTGTCATACTTAAACAGTTGATACTGTGCCCTGGGGTTGAAAATTCGCAGAGAGTAAAATTAATTACGGAATGCCTCCATATAATTATGGAACTAGGACACTTTAAAAATATTTATAGCACCATTCTTTACTCCCATACAGGATTATGCTGTCTCCACAGTCCCTGTTCATGATTCTTTGCATCTGAAGAGCTTTTGCAGCATGGCTGGACCAAACTTGATTGCTATCGGATCAAGTGAAGCTGCACAGAAAGCCCTGAAGGTAAAGCACATAAGAAAAGAATCTAAACAGCAGTCTCTTTCTGGTCTTTTTCTAATATCTGCTTAAGGATGCTGGAATTTTAAAATACATACAGATCAGTGAAAGAGGGAGCAAGAAGTACATGTTAGGGTCTCCTGTGTGTGCAAACCATAAAAAATGTCTATATCAGGCAAGACGATGGTGATGCTAATTTAACTTTAGTTATCTTAAGGAAATAAATGGATTATGCAGGTTGTTATTCACAGCTTTGTAGACTGAAAATGTGATAATTTGGTATTAGAAGGGAGGAAGGAGATATAATCAGACCAGTGGAGATATTTAGTTCAGATGTTGCCATGAGGAAACTTGTCTTTTAGAATTCACAGAGGGGAAGTAATTGTTCTGTCATGAAGAAGGAGGGAGAGGCCCTACACTTGTATAGAGTGTTTATAAACACGAGCAAAATTCAACTACAATACTTGTTGCTCAGTGCTGCGATTTGAACTTGAGCCAGGGCTAATCTGAGAACTCATCAGTTTGATTAAACCCTTCTGCACAGCTTGGCTAATCATGTTGCAGTGCCAAAATCATGTTTGCAGTAACCAAAAATATTTTTTGTCTAAGTTGATCAAATATTGCTGGTAACTACCCATCAAGTAAACACCAGTATTAATCAAGGTACAGTAATAAGAAGATACATTTTTAAAAGAACATGGTAATTAACAAGATACTCTAGCAATCTCTGATTGTTGGTGGATATATTTTTAAAAATAAATAAACTCTGTCAGTTTTCAGTGTGTTTGTCTGCACTGGACATTGAGCAGCATGTTTGCATGTGTCTGAGGATAATGTTTGCTCACACCCTGCCACCTGAGGTTGGGAGTCTGGCCTGGAGCAGGGTTTTGTCCCATAGCACGTGCTGCTCTCATGCTCCTAGAGAGCTGACAGGTTACATCAGGCAGCCATGTCACAGCAACATTTGGAGTTACACAGAACATGTTCCAATGAGTTGGATCTGGCTGTTTCTCCAGGAGTCTAAATCTCTTCAGAGAAATTATTGGCAAACAAATGGGTAAACTGTCTGTCTTGGAAATGATGGCACTTGCAGCACTGCTGATCACCAGCTTACCCTAACATTTGAATTCTTGCTTTTTGACAATGTATTTGTATTTGTTTACTTGCCGCCAAAACAAAAAAAAATTCAGTTGGCAATCAGCTTCTTGCAGTCTTGTGGAAACACAAGTGCAAGAGGATCTTTGAGGCACTGACACTTGGAATTAAAAGCTGCTCCCTGGATTTCAGCAGATCAGCTGGGCTGCAGCAGTGCTGTCAGCTGTTCTATTACCCCGCAGAGTCTGTGGCAGTACAGTCCCCGGAGCTTCTGCTGAGTCCATTGCCTGGCACAGCCCAACATGCCACTCCTTTATTGGAATAGCTTGTTATTTTAAACCCCTCCTTCATGTTGCCATTTTTCATGACTGGAAATGCAGTCATACAAGCAAGATGATTGACCTGTCTTTAACCATCTCTGGTAATTGAGTTGTTTTCACATGTCACGTTAGGCAACTGCTGCAAGTGAGCTGCCTACATCATGCTATGCTAACATTTTACATTTAAAATAGGATTTATCTTCTTACTAACAATCTTGTTTGAAATAGAAATTTTTCTTGATTGTTCTTACTGGTGCAACTTATGTATCCTTACAATACTTTAAAAACAAAAAAAGAAATTACATCTGGTGCTCACATATAGCCAAGTGCAATTGATCGTGAGTTTAGTGCAGTACGTGTAATGTGAAGCACTGCAAGTGAGCTGGGAAATGAATCCACAGAGTTTAGGATAATAGACCACATGCTAGAAGCAGATAATAAATCAGAAGTGACATTTTAACCATTAAATCCTCTTCAGGTTCTGGCAAGTGTAGTGTATTTATTTGGACTGCAGCTGAAAAGTGGCACTTGAGGAAACTTGGTGAAAGAAAGAGACAGATTAAGTGCAGAAAGTACTGGGGCCTCTGGTGACTATCACATCTGAAACTTTAACTTCCCTCTGCTGTTTTCAGCATGCATTTAATTCCTTCTTGTAGTTAAACCTGTTTATAATTCCGTACATGTAATCCACATTTGAACATTGGCCATGGCTATTGAGACAATGAAGCCTGGGATTATTTTTCAGTTCCCTTGGTGAGGCCAGGATTTCCTATAACTATGTCACCTTTGGGCTCTGATCCTGCACTGTCAGAGTTGCTGATCTTTATTGTGAGTGTGACAGTGCTGGTCCCAGTGTAGGGAGGTGATGTGGCAGTGCTGCAGGTGAACACTCTGCACCACTTTTTCCCCAACAAGGGACACAGCCCTGGGGTCTTGTTGGGACAGCAGAAGAACAGGAACTGGCCCAGGACTTAATCCAGTTCAGGTTCCAGTAGCAAAGCAAAAACTAGGCAAGGTGATGAAGGGAGCTGTTGCACACTCCTTTCTATATTCTCTTGCTCTATTCTAAATCCAGAAAAGCCACATTTGTGGCTGTTGGTATTGCTTGATACAGAGCACAATTTCCCTCCACTTAGTGATGAGGGAAGACTTGGACAGCAACAGATGATTGTGGACACAGTCCTTGATCAAACCATCTCTGTCACCCTTTGGATAACTCAATAGTAATCCCAAAGGATTTGAGGGTTGCACATGTTGTTCCTGGCTTTGACAAGCTCAACTATTCCCTTGCAAGCAGTATGGATTGTATTTGTAGCAAGTTCCTACTAATAAAGTTCTTCTCTCACCTGTTTAGAAATGAGTCTGTCCTTTGGGTAGGCTTTGATAGCAGGCATTGACCAAAATCTATAGTACAGATATATCTACAGTAGTGCAGGACCAGCACCAGGGTCTCCCCACAGGGCTCATAGAGAAAGCCTTGGTGTGAACCCACTGATCTGGGGTAATGCAGGGTGTCTGGGGATTGGTGATGGATCTTGGAAGGGAGGGCACTCATCCCACCATATGGCCTGAGCTCAATCCTGCAGTCAGCTGAGTCTGGCATAATCACTCTGAGACCTGGAATAATGGAGTGGCATGTGAAACATGTGGGATTTCAGCTGGTCATTTGGGAGGAGTGGATGCTAATTACAGAGGCAGTGTGGCTGTGGAAGATGTCAGGACCGAGCCAGTCAGGGTGCAAGGCAGAGCAGGTGATGCAGCTGATTGTGTAACCCCTCGTGTCCCCTCACAGACTTGGCCCAGCAGGACCCAGAGCAGTGGTGACATCTGCACTTTGATGCTGGTCCTTGGGATCCTGGAGTCCAGCCTCATTATTCAATGGGATTTCTTTATGGTCAGGAGTGTGTTGAAGTATCTGCAGTAGTGCAGTGACATGACTTTAGCAAATACCTTTATTTTTTCCTCCTGCTTTCAATAAAAGCTTGGACATGATCGTCCTGCCTTGTTCTTGACTCTCTCATTCAATATCTTCTGTTGGGAGTGGAGCTGCTCATTCATCCCCTAAATTATTCCCTGGAGGACGCTATTGCTAATGCAGCTGTTTTGCCAGTGGTCAAGGGAGGCTTATCAAAACCGCATCGTAAGGATAAAATAGAAAGGAGTCTCTTTTGGGTAACTGGGCCCTTGGTCTGTATCCAAGCTCTGATCAGAGCAGAGCTTTTAAAGACTTGAGCACAAGGAGTTGTTCTTGCATTGGCAGTTGCCCCCATTCCTTTGATTAAATGCCTTTTGTTCTTACTCCGTCTTGTGTAACTGAAGTCTCTGCAATGTGCCAGCTTTGAAGAGCTGAGTACTGTTTCCCTGCATGAGAGGAGGGTTACAGTGCCTGGATAAAGCAGAGGGGTTCCCAGCTCCGCCACAGAAGTACCTCCAGAACAGACACCTAAGGGAAAACTTCATCTCTCTGGTGTTCTTAGAAAACAGCCTGTACTGCCATGCAGCAGGAAAAGGCTCAGCTAAATCTGCTCTTCCTGTTCTCTGTGTAGTAACTGTCTTTTCTAGTAATGCACAAGTTTGCATGAAAACATTATCTTTCCTTCCTTAAGAATTCATCATTTGTGCCTCTGCTTATTCCCCACATGAAGTCATAATCCTCTATTTATGCTATCACAATGGGTTGCTGTGGAAATCACTACTAATATTAATAACTCAAAGAAGATGACATCAGGTAGGGAATTAACAGAAAGTGCAGATGAATGCTGATTTTTTTGTAATGCAGGAACAAAGAAAGGTTAAGGAAATACAAAGAACCATTGAGAACTTTCCCCTTAAAGCTAAACATTAAAAAATGAGACTGCTTTTCTCAGCCTTGTAGATAGGAAAATTAATCAATTTATGAAATTCTATGCACTTTTCTGTATCTCCTTCTGATTCTTCATTGCTTTATGAGTTAGGGGTACACATCATCTCAGAGGATGTAGGTCTTCATTGAGTGCCAGATTACCTCTTACCTTAAAAAGTCAACTAGTTGTGTTTTAATTTATTTTAGATGTTGTAATAGACACTGCACTTATCTGAGTGTTAGTGCTGTTCAGTTTGCGTATGTGCAGAAGAATCTAGTCTTTTGGAAGATAAAGACTCAAAAGTATATATTTGTAGACTAGAGGTTATTGTATTAATCAGTTTAGTTAGTTTGTTTGTTTTTAAAGGGTGAGGAAAGTGTTCCTTTCAATACATGTTTTTCCTCACCAGTAAGGCTGCCAGCCTCAGGAGCTGGCTCAGAGGCTGACTGAGAAGATGTCATTTGCCTTGCGTAAATGGGGACTCATGTTTCTATTCCTTTGCTTCTTTTTTTTTCCCTTTGACTATTCTCTCCCTGGGTTCCTGTTCCAAAAGACAGGATGTTCGTGCTCTCGCCTTCTTGACTGAAAACAACAGCCCACGTAATCCACTTCCTTTTGTCCTTCTCAGGTCATGCTTTCCCTTTGCAGTGGTCCTTGGCAGAGCTGGCAGGCAGGTGACAGTGTGGCCATGAGGGCTGGTGGCTTGGGGGCAGAGCAGTGCAGGTGTGCACATGAACAACACTCAGTGCCCATCACATCTGTGGTGATGCAAAAGGCATCGTGCGCCAGGAAAAGCCAAGGAGCAGGGTGGGAGATGTTGCTTAAAAGAACTATTCCTTCTGGAAAACATGACTGCGAGGGTGCAGCAGGGAGGCAAAGCCCAAAGCCCAGCTGCTGAGACCGTGGGTGGTAGGCGGAAATTAAAGCAACACTCTGGCTGTGTATGGACTAAGAAGTTTGGCGTACTGACCATGGCAGACCGGGGCACTGCTGGCTTCACAGAGATCTTGAATGTAGTTTGCATCTGTAGGTCTGTGCTGTCCTATCCTGTATCTCTGTCAGACTTTAGGTACCTGACAGGAAGGCTCAGATCATTCTCGTTTGATTTATGCTGCTCAAAGTGGTTGTGATGTCCCCTTCCTACTGAGTCTACTACTCTGTTGTCTCTCCTGCCTGTCTGCATGTCAGGGGGGACGCTCCTCATAGATCTCGATATTCCAGCAAGGTCCCTGGATTTTCCAGCTCTGCTCTTCTGTCCCCTCTGGTCAGCCTAGCCAAGTGCTTCATGGTCACTGCTGTGTTTCAAGGAAACTCTGAGAAGCTGCTGAGTCCCTGCTCAAGCCATGTGGCACTGTGGCACAGCTCACCAGCCCCACTCTGTCCTGCATTTTCTTGTGTTGAACCCAAAGGCTGCTGCTTTCTCTCTCCAGTGCCAATTGTTTCTCTAAATATGAAGAAATGAGGAAGGAACTTAGAGGACAGGCAGGGCAATAAAACAGTGCATGAATTTCAGTTTAAATGTAAAGCGATGTGCAGCAGGGACAGAGAGAATAACAATTCTGAATGTTACTCTGATGTTGCTCTGAACATCACACATGAAATAATGTGCTCTGACTGATCATTGCTGCAGAAATGAGATCCTGGGCTTGTTGAAATTTCTAGCTCAGCTGAAAACCAAACAGAATGTCATTATGCCACTGATAAAGCTGTGGTGCATCAGCATGTTGTCTCTGGTGTGCTTTTTGCATGCACAGGCCCTTCATTTCAAAAAAGGTAAAGTATAACTGGAAAGATTCAGAAAAGTTCAGTAAGGAGTGATGGATGCCTGGACAGCTTGCCTAAGGAGACAAACTAAGCAAGCTATGGCTATAACCTGGAAAAAAGACAACTAAGATGGGATCATAGATGCCTAAAAAGTCAGGAATGATGTGGAAAAGGTGACCGGGGATCAATTGTTCACTGTCTCTTCCAGTGCAAGAACCAGGGGAGCTCTAAAAGTATGTAAAGATAAGCTCTAAAGGGGTGGGTTCAAAAACAGGAAGGAAAAGAAATGTTTCCTTGCACAAGACCTGTCTGAACTCTGTAGCTACCTTGCTACGTGTTCAAAAGCAAACTGGACAGACCCCTGGGCCTAGGATAGTGCTGAGCTGGTATCACTCTGTATGACAGCTGATGAGTTGATGTTCCTGGAAACCATGTACCAAATCTTGGTCACCTCCAGTCCCTATCTTGAGATGCAAAAGTGGGTATCATCACCTCTCACCGGAGGCTGGAGACACCCCACCATGCAGCACTAAAAAAGAAGCTCTTCCAGGTGCTGCAAGGATTTTAAAAAAGCAGATTTGGCAGTTAGCAGTATTTTCCAGGTAGCAAGCACTAATTTACCTTTCTCAGCCATCCCTCCAGATGGCAATGGACTGGCCAGGTGCCTGTCCTCATCTCTTGCCTTTGTTGTGTAAGGGCATAGACCTGATGTTGTTCCCAGACAAGCGATCTTTCCTCCAAGCAGAAAAGAAACATGTTGTCCTTCCAAACTCCCATCCAGCCTGGGGGAATGTGACTGCCTATTGCTGTTATTCTTCTCATCAGTTTTAGTTGCCCTGCACCACAAAAATACTTCATTTTTGTCATCGTAGGCAAAACCTTGATGTAGTTTAATCTTTTCTCACACCTTTCATTCTCTTGGATCCAGGCCAAAGGCCGCTTAAGCATCAGCACAAAACAGGCCAAAGTTCAATGTGCTTGGAAAGAAACAAAAGAGATGGGATAGAAAAAATATCTTAAATAGTTTGACATGACTAGTTTTCTTTGAAGAATACTTTGACTTGAAGGACTTAAGAAAAGATAGCTGAAAGCTGGTGAGGGAATGATCCCGTGGGTGTAGGGTTACATGCATTCAACTTGAGCTTAAACATCAAACCCTGGAAATCTTGGCTTCTCCTTCTCTGTCAGCATCACATAGGCATTTTTAAGTGTGGTGTTCAACGCCTTGTTAGCAAGAGGAACATTCAGTGTATGTTTGGTTTTGCTTGTGGGGAGTTGGAGATGGAAATGTGCATTGCAGGTGGGTTTGGTCGCTCTCTGTCCTGCAGCAATCTGGATGTGAGTAGGTCTCAGAGCGAGTAGGCAGCAGGGCCTAGACTGGGGCCTTCCTCATGGAGGGGGGAAAATTTGTAGCTAGGCTTGGCCTCTTTTAAAAGTGCATGCAGTCATCTTAGCTCTGTCAGTGATAATAGTCCCAAAAAGCATACACATTTTTCCTTCATGCATAATGCTGCTTCATAGTTAGGATTATTTAGCTTATCCATTACCTCAGTTGTCTGAGGACACACTGTAAAAAAAACTATAGAGAAGGCATTTTAGGCTATGTGAATGACTTCAACATAAGGAAAGCATGACTAAGGGCTGAGAGAATGTGCAGTGAAAATCACCCTCCTTAGGCTGAAGAAAATTCCCAGAAAAACTAGGCACGCGGGAAATGCCTGGCTCTTAACGTAGCTGGTTGTACAACATTTGTGGACAGAAAGCCAGCCCTCTATAAATGCATCTTATTTTGGGATGTATCTGATAGAAAATACAATCAAAGGACCTTGCTTTTATCTCCTTTTCTCTGCCCTGGAGTCAATCTGGCCAGGCACATGTACTTAATGACTTCACATAATAGAAATATAGAAAACCACAAGAGTCTGTAAAGTACTGTGATTGTGTCATATTGGTGCATTTCTGCTGCATCCAGAGCCTCCCTGTGGGGCAGGTTTGGGGTGTTATTGCCTGGGCACTCTCTCAAATAAGTGATTTTTTAAATTTTAAAAGTGGTTTTTAAAATTTTACTGCAACAGTCAGGCATAGTTATAATAGCGATGAAAGCTTGCAAATATGATTTGCCTTTCATCTTAAGAGCTGAGGAAGAGAGTAATCTTGTATTGTCAAACCTCCAGTTACTAATAAAAGCTTTCTTGTGGTGTTGTTCCAGCTAGCTGAGATCCGAGTCCCACTGTCACAGCTGTCCCCTGAAACTCCTGTGCTGCTTTGTCTCACTGTCTCACTCAGGGTTTCTCATTTGTTTCTGAAGTAATTCTGCCACCATTTGTGTGCTTTTTAATATTGAAAACAATCCTCTTAACGTGCCCTTTAGCATCATCTCCCAGGCTTCCCAAAGCCGGTCCTTGAGGCACTAGAGCCCTGCCACTTGTCCTTTATTTCTGCTTGCTGCTGCAGTTCTCACTTCAGCATTTTGCAGAAGCAAATGAATGGGAGACTTGTCTTTACCCTTCAGCTTAAGAATTTTTCATAATTCCATATGGAAGTGTTTCGCAGTGATTCATAATATATTTCTGATGAATGAGCTGTTCCTACAGAAAACCTACAATATCAGAATTATGTTTCCAACAAGGAGTGAAGGAAGAACAACTGTTTGGGAGCTTAGTGAAATCCAGACATAGTGGCTTTTCTACTGATACATGTACAGATTTAATAAATGTTTGCTTAGTCAAGACTTAAAAACATTATGTAGGAAGGGAAGCTGCTGGTAGAGGACATGTCTGCTGACCGTGGTTACCAGGTAGAAGAGCCACACTAGGGCCTGTCTCCAGCTGCTGGATGTCTGCAACATCAAGGAAAGCAGAATAAAACACATCTTGGCAACATAACAGAAACAAAATTACAAAAAAGAAAATCAACTCTGCTAAAGCTCATGAAAATACAAACTTACATCTGGTGAAGTAAAGGTGCAAGGATTTTTTCCCAGAAAAACACATTAACCTTTTATGGAGGTAGATGTGTCCTTGGGAACTTGGGAGAGTTTCATAACATGAGAAGGAACAAGAAATGACAATCTGATAACACTTCCTCAAGAATGCATGGCATTCTTTGTTGTGAGTTTCATGTTCTCTGCGGGATGTGGATGACTCAGGCCAGAACCTGAAAAATGTATCCAGACCTATAAAGGAATTCCTTACCATAGGTATGGGCAAGCATGAGTTTTTTGTTGCTTCTATGTTGTAGACCCTGTTATAGATCAGCTACATGTAGTATTTTTTTAATGAATGAGAAGTAGTACAGATTAATGATCTTGCAAACAACTTAATGACAAACTTAACTGTGCCTAAAATTGAAGTTTGCTTTCTGCTGTGTGATGTGAATCTCTGGGTTCTCCCTGAGAAGGGAATCTAGTTGAAAAATCTAGTTAACAAAATACGAGGTTTTTCTAAAGATAATATTAGTGTGAATATTTTAAGCTGAAAAAAAAGCCTTTTCTTTCTGTTTGCATCTTTGCAATGTATGTGGGAACATAGGTGGGCTGGGGGAGAAACAGGAACACTTGCATTTAATTAGGCTTTGAGAGGGACCAAAGTTTTGGATTTTGAGCCTTGTTCAGTTCTGCATTACTCTTGGTCTCTGTGAGGCCAAAGCTGATGTAAAGCTGCAATGCTACAATGGGGAGTTAGGCATCTTGTCTTCAGGCTTTTCCTATCCTTACTAAAAAAGGATCTGATCCAAAACATGGGATTGCATGCTTGTCATGTCCTGAGAGTCTCTGTCTCTGAAATTCCAGCCAGCCAGGCTCTACCTTTGTGTATGAGCCTTATATTTATAACCCAAACCTCTGAAACCCAGCAGCTCTTCTGTTGCAAGGGGTTTATTGTGTTGTCCCCTTGGGAACGAGGATTAGCACAGACGTGCCCGCTCGCTCCCCAGCACAGGTGCTTAGTGAAAGAGTAACTGCTTGCAAAGCAGAACGGAGGTCCTTGAAAAGAATTAAGATTGGGCTGATATCCAAGCTGGGAACCGTTCCTGTCCTGTTTGGTTTAGTTCATGCTCATTATATAAATATTGAACAATGGTTCCTTTTTTTGAAGGTGGTGAGCACCTATAGTCTCAATCAGTGTCAGGAGCGGTTTTGCATACTTGGTGTGCAATCCTTGAGGAAAAGACCCCACAGAGGATGCTTACCAAGTGCCCTACTTAATCCTGCTGCTTGCAGGAACCATTGCACAAAGGTTTTTACTGCTCCTTTCAGATAGGTTTAGTAGATTCTTCCTTAAAGGGCAGACATAAAAGGAGATATCCTTACTTGCCACATAGCAAAATGGCCCTTGACTGCCTTGACAATCACAGTTAGCTATTTTTGAAGATTTTGTCCTCCCATTTGTTTGGGACTGCTGATGTGTTTGATGTAAATAGCTGCACTTCATGTCTCCTGGCAGACGATGCAACAGATGAGCGACCACCGCTACGACAAGCTGACAGTGCCTGACGATGCCGCAGCAAACTGCATCTACTTAAACATTCCCAGCAAAGGGCACGTCCTGCTGCACCGAGCCCCCGAGGAGTACCCGGAGAGCGCGAAGGTGAGAGCCACGCTGGGGGTGCTCCGGCATCCCCGCCTCGCTGGGAGGTTGCTGGGGATTGAAATCGGGTGCTTTTCAGAATGGGCTGTGGTCTCCCTTTGTGGAAATAGCAGATGGCAACAGCTGGGAGGCCTGGGCTCTGTTCTCAGCTCCACTATTGGTGAGACTTGGTCACTTGTGCCTGTGGTGCCCTTTCCACATAACTGGATGTAGCAGCAGCTCCCTTGCTGCAGTATGATGTGTGTGAATCCCATAGCCAGAAGGCCACGTGCCCTGTAAATGTTCATGTTGATTAACAGTGATGGGATGGCTTGGCACCTGCTGACAAATCCATGTCTGTTCATTCTGTAAATACCTAGAGAAAAGGGAAAACGGAGGTGTAAAGTGTAATGATTTTCCCTTACATTTTCATTCTTAACAGGTATTTGAAAAACTGAAGGACCACATGCTGATTCCAATAGCCAACACAGAACTGGAGAAAGTAGATGGGGCACTCACCTGTTGCTCTGTGCTTATTAACAAAGCTTCAGAATTATGAGTTTACAGAGTCCCTCCCTTGTAACTGGCAATAATGTTACACACAAGGTAGACGAATCTGTATCCACACTTTTATTGTTTTTATTGACAATCTACTGTACCACTGTGCTACTAACCCTTGTTTACAATTTTTTGCATTGTGAATTTTTATTATGTCCTTGCAGATGGTATTTAAGGTGGATGTAGGGTTTTTTGGGAGCACATAACTCTGAAGTAAGTTAGTCCCATGGGCTAGCAGAAGATAATTATAATGGCTAACCCTTAGCTTTAGTGATTTAACATATCTGTGTGAAAATTTTGTGAAACCCAGCTAATTCTCAGTATTTCAAGCACCTCTGTTGTCTTTACACTGTTCTCTTCTGTCTTCTTTTCTCTTGCTTCCTTGTTCTACATGTCTTTTTCCTTCCTCAGTCTTCTACTTTCAGTAGTGCAAGGTATTGGGGGGACTGAAGAAAACTCGGTGGGCTCATGAGCCGGGTACCTTGTGTGGTAGGGAAGCTTTCCGTACACAGCTGGAACAGTGGGCAGTGGACTGTGCTCACTGTCCTGGCCATATCACAGTGCTGCTGCTGGGCAGAGCTGTGGCTGGAGTCTGCTTCAGGCACCAGGTACCAACTTTGGAAAAGCTTCCTCTGATGGGAATGTTCAAGGGCAATGATTGCCTGGGAAACTTGCACGACAGAAGAAGAGAGTAGTGCAGCCACACAAGTTGCCTCCTGCAAACTCAGGTCCCAGTTTCTTGCTAAGACCATGACTTTCAATGTGGTGAGAATGGGAGAGAAGTTTTTAAAAAGGCCAGATCCTAGGAAGCCTCTGGACCACAAAAATTAAAGGCAGAGATGCTTTTGAAAAAGTTTAACCTACAAAAGAAATTGAAAGTATGGAGGAGTTAAATCTCTTTGTTTACATCTTAAAATTTATTTGCTTCTCCTTTCTGTTTTCTCTTCTTTTGGAGGCCACTTACTAGCAAAACTGAAAAGAAAAGGGTGATAGAAGGAGTTGAAGGACAGCTATTCCTGGATTATGCCCATGAATAAGGGAAGCTATTTTTTCCTGGAAGATTGGCATTTTTACTTTATCTGCCCTTGGGACAGCTTTCCTTGGAACAATAACCATCTTATATTTTTTCAGTGGCATGAGTATTCACTGTGGTATTCAGTTAAGGCAAATACAATTTTTGTAGCAAATTCCACAACATGTTTACCCACTGAGTCACAGCTTTTTTTTTTCAGCACCACAAAGTGAAACACACACCATTGTATTCACATGCTTCTTATTAAATCATTTGTAAACTAAGGATGGGAGAAATTCCCAAACAGAGGCAGTAGTGGGAACTCTCCAGAGACTGACAAATAGTCTGAACATGTTATCAGCTTCCTAGACATCTCCTCCACCTTTCCTGAACCACTTGTGGCATGTTGCTGAGGTACAGTAGGGAGTGAGGGGGCTCGGGCAATGTCGTCTGCAGGAAAACAAACAGTATTAACCAAATACACACCGGGATATCCTTGGGAAACCTGTGTGCTGGCTTTGTGTGGTAATAAGGGAGAAAACACAAGTACTCATACTCATAGGTTCTCTCCAGCATATCTCACCCTGCATCTCAGTGGTAATGGGGGGAAAACCTCCTGGCAGCTACCAGGGTACCCCTTGTGCTTCGTGGGTGCACTGTAGGTTGTGATGACACGGTGGGGAAGAGAGCAAATAAATGGTATGTGGAAAGAGCGTGTCCCAAAGGAAGTTCTTCAGCCAGCCAAACAGCAAGTGGGAGGGGGGGGGGGTGTTTCTATTTATGACTCTGCCTATGACTCTACTAATCAAAGGGTTATCCCAGTGTTTCCCCTTTGTCTCTTCCATTCCCATGCACCATCATTTAAACCTGAGCCAGGTGATCAGGCTCTAAGGATGTAAATGTTGCAGTGGGGAATCATTTTCTGCCTTCCCTTGGTGCTTTTTAAATATTTAATAAAGTGTCACGTATTTTAAGATAACTTGACATTAAACAGAGATTTTGTGCCAAAAAGTGGCCCTGCAGTATTGAGCTGTGAGCACCTAAAGGCAAGCTGTACTCTTAAAAACCTGTGCAGCCGTGGGAGCTGTCATACAAAGCTGAAACAGTCCCCCCCCAGCCTGACTTGTCCATGTACCTCCTGGGGCCTGGCCCCTATCCGTGTCCTTCAGTCCCTCTTCCTTCCTCTTACTAGGGAGCCAGAGCATCCAGCTGCACTGGGAGTGTTAGGCTGTAGGATTTCTATTTTATTTATTGTTAAATATTTCTGTTGTATTTTTTTCTTCTTCTTCTTCCACCCTCTCTCATCTTTCACCTGTCTCCTTCCTCAGACTCTCATTTCTAGTTTGCTCATCAAGGCATGATGAGCACTTTTCTCTTTTAATCCCAAGTGATTCTGCCTTCTGTTGCCTCAGTTCTTACTTGAGTCTTTTTCTTCACTTCTCCTTCTTGACTGTTCATTCCAAAGTATCCCAAGCCATGATGGACTCTCCTAAACTTACTTCCTCCTTTAGCAGGTGCCAGGAAAGAAGAGAAACTGAAGGGGCTGCTTTGGGTCTGAGCAACTTATTTTGAGCTGTAAGGATGACAGTCAGCAGGAGCTGTAGAACCAGAGAGGAACGAGGGTGACCTCTTTTTAAGATTTCTCCAGAAAAAAAGAACCATTTCTGGTGACACTGTTGTTACCTTGTGTGCTTGAAAGCCGTAGAATGGGTGACAGTGAATTGCCCTGGCTCACTAGGGGAGGGGGAGGAGGAGTCGGGATTTCAGAGCTGAGAAGCAGCTATGTAGACAGAGAGGCTGGTTTTTCATCTCTTGCCATTGAGATTTCCTTGGCTTCAGGGCTGCATTGTGGTATACAGAAAGCAAGGGAGTGGCTGAGGGACCCAAATTCCTTCAGGTGTTGTATTCAAACTGTCCAACTTCAGGCACAGAATTTAGGTGCTCTAAAACCACACCTGCTTTCTCTCTGTTGGCCTCAGTAGGAATCGCAGCCTCTTAACATAGATGCTCTTGTTGAAAAGAGTTACCTAAGCTGGTTAGTGGGATCACCCTCACCTCACAGCTTCTAGTGCTAATCTTTATTCTGGCATTAGAGATAAAAACATTATGAGCACTTCAGTTTATGTATTTTCAGTATGGTACTAAGAACTAAAATCATGCCAAATGCTTCATGTTCTTGCTGTTTGCTGTTTGTTTTTTTTTTTTTCTGTTGCCCAAACAAAGAATTCAGTTGTGAGGACATTTCTGCAGTGACACATGTGCATCTAATGCATGTCCTGTACATTTTGTCACCAGAACATTTCTCAAATGCCTGATACAAATCATAATTCTTGATTAATATAAATGATAAAATAAAATCCCAAACCAAAAAAGGAGATGAGACACTGAACACTGATAGTTGCCCACATAAAACTCTTGATAACAACTGTGAGGCTGTATGACAGAGCAGGCCAGTACAGAAATTCTTGTGGTAATAGCTCAGCCATGGGGCTTGAATTACTCATCAAAGGATTTTTCCTTTCAGCAGTCAGTTTAGCTCAGTTGAAATGAAAGAGCTACAATGTGCATTATAGATACTTCATGGATGTTATCTTTGCTAAGAGTTTAGGGAGATCTGTGATATGTGGGTTTCTTTCTTACACAGAATGTGAATACAGTGTCTCTCTCTGTAATGAAAATGTGAATGCATACTGTACCTTATGAGATAAACTTGAATTCTTCCATTTATGTATTTTTGTGTTTACCATGCTAATATTCAGTTTTAAATAGATGCCACTGTATGAAGCTATGCTCTGATTTTTTTGTGATTTTCATGTAATAGGAATAGAGCTCATATGTACCACTATGTCCAGTTTTGAAAACAAAAAGCCAGTACACAGAATGCTGTTTGTTCACAGCAAATTGGAAAAGATGGAAAAAAATGAGTTTTTGATTTTGTTCAGCTTCATATATGTTGTATCAATGAAGTCAGAGCCAAATTAATAGAAAACATCAACATCCACATGGAGCCATTTGAGGAAAATAATTTACTATTTAAGATTGTCTATTTTTGCTTTTATCAATAAGGAAGCTGAAAAGATAAGCCTGCTTAAAGAATGGTATTTGTTAAGTGATTGTGAACAAAGTATCAGTGGATCTCATGTATTTTCAGAGAAGTTTTAACTGGACGTGTGATGTAAATTGTATAGAGCTGTATGTGAATCGTGTTAGTCACTGTTTTACATTGTATTGTTCTGCAGTGCACAAATGTGACTACTGAACACAGAGGCATTACATTCAGTAAACTTACAATCTTGTTGCAGTATGTAATTCCCCACTTTTTGTGCCAAAAACATCAATACATTCCATAATCAGTTCTACTAGAGGTTTGCACTTTGATTTAATTTTTTTTGTGGCTCTTGCAGTTTCAATACTATATATCCCCATCACGAAGGAATAAAGTGTCAGTTGTACCGTGCCCTGTGTAGTTTGTGCTTCTTGTTTTGGAACTGAAAGGATATGTATTTAATTCAGTACTGTTTCATGCTGTCTTTTTTTTCCCAGGCTTATTGTATACCTAGAAGTAAAGCCGATTATAGACACTAGCACTAAAAAATCCTTAAGCCTGTTAGGAGAAATACTGACTCTTTAAAAACAAATAATAATTTTAGACTCTACATTTAAGAATAATGTATAGAGAGGAGCTGCTGCCTGTGAGTGGTCGTGATTAATTGAATTACTGTCCAAGGTAACTAAACAGATGTTAGCATAGTACAGTATGTTTCTCTGTAGTGCCTGTATTTAGTGTAACTTACAAAAGGTGAAACTACAAAGGTTTAGTGGCATTCCCATTATGGTTCAATTATTCACATAGCTCTTGTGTCTTTTCTCCCCACAATCTCAGGAGAGGTGATTGCTTGAGGTACCATGACAGATAATTGCATGTCTTATGTTTAAATACTTCCTGTTGTGTGCTACAAATAGCACACATGGGGCTACTCTCTGCTTGCACCCTTGGGCTCTAATGCCAGTAGGTTCCAATATTAGGATCCAGAAGCTGGGGAGACCATGCAGTTACTCCAGGCTTCATGAACGTGTGTATAGGGGCTTGTGGGCCATCAGTGCCATCTCCTGGCAATCCAGAAGTCAATTGTTCAAGGCCTCAATATTGTTCTTTCAGCTTTTTAAGAAACCCAAGGTAATTTAACAGAGTAGGAATTAATTAACTGTAGCAAAATAATTACATTACTTTCAAACTGTACTTTGCTAGTATAATAGGACTTTAAACAAATCATAATCTATTATTCTCCTTGCCTGAGAAGTAGAGACAAAGGATCTAACTACAGCCTTTATATTGATTTTACAAGACTGGTTAAAAGTGATTTTTATAAAAGTGATTTTTTTAAAGTGATTCTTTTTATGCAAATATATTTAAACCAGTGCTGTGCCTAATGTGAATACATTTAGTGTGATGCAGTTAATATTTTAAATTATTTCATTTACGTGTGTACCCATGTCTACAGGAGAGAGTTGGTACCAATTTACTTGACTTTGGTTCTAAATGGCAATGATTAAAAATTATGAAATATCGACAAGCCACACCTGCTTGCCACATTAAGAAGTTTCTCATAGAATATCAAACCTGAAAAAAGCAAAATCATAGTAATTTAACAAGGAGTGTTCTTTGCAAAACTTAGCTGTAGGATAGTACTTCACCAAGTAGAGGCTTCTACACTTGAATGTACAGATTGAGTCCCCACTCTAAGTACATGCTGCTTAAAGAACATCAGTCACTGTCTCCTGCTTCATGAAGTCCAGACATGCTGATGCTCTTAACAGCTTAGCCCCCAAAAAGTTATGATTGCTGTGGTTTAGTACCTGAAAACATTCCACTGGTCGCTGCAGATATCTATTGAGTTTGGGTGTGGCCCTCGATCTGTAACTAAACCAAACTCCTTCCCTTCTTTGTCCCTGGCAGCTTTCCTCCTCCTCCTCCCTAAGGAATTGTGATGTAGAGTCCCACAGCTCTCAAAGGCCTGGGCTGTCCTGCCAGCTCCAGAAGGGGGTTGTCCTGAGTACCCAGAGCCCTGAGCAAGGATCAGGAGCAGAATGGAGATGCTGCCTGGAGAGCGTTGATCAGTGAGGGCAGAAGGGGAAGAAAACCTGGAGCCAGTCACAGCTCTGAAAAGCTGTGACAGTGTTGCAACACTTTCTTCACAGGGAGTTTTGTAAAAACCTCTAGGTTGCAAACTGTTTTCAAAATTCATTTTGGAAATTTACTTTAGAAATTTATACTAGATGGACATACTCATAAAACAACACCATGTCCAGAATCTTCCCAGCTGCTTTGAAAGAAACTCTACATTGAGACTCTCTTCTGAATATTGAGTGGCTGTTACTCTCCTGAAATGAGTTTCATGCAGAGAATAGCCTTCTTCCTGCTGCCTGGACCATTAAATCCTGGTAGGGTGTTTTGGCATTAAGTATGCTAAAATATATTCTATTCTTGGATTCTCTAACCACATGCTCTCTTCCTGACTGCTGAAGTTAAATCATTCCAGTTTGTCTCCTGCACGGCTCAGGAATCAGCAGCCTAACCGTCCAGACATCACATGGCTTTGAACTGCACCTCTTGCTGAGCAAGGTTATTAACAAATATTCTAAATCCAGAATGCATGATAGATGTTTTTATCAGCAGGATTGTATGGAGCCAGCAAAGTCCACGATATAATTCACCTTGAAGAGGAAGAGCTGCGAGGCATGTGATTTAATAAACAAGGGTGGGAGTCAGGGGCTGGGAAGATGCCTGGCTCTGTTTTAGAAGTGCCACAATCAGTTCTCAGGAAGTATCAGAGAACCTGAAAGCTTTCTATGTATTTTGGGTGCATAACACAGATTAGGGAGGATGAGTGTAGGCACTTGAACTTGGAAAACAAATGGTCTGCCCTGCAGGAAAATGGGAGATAAATAGTTTACTTTATATTTTGGGTATTTAATGCAGAGATGTACAGCTTTGAGAAATTCAAATGCACTACTGCAAAGAAAGGTTTTTGGGGTGGGAGTAACACACAGGAGGCCGTGGGTTGTGAGCAGAGGTGTGCTGCCAAATGACCAGAGGTCAGGGCTGCGTGCCGAGGGTGAGTCTGGAAGAGTTTTCACTGGGCAGAGGTGACCTTCACAGCAGTGGCAGGGAACGGAGCTGGCTGGGCGTTTCCTGGTGACCAGTGTGGGGATTGGCCCTGATTTTAACACCCAGCTCTACAGAAATCAGCCCTGTCACCAGGTCCCTAGTTCCTTAGTTTTCAAGTGTTCTGGGCAGGACCTTCATGTTTATTTTAAAGGGACTGCTAGCACTGTAAAATAGATATTGTCACAATTAATATTTCAACTACGATTGCATTAACAAAGCATGTCAATCAGAAACTTCGCAAAACTGTAAAACTACCATAAAACTGACAGTTTTTCCTTATTGACAGTAAACCTCGGTGTTGATCGCTTTATCTACTGGAAACGAAAATTTTAGGAGTGCATAAATAGCCCGAGTTCCCCTTTTGACAGCTGCAAGAATACAGATTAATGAAGTTCCAGCTGCTGCCCGTTCCCAGGGGAGGCGGCTCCTTCTGCTGCTGCTGCCGTGGAGCACAACCCTGTGCAGCGGGGGGGCTCGGACACCGTCAGTCCCCAAAACCCGCGGTCGAGCCGCGCCGCCCGGCAGCACCCATCACCCTAAAGCCGCTCTCACGAGCGCCGGCACCCGGACGAGCCGCGGCGTGCGCGCCGGGAGCTGCGGGCCCCGACACCGCTCCGCACACTTAAAACCCTTTAGCGGAAGGGCTGCCACACGGCTCCCTCCCGGGAGGCCGGAGAGAGGCAGCTTCAGCCCGTGTCCCGGCGGCACAGCGCTCCCGTGACGAGGGAGCTTCGCCCGGCCCGTGCGCCCAGAGGAGCCGGGACTGGCCGGGCCCGGGCCGCCGCGCTCGCGCCACTGGGCGGGGCAGGGCGGGGCGGAGCGCCGGCCCCGAGCGCCCATTGGCGGAGGCGGGGAGGGGCGGGGCGGAGCGCCGGCCCCGAGCGCCCATTGGCGGAGGCGGGGAGGGGCGGAGCGTAGCGCACACCCTGAGCGCCCATTGGCGGAGGCGGGGAGGGGCGGAGCGTGGCGCACACCCTGAGCGCCCATTGGCGGAGGCGGGGAGGGGCGGGGCGTAGCGCACACCCTGAGCGCCCATTGGCGGGACGGGGCCGGGGCGGGGCCGAGCTGGGGCGGGGCCGCGCCTTGTCCCAGCTGGGGGCGGGGCGCCGGCCCTGAGCGCCCATTGGCGGAGGCGGGCGGGGGCGGAGCCCGGCCGGAAGCGCCGCCCGTGCGGGTTTCCCCAGCGGCGCCGCCGAGGTTTCCGCCATGGAGGGCCCGGGGTCGTGGTCGAGTTCGGGGGTCGCGGGGCGGCCGCTGACGGAGGACGAGATGGCGGAGGTGAAGAAGGATGTAAGTGGAGGGCGGGGCCGAGGGCTCGAGTGCCTGGGCCGGGCGCGGAGCGGCGAGTGCGGCCCGTGCGCGGGCGGGGGAGCGGAAGCGCTGCGGGAGCGGGCGGGGGGACGCGGCGCGGGGGCGGCAGGAGGGACGGGAGCGGCTCGGTGGCGCGTCCGGGAACGCGGCGGGGAATTTCGGGCACGGCTGTGCCCTCCGGGGTCCCCCGGTGTGAGGCTGATCGTGCCTCGCAGACGCTGATCGCGGCCGTGCTTTGCGGTGCGGTCAGCCGCCCGCCCCTGTGCGGGCCTGTGCTTCAAGGGCAGAGCTGCGAGGGTTCGGCTCTCCCGGTGTCTCGGCGCCGCGGAGAGGCGCAGGAGGCAGCAGGCAGGATGAGTAAAATGGTACCCAAAGCTTGGCTGAAAATGCACGTGCTGCTCCTGGTGCCAGTAAAATTCTTCCTTAGCGTGGATATCTTCATTAAGTATGCTTAGATATTTTTAATTGAGGCTTATTGTTCTATATTTTCCTGGTTTTTCCTCCATACTTATTCACTGATGTCTGGAGCATGAGGCAAGACTTCATCCTGATTCATTCTGGATTAATTTATCTCATTGTGAGACTGGGAAGCAAGCAATGTGCTAACCAACCTTAGCAAGTGATTGCTTAATTAAAAAAAAAAGTAAAATCACAGTTTATCATTTATTTATTGCCTGTCCATGGTTCTGTTTGTAATTTACAGTGTCTTGTGTTTCACTCGTTGGGGTTTATTTATGTTTCTTTAAAGTACAGTAAAGACTCCTTGGAGTTTGGTTTTTGTTTCTTTCTAGCTTTATGCATAAGTGATTTTCTTTAAATGCTTTGTCATAGCTCTACGAGACATGTTTTTCAAGTTAGTACTCGCTTCCATGGAACCACTGGGTAATACTGCAGTAGCTGGCTTTGGGTAGTTTCACCACAAAAGGATAAAAACTACTTGAGTCAGACAATATATATATATATATATATAACATGATAAGTATATTAGTCTGGCTTAGTGACTGAACCCACAGCTGCATCTCAAAGTGCATGATTGTCACTTCAGCCCTTAATCTTAGACGTTCTCCCATAGTACTTGGAGGACACGATGGAAACTTTAGGTAGAAACAGATAACATTCATTTTATCATCAAAATGCAGTCCAATTAATCTGACTTCAGAGATTCTGCACTCAGATTTTAAGTGTTGTGGCTTCACAATCCAATGTGCTGGTTCAGTGTAAAATCACTTGGCTCTCTCAGAGCTGTT